>NC_091113.1:5256250-5886875 GCF_024713975.1 Paralichthys olivaceus | reverse complement strand
GCCAGACACGTCTGAGGAGTTTGTGGAAGCTACGCCGCAACTGTGAAATTACAGCACAACTAAAAAACAACGCAATGCTTTTAAGGGTTACTAAAATACTTGATGATTGTGGAGACTGCAAAGTGACACAAACTTCCTTCACTTCAGTGCATTTCACTTTCACATGCAACCCTACACAACACACACACACTCACACACACGTACACATGCTGACACTAAGCGTTTGTTCTGATTAGCAACAGCTGCTACTGTAGTTTATATTGGGGGAGGCCGCAGTGCATGTGTGTGAGTCGAGTTCAAAGGGACTGACGGGATGTTCTAAACCTCTCATTCTCCTTTTTTTCCTGAAGTCACACTGGGCCAATTCAGGAGCTGCCGGCCAACCACTCAACATAAAACACAGATCTCTCACACACTTTGTGTTTGTTGCGCCATGAGTGATTAAATACCTGTTTCTGCGGGAGGATACATTTCACGTGGCCTCAGGGTTGTAACTGAGGGTACGTGGGAAATGATTTTGTCTCGTACGGCCACGGACTCCTTTTTTTTAAAAAACCAGTGGAATTCTCTGGCAACATGTGATATCAATCCATAGTCCTTTATTTTGAATACTTCAGGTGCTTAGTGATGTTAATGTTCTCTTTGTAACAAAAAACCCCAAATACTGCCAATTACATTTAGAGTTGGAATTTGTCTTTGGGCTCCTTTGAGTTCAACAGTCCAACCAGGGTGGATTATTCTATTACCGTTCCCACCGCACAACGTTCACACGTTAATCGGTGGAATCAGATTAGTAATTACTTACTGTTCTGGGGGGTGGCAGGTCAGGGAGGCTCTTCTGTGGGACAGGAACACATTTTGCTGCTTTTCCATTGAGCAGGATATCTGGTCTGTCGTCTAGATCATAAAGAAATTCTGGAGTCAATGCAAGTTACAGAATTCAGAACCGTTCTATTGTTTTACCTGAACATTGAGACATTTTGTATAAATTCAAGAAACTGGTAATGGTGCAAGTTTGAATTGAGTCTGTTTTGTTAACCAGCTCTATTTTTAAATGTCCCGATGTGTCCTACACATGTCAATGCTTCCTACTATCCCCAACGCTCGCTGCGAGCACAAGACCCTTCATTGTAACAGTGACCACATAACCCAAGTCAAGCATTTGTATGGTAGCAACAACCCTATTATACAAAACACACATCACAGTACTGGGGAGAATACAAATCAAGAAAATTAAAGGAGACCTTGGATAAATAATAAAAAGACTATGGTTTTCAGTGGATGTATCCTCAAACCAAAAGTTAGTTTTGCCCATGTCCCATCCTCTAACATGGAGGGGGTTTATGATCTATAGCACAGCTACCAGGGTTCAAAGAAAGTGCTTCGGCTTCACTTTTGGGGCGCTGTTGTGTTGGTTTATCTTGATCTACCTCTTGGGGATGCTTCAACACCCAGGCTGAGATTTAACATCATCACTTTATTTTACTCTCACTATGATTTTGTCTGTTTCAAACATGAACTTAGCGAGACAACTTCTTTGAGCTTTCAACAGTGTAAACAGGATGCACAGGATGTCGTTTGCAGTTATGGACATTTAATGTGTTTCTGTGTCTTCATGACGGTGGGAAACAAGTCAAACTGACCTAAGGCAAAAGCTTGTGATTGCATGTGCTGTAGCACTGCCATGACAATATATAAAATAATTGTCCTTTTTTATAAACAATTATTTGATGGTTAAAAGAGTCTTAAATGTTATATTCTCTTGCAAGAGAACTGTGAGAAAATGTTCTTGCAGTCCAAGACATGTTTGCTGATTAAGAAACCTCAAACCTCACACCTGGGCCTCTGCTTTCCATCAGTCCTTGAGAAAGGAAACCTGTGGCTTTGTTAGAAACGCTGCTGAAAATATGTGCATCAAGTCTAGCGCTCATTCAAACCACATTCTTTCTCACTGTCCAAACAAAACGGGTCAGTCTAAGATGGTGCACGCAGCTCTGAAGAAACAGGCAGGAAATGGTGAGTGAGAGGAGGGTGGGGGGCCGAGGGGGGCTGCTTGTTGTTGCAGCTTATTCTCATGTCTGCTATTCACTTGAATCATGTCGAATTGAGTATGAGATGCAATAACGGGTCGGACCACCTTGGACAGCTTGAAAATTCCAGTTGGAGTCTTTTTTTTTCAATGTTTTATTCCACATAAGGTTCAAAGCGAAATAAAACTGAAATAACAAAATTACACACATTTTTAAATCTGTATAAGTATTAAAGCTCTAGCTAAATGGATGTAAGTGTATCAAAGTACTTGCAAATATACTTAGTTCGAGTGTAAAACTTTTTTTTTAATACACCAGGCCTGTGTGTTTTCAATGTAAGAATAAAGTCTTCTGCTTTATAGATTTCACACTTCAGATAAGAACCATTTGAAACTCACACCTTTGTTGTCTTTCTCGCCAACAATCACTTTGTTCATGTAGATGTACTCCTCATCAGCACCTGGATGTAGACAGGAAATGTGGTTAACAGTGGACTTTACTTCACCTTAGAACTCAGGAAACAAGAAATAGCTTCTTAAATGTCACCAGATAAACATTAGTACATGTATATATATATATATATATATATATATATTGATAATGCTGAAAGAAGAAGGTGATTGGGTGAAGAAAGAATAGAACTTTCCAGAGTTGTACAAACGGCTGCGCTGCTTTGGCCCATGCACAATTCTCTGGTCTAAGAATCATTAAAGCTTTAAATGTACAGTGAGGAACACAAGAGAACTGCTGTCTCTGTAAAAACCCTGGACAGGTGAGGACCCAGCTGTTGAAACATCAGGGTTTTCCCAAGACTCATTAAAGTATCTTTGACTCCCAGAACCCTCTGGATTTTAGGATGGTCAGGCTGGTGCACTGTTGCATAGACTCGAGTTAAAATAAGTCTAATTTAATAATGACATACTTAGGTGGTCGTAAATAGCACTGAGACAGACCTCCCCCAACTACACTCACAAGAGGAACATGGGTATTTTACTTCCAAAACAATCTGCTTGTAGCACCGATGGAAAAATCTGCCTCCACCTTAGTGCCAAACAAACTTTCATCATGTTTGTCAAAAGACCAGGATTAAAGGAGAAGTTCACCCAAACAAGTGGCCCATTGTGCAGACAGATGGGCCCATTATTGACACCCACTCTTACCGTGGCAGGCATTCATCAGGCATTAGTCAGAAAACACAGATAGAGCACTGTATAACATCGATCTTTGAAGTTTTAGAATATCGTACGATGAAAGAATGCAGCTCCTGAACTTGATCCATCTGCTGAGGTGTCTAGACGTCCAAAGAGTTTACGCTTTTATCAAGAATATGACTGGGGTTCAGTTATGAAGTGTGCCTCCGCTCAACATCTGCATGGAAGTTATCGTCACAAACAAGCACAATATATATTTTTTCCATTTCCATTTTTCCTTTATATTCAGAGACAGCACTATTTAATCAGAGTGAAAATAATAGAATTTTATAAATATAAGTATTATTATTATCATTACATATTTCTAGTCATAATTGGGGTTTCCTGTGATAGCAATAAAAGCCCACTGAGTGGGAAATGAAGTGCTTTACATGGTCGGACGAGTCGTGTCTCATGTAAATATTTACAGGTCAGTGTTCGTGTCTAAGCCAATAAGTGGAGATGCTAAAACCACATGTGGCGTATCAGTGCTGAAGTCAGTCAACATTGCCGCATAAACAGTTTGAACGAATGTCTCCTCTCAAACAATGAACCCTGGACTTTTGGCCCAGCAGAATCCAGCCAGTGACTGAAACCTGCTCTGGAGCTGCAGCAACGTTTTTGAGGAAGGTTGTTTCACTGACTCAAATATTTCAGCTGACTAAGATTGTATCCTGAGAGGAAATCAAACAAAAGTCTAACCTTGGGTGATACTCTAGAGAAGGTCTTCCCTTTGAAATAAATATCGTGTGGTGAAATCAAACAACAGCAGAGTGAAACAATGTTTTGCCTGTACAGTGAAACCAGATTTTTTTTTTTGGGGGGGGGACAGAGATGAATTGCTATTTATAAACTGCTTCTCAAAGGAAGTGAGCATCCCCCAGAGGATAAATGCAGCTTCGGAAAAATGATACAGCCTGGAGCCAGAGGAGGAAGTATGCAGAGACGAGTCCAGGAGCTGAACATGGAAAAGCCTGACTGCTTGTGTGTGTTTCAGTGTGACTGTGAGAGAAACAGAGGAAAACAAGGAAGCAGAAACTCAACGTTGTCTCTTTCAGTCAAATATCCTGTATGCTGCTGTTATTATAACGCAAAAGCTCTTGGGTCAGGTCATTGACCTTATTGACATTATTTCAATTATAATGTGTTTATATGAGTTGCTAAAACAATATTCCTTTCATATTCCTGTTTATGTGTTATGAGCTTTGCCCGATCGTGGCTCACATCATTACGTCCACTGTTCCATTACATCCAACGTAATTCCGCCAGGTTTGAAACCCCAACAAGAAATAGTTTAATGTACGATGCTACTGAGACGTAAACATATCTACATAATGCAACTAAAACTGGAACACTCCATCCACATTATTGCTTATTCCAAGTATGACCTTGCAGAAAAAGTTGTTGACATAGCAGTGTCTTATTCAGACTACTGTCCTAATCGAGAAGAACACTTATGTCCATGTAAACGGTCTGTGTCACTCATTATCTCCAATTCACTGTAAATCCAGCAGCTGAGGCTCAGTGTCAGACTGGTTCGCTGTTTAACTCACTGACTCCCAGGCTCCATAAATCACATCCGCTCACCAGCAGTTACCCCATTCTCATGTCGACTGTTAGAGCCAGTGGGTTAGAAAAATAAACGTGTCATTAGCTGTTTGACAGGATACTTTAACAGGCCATGCATCACTCGATGATGGAGCAAGAGGCACTTTGTCTGATTTAAGCCTGCTTGTAAACACAAACTTATGACCACAATCATTCACAGAATAAAAATGTCCATTTGATAATTTCGCAAGGGAGGTAGAGATATTTAAGTCATTCACCGCAAAGTGGTGTTCAGCAACCAAAATGGGATAAAAGCCCCCAGATGTATTAGTAAATACAAGTTTGAAAATATATAATTATTACATGGCGGTTACTGGGAGTTTAAAACAGCAGAATAATACCAGAGTGGGTCGTTTAATAGCTTCTCTCAGGCCGAACTGCCAACGATGAGACTTCATTGAATTGTGGGAAACGCAGGGCATGACCCAATGTTACATAAGGTGCTGACAGTTAAAGCTTTGGGATAGTTTAACATTTGTGGCGTTTAACCTCAACCTATATAGCTGTCATGTAATCTCAAATACTGCAATGTTAGGATATACAGTGGAAGGGTTGTGACTTGTAGATTACATATTTATTTGTCTTGCATTTACAACAGACTGTGTTTTACATGTATGTAGACCACCTGGTTGGCCTCTTGATCCATTGTGATCTGAGAGCTTGGAAATACATCCATCCATTATATTATATAGAAATATACAGAAAAACTGTGGGAGGAAGCAAGAGAACTTACGCGGACACGGGAAGAACATGCAAAGTCCACATGACCCAGGTCAGACTGGAATTCAAACGCTCTTGTTGTGACGCAAACTGTGTTAACCACTGCACCACTGTGCCAATCCAGTATGCATATCTAATTAAACACACAGATATACTCTTGTGTTACAGAGCTGGAATTCCACAGTAGCTCTGAGGTATTCTGCAGCCTTCGCAGGAGGTGAACGTCAACTCATAACACAGACCAGGCGAGATTTTATCACCTCAAGAAATGAGATTGTGTTACAGTTAAAAAAAACTGTGGTTATATGAAGGCCTTGGAAAATCAGAAATGCATTTGACTTTTGAACCATTTACATGAAAATATATCAGAGTCTTTTCTCAGTTTATATGTATTTACTGATTTGGGACAATTTGCAATATAATTACACTGCTAGAAATGTAGATTTACTAAAATAAACCATATTTTAACTGTTTTGTTGACTCCAACATTGTTCTTTTCTGTTTCAAAACTTTTAAAAATACATTTACTACTCATTTCAAAACAAGACGAACTGACTTCCTCTTCCCTCGAATGTTACTTTCCTCACATGCACTTTATGATGTGATCAGGTAGTCTGTTTCTAAACCTCCTCTGCTACCCTGGTTTTGTTTTCAGTTACAGACAATGTGTGGACATTCACCAAAATCTGTTTGAAGTGAGAACCAGGTCTGGCAGGATGATCAGAGTCTTTCCTTTTATTTTGCCATGTTTTAACAGTTGTGCTGGGAGTTCAGGGTTTTTTTTCTTGTGAAGACTGTGAGTCACTCCTCATACTTTACTGACTGGTCTGGCACATATCAGCAGAGCTCAGTTGATACAGTGGATGTTTTCCAGATGATAATTCATCTTTAGCAAACTAAGCTGGAGAGTTTATAGTCTAATCCACAGTTTTTTAATGAAAAATCTCCTTTTTTGTCGCTCTGTGCAAATACTGTACATAGATTTAAAGCACCACCCACTCATTGTTCCACAATCTACGCTTCTGAGTTTTTCCTCCTTACCGTTGGAGGCCCTGTAGGAATGGAGGAGATCGGACAGCAAGCCCTTCTGGACGGTGGCGTTCCCGCTCAGTGTCTCCTTGTCCAGGATGAGCAGGAAGCGGTGGAGCTCCATGAGGAGCTGGTCCAGCACTGGAAGCACAGGAGAGACAGACAAAAATAAAAACTCCTTTAAATGCCAAATGGTTTGAAACATGTCTTGGCGTGGAAGTATGAAAGAGATAGTTCACCCAAAAATGAAATTCACTCATTATCTACTCACCCGATGCAAATGGAGGGGTGGACAGCGGACAATTAGGCTAAAGACACAAAAGTAAATGATGCCGCTTCGAGATGAATTTGAATGTCGGGCTTACTGAAACTTGGATGACACCACAGAAGCAGATTTACTTTTTTTAATGTTTTTTTTACATTTGAAGAAGTGGTCGCCATTTACTCTAATTCTATTGTATTTGGCTGAAACTCTGTTTACCCTTGAAACCCCAAAAAGTGTTTTGTGGACTCAATAACCTCACCCACCCCTCCATCGGCATAGTGGTGAGGAGATGATGAGTGAAGTTTTATTTTTGTGTGAAGTATCCCTTTAAGAAGTATTAAAGCCATTGGCTTCAGACAAGGACTTCCCATCAGCAAGAACAGCCACGAGCAATAAAAAACCCTCCGCAGGTTTCCAGAAATCGTCAGAATCTTGTACTTTAATTTACGACTGAGGGCAGCGGGTTCAAGCTCACGATGTGTCTTTTACCGTTGCTTCCAGCCGCTGGTTTGTTAGCTGTTTAATTCACACTGGTTGCCTTCAGCGTTTAGAAGCTCCGCGCTGTACGCCAACATTTTACATGGGAGAAACTCTGCGGAGGTTTTCAGCTGGCAGCCGTGGATAAACATTCAGACTGTATATGTCATTCCCTCTTGTCTCTCTTGCGTTGGCTATTGACAGCTGTAGGTCTTATTCGAGGTTGTTTTGGGAGCCGTGTGAGTTTAGTGAAAGGTCAAGTCCAGCGGAGGGAGGAGCCCGGGCCCCGAGTCGGCGGGGCCAGTGTGTCTGGGTGCGTCCCACACACATCCTTCAGGGGTCAGGGCTGAGCTCACAGCCCTCATCGCTGTGTGGGGAGCTCTTTGTGTTTCCCTTCGCTCTCCCTTGGCCTCATGAATGGGCCCCTTGCTACAGAGGGCCTCAGTGTGTGAGCGCTTCAGCAGAAGATGAGACAGAAGGGAAGTAAAGAAGAAAGACTTTATAAAGGGAAAGGTGGGGCAAACATCAGTGGTGGTGTATAAAATCCCCCCAGAATGTATATCTGCCTCCCTACAGGTCTGTAGATGTGTCAGCTGAACCTCAGCCACGTTAAAAACAGACACTTGAAATCTAACAGCAGAAGACAGTCATACACACATTCAAGGTCAATTACCGAGGGAAACAGCTAGCCTGGCACTGTCCAATGGAAACAATCAAACACCTCTAAAGGTCAAAAGTTGACACGTCATGTTGTTTGTCGTTTGAAGAAGCTAAGTATTGTGTTGCGTTACTCGCACAGAGCGGAACAATTCATTCAATTAATCTAACTTAGTTGGTTAATTTAGTTTATTTAAAAGGTATAACATAAATACAGAGATGTTGAACATTCCTATAGATCATTTAATAGTTTGTTTAAAAATTAAAACAAAGTTTTTATAAAAACAAACAAAAACTAAAAATTTAAAACAATTTAAACTATAGAAATGTGAAAATCATCGCACTCTAGATCATCTAAAATCCTCTCAGCTATTTCAGCTACAACAACTTGCTCCTCTCTGTCTGAACTCTATCAAACCTGTCAGAGAGTCTGTTTAGTGGCTCCTTCCGGCTCAAACTCATCACTATGATCCAAGACTTAGAGGGAATACTGTTCATGCCCTCCCACACACTCCCACACTTTAAAAGTTCCAGGCAAAGGGGGAACTTTTTCTGCAAAGTAAGGTGTCAGAGCGTGGTGAGCTTTGCCTTCTCAGGGATGCTGAGAGGCTTTTTCTCGAACTAAAGCAAACTGTTTTTTTTAATGACTCCTACTCAAGCTGAGTCAACTTCAGCTGAGAGGGCCCCACATGAGGAGGACTTACACTATGGAAAACACACACACACACACACGCACACAGGGGATGTAAAGAAATTACAACAAGCTTAAACAATGCTCAAGACTCCGAAACGTTCACTCCTCTTTGTGTCGACATGTTGCTGTAACGATTAAAACCACACACATTGACTTTCATTTCATTTCTAATTGTTGTTTAGCTGCTAATGTTTTGGTCGATCGGTACGAATCTAAACATTTCTCCTGCTTCTCCTCCTTGTGTGTTTGCAGAGGTTGACTCAGATGGCCTTTCGGATTGGGGGACCCTGGGAAACTTAGTCAGCTGACAGGACAGGGAGGTCTGGAGCGGGCCGTCTCTGCGGGCTACGGGTTGGCCAGACGCCCACTGCACATCCAGTGAGCGACCGCAGCCTCCGCAGCATAAACAATCTCCTTCTGTAGAATGGCCAAGAGGAATCTGAGAGGCCGTCGGCCAGCCAGATTACTATTTTCTAACCGTTCTAATTGAAATCTAAATGCCAGGTAAGAATAAAATCAAGAGTCTGGATTTGAGTGAACAACAAGTTGAATTTGAAGTTGAACATCATCCACAAGGGAGATTTCTCTTCCTCATGCCGGAGGTTGTACTTCCTGGTTTGATCCATTACCAAGAAAAACAACTACCCTGTTGTTTGCTATACACACATGTTGTTTTTCACATAGTGCTTTGATAAGATAGCTGATCTAGACAGCAGATTTAAAAGTATTTACACTGCCTGAGGTTACAATAAAAGAGAGGATTTGTTGTCTGGCTGTCTGACCACTCATATTGAACTGTTGCTGTGTGTGAATGGTGACATGGTGGTTTAGGTATAAGTGGAATATAGCCACAAACATCATGGCAGAGATTAAACGTAACAGGTTCCTGCAATACAAAGTCTTTAATCAGTGTAAACCTGCAGTGTAAACCTCCTTATCTGTTCACCTTGTCTGACCCAGGCTGCGGTCGATGGAGGAAGGCTCACTGTTACAATTTGACGTTTTTATTCGTCCCTCAAACATAATGTTCTGTCCAATGAGAAGCAACGTTTTAATATCAACGATGCACAAAAAGTATATGTGTGGTTGTAAATGTGAAACCAATGAAAAGATAAAAGACGTCAAACCTCCTTGTCTTTCCAAGCTGACATCTTTTTCATCCTGAGTTATTTCTATTTTTACAGTTTCTCGCTCGTCACACACTTGAAGCTTTTACAAACATTTCCCAGCTCTGTTGTCACATGGGACACGGAGACACTTTCTGGATACTTTACTAGGTGACTCGGAGAAACGTTTCAGGAAAATATCTGGAGCACCTGACTCAGACATTTGTGTTCTCACACACTACGAAAAATGTTTCAGAACATTCAGTTAGGAGAAGGAATTTAACTTGAATCCTTCCCTCCCTTCTTCGAGTTAAATTTGAACAAATCTTCAGCGGAACAAGGGGGTCTTGTCAGGATCCTGGCAGCAGCGTTTCCTGCTCCGAGAGGCTTGAGGTTCTGCATCACCACTGACAGGCCGCCTCTCAGAGGAGACGAGCCCTGCAGGCATTTCATCTTATCAAACTAACGAGGCAGGCATGGCCTCTCGTTCTGGTCAGATTGCGTCCAGGTTAAATGCGGTTGCTGGGACACTGCTGTTACTTGGTGAGATCGCTCTGTAAACTGCCCTGGGTGAATTTAATCAGATGTGGAAGTTACAACCCCTCACAATATATACTCGTTCAGAGAAATAATGTCTGGAGCTGCATTTCAGCCCTGAAATAGAAACTAAAAGCAAAATAAAAGGCCAAGTATGAGAGTTAAGAGCATTAAAGGCCATTGGGACACCACAAGCCACCACAGCAGCTTCTGCGTGCCTTGTCTGAAGCTTTGTAAGAAGGATATGAAAGCTTTCCTCCCTTTTCTCGGTATATGGTGGAAACATCAGACATTTCTCATGTACTCAGTTGAGTTTTGAACTGGCACCCTGGGACAGTCACTGTGAGAAATGTTGCATATTCTGTAAATTTACCATCAAGTTGTCACCCACGTCCTCTAAATGGCAGAAACATCCCCAGATCTTTATGGATCTATCATCCCTCGCTTTTTTACTTTTCCTCATATGTGAATTAAACTTTCATATGTTGATGGTCTCATCTGTGTTTCGCCCCCTCCACATCCGTCCTACTTTCAAAACAGCTCCTCAAATCCCAACTTATCAATTCACGCTTCAGGAAATATCAAGTTTTTCACTGATGCAATATTTCTGATGCTTTTCGAGCACTTTTATGGCTTTGATAAGTGTTGGAGGATAAAAAAGTCAAATGGGTGGAGGGTTAAAGAAAACAAAAAACAAGATGAAATGTGAAATTTTAGCCTAATATTGCTTCCATCCGATGATGCAATAAAGGCAGTTGAAATGTAAGCTGGCTGGCTTGCTTGTTCAGCTGGGAGCTGCTGGTTGAGGTCTGTTTGGGACACTTCCTCTTCCCTCTGAATCACAGTCATATTTTGGGATGTGGTGCAGATGTTGAAAATAGTCACAGATGTGCTCGCAAGGTTTTCCTCACATCCAGTAAGTGAATGCTGCACTTGCTGAGCTTTTATACCGTAGCTTGTCTGTCGGTCGGTTTATCTACACCTGCTGAATTTCCTCTGCGTACCTGTGTGCCGGCAAACATCCATTCATCCGCTCATCCGTTCATTCAAGACATTTGTTCTCCAGATGCTGATCACAGTGGACGCAGCAAACTTGGCTGCAGGGGAAGAGCATCAAAGATTCAGATGTGGCCAGACGGCTTCTCTTGACTAATTCTGTGAGCCAGAGGCTACTTTTCAGACATGCAACTGAACTCAGGGCTTTTACTGCAAACCTCCCAGTAACGTGTCATGTCCGGTGAGCTCAAGGGAGAATAGGGAGAAAACTAAAAGAAGCTAAAATGAATAAAAAAATTCTCAGGATGAAACGTAGAAGACGCTAACGAAGATGTCAACTTGAAAGACAATGAGATTTGAGAGCTTTTGGTGATAAGAGCTGATGCCGGTGTTGATGTGCTGTAAACGAAAGTGGAATTTAAACATGATGTCCTTCCTCCTGCTGCTCTACTCACTCACCCGAATGTTCCTGACAGTTTCAGCCTCAACTGTCTGCAGCAAGCATTCTGTAAACTCGTAAAACTTTACAGAACAACTATCATCATTACTCTGATGATTACTGGCAGTTAGATTTCAGCTCCCTCGCTAAACCAAATGAACTGGTAAATGGACTTAATTTATTGTGTGTAGTGCTTTCCAAGTGTGAGCGACCATTCAAAGGTGCTTCACACCCACTCACTCTATACGCTGCGCTTTTCTTTTCACATTCTATCCACACATTCACTGTGACATTCACTTTCAATGTGAATGTCCCGAGGACACTTTGGCATGCAGACTGGAGAAGCTGACTGGGATCAAACCACTCTCTTTCAGGCTTGTGGACGACCCACTGCACCTCCTGAGCCACTTGCAGCAGTTTTAGTTTACTTTGATTGTCATTTAGTTTTGCAAACACATCGGCATCTCTACCAATTATATAGTTATTCTCTATGGGTTGGTTTATACTAAATGCAATTTTTGTAAATGACTAAGGGATAAATCCATTCAAAAAGAAACCACTGATTGATAGATGAACTAAACTCAAATTAGTTACTAAGACTATTTTTATCATGTGACTGATAACTACACTTAAAGGGGAAGTGCTGGCCACAAAGAGAATAGGAACCAGTGACCAACACTACAGCAATGAAAGGTTTGTATGCCTGCGTCACAGATTCAAGGTGCAAAAAAAAAAAAAAAAGACCACACCAAACCTCCAGGGGAAAACACGTGAACGACACTAAACGTCAGCTTCAATGTTCACAAGTGGAGGAAGGAGCCATTTATGATTGGTTTGTTCCATACTGGCCCTGTTCTGGTCAGAGTAGCTGATAAGTGGCTGATGGCAGCGCCTGAATAATGCGTCAGACATCAGCTTGATTGGTGTTTGTGCTGCATTGGCAGTCGCTGTTTGTCTGTCTCCCTGCAGCATGCTGCGGGTTCAGCTGTGGGCCATGCATGGATTAATCCAAGCTGTGTTTTGGTGTTATTGCCATAGAAACGTGAATAGAGAAAGCGAGAGTTTTGAGTTGATGACTTCAGAAGAAGAGTCTGTGTCTGATAGCAGCACTGGAGGAACTCTGGTGGTGACAAAAGTTGGAAGGGAAAAGTGTAGGAAGAAAGCAAGATAATGACATAAACATGTCTTTTCTAATTATAATATATATTATTATATATAGAAATGCTGTGAAACTATCAAAACGCTCAATCCACAGGGAAAAGCACACATACGCACCAGTTTTCAGAAAATGTGCCTTAACACGAGCCACTGGGACCTGAGTAACTTTGTGGATTTTGGGTCTATACAGTCAGAAACTAACTGAAGCACCATCGTAGTAAGGCATCACTCCTCTGTTGACGATGTGGAGGTGAACAGACACGAATTACGGAATCAAACTGGTTTATTTTGCTGCAATATACAAATTATGGAAACAAACTTTGCAGAGGCTAAATGGTTAAAGGGGTTTAATAATAAAACCTGCGTCATACTCATGGTCAGTTGGGGTCATAAAGGACGTCACAGCTAATCTCTTCCACTAGTGATTGGAAGCACTTTTCACTCTGAGGGAGGAAAGAGGTTTTGTTTGATCATGGCTGAATTCTCAGAATAAAAGTGCAGCAGCTCGTTGCAGTATTTTTTGATTTGTCAAACAGAGAACAGGAACTAATCACTGGGTTAGGGTTAGGTTGAAATGAAAATCTACAGTCTTGTCATAATAAACTACTGTAATGTATTCTTAGGATTGTCAGATGAAAAGAAATACATCCCTATAAAATATGCTTGAGGCGCGCTGCCATGGCACGATTAAATATTAACAAAGTTTGAGCAATTATTAGTCATTAAAAGGGAGAAAAGACACTTGAGAATCAATTTCATATGAGGGAAAAGATAAAAGAAAAGGAAGAATTAGGATTAAAAAAAGAATAGAAAGAGTGAAAAGGTGGAGTTACAGGGAATGTTCAAACACTAACACTAGTCTTATCCAAAATTCTGAGCCACATTAGGGTTTAAACTCCTACAATGGTGCAAATACTGTAGTTCACTACACTCAAGCTTCTCCTTTTTCATCAGCCCTCTGCCAAGACAATTGATTCTTGCCTTTATTCATCTCACGCTTCATCTTTCCCAAACCCCTTTTTTCTTTTTTTCTCCAGTCTTTCTTCAGATCTGTGCTGCGTCAGTCACACTGAGTCTTGCAGCGAGGCCCTAGGAGAAATCCAGCAGTTTTTTTTATAGCTGAAACATGCTAATGGGCTCTAAAATCCAAGTAAATCTACAGCAACTTTGTCTTGATTAGGATGCAGCGCATGTTACTGTAGTCCCTGCAGCGCAGACTAAAGCTGGAGGTTTAACGCTCTGGCTTAGAGGCATGATGAGAGGAAGTGTGTGTGTGTGTGTGTGTGTGTGTGGGTGTGTGTGTGTGTGCACCAAGGTCAGAGATGAGGGAAGTGAGAAAAGGAGCTATGTGGGACTTTTGGTCCACAAAAAGACTTTTACAAACCTGATAGAGATGCTACAGAGACACTGTCGTCAAAACTCAATGTCTGATATTAATGTGGTTCAATGATACTTTCAGCCTTTTCTATTAACTTTTTGCTTTCAGGTACTGAGGTGAACCACTAACACAATCTGTATGACAGTTTTGAATGCACTGGAATGTTAACAGTGATGAGAAAAACATTAGATGAGAGTTGCCGGAGAAAACATTTCTTAATGATGTCAAGCGATGACACAAATGGAAAGTGAAACTTTTAAATATCGTCTCTTAAAGCTGCTCTAAACTTTTTTTCTGTATTAAGATTGATGAACCCGTATTTTTTTCCACACAAGATATTTAAGCTTCACTTTAGGGGGGGCTGTCATTCCATCTTTATATACTGTCAAAAGGTTTTATAATATGTCAGTGTTGTGTTTACAACGTTTTGTGCTGCCCCCAAGTTGCCAAAAAACAAGTAATGCAGGTTTAAATATATTTTTACACCCAAGACAAGTCTGTATCCAAATAAGTAAACTCAGGAAGCTACCAAATCTTTATATCTATCTGCTTTGCAAGGAAATGACAGCAGCACTGTGACTCTGCACTCATCGTTCCAAAACACACAACTCTTCTCTCACAAACACACACAGAGATGAAGAATCCATCAGCCTTGGGCCATGAGGCAGAGTAGTCTCAGAGTGATTCCACCTTGCCTTCATCCCTCCTTCAATCTGCCTCTCCTGACTTCCCCCCAAAAAACATTTCCTCGCTCCACAGGACCCCACCGCCAGTCAAAGACATCGTCCTGTCCTCCAGGTACTCCGAGGAGTGTGAGGTGCATACATCACTGTCTGGATTAACTATCAACGAGGACACACTGCGGCACCACGACGTCGGCTGGATGAGAAAGAGAGCGTCAGACAAGAAGCAGCTGCTGACAAATGAAAACTAACTAGCAACGCCGCCTCAGAGACACCCACATAAAAGCTTCTGTGCTTAGTTATTAACCCACAGATAAGTGGCTGCAGGGAGAGTGAGTGTGAGTGTGCATATGCGTGCGATTACACGTGTGGGAGTTCCTGATCTCTTGTTCTAAGCACCGTTTCCTTTCTGGTACCTGGTGGGGAAAAAAACACACAGTGCAGGTCTGATCCAGAACTTCTGCATCCAATAAACAAAACAGTGTTTGATGTGTTGAAAATGAACCAGAGAAAAACCCAGAGGGCCAAAATGGCCAAACTCGCACTGAGCTGCCCCCCCCCCCCCCAGTGCCACAGAGCAGGAAGACTGTCTTTCTTTTCATCATTTTTATAGCCCAGTCGAGCTTCCTGAATTACCCGCACTCCACTCGCTCCCCGTTGGCAAGCAAAGCCCATGACACACACATACGAGCGGACCGGCAGACCCCATGCTGGCCCTGGTGGCCTACATCTAAGCCTGCCTCTGCTGAGCTTACGGGAGGTGAAACCCACTAAACCCACTGACTCCTCACCTTGTCATCCTCCCAAGAGGAGTCCCTTTAAAACTCAACTGATACCAGGACACGCATAATAATTTACAAAAAATGATATTATATATTTTCTGCCATTCATCAAAGCCAGACGACTTTGACACTGTACAGTAGTTGCTTGTGTTTCAGCTGAATGATCCACTCATTCAAAAAAACGTCCGTCAATACGCTGGTCGGACGTCTGACGGCCTTCATTTGTCTTGCATTTTATTTTGGCAGTGATCACAGAATCGGAGCATTGTTGGAGGAGGCGGCCGACGCTGGAGGCAAGAAAAGGAGCCATCAGCACAGATGCCATTGCTTTTCTTGGTGGAGCCCAGCTGCAGAGAGAGTGACGCCAGCACAGTAAACTCAACATGGACTTACCCAGAAACTGATGGACTCTGTAGCGAAATAACATGGAAGACAAGGGATCGACAATGAAAGGAAGATAATGAACACTGGAGTGTTTTCCAAGTTTCCTTTCTTATTATGGGTCTGCAAATTGTGATGTTTCTTTCTTTCTTTGGATAGTGTGAGCCACTATTTTTACCACCTGACTTTTAAACAATTAGGCTGAAGCATTAGCATGTGGACTGTGATTGGATGACCCAATACAAAGTGACCAGTGGGTCAACAACTGAATGCAAAGGTGCTCAGATCGTCACTCGTCTAAGCTACTGAGTTACCGCTGCAGTCATACTCGAAAATGTCAGATCACGGCCCAAACAAAGGTCACAGCTCAAACTGAACACGGCTTCAGGCGGTTTCACTCTTTTGATCCTCGTCTCTGGCAGAAGGTGTCAGAATCAGTGACTGGAGATGCGGAGGAGTTTCTCTGGAATGAAACCTGCATGAGCTCAGGTCTGAGAAGCACAGAGGCAGATCCAGGATACTAAACAATGCCTTTCCTTGTCACTGGCCTCCCTGAAGTTTCCCAGGTTTCCCTTTACTGTACCCCCTCCGCTGACTGCCTGTGGCTGTTAGTATCTAATTCAGTGTCCTGGTGCTGCTGCATGGAGCTGCCAAAAGACTACACCACAGCCCATATTTCAGCCAAGCACACACCAGCTCCATCTGTGTGATGAAGGTTTCTCTAATGGCGTCCTCATTGCTCAGGATGGGTCGCAGTTTAATAAAATGGTTACCGGTTCACAGTTTACTGCTCCAGTAAATTTAGTTGTACCACCTCAATCTGTTGCAACATAATTACCTCGGTTATGATAACTGTAATTATTCAGGTCACTGTAACCATGATGCTACATTTTCACACTTCATTTCATCTCTGGTTGCAGTTAATAATTATTTTCATTATCAATTAATCACAAAATAAAGGGGAAATTCTAATCACAAATTCAAATCACTTGTTTTGTCCAACCAACACAACAATCAAAGATATTTGATCCACAGGGATATGATAGAGGAAAGCACATTTGCTTGATGTTTTTTCTCAGAAGGAAACAAAAGGAAGAAGGAAACAAACTCAAACAATTAGTCAGTTCTTATAATGTGCGTCTGGTCAATTGTTTCAGTTACCAATTCCCTCACAGAGAATAACTCTGTGTCTGGCTGCTCGCACCAATGTTTACCCTGTCAGAGTGTGGGAGTAAACAGACTTGCATTTCCAGTCTGCCAGAGAACGGGAATGTTTGCATCAAGATTGGTGACTGTCGGCATTGTTTTTCAACCCGACACGTTGTTTCACCTAGACTGGAGAAGCTGGGGTGGGGTGTGTGGCTGAGAGTGGAGAGCTGAGACCTGATGGGCCACAGTCACGTTTCTCCCATCAGCTCCAAAGATAACTCCCCTCCCCTCTAACTATAGCCTCTGTGCAAAATGTTTTCTTTGACAGCTCAGACGGCGAGGTGTGTAAATCCCAACACCCCATCATTCTGCTGACTAATTTCAACATTTGGACTCAAGCTCTTTTGTCCACACGCCAATCCGGAAGTATTAAATGGCCTTGTTCATCCCTCATGGACAAATAACCACAGGAATTCGAGGAATGCTCTGAGAACAATGTTGCTGCTATTGGAAATGATCAGTGGCCGCAGTGTAAACTGCTTTATAGCAGGAGGAACAGGCCGGTAGGATGAAAACAAACATCTTATCTGCTTAATGGAAGTGAGGTGCATTCCACTCATTCAAGCAGTTTTGGTTTGAGTGTGAGGAGTCACGGGCAGCTTCCTCTGACAGGACAATCTGTCTGTTTAACAAGGTTCTACCTATAGCTCCTTAACAATCAATATCAAGGGGCAGGTGACACTGTGTCCTGACAGCACAACTCACAAGAAGAATAAAGTTATCAGACCATGCAGATGTATTTTACTGCTTTAGTGGTGGTGTCCCAAAACATAAACTCCAAACATCTGGCAGCTGGCAACATGAAACATGAGTCAAATGCATCCAAAAATGTTAAATGTCTACATGTCATCTGGATGTAGGAGGACTTGGGTGCATTTTTTTGACCAGAATGTCATCGTGAAGTGTAAAACAGTCATTTTGTATTTTGACTAAAGGGTAAAAAACAAAACCAAATCCTCTTCTTACCTTTGTGCTTCTCCATTCGCTCGCAGCTTGGGACAGTCACAGTTTTCACCTTCCAGTCCCTCGCTCTCCTCCGCGCATAAACCCCCCCACCGAACGACCTCCCCCTCCAAAATAAAAGAAAAGTTTTGCTGATAAAGTTTCTGAGTGCAGGCAACTTGTGCGGAATGCAGCCCGGCGCTCCCGTTTCCTCCTCCAGCAGCAGCAGCAGCAGCAGCTCAGTGAGCGGACTGAGACACACTGAGATCACATCTGACCATGGAACAACAGCGCTCCTCTTCCTCCTCCTCATCTGCAGCGGTGCCGCACCTCCTCCTCCTCCTCCTCCTCCCTCCCTCCTCCAGTGCGCAGCATCCACAACAGCTGATCAACCGCTCCACCGACCTGGGGACCCCCCAGGTGTTTGTTCAGGGTCCAGAGTTGAAACCACTAAAGAAGAAGTTGTCACACTGACTGACATAGTTGTTTTTTTCTTTTGTCATCACCCACTCACATAATGAGAGGGAGCAGTCAATGTATGGAAGCTCATTCCTGCCACAAACGTTTTGTCATTATAATGAGAAACCTTCTCAGAGGAGTGTGTTTCTCCAAATGGCAACTTGGTATCTATATGAGTTAGTAACTAAAAATAATAACTCGGTATGTCTAAATAATGAGTTATCTCAACAAATAATGACTACACCTCTTAAAATAATGACTGAGAATCAATAAATAACTTAATAGCTCAAAATAATGAGGAATTATTTTGAAATAATGACATGGTATCTAACACTCAACTCAAAAATAATGAGGAATTATTTTGAAATAATGACATGGTATCTAACACTCAACTCAAAAATAATGAGTTACTACCTCAAATGATGACTGACTAACTCAAAAAAATACTTCTAGGGTTACTTTCTCAAAATTAAATTAACTTAAATTGCTATGTCATAATCTTGTCTCATTATTTCAACTTACTATCTTGTAATTTTTGCGTCTTACTATATTTCATAATTTCGATTAAGCTTTTTTTCTTTCCCAGGCGGAAGTGGGCGTCTATACTTATAAATTAGTACAAATTTCTGGAATCTGTCTCGGGTTTAGAAACTTTTTGTTTCCTGATTTAAACCCATAGATCATTTTCATAAAGTAACAAAGTCTCTGAATTTTAAGACTAAAAAAATCAACCACATGGGAATAATCTGAAACAGAAGAAATGGTGCCTGAGGACAAAACTTTTAACATGGGAGGAGATTGGATATTGAGAATACTGTTTATTTGTTAAAAAAGAGACTTCTATACTTCTGCAGCCACAACCAATAGAAAAGTGAACATTCCTGCAACAGCCGTGGGAAGAACCGTGGAGGAATGGGAGGAATGTCAAACGGAGTTAGCATAACACACTCCGGGGGATGATTAAAATGCATGAAGTTTTTTGTATTTAACCTTTTGATTAATGGTTTTTGTCTACGCACACGCATTTACTCCCTGTCATGCTGCAGCTCAGGCTGTTATGACGAGTACGTGGTTGAGTAGATGTAAAATGTAAAACCCGTCACAGGAGAGAAACACTTGGCCGAGGTTTGCACTGTTTACGTCCAAGATACACAGAGTGCAGTTAAAGTGAGGGTGGTGCTGGTTGATGGTGCACCTCGCAGCGGACAGGAGGACGAGGTGGACACTTCACCCTCCTGTCTGCACTTAATGGACATTCCTCTCTCAGGCAGGGTCCTCTTGATGTCTAACTCTTTTCTGCACTGGAAAAAATACAAAACTTTAAATTGCTTGCTTTAAAATATTTTTGAATAAACTGAACAAAAAAAGATTTCATTGCATTATAAATTATAGTAAATTGGTACTAAATTATATATAAGTATTTACCTATACTATATTATGAAGATTCTTGGGTAAGATTGGCCTAAGTACACAACTGAAAACACTAAACTTCAGGTCCGATGAGTGTGCCAAAGTTTATAATGGAGCTTGGAGTCTACCGAACAATTGTGATGCTGTATCCTTGCTGTGTGTTATTCTGTGTGTGTATTTTGGTGTTTGGGGATATCTGTGTGAAAAAATGAGGTATAAGAGCCACAAATTCCATTAGATACTTTCTCATGTGAAACTACAATGTTGTGGGTCAGTTTGAACTCGCAGTGATTTATGCGTGTCATCGTTTCTTCTCTTTGAAATAACTCAAGAAGAGTATTTATAATGGAAAGTTTCAGTCGTGTAAATCTTAGTATCAGACCAGGTTTACATACATCTCTGGACTGTATTTTTTTTCCGATATTAACAATATAAATTGTCCGATGTAAATACGTGCCGGGCCGCAGGAATCAATCCCAGCTGTAGGAGGAAGAGGAGAACACGCAAACCCAGCCAAACCACAATTCCGAACCAGAACCTTGCCGTCCACCAAAGATACAGTTTGAATAAGAAGGAAAAACCAACAAAACTTGTGAGTACAATAAATCACAACCAGAGACAAAACAGACAAGAGAGCTGAGAATCAATAAAAGGCTGGCACACAAACATGGAGCTTTGAGATGCACGCTGACAAGAATCAGCTGAGTTTGCACCACTCTCTCTCTCTCTCTCGGGCTGTTTCAAAACCAACAGGCAACCGCAGCAAACACTCAAAGCTTATTTGATCAGATTTGAATGCAGAAGTCCTTATTCTTAAGTCTACATGCATCCCTTTTGGATTTTCTGGGCTCAACATTTCAACAAATATTCAAAGGACCTTAGCAAAAGTTCAAGCAGCTTCATTTTAAACTGAAATCGTCAGCCAGTGAAACCAATAATGTGAACTCGCTCAGGATTCTTTACTAAAGCCCTCAAAGGTGCATTTCAAATATTCCATCAAGATCTAGGAGCTGCACTTTGATATGTTAGACTGTGTTGAATGTGCTCATGTGTTTGTGAGAGTGAGATGGAATCATTATGAGGATTTGAGTTATTCTGCTTTGCCGACACAGAGGAAGTGTTATTTTATTACTCGCTTCATTCAGCAGTTGTGTCGATCAGCTGTTCGTATTTCATCGAACGCCTTAAACAAACATGTTTTTTTTAGTAAAGCATGAGTGTTTCTAACTGATGGTGCAGCCCTGCAGCGAAGGTGAGCTGACTCAGGTTTCCACTCTGAAGAAACGTCTGGTTTTTGTAAGAAACGCTGACACAAGATTTACAGATGGGCAGCCGTATGGTTCCTTTAGGCCTCCGCTGTTTATGTTCTAAGCTCTTTGTTTGCCCTGCGGTTCCAGAAAAGAAGCGATTATCGTGGGATTATGACGGCATTTTTACTTACCAGCTAAATTCATAAAGCCTGTTATTGCTGTTTTTATCAGTGGATGGAGTTGTCCTCGCATGACCCCGGAGAGCTGAAGCAAAAGTTAGTTGAAGAACTGTGAATTGGGGTTTTTCCAAAGCCAGGATGCACTTCCTTGCTTAATATTTTCCTTTTGTTGTCATGAATTCAAAAGAAAAGTTGCACTTGAGCAAATCTTTTCACTTTCTTTTAGAGCAACTACATTGTACCATACTTATTCTGTCCTTGAACTTGTGTGTATCAGTCTGAATCTTCCCCCCAGTAATAAGTCAACAGATGATGTCATGTTTTTTGTCCACTCACTCATAATGCCTGGAGTGAATGGTGAAAGTGTGAAGGTGAGTCAGGCATGATGGGTCAGCATGAATTGAAAACAGGGGTGGTCCCGCCTTTCTCTCCTCCGCACCAGCAGCAAAACTGCCTTGTTAATCCAACAGGGGAATTCCTATTGTGCAGCAGAGCTTTGGAAGCACCATGGCTGTACGGGAGGTTTCAGGTCAGGATTCGGACTCAGATGATTTATAATCCCCGTGATTGTCCTTTTTTGTGAGGTATTTGTATGTAGGTGTGTTACAAGAGAGCTTGAAGTTAACAAGGGGGACAGATACTTTAATAGAGTGCATTTTTGGAGTCAAAGGTGCGACTGGGCTTCTCTGTTCTTTTTCTGCTGTTGATCGGAGCACAAAGAGCATTCCTCAGCTGTGAATCAGAGGACAAAGGTCGCTGACTCAAACTCAAATTAGCACTGGACCCTCTTTGATTCAGGGGACTCTCCCATGTTTGCAAAAATATATACAGACTGAAAAGATACCCCCCATTTCTTTAAGTATTTTCATCTCACATCGTCTGAACCACCTCTCGTGTCAGGGAATTTCCAGAGAAAGTCAGATCCACAGACTCCGCTGTACCTCCCTGTTGTTTTAAGAACAGTCAGACCAAGAATGCAGAGGGCACTGCCTCCAGACACACAACACTTTGTGAAGATGGTGCCTGTTTCCCTGCACCGCTGAGGTGTGTGCACCTGACTAAACGCCAACAGGCTCTCCCGTGGCTTAAGTGGAGGAGTGTTAAGTCATAGCTCAATAATATTGCTTTTAGTTGGTGTGTGATCAGGTTCACGGTAACCTCTGTGGAAAATAAACAGCGGCTCTTCAGATTTCAAAATGTGAGCGCAGATGACTCATGTGAAGGCTGAGAAAATGTGGAGGTGATACTTTTTCGCCGCAGCTCAAATCTTGCCTGCAAGCTAGCTTTTGTTTAGGGAACGCTGAGAGGAGCCGAGAGGTTTTAGATTCACAAAATAAACTATATTTTAGTTTGATGCTTTCAAAAGTGTACACAACTCAAAAAAGCCACGGTGGCGAGGTCCAACATCATTTTTCAAATTACTTTTTAGTTCATATACGTCCCATCCACCAACATGGAGGAAGCAGGGTTTATGAGCTATACTGCAGCCAACCACCAGGGGGCAAATCCAGATGCTTTGGCTTCACTTTTGGGAGTCGTCATGTCGTTCGTCTTTATTTACAGTCTACGGCAAAACTCTTTTTTTATTTGTAAGCTGACAATTGTAATAAGTTTTCAGTTCATTCTGCTACAAACATCAAACTCCCTGAGATCATATTTTCATATTAATACTGAGGATGAAACCTCCACAGTCACGACAGAAACTGGTTAAACACTCCTGCTCTTCTCCTCCAGACCTACAGATTGAAACTCTGTCTGTACCCTTCAGTCTCTCATTTGTGCACCCAAGCCTCATTGCTGCTGTGCAATATTGCCACCTGCAGGTGTAGAGGTGAAAATGTGTCCGGCTCCAGACAGATGAGTCTGTTTAAAAGTATTACATAAAGCATATTTAAGTTGACACTTTGACTTGTGAGGGGGGATTTCAGCAGTTTTAAACCAGAACTTGAGAACAAACCAGTCCAGCAGACGATGCCAGGCTCCATCTTACATAGAATCCCACAGTCCATGGTAGATGCACAATCCCCGCCTGCATGATAGACACAAATGGATTTCTCTCAGCTATATCATACAGTTGCATACGTCATCAAAACCACACTTTATCCGACCACGATGAGTGCTCTCTCAGAGACGCACTCCATCTGTGTTTGAGGTCAATCGCGATTGAGCCTCCTCAAAAAAAGATTAATGAGAGTCTTTATTAAAAGGCGCCTGTAAGCCTGAGATCTTGTCACCGATTTTTTCACCGCAACCATTAGTGCTGGTTATTGAAATTTCCTGAGCGGTGCCGTGACCTGATGTACGATAAGAACACCCTTGACCCGGCAGCACTTGTACTTGAAACGCAGATGCAAAAGTTCAGCCTCTCTGCGATGGTTGAGTTCAGAAAAGGACAATTGTACATCTAAAATCAGCTCCTCCAAACTGAGCCGTGCTGAATTAATCACAGAGCCCCGCTGACATCGACAGCTTTTTACCTCCCTCATCGTCACGTCCTTTGTTAGATGTTCAATTATGCACCATCAAGAGCCAAAAGTAGAAGATGTATGAATATCACTTCAAATGTGTGAACTCATATGATGTAGTGTTGAACACCTGCATGCTTTTGATCCTTGACTGCCCAAAGAGGACCCTCAGAGTTTCAAACAACAGAGCCCATGGACAGAAACACTGCTATTATATTATATTATATTATAGAGACAACATTGTGTAAAAGTGCAGAATGTACACACAAACTGTTTGTATGTATATCACAATAATATATAAATGATATATATATAAATGTAAAATATGTTTTTTATTATATCCATACCACTTATATTGTTAACGGAGCTGGAGCCAATCCCAGTTTGTCCAGGCTGGGATACTGTAATATTTGTTATATTTAAATATAAAAGGGTTCATTTTCGGGTAAAGAAAACCACAATTTATACAATTTAGATAATTACACATTAGTGAAAACATCACTGGGATTAGTTTTACAATCCATTTCTGCCAATAGATCACCTACACACTGAAGCTGGAAGTGTTTTAAGGTCGTCCCCCTCTATGTAAATTGCCCTGGGATAATGTAACATATATTAAAAATTAATTGAATTAAATCCAATTAAATCAAATTAAATGCCGCATTGGATGTGTGCGCTGCGCCTTTAACCGGGGCCAGTGCTCCAAGTGCGCCTGCGCGGCCACTGTTTAGTTTTTCTGGGACCTGAGGATCCGTGAGGAGCCGCTGCCTGCTCCTGTCACGTCCTAGAGCCGCCGTGCGGGGTTTTCTACTTTTTATTTCCCCCTGGAATCACCGAGACTCTTCCCCGCACGCCTCTGCCCACGATCACCACACCTGGGGGCGCTTTAAATCCCGCGTCGGGACGATAAACAACAGCTCGGAGCGGTTGCTCAATGCCGCCGCCGCCGTCCAGCTCCCACATCTCCCCACATCCATGTTGACTGCGGCAGCCTCCGCGCTGGGTTCTCGGCTACTCGCGGCTCGACCTCTTTGTTTCCCCCGCGGACGTGGACCGGCATGAACCGGGGCGGCTTGCGGACGTACCGCCGCGTGTCACCGCGAACATCCCCGCGTCCGTGCGAGGGACTGTCGACGCGTTAAAATGGCTGCGTTCGGAGGAGAATGGTGTTGAACCAGCGCAGCGACGTTTCCCAGCAGATGCAGCCGAGAAGCTAACGTCCCTCTCCCAGACAGCTAGCTCCAGCATTAGCCCCAGTAGATGCTGTTCGGAGGCTCCTTCCATCAAGAGGCAGGGTGAAGGTGGATTCCTGCAGCTTTTACACTGACACGTAGCTAACGTTAGCCATCTTCTCCAAAGCTTCACGGAGAGGCTTTAACGTGAGTGTGCAGACCACCCCACGAACATGCAGGACTTCTTTGTTGTTGAAGTGAACCAGCCCGAGTAGCCGAGGCTCTCCTCCCCCGAATCAGCTCCTAAAGGCCCGCAAGGTCTGACTCGGGGTGAACCATGGATCCCGGGGGCACATGTAAGACTCGACTCTTTCTTTTTGGACCCACCACCCACGGTGATCTGCGGCGGGTCAACAGATACCTGGTGGTGTACGTGCTGTTTTACTTTGTGCTGTCCACGCACGCCTCCCCGGCGAAACCGTGCGACAAGAACTGCCTCTCCGGGAAATGCATCAACGGATCCTGCGTCTGCGACCGAGGATGGGTCGGGGACCAGTGTCAGCACTGCCAGGGCAGGTTCAAGTAAGTGGACGTGCACCGGATCTGCAGCTGCACTGTGGCCAGTAAAGGGTCGACCCATCGAATAGACCTGTGTGCACCCAGAGGTTTCCAGTCATGATGAAGTACATCCACCATTTGTCAATTTTAAATATGCACAAAACAAGGTGACAGTTTCTCCAAACTGTATTTTGAAGCCTCTGCAGACAGTTTGATTTGTTATGTGACCTTTCATTTACTTTTTACATGAGATCAGTACACAAACACAGGGGATAAAGCAAAATATGATGACCTATTTAAATATCACATACCTTACATGCAATGATGATTATGCAAGATCAGTTTCGTTAGCTAAATAACCACACCATCTCTTACCGCAGTTTATGTGACTTTGGGTTGAAAACTGGAACAAGACACAGAAACTTTACATAACTTTTCAAAATCAAAGTGACTTGACTATTAATGACTTTGATAAGTTTCTAACTTTGCCTGTAGCCTCCCTCAGTCAGTTGTTAGTAATTTATCTCTATTCCCTTTAGGTATAGGGGGGGTTCAGTCTGAAAAGTGGTCTAAAAGCTTTGTGTGGGTTCACCAGACACCTGCGGCTTGATTTCTTCAGAATCTATGGTTGATTTTCATGTGACATTCTCTCCCACACAAACAGAAAAAGTGATTTAGTATGTCCGTGGGTGAGCAAATGAAGGAGGGCTGTTATCTCGCACGATCCAATCTGCACATGTCAGCGTGGTGCATACAACCAAGACTCTACCAAGCACTTTCATATTGACATTCACAATGATTGCAAATGAAATCCCTCAACAAATGAATTCCTGTTGTGAGGAGAGAGGAGCTCATGCTGGCACCGGGGAAACATCTGCAGTCAGTTAATTTTGCCCTGAAGCTTATTTGGTAATAGTTCCTGGGTGTTGTTCCTAAATTTGGTCAGCACAAGTGGAATGATGTTGGACAACTCAGATGCCACAACAAAGGTTGGACTAAAAGAAAAGGGCAGGTAAAGAGTGGGACGTAACCAACCCAAGTATAAATGTTCAAACTCTGATCCAAATAATAATAATACTCATCATCATCTTGATTGTGACTTTTGACAACAACATCTCTTAGCCTTTCAATACACCTGAGGTGCACTTTGTGGTTTAGAAGTGCTACGATCACTGTAATTAAGGTTTTGAATAGGTTGTCATCAGCCATGTCGTCAGGAAATAACCGTTAGACAAACTACTGAAATGTGAGACTGTAACTCTTTCCGCAGTCAGTGGAACTCAGACATGCACCCAGGTGAATGCACACTCAAATAGAACAGCACTCAGTAGATCAGAAACCCCTGCAATGCCCCAGCGGTTCCCTTCAAGTCATCCAAGTCGCACAAAATTGCCCACACTCATAGAAATCAGTCTCCCAAATGTGCCAGATTTTTTTTTCTCATCAAGATACATGATTTGGAAATTGGTGAACACTCTATCTTGCATCGTTAAAGAAAGTAGGGGGGGGGGGGGGAATCCTGGATCTGCTTTCTGAACCGGATCCACACCAACATTTACCAGGTGCTTCCTTTACTCATACCACATCAGTTTCAGTTTTAGTGTAACGCTGCCAAATAACAGACAAACAAACACAGGTGAGGTAATCACACATTGCTTCCTCTGCACCACAGACGAGATGTCAGCCTTCCTCATAACAATCGTCAGCTCCTGTCCTGAAGGTACAATCGAGAATTTTGTGTCTGGAGTGGAAACATCACAGTGACATGGATATCAGAAACACAGTCTCGATAAGGTTCTCCCAGGATAGTATTTCCCTGCGAAGTCCAAAGTGCACCATGAAAAATTCATCATTCATCTGAAACTCGTTGCTCGCTGCATTCTGCTAATTCTTCACCACGGAAAATCAGCAAAACACAAAGCTAGATGTAGTAACCTTAACTAGACAGTGCATAACGAATATGAATCGGATACACCTGAAGCATGATGTAACGCAGGCTTTTCTAATGTGAGGAGTAAACAGAGAAAACCTACATTATTTGACGTACATGTCAAGATTGATATCACATGCATGCGTTGTATTAGATACAATTGAGGTGTGATATAACGCATGCTTTCATAATGTGAGGAGTAAACAAAGAGGAAAACTGTCACATTTGAGTGCATGTGAGGGTTTAACATTATCACATGCATTCTATTGCATCTTCATGAGATTACAAAATATCTTCAGTCCTTGAAAGTAATATTACAATTGACATGGACATAAGAGGAAATATCACTCAGTTCCTGCGTCACTCAGACCAACCATTAGATCCCAGTTTGATTTTGTGGAATTTCCAAAGTCAGAAAAAAAAAAAAGTACCCGGGAAGATGAGTCTCTTGTGGCGTCGCACAGACAGATACAGAAAGATACGCGTTGTGTAGATTCACAGATTATTAATCTCAATTTAGACATCCAAATGAGATTAATTAAAGAACAATCTGTTGCAAACCAGAGAATGCATCAGTTTAAAAGGAAACGTTTAGAGGTGATCTGTGTCCTCGTCATTGTCGATTGATTCCATGTATTTGTGTGGATGCAGCCATCGATTGCTGACCTTTTGAGGCTGTATCCCACCTGTTCACCAGTTTGAATTCCTCCCAGACACCGCACTTAAATAATAGATGGTTAGATCATTCTTGAAGAATAGTTTTCAAACTACTCTCTTAGCCCTGCCACAGCTCTGTCTCTCAAACACTGGACAGCAGAGGGCAACTGATGAGATGATTACTTGTGGTCAAGGATTTGTTCTAGTTGTAATGTGGAATACTTCTTTCCTCACCGTAAAAAAAATTCAGAGCAGTTTGACGGCACTAAAATCAGTGATGAGTAATACTGAAGGTGATTACTATTAATTACTAAACTTCAATACAAGAGCACCAGACATGAATGGCTCGTGTGATTGGCTGTTTAAATGGATGTTTTTTTTAATTTGTCTTTTGGTTACATGACTTTAAATTTCCCATTTCGACTGTTTTAGTTTTGTGATTTTTTTCCCCCCCTCCCCCCAGGTTAATGGAGCCCTCAGGATACCTCACTGATGGTCCAATCAACTACAAGTACAAAACAAAGTGCACCTGGCTCATTGAGGGCTAGTAAGTACCTCTGAAAATAAAGTGTGTTCAACTGGAGATGAGTGAAGCTGGGTCTGGTTTGAAGGTTCAGAGTGTTTCTTTGTGGTGTTGGATATAAAATCCTTCATAGAGAGGACGGTCATTGTGAGGTCGGCGCTGTTAGGAAACTTGGAAGCCAGGATAAGAGTGGAGGGAGCCTGAAATCATCAGTGCATTAAAGTATCTAGTTTACGAAGTACTGAACTAAAGTGGTTTTGTTTGGTCACATTCTCAAATGATGTTTCACTTTCATTATGATCAGTGCTATGTTAGAACCGAAACTTCACATTTTGGGAAAATCTATTAATGATACTTGAGTATGTTTTTGAATATAAATAGAGGAATTTATTTGGTTTTTCAGTTTTAGCAAGTGTGTGAAGAAATGATTCCAGTATTGTTGTCCATCAAAACCACAGTTAAATTTGGCCTGGTTGTTTGCACCCTGCAG
This sequence comes from Paralichthys olivaceus, assembly GCF_024713975.1. Lineage (NCBI taxonomy): Eukaryota > Metazoa > Chordata > Actinopteri > Pleuronectiformes > Paralichthyidae > Paralichthys > Paralichthys olivaceus. The sequence goes on along the minus strand of NC_091113.1, from coordinate 5,857,501 downwards.
ATATTTTCATGAAACCTGAACCTTATTTCCTTGTTGTTGTCTCTTTTTGTTTCTCCTTCAGTCCAAATGCTGTTCTTCGGTTGAGATTTAACCACTTTGCCACAGAATGTAGTTGGGACCATATGTATGTCTATGATGGCGACTCGATATACGCTCCTCTCGTTGCTGTTTTCAGGTGAGAAACTCCAATGTGACCTGAATTGTATCTGAGCTAGGCCCAGATTGTCAACAGGTGACAGACTATACTGATGTTTTTTAGTGCAGTACATCAGAAGTACAAATCTGAGGTCTGAGTGTCATTTCACAATTTACTTCCCTAGTCATTCTGATTTATCAGAGTTGTAAGACAGTGGTCTCATTTCCTTCTTTTGTCAATAGCGGTCTCATCGTGCCAGAGATACGAGGAAATGAGACGGTCCCTGAGGTCGAGACGACGTCAGGCTACGCACTACTACACTTTTTCAGTGATGCTGCCTATAACCTAACAGGATTTGAAATATTTTACTCGTAAGTATCCAGGCTCTGCATTTGAACTTAAACTAGGGGCAAAACATAAAATAAAACCTCTGTGGGGTTAGACTGCTACAAGAGGTTTCTGCAGAAATTAAAAGCTACAGCAAAAATTAAAATCTGGTCAATAGCTCATCATCTATTATTAGTCTTTTTTTTATCCCCCTCACCTTTGCCAAGAGCCTGATGATGCTCATTAATCTCCTTCAGTCCACAAGTAAAGGTCACTGTGTGGCCTAAAGAGTAAACACGGTGTTGGGTGAATGACAATGTCTTTCTGGCCAGGATCAACTCTTGTCCCAATAACTGCTCTGGCCATGGGAAGTGCACCCCCGGGAACTCGGTCGCCAGCAGAGTGTACTGTGAATGTGACAAGTACTGGAAAGGCGAGGCCTGTGACATCCCCTACTGCAGAAACAACTGCGGCAGCCCTGACCACGGCTATTGTGACCTCACCGGGGAGAAGCTGTGCGTGTGCAATGACAGCTGGCAAGGTAAGAGTTGGCTTTGTCCGAACCTCTCAGTTGCTCGAAAATATTCTGATTGTTTAGGAAAAAAGAAATGATGCCGGTACCAGAGGATAGTGATGTAAGAAAACTGTAAAGCAAATGATGCTCAGTAAAGTCAACTGGCATGGAACCTATCTGGACAAATTGGTTGGGATTTGATCACATCTAAATCCATCAAAAACATATAACCAAACCTGAAATAATCCAATTAATATGCTTGAAAAGATATATTGTGGTTTTAGCTTTTAACTTTTCTAAATTCTAACAGTTTGTCATTCAGAAAACCAAAACAAACTCAACTTTGTTTAATAGAAAAGCGTTGCACTTTTGCATTCACAGGCTGTAAAACTGTCATTCATGGTGATTATCTAGTGAGACGTCATGAAGAGTGTGTGAGCGGAATAGTTTTGTACAGGTTGTGTTGTGTCATAATGCTGATTGCGGACGTGCCGATAAGCTCCGCGGCAGTGCGTTATTACGCGGCTCTGGCTGGAGGGGAGCAAATGCTTTTACGTGATGAAACTTGACAGAATCATTAGCAGAGACAAGCTTGTTTTTCAGCCTGGCCTCATTCACACAGTTAAACATTTTCACACCTCCCTGTCTGTCATGCTCATGTAAGAGGTGCTCATGTTTTTGTTGTCAGTTAGAGAATGTCATGCTTGCTCTTCAAAATTAGGGGGAAGACATGAAAATATGTGTCAGATTCCAGCATTAAAAACATCTAACATTAAATATCAGACAGCTGCACTGCCATAAAATCAAATGTTTTTTTATTTTTGAGATATTGAGCTGAATTCTTGAAGTAACACGTTTTTCTTTTTAACGTGTACCGTAATCTCTCTTTCTGTCTCGTAGGTCCAGACTGCTCTCTGACTGTACCTTCAACCGAGTCCTTTTGGGTCCTACCAAGTGTCAAACCCTTTGGCACGTCACTCGCCAGAGCGTCCCATAAGGCCGTGGTGCAGGAAAAGGTGATGTGGGTGGTGGGCGGTTACACCTTCAACTACAGCTCCTTCCAGATGATTCTCAAGTAAGTCACAGTGAATCAACATGTCCTGAGCTCTTGGTTGTTTTATCTGTCCTTCTGACAAGCACATCAACTCTACTGTCCTTACATGTACTCAGACTATATTGATTTACATCAGTAAAACCAGCAGTGTCATTGTTTTTAATTCTCATGTGTGGAAATAATGTCTGTCATGAGGAAGTGCTGTTTCGCAAGTCCCTTGAAGAAAAAAACCCATCTCATTATCAGGGCTCCTTTTCTCTGTGTGGTTTGAGTTTTGGGTATTTAGTGTAGCAGGCTGGTTCTGCAGCAGTAATGCTGAACTGACTTCTCTCCGCCTCCTTCATGTAGCGGCTCGGAGTTAATTGACCTTTCTCTTCTTTGTTGCCTGTTCAAGCGTTTTCCATCTGCTCAGTGTTTTCTCATCACCAGTTGCTTTTGCTCCAGGGTAGATCACCAATATGATGACATGACTTGGTTCCCTGTTTGTTTTATTTTGAATATGTGTTGAAAGCATTTCCTTTACGTGAAGCTACCAACTTTGGTCATCCATTCACAAAATGTGAAACTATTGTTTGCCTTTATTATAGCAGCTGATCATAAGTTAAAATACATACGAAGTTAAGGGAGACAAGTTAATGTGTTTTGTTTTCTTTACAAATGATCAAAGTGTGTAATGATCTGTTGCTTTGCTTTGTAGCTACAACCTGGAGAGTGGCATCTGGAACACAGTACCCATCAATAGTGGCCCCGTGCCAAGATACGGCCACTCTCTCGCTGCCTTCCAGGTAAACACACAAACACATACGTGCCTCAGATTGTCTTAGGAATTTAAAAACCGCAACTGGTGGTTTGGGCTGAAGGAGAATCAGATGGGGTGAAAGGGAAAGTAAAGATCACCGAAACAAACGGAAACCACCACTGTTGCTCTAAAAAGGGAAACTGCCTGTTTTAACATTTCATGGTCCAAATACCAAAATGATTCAATTACAGAGGCGAGGAAACAAATCAAATCAGATCTGGTTCATTTATGTATCACAACAATAGCATAGCGAGTGAAATGACAACGGTAGTAAAAGCACAAATAATAGAGAGGAAGAACAATGAAAGACAATAAGATACAACATGATTAACAGTAATGTCACACAAAACAAAACATGCAGAAACCAGTCTTTTCTTTTTTCAGGATGATATCTTCATGTTCGGTGGGAAACTAGAGGCCGGGTGGGGGAACGTGACAGACGAGTTGTGGGTGTTCAACGTGCCCAGTCGAACGTGGCAGCGGAGGAACCCTGTGGTCGGTCCGCTGGCCCAGGCTCAGATTTACGCTGTGGAGGGACACTCAGCCCACTGCGTCCCGCTGGAGGGCGGTGGTGCCATCATGCTGGTCATCTTTGGCTACTCCCCCATCTACAGCTACATCAGCAACGTTCAGGAATACAACCTGAGTGAGTCACAGCTGCTGTCGCTCTGTCGGCTCGCTGCATCTTCTCCAGAAACGCATGACATCTGTTACAGTTTTAGAAGATGGGGACCGCTTGGAGCTTGAACTAAAGCTAGTTGGCTTTCATTATCTACAGATCTGAAGAGAATATCTCATAAACTTCAAATATTTATGATGCGATATGGAGTCTGTACTGTATATATTAATATCTATCTGTCTATCTATCTATATAATAAACATTATTCAAATCCTAGTAGACTTCTCGCTCCAAATTGCTAATTAGTGATGACAAAAACAACAAATTTCCCAATTTAATTGTTGTTGACTAGAAACAATGTGATTTCTTTGGCAATGAGATGAACAATTAAAGGAGGAAAAAAAAGAAAACCAAAACCTAGAAATGCACATAACAAAACTGTACTAACCCTCACTGCCAAGCAATGAATGTTTGAAGATTAGGATGACAACGTTTTTTTTCATTTGAATCCACTTCTCAGTCTTGGAATAAAAATCTTTTTAGATTTATAATGAAATCTGTTTTTAAAGCTCCATTTATATACCTTCTTTTTTTAGGATCCAACACGTGGTTGGTACCTGAGACCAAAGGTGCCGTTCCACAAGGTGGTTACGGTCACAGCAGCACGTTCGACAGCTCCAGTGGCAGTGTGTACGTTCACGGAGGTTACAAGGCCCTGCCTGCCAACAAATACGGCCTTGTTGATGACCTCTACCGCTACGATGTTAACACTCGGACGTGGTAAATCAACACACAGTGTTCTGCTGTCTTAGTTCATCCTGTACTCCAGTCTGTGTATATAACACTGGGTACCCTGTTCTCGTCAGCTCGCCCTTGACACTCTTGTCACGAATTACGTTCCAGGTTCATCCTGAGAGAGAGCGGCTTTCCACGATACCTGCACTCAGCTGTGCTCCTCAGCGGCACACTGCTCATCTTTGGTGGCAACACACACAACGACACCTCCCTCAGCAACGGGGCCAAGTGTTTCTCTGCTGACTTCCTTTCCTACGACATCGGTAGGACTCCTCACACCTGACATCATGCCCCAGTGTCTCTTTTAGTGGCTTCATATTGTACCTAAAAATAATCTCTTGCCACTTTTACATTAAAAGTTAATGAAATCTACTCAGATTAGAGTGCTTTCATACTCATGTGTATGTTATTAATAATTTTTAAATAACATCTAATGAGCTTTTTATGGCCATACTAAAAACACATTGCCTTTTTCCCTCCCTCTTTCATCATCCCCATCTTCTGTGTCTATTATCCACTTTAGTCTCAGCAGAACCAGTAATTATAATTGTAGAAAAGTAATGAATAACATGTAATCACAAAGGCAAAACAAATGCTCACTGTATGGTCTCTTGTTTTCTTGTCCTGCTAAGCCTGTGATGAGTGGAGGCTCCTGCCTAAACCAGACCTGCACAGAGATGTGAACCGCTTCGGTCACTCTGCGGTGGTCAGCAATGGGTGAGTCTTTCAAATGGAATCTTCTCTCAGACCGAGGCTGACAACTCCAGCAGGTCTGACAATAAACTTTCGTTTCTTTTCATGTGTTTTCCTCTCTAGGTCCATGTATTTGTTTGGCGGCTTCTCTGGAGTGCTGCTCAACGATGTGCTCGTCTACCGACCCCCGAGCTGCCAGGCCTTTTTGGCAGAGGAAGGGTGCGCGAACACCGGGCCCGGGGTCCGCTGCATCTGGAGCAGAGGCCACTGTCTCCCCTGGGAGCCCAGCATGGCCAATGGCAGCCTCACTCCTGCCCCATTCTGCCCCCCGAAAGCTGGTGAGAACGACACCAATACATATCAGAGCTTATCATTTCTAAATGATCCAGACCTTCCAGATCTGCCAAAGCATGACTGATGGTCGACTTTAAATGCACAATTATAATTTTACAGCCCATCTGCTCTTCCTGTGAGGTCACTGGTGTTACTTTTTACTTTTAAACTGGAATTATATAGATATAAGTTTTCTTCAGATTTCAGGGCCTTGGAAAGAAATTACCATACACAAACACTCTTTTGTCTTTCTTTTTAGTCACAGTGGACGAGCGGTGCTACCGGTTCTCAGACTGTGCCAGCTGTTCAGCCAACACCAATGGGTGCCAGTGGTGTGACGACAAAAAGTGCATCTCTGCTATCAGCAATTGCACATCTGTAAGTGGCCCAGCAGGGGGCGTTAGAGCACTTCTGGTCTGGTGATTAGCTCTTGGACACACTCACTCAGACACACATGCAAACATTCACACTTTTCCTCTGGATTTTGTGAGCTGAAGATATTTTAATGTACATTGACAAATAAATGAGAATACAAATTTTCAGCTCCTGTTAATCGTCCCCCTGTCTCGTCTATTCTCTCCTCTCGTGTTGTAGAACGTTAAGAACTTCACTGAGTGTCCGGTGCGGAACGAGCAGGTGTGCAGCAAGCTCGCCAACTGCAAGAGCTGCTCGCTGAATCTCAACTGTCAGTGGGACCAGAACCAGCCAGAGTGCCATGCTTTGCCTGGTAAAAAAAGACACAGGCTCTCCACTCACACTGTCTTATTGAATGTTTTGGATTAATTTCTCGCTCACATACAAGAAAAATGTTCTGTTAAAGTGGTTTTGTCTGTAAAGGCTTGAGGAGAGTAGACCTATGTTCTCGATAACATATCACATGTTTTCTGACATCATCTTACATCTTTGCTCCAGCCCAACAGTGCAGCGAGGGTTGGAGCCAGGTGGGCGAGGCCTGCCTGAGGATCAACTCCAGCCGCGAGAGTTACGACAACGCCCAGCACTACTGCAAGAACCTCAACGGAAACATTGCATCGCTCACCACCTCCAAACAAGTGGACTTCGTGCTTGAGGAGCTCAAGAAGCTCCAGCAGCAGGACATGGTAAAAATATACGAAAATATACAAATACATGAGAGAAAACTAGAGAAATCAGACACATCCTGAGAAGTTTTGCGATTGAGTGTGATGTTCACCACTCGTGTGGTTGACAGGAGAGAACAGGAAGAGGTTATCTGCTGGTCACGTCCGTCAGTAAATCTGTGTAATGAATTCTGAGGGGATTTTTCTCCTGGCCCTCTTTTTTACCTCATGCAGTTTTCAGCTGACAGTGACACCAACTGCACAGTTTGTTTTTGACCTGAATTACAAGTAGAAGCAATGCTAGACTTTACATATACTTGTCCCTGAGATACTGCACCTAATGAGTCAGACTGTGGCAGGCACACACTCACTTGGTTTTCTTTTGTTGTGAAATGTTTTATGTGATGTTTCTTCTCTCTGCTTTATGTACAAACCAGGGTCAAATGACTCGCTGTCTGTAGGAACAATCATGAGCATTAAATGAGTTGCACACAGCTGAATCTCAATCTCCAACTCTTAATAAAGTAAAGCATCCATCCTTTACTTTATTTCAGTTTTCAAATCGAGGTTTAAACACAATTATGACTATTGATGAAAATCTTTGATGAAATCTTTGATGTGCTTCACCTGGAGAGGTCCAGTCTGCGCAGCATGATAATGTAAAATATAACCCATAATGTTATTATTGAAAATGTGAAATTGTCTTAACAGCGTCACAATTTAAGCATCTTTAATGGGTATGATGAAATGCTCATCATTATCTCACCACAATGACATGTCCTCTTTGGGGTGAAAGAAAATTGTCGAGTCTACTGATGATTTCAGTTTTGCTCAGATCTTCTCTTTTCACAAGGATTTAATTTGCTGAGTTGAATCCAATTTGTTTGTTCTATTAAAAAAACTTGACATGACATTTCCGGAAATCATATCTGTGAAATTCCTTTCAGTTCACTTTCAATACCATCTTTGGATTCCAGGTGTAAATGCAGTTACCACAAATTCATTAAATGCAGGATGGAGCTGAAAGGCCTTTAAATCCCCAATCACTTTTTTCCGGGCCTTGCTGTCTGTTTAGCCCTTTGTCTTGTCTTGTCTCCACAGCGACTGTCCCCCTGGGTTGGTCTTAGGAAAATCAACGTGTCGTACTGGGGCTGGGAGGACATGTCCCCGTTCACCAACAGCAGCCTGCGCTGGCTGCCCGGCGAACCCAGCGACTCAGGTTTCTGTGCCTACCTGGAGGAGCCCCTGGTCTCAGGCCTGAGAGCCAATCCATGCACTGCCACAGCCCACGGCCTCATCTGTGAAAAAGCAGCTGGTGAGATGCCCAGACTACATTAACATCAAACAGGAATCACAACCTGATTGGTAAAAAATACTCATCATCCTTCTGTATTTCCTGTACAGGAAACCCCAATCAGAGTACCCGACCATCCTGCAAGAAGCCGTGTTCGCTGCACACCAACTGTGGTAACTGCACCAGCCAGGCCATGGAGTGTATGTGGTGCGGCAGTGCTAAGCGCTGTGTCGACTCCACTGCCTATGTCATCTCTTTTCCCTATGGCCAGTGTCTGGAGTGGCAGACTGGAGATTGTGTGGGTAAGTGTCTTTTACTGAACTTAATCTAGACGAGGCTTCTTTGAAGTCTAGTCGGGCAATAAAGTGTCCGGCACTAAGCTTTCCTATATTGGGTTCTGTTTGCAGTCAATATTCATCACTGAGAGAGGGAAGGTTAAGGGAGGAAAAATGGCTTAAGGTGGAAGCTGTTTGTGTCCATGGGAAAACGGTATTAGTTTCCTGTGATTGGCTTTAGAGGCAGTTTTTGGTTTGTAATGGCCAATTACTCTCGCATATAGTCGCCCCAACTGTTAGATTTCCCTGCTGACCCTGCTGCTGACTTTGTTCCATTAGGTGGAGTTAAGTAGTTTAAAAACAGTCGTGCATCAAGGCACTGATTAAGGGTTGACTGCAAAAACTGAGAGTATAATTGTTGCCTGCGCTGCACATACAGTAATGTCAATATTAATGATTCTTCATGACACAATTAAGTTAATAACAATACTCTAATATACTACCCAACTTAAAGTTTGCCCTTGATATAAAATGACAGTTCACTCCTATAGATTCAGAATAATTCAAATGATCTGTTATTACCATAGAGGGTTAGGGTTAGAAGAATGTGTTTCTGCTACTTAAAATGTGACATTTCTATCTTTGCATTTTACCTTTCTGCTGCCTGAACTTTCAACACATCTAGTATCTTCAAAAGTTTCATATCACAACACTCTGTACAACCCAAGCTAGGTATCATTTAAAAGTACAAATAGCTAAATAAACACATGAAGAAAGTTTCTCAACACTTTTTTGTGAGTTTTTGACATGAGTCTGGAGCCAATTTTTCTCAGTTCCTCTCCTGCCACTCACATTATCATTTGCACCACACGTAATGAAACGTTATAACGTCATCAGGAGCATACAGCGTGATGAGGCGGAAGGAGGAAATGGCTTTCTGCTAAAAAAAGAATGAATGCTGTAATTATAATGGATATTAACATTTCAGGGCTTGCGATTATTGTACAGTTTGTTGCCAATTCATCCAGCACATGTTTGAATAACTGTGCTCCATAGACAAAGAAACACACAAAGGACAAAACAGTGAATAAAAGCAGCAGCAATAACGTTCGTGGTACGATACAGATCAACACCCTGCAACAAAACACAACCTCCATTATTATTCTCTTGATGATCCAAAAGTGAACACGGACACACACACACAGAGGTGAAACAATATTTCCATTGCACGTTGGTAAGTTGATCAGAGAGCTCCTTTATCTGGAGGTCAGTTTAGTTGTTCAGGTCGATGCTGTTGTTGCTTCGTGATGTATGAATTATAGCGGCAGTCGTGTCAGATCGTAAAAACATCTCTGATCAGTTTAGTGAGTAACAAATTTAAGGAGCCCAAGGGTACAGTCTGAAATTTCTTGTGTCTGGCGCTGCTGGGTAACACCGAGGGTTTCCTGTGCCGTGTGGATATTCGTCTTGTGGAATTCGCCCCTTTCTGGCATGAAGGACGGAGAAGTTTGTCGTATTAAATTCTCGCCGTATTTTCTTCTCCCTCAGTTAGAGAGTGAATGTGAAGGGGCAAAGTCAGACAGAACAAAGTTTCAATCATCCACTCAGTCCCTTCCTCCTCATGAACATGTGGCTGAGTGTGCTGCATAAATGCACTTAAAGAGCTGGGATCAAACAGTCTTTAGTATTGCTGCCTGTAGGGGCACTTTACGGAGCGGATAGTGTCATAGTTGAGGCTCTCAGTAGAGAATCATCCAATTTTGCAGATCTGAGGTGGCACAAGAGGTCATTTGAAAAATACTAATCGTTTGCGGTACCTTGTTGATTTCTTTTGTGAAATCACTTTTTATGTACGGCTTTAATCTAATAACTGTCGTGTAATTTATAATGTAAAACGCCTCTTCAGCCTCTGTTTAACTGTGTCTGACCACAGCACAAAACCACAGCAGACACGTGGTCATTTGTACCAGGAACACACTGTCCACTCTATCTCATCCGCATGGGTCAAGAAAGGTGAATTCCCTGAAGCTGCATGTAGTTCAGACAGAATTCAAAACATTCAAGGTCAAGTTGACTTTCCTTTTTTCCCTCAGAGCGCTTTCCTCGCTCCTTGAATCTGTTATATTCGAACTGGCCGTCTCTGCTCCCTAAACCAAGTCCACTGTTCCAGGTTGTGCGGCCATGTTGCTGAAATGTTTCTGTTAATTGATTAACTCTTTCGTGAAGAAGGCCAGGAGTGTCTCTTCAGTCAGTTTCAGCCCTTGAACTCCAAGAGGCGCTCTAGAATCGCTTTGGCAACTCGAAATGTATTCAAAAAGTCCCTCATCTCTAATGGCATCACTGTTCTTGACTGTGCGAAGTGACTGATGAGATTGAAGCCACAGACGTTGACTTGAACTGTTTTGAACGTGCAATGTGACCTTGTCCATGTGTTTGTTTTTAAATGCTTGCTGGTTCTCTTCTGTTGTTTTTCTTTGTGTTTGAAAGAACTGCAGATCTATTCTACACTATCACTGGCTTTTAAACTGTCTTTTGGTCAAATTAAACACGATTTTTTTCCCTGCCTTCCTCTCACAATGATCTGATCGTTTCCTGAAAAAAGAATGAATTGAGAAAAAATAATTAGAAGATCAACTGATTAAAATCTGCAGCTTTAGCCTGGAGACAGCTGTCAAAAGTGGCTGCCCCCTTTCCAGTGGTTTATTAGTTGATTTTATTGCAAATGATTGCAGTGACTCCTTTTGCCATTAATTGGAAACGAATCCATCATGGTATTCACAAATCTTTGTCTGTAAAAACTAAGATCTCAAAAATCCAGTAATTTTTGAGAAAATATCTATTTTTTAAATTTGACAGAAGTTAGCATAGTAAAAGCATTACAGCTGAATTTGAAGACGTTAAATTCTTTGCATGTCACTCTGCAAATCTACAGTCGCAGGGTTGATTGCCAGGTGCATTAATGTGTCAAGAGACAGGGAAAACTTATATTTGCTCACATTACCCTCAGATATGCAAAACCATGTGTCTGAGCGGTGAAATTGTTATTTTGCTCAGTGATCTTTGTACTCTCGGTGCAATGCAATCCAGCAAAAACAACTTTGCAAGCAGTGAAGCGTCCTGCAGACACAGGTCGTAAAGTAAATGCAACCACGAGATGCTACAGGAAGTTCAATAAGCGGATCATATAAAATCTGACATTGTAGAGTTTAACCTCAGAAGTCACATTTTGATCTAATTTGCAGCTGCAGACAGATTTGAATTTAAACCCATTTACATGTGAAAATGGCCTTGGAAGTTTCCTGTAAATACATTCAGACCTGTCGGATATTTTTTCCCGTCTGGCTGATGAAAACTGTTTAAGCTGGATGAAACGAGATGTACTCAGCTGGTCAGCCCCCATCATGATCACCATCCAATTAATGTTATAGCCTCAGATTCATGGTGCAGGCTCACGCTTACCGATTTATCTGTCAAAATCCGATGCGAAAAGATCTGCCCTCTGTTTGTGTGGTAGATTATGTATCTCGACTTGCTTTTGTGTTGTGGCAAGACAAGTCCCCATCCAGCTACTTATTTTCTCAGAATGGTATGTTCCCGAGAAATGTGCCACTTTCGCCCTGTCGTCAAAACAAACTTAAATGGCCTTACTTTGCACTGATTGCTCTTGCGTTGTCATGGTTTCGCATCCATTAGTGGAATAGCTGGAGATTTGTCTGACATAAACCGAGGTAAAAGCACTCAACGTTTGTCTCCTTAAAATAGTAGTGACATTTTCTCCGCTAAAGTGTCTGTCTGGCAGGCAACACTGAAACTTGTCAAGCAATTTGGTGGCCTACAAGTTCATCCCCCCCGCCGACAAAACGCCATCGCTCCCTCGCTCCCGTGGGTTTCTGAGTTTGGAGCAAGGTGCCACTTCACATTTCAGCCTTTCATTGAACTTTGTTCTTAAATCACAAACATTTCACAGGCGCAGGTTTGCTGACACATTTTCGGTCTCATTCTGTGGCTCTCCATCAACTGTGTAATGCTGGAGACCTGTTTCTTATCCTCTTATCTGCTCTCAAATCTGTGGTCCTGACAGCTCACTAGATAACCATTTTGTGTCACAGTACAAACAGCATTGAAGCGCTTTAATCTGCAGCTCCTGTAGAGGATAAGAAAGGACTTTAATTGTGTATCAAAAAGGCCGAAATCCTACAAAATAATCCTGAGAGCGACATCCTGCGGGATTTTATTTTCTGTAACATCTGCAGCTGCTGAATTTTTACTGGAGCAGGAAGTCTCAAGGTGACTGGGAAATAAATGCTGCAATGAAAAAAATGGACAAATGTGGCTGATAAAATTCTTGGACTCTGGGGAGGTTAAATCATTTTGGAATGGAGTCAACAAGAACTGCAACAAAAGACAAAACTTGCTGGTAAGAAATATAACACACGTCTCTTCTCTCCTTCAGCTCAGAACTGTTCGGGCCTGCAGACGTGTTCCCAGTGCTTGGAGCAACCCGAGTGCGGCTGGTGCGGAGATCCCAGCAACACCGGAAAGGGATTGTGCATGGAGGGCTCATACCGGGGACCCATGAAGAGAACAGCGAAGCAGGGCCAGCCGGGCCATTCCCACGACATGAGTCTGGAGCCGGGCATTTGCCCCAAAGACAAGGGCTATGAGTGGGCCTTCATTCACTGCCCTGGTAAGGCATCCATTTCCTGTCCCTCTTACTGAAATGACACATCACGTGTCCTAAGTGTATCTGTGAGAGAAGTATCGACTGTAACATCTTCAGTTTAAAAAGATGCTCTTATCAAGGATTCCTGTTACAGCTTCCCCGTGAAACTAATCCCTCCCTGGTGACTTCATGCAACCTTATTCTAATATGAATGCTCTCATCAGTCTCTGCAACCACGACATGTTAAATGATAAAAACCCACCGCTGGTGGTAATTTGAGAATGTGAGGCGTGGTCTGTTGCTTAGTTTTATCATTATTGTGTAAAAAACCTTGAGCTATATTTCATTTAATTAAAAAAAGTCATATTTAAAGGGGTGATATTTGATCTCATATTGGTTTTTGTATGATTGTGTGACACAACCGTGAAACAGTCGCCCATGTGACTTGCAGACGGATAAAGATTGTCACAGTGTGCTGGCAGAATTTCCCCGTCTTGTCCAAATTCATTAAAAATAAAAATCCATGTTTGTTCCACCTTGAGTTCTTCTCTGCTCCCTCAGCTGCAGATATTTACAGCTGTGAAACTCACTCTGATGTGTTCTTCTCCGCAGCCTGCCAGTGTAACGGCCACAGCACGTGTGTGAACGGCAGCGTGTGTGAACAGTGCCGCAACCTCACCACCGGTCTTCACTGCCAGACCTGCATGCCTGGTTACCATGGGGACCCGACCAATGGCGGCAAATGCCAGGGTGAGTGACGCATCGCCACACAAATTACTTATTCTGCACGCACACGACTTAATGGACTTGCTCACCTTTTCCCCCTCAACTGTACATTTGTTATAATTGCATTTAAACAAATACATTTGAAATTATCTTTTCTATTTTCTTTTTCCTGGTACCTGAACCACAATTAAGCTTTAGGAAGAAAATCATATACTTAGTGCATTTTAATTAGTATGTGGTTTAATAAACTTGCAGTATTACAGCAACATGACCAAGAGAGGGCACTGTTGTGTGTTAATTAGAATTAGAGACAAATTGTCTGTCTTGTTTGATTAATGGAAATAATGCACCATATGTTTTTAATAGATGTCTTGACTATTCTGATAAATTTTTGGTTCTGCCAGTAAGTAAATGTAGATGTATAGAATAGAAAAAGTGAAGCTAACCTGTGTTCCCTGTGACAAACACTCCCTGTGAGTGCAGAGTAGATGTGGTGCACTGTGGGAACTGCAGGTGAAGCTGAAGGTCAAACACTCACCTCTCGTGTTACTGTGGTTTTTCATTCATTAGAAACAGAGCCCCTTTGGACAAAAAGACACATGAACAACATGTATGTCTTTCGGATGAAGGGATTTAAATTCTTACACACAGATGTGTCGTACAGAGCTTTTTGGCCGGCGTTTTAAAAGCAGCAGTTTCAGATTGCACATCAAGAATGCACATCAAATCTATATTAATCAATAAATGAATAACAGTCGCTCTATGGAATCATTTGCAGATTGACTGAAGACTGCTAACACAGCTTTATTGTCAAGAAGACACTTGTCCCACACATGAATAACATTCCTGAGAAATTACATGGAGGCTATTCATTGTAAAACATGGGACACACACACACACACACACACACACACATATATCTGGGAGCTTTGCGGTCTCAGGTACCATCTGTTAATACATAGACTATAACCATAACCTGTAAAATGAAACTACACAGGTGATCCACTGTGACGGGAATATTCTTTCCCTTGTTTCAGAGCCCGAGGACAAAATGACCCCAAATCATTTTTTTTTAGAACACATTCATAGTTTTTATTTTACAATACTCACTCATAGAGAATCCCTTCATCTCCAGCTGTGTGAGAAAGTTAAAAGCAGCCATATTGCCTGGAACACTCATATGAACCCCCTTGAGGAACTGAACTGGCAGCTACTTAAGAGCAAAAGGTCACATTTATTTTGTCCAAAACTAAATTGAAGCCACACACTTCTCATGTTTCAGATCTCTGAAGTTCACTCAACCTTTTGAGAAAATGCACTTGTTTACCAGCTCACCCAGATCAATAGCAATTTCATCTCTGTGTGCTCAGTGCAGCAGATGAAACATTGCTAGCCTAGCTTAGCACAAACATGGCAAACAATGGGAAACTGTTACAGCAAAAACTGTGGGAGATGTTTTTTTTTTGTTCCCTCAGGACATCTGAACTCAAAGGTCTACACTGTCGAGCCATACACAAGGAAACGCAAACCCAAATATATATATATAAACACACACACACACACACACAAATATATATATATATATATATATATTTATTTTTTTTACTTTAACCACATTTTTAGCTATGTGTTATCTAAACACTGATGCCTCTCTGCCTTTATTCTCTCTCTGAGATGCTTCATTTCTGTCCCCATCTCATTTTCCATCTGTGTTTCTGTGCCCCTTCCAGCCTGCAAGTGTAATAGTCATGCAAGCGTGTGCCAGGTGTTAACTGGCAAGTGCTTCTGCACCACCAAGGGAATCAAAGGAGACCAGTGCCAGCTGTGAGTACACACACACACACACACACACACATTTTGTATGACGTACACAAGGGCATATGTCCTTTCATCATCACCTACGTGGGCTGTGTCTACCTGTGCTTGGTTTTTAGCCGGGTGCACATCTAAAGTCAGCGTGTAGTGAGTTTTAAAAGTAGTTCATGGAATCACCACAAGCTTCACCAACATCGGGCGCAGTACTCGACACCAGGTCCAATGTGCTGAATGAACTTCCTTGTCATTCGAACATTGACAGAGATGACCACTAAGTAATCCTGTGAGCTGCATCCACTTATTTTACTTCTTCTATTAATTTATTGCTGTCTCAAATTCCTGCAATTTGTCCAAAAGTTTGAACCCAAAAAAGTAAGGTGTAAAAAATGTCCATAAAGAATCACAATTAGAAAAGTGAAGCACATTCCATCCATTCCCCAAGAAGCTGATCATCTGCTTCATAACAGCAGAACGGGAAACATATGAAGTCTGTCGTGTGTTTCCCAAAGTTTTGATTTGCAACACAGAGGTCAAATGAGAGATGCACCGTCAGTGTTATGACTGAAATTCACTGGGTTGAGGTAACGTCGATCAAAAGCGAGTCTCTGGGCTGCCTGTCACACGCTCTGTAATCACTTGTGATGGAGCCCTGATGAAACGCTCAGGGCGATTTGAAGGGAGGCCCACTTTGACAAGAAAGACAAACATATATATGGGAAGGTGTTGTGTGCTGTTCATGATATTTTTCACAATGTGTGAGCGTTGGTTCTGTGATTCTAGTAGCTGCTCGTGTTTATGATTGTCTTTATGGAGTCCAGAACAGCTTCTTTTGAGCACATTTCTGATTTAAAATAAGAAAGACTAAATTTTTTTAATGTGGATCAGATTGTCTGTTAGATTAACACAACTCATTTATTTTGCCCTGAAGTGCTGACATGGTTAAGCCGGAAAGACACAACACAAGGTGCCAACTGATTTTGAATCATGGCACAGTCTGAGTTTCATGAACCGTTCTATTTTAATTTTATAATAGGATTCATACAATGTAAACTCTGAGTTCACACATAAAACAGCCAAAGCACATTTGCAAATCAAACATTTAAAATGTTGCCAAATTAACAAAACCTCTATAGGTATGTTGAGCAGTGATGCACACAGTGTTAGAACAGTGTTTCACCTTCATGTGACACGTCAAGTTTATCAAGTTCATACAAGGGAACCGACATCACAGCCTCGATAGCATCTTGAAAAATATGCACAACACCCACTGAGTGAGAGAACACGCGAATATGATGAAGAGGATGAGAGGAAGGGAAGTGTTCAGAATGAGACCTCTTCAGCACCCTCTGAGCTTTCTGTTGACTTTGACAATAAATAAATGACACTTGACTCAGACGACATAACGTCACATTAATTTCTACTGCCAGATGGAAAGCAGCACGGTGCAATGCAGGGCAACATCCGGATAGCAGGTGGCTAACAGTTGATTCAAACGACTCATTTTCCACCCTACAAAATCAGAGTAGGGTATCTGAGCAGGCCAGGCACCAGCAGGCCAATCATCATCAGCCATTTAGAAGGAGGATGTGTCCATACACCTCCAGAGCCAGATTTAGGATACAGTTCCTGAAAGCCATTACTGATTATCAGCTTAAAGTTTAACAGCAGCATAAACCACCAGAATCTGTTGTTAATTCAGTCCCATTTACAGACTCTCATTAGATTAGTGTTGTCGTTATCAACAACCAGTATTTTACTGAGGTCTTTAATCTCAAAATCAAGATGCATCTTCACATTTAGAGTAAAGTGTGATCTAATTAGTGTGTGCGGACACTGACTGAAATTTGAAGAGATGTGTTTGTCATTCCCTTCTTGTAATGTAATTTCAGGTATCTCATTACATGTAATCAGTGTCTCCGCCAACCTCTGTCAGCCACTCACTCGCACCATCCCCGACAACAACCTTTATACAAAGACCTCTGCACAAGGGTACTCTGCCTCCTCGGCAGTGTACACGGAAGTACACACATGTGGCTTTCACACACGCATGCACCACAGCCACAGATGCCATTAGGACCTCCGAATAATAGCCGCAGTAATGAAGTGAAGGGTGCATCGGTGCAGAATGGAATTGTTTTTGAAAACAATTGATGATGTCCACGCTGCGTTACAGCAATGAGTCAAACGAGCGGTGAGGGGAAGGTTTCTTTTTATAGTGCTCGTTTGGATACGTACATTATTCAGGATTCTCGTGGTGGAGGTAACGGGGGTTAAGCTTGGGAAGTGTGTACACACGTGTGCTCGCTCCAGCCTCCGTATGTGTGAAGGACACTGTATAGGTTCATAGCGAAGTCCCCCCGCTCACGTGTCTGTGTTTGTGCCTGAGTGTGCATTCTGCCTGTTAAATCACAGAGAGTGCACTAACACAGACAAAGGTTCAAGTTGAGTGTAGATCAAATTAAGATACAGTGCAGGGCTATTGCCTGGAGTTCAGACGTGTGCACACATGCATGTAGGTGTAGATTAAATTAAGATAAAGGGTAGAGGAGCTGCATTATACACTTCATGATGAGCGCGCGGGTATGTGTGTGTTTTTTTGCCATCTGTAAATGCCAGGAAGCTCAAACGCCCCAGGAGTGATGTTCTGTGAGGTTCAAAAAGCCTTTGGCGGCATTACTCCTCCATCCTTTGTACCGTGGTAAAAGAGCCCGTCGTCTTGTGTTTAACCTTAGCAGGGATCTGGCTCCTCCCCAGCTCGATGTCCTGCATCCATTAGATCAGTCAGCGTGCTGATGCTTGTCCTTCAGGATTCTTAAAATCCCACGATCAGATTAGTTGATAATATTAATGCACAAGTATCTGGGAGGGGGTGACCATGTTTTTCCTTCCATTGTTTGTATTGGTCACTCGTAATGTTTGTGATTATTCTTTGCCATTTGCCAACATGTTACCTCATCTGTGAACATAATTTGCAGCATCAGGTAGATAATCATCTGCAATTGTGTTGAAAACAACAACTCCCATGATCCCAAGCTGCTTCACAACATCAACAAACTAGGTCTTTTGTTATTGTTTTTATAGCTTATTTTTAGCAGTAGTAAACATTAGGGTGAAGTTACCGTTTTTCCATATTTTGATATTCATGATCAGATGTGTTCCCGCCCCCCTCATTTGGATGACATGTTTTTGTGCAGAACTTTCACTGGTGGTGGCGTCTGTCTCCTGAATCCAATTTTAGAAACAGACTCACCCCCCCACCCCACTCCATCACTGTAACATCACTAACGGCCACCTCCTCCTCAGTGACATTCGTGTCTCTGTCGGTTTGCTCCTCCGTCGCTCCGTTTCCTCAATGACTCCTCGACACCGCCTCTGATATTGTTCTTCTCACAAGTCTAATTGGAAACTGTGAAACTAAATCAGCGTGATAATGGCTATCATAATATTTTTCCACCTTATTTATGGAGATCCAGAGCACATGTGTGATATTACTCATCCTGTTTATTAGGTGAAGTACAGCAGAGCGAAGATAAATGAGTTCAGATTAGATTTTAAACATTTAAAAACCATTGAGAGATACATTGAAGTGAAGAACACTTCTTTCCAGTGCCATGTGTTCCACCACATAACAATGCTTTGTTGCGATAACAATCGCACATAAACCCTCAACAACAACAAAAGTCCATGTTGACGAATTGTTTTCTCTGTCAGATCATAATTTAAAATGCGTATTTTGGCTTCAGTAAAACTCATGTAGGAAAACTGTGTGTACTGTTAAACTGCATTGGTTTGAGTACATTTAACATGAAAAAACTAATCACAAGCAGTTTCTTGAATCCAAGTTATGAAATACCAATCTGAAACTATTTGTCATTTGTGAGGACAGTGGACTGTTTAAAAGAATCTGCAAATGTGTGCTGAGATTTTCAAATGTATATGTGTGTTTAGAGTGTGTGTGTGAATGATGAGATTTGTAAACATGTACAAATCTCATGACACACTTCCAGAGGCTTTAAAACTAGTTTGTCATCTTAGCACAGTGGACACAAGGCAAATGCAACATTCTTATCGTGCAGTTTTCACTCCCTGATTTGTCCTTTGTAAAATGTCTAAGGAATCATATTATATTTTAAATAACATTTGTAAAAGTTTGTAAAAGATTACAGCATATTGTATTTCCAGTATACAGTGTTTTCGTAATCTTATCGACCACTTAAAGAGCTTTGCAGTAGAAGCCACATTCACACAGCACTCCTATACACAGCGCTTCTTCTCTTCACACTCATACGCAGTCCTCAGAGGCAATTAGGAGTTCAGCATCTCGCTACTTAGGAACGCCGACTGGAGGAGCCAGGGATCGAACCACCCTCCTGTTAAGAGAACGACCCACTGTAACTCCTGACCCACAATTGATCAAATCCAGCCTCTTTTAAAAGAACTCATCATGATTAAAGTTTTTTTCTTGAGTTGGATTTCACACCTCGATTTAATACTACAGGTCCAATACTTCCAGTTGTTGCTCAGTGATCATGTGGTTACATCCAGTTTTTGCACGTCACTGTTTTGCTCTGACAAACAAAACTTTCCTCTTCCAAAAAAAAAAAATCCAATTAACTCAGAAGCTATCAGATTATTTCCTCTTTGTCAGAAGTACGAGCCTTGATGAGGAGCCAGCAGCAGGAGCTAATGCGCTGGCACCTTGCGTACACCGCTCCCCGATAAGAGGCATTCTTGCTCTCAATCTGTTAGCACTCGTCTTCATCTTGTTCTCTCCTCTCTGTTTTCTTCACTGCAGATGTGACTCAGAAAACCGTTACCTTGGCAATCCACTCAGAGGAACCTGTTACTGTGAGTAATTCTCCACTGGACAGCTACTTGCTGGAAAGCTCATACACATGGACACACACACTCACACTCTCCCCCCCCCCTTGAATTTTCTTGGCTATTCTCTCTCCGCTTTTCTTTCTGCCTCTCCGCTTCCCCACTACTTCCACTCTTCTGCTCAGGGCAGATGGAGCATTTTAGCACTTTGGCACCACGGGCGCTTGTTCGGCGACAGAATGACTTAATCGTGAAAATGTCAAGTGCATCAGAAGGAGTGAGTGATTGAAGTAATCAAGGAGACGGAGGAGTAAAAATTCTCCACTTGCCTTCTTACTCACTCAAATCACCCGCCCACTCATTCATACATTTAGTTGATTTAGTTTAGTTGACTAAATGGTAGTCTGACTTGTCAACTAACAGGAAAAATCTTTCATTGTGAGCAAAAAAAAAAAAAAAAGCTGCACAATGAAGAGAGAAAGAAAAGAGACATAAAGTCGACTCCCGGTGTTGAGCTGGTCGCACATCTGCTCCTGTATACCTGTGTATACTGTACGTGCTGGTGTTTGTGCTGTGTGTTTATTTGCATGGTGGTGTTGTGTCCTTCACGGTGCTGCGGTACTTAGTGATTTGTTATCTGCTCTTCAACACTCTGCTACTGACAACAGAGCCCCTGCCAAGGTTTTGTCCCCTTTTTGAAATGCCATAGCCTGACACCAGGCTCGACGAGAGAAAGACAGGAAATCAAAAGCCCGGAGCTTGTTTTAACCTCTGTGTGCCACTGGGACTTCTTCTCGAGCTCTGTCACACAGTATTGTAAACACCACAGTCCTCACAACATCCGAAAGGCCGCTGACCACAGATTAACATGCTGCAGTCATTGTGACATTATCAAATTTCCTCACGGTGTGAAGTATTCTGACTGTAACTGGTGATTTTGAGCTTTGAGCAAATAATACACGATGAATTAAAGATGTTATATATTTTTTTTATGTTAATATTAATTGTATATAGAATCTTCATTAACATTTTGGGAAAGTATGAATGTCTTTGTGACAATCTACCATTAATTAACGATGAAATACTTAATAAATCTCTGTAGGTAATTGTTTCAAACTCTCCGTCATGGTCAGGTATTCATGCTTGTTGTCTGCTTGATGAGAAAATTGTACACCCCGATTGCAGTCACTGGATTTGATTACAGACATTTTCATTTCACTTGACTGACTGTTGCTATGAAGTTTCTTTTGGTCACACATCTGTATTTGTATCTCATCACGCTGGGTTCTAAAAGTGTATCAGCTCGGTTTGTGTACACGCCTCGGATAGTTGTTTCTCCTTCTTGTGTGAGATGTATTCTGTCATCATCTTTTCTAAATAGACAATCTCCTGATCGACTACCAGTTCACCTTCAGTCTCATCCAAGAGGATGACAATCACTACACTGCCATTAACTTTATGGCCTCACCTGAGCAGGTAACAATTTTCACACATCAAAGTTCTCTGTGTGGTAACATCATAAATTGCTCTTCATTTTTGAAGATGTGACGTGAGTGCAGGACTCTGTTAAATCTGCTGCCGCATTTAAAGACTAAGGTGTTTTTTATGTTCTTCATCTACAGGCGAACAAAAACTTGGACATGTCCATTAATGCATCCAACAACTTCAACCTCAATATCACCTGGTCGGTGGGATCAACAGGTACTTTTACATGATTTCCCAATTTTAATTAAAGTATTATAGAAATGTTTTGCTTCTGTTTTCTCCCTCTGTTAGAAATGAGACGCTTATCTGCTGATTTATTTCCTTTATTGATTCCAGTCACAGTAAAGCAAGTTTCGTTTTTGAATACGTTAACGGATTTAACCTTTAACTCTAAACAAGACATTCTCTCACTGTGTTGTAAATTCACTTATTAGACCAAATAAACCAAAAAATATTCTATCTGCTGTTTGGGATTGATATCGTAAGCTCTCACTTTTGGAATTTTTTTGAAGCATTGAAAGGTCACTGAGCAGGTATTCCAAATCTCAGGATGTTCAGACCCTCAACTCACTACATAATTTCCTATTTCAACATAGAATTAAATGCTAGTAATTTAGCCCAAGCATCTAAGAAGTCATTTTCATCCACATTGGTTTACTTCCATAGACTCATTAGAGATACTGTCCATATTTATTGTCATCTTTTTGCTAAATTTAATCACCTACTTCCACAATGCTCATTGAAATACTGATAAAAGCCATTCAGCGTTTAGAAATCAAGTTTGTTCTGTTAAAAATTTGCTTTAGCTCTTCCTTTGTTTTGTGTTAATTAAAGTCATCACTAAGTCAGTAGGTATAACAGGCCTCTCTTGTTAGTGGGTCCCGTGTCACTGTTGAGTGGACATTATAGGTCCCCTGAGGAAAGACACCCAAGGACACTGCAGTGGTCCAGTGCCACTGTTTATCACGTGCCCTCCCTTCCTCTCAAGTCATCTGCCACTTTCTCCGTCCCCAGCCACACAGACATTTTCCAACCACTAAAACACTTAAAACTCTCCTGCGCCTCGTCGTCACCTTAACCTTTGCGGAGCACCGTCATTAATATTTGAAGTCGGCTCCCCTTTACCCGCAAAAAGATATTGTGTCTCAGAAGGAACGGGAGCCTCTTCACAATCGACGAGAGCGTGCAGCGCCTTTGGGTGGGTGGGGGGGGGGAGAAGGGTGATTTCAATTAAGATAAACATGCTCACATAGCCACACTCAAGCTGTCATTTTCTGTTTTGTTTCAGAGTTGTGGGTTGGAATGTCAATGTTGAGAACTCACTGACATGAGGAAGGTTAAGAAATGACTTGAAACATTGAGGAAAATTTAACTTTTTTAAGAGTTTTGCTCGAAAATGTAATAGTTTTATTTCAATATAGTTATTAAGAATTGTGTATATATACAAGACGCTCTTAAAATGTGCCACTCAATTTGACCATGTAGAAATGTATTCAGTGAGAATGTCTTCCTCTCTTGAAATATCTGATATCCCAGATGTACTTTTTAACTATCAACTTTTAACTGCACTCATGGAAATGGGCACAAACAAGTGCTGTAGTAAACAGCTCATGTTTGCTCTCAAAGCCATCTGCTTCTGGCCCAAATCCCAATTTCTAGGTGTCAAATAAACTAAATGCATTAACTGGTACTGTGTGATATGGATTCAAGTGATAAATAAGTGCCAGTGTGACTCAGTCATGACCTATGGATGGCAGCTTTCAGTTCCCCTCTCAAGCTGTGCTTCCCACATCCGTGTCCATTTCACAGCAGAAAATGAATGGTATGTGTAATCATACAATAAAGCTCAACCGTTTTAGGTCCACTCAAATGGGTTTCATGACCTCCCCTGTTGTTTCATCTGGCTTGATGAACCCATTAATGCATTCATAATCAAACGTTGCAGCCGATCCGGCCTGATTTCTGCTCAGGATGTGCAGTAGGTGAGCTCAATGGGCAGTGTGCTGAACATGTGAACTCTTCTGCCTCAACAGCCGGAACCATTTCTGGAGAGGAGGTGCCCATCGTGTCCAAAACTAACATCAAGGAATACAGAGACAGTTTCTCCTGTGAGAAGTTCACTTTTAGAAGCAACCCAAACATCACCTTTTATGTCTACGTCAGTAACTTCTCATGGCCCATCAAGATCCAGGTAAGGACTGTGCCTCTGACCGACTCATGGAGCCGATAAGGCAGTGTTCAAGATGTGTTCTGTCTCATGTGTTATCACAGATTTATCACTATGTACAGTTTGTGTACAGTCTTCAAAACAGATCCCATGTTTGGACTAGAGGGATATTCTTTATCAGAAACATTCCTGGATTTGCCCCTTCAATCAAATCTGCTCCAAAAGTTAAAGGGCTCTTCCCTGGCCCATACCTCACCCCTCCGTCAAGTTTCAATAAAATTGGTTCAGTAGTTTTTGTGTAATCCTGTTTACAGACAGAAAAAACAGCATTGAAGATGTAAACTCCTCGGTGGATGTAACAATAGGTCCCAGTTCTACACATAAAGAGAGCGGGGGCAGCCATCTTTGCAGATGCAGAGCTCTGTTGTTGCTCAGGGTGATTTCAAGTGCACTTTATTCTAATTACAGGTTTAATGACCGATGGTTAGCAGGGAGAGGTGCACAGCTGTTTTTAAGCAGGCAGAAGCAAAGCACCATTTAACCTTTTCTAGTCCCACTGAAAGGAGGAAATCAAGGTTTTGATGTGGTGGATAGGGGGAAATTATAACACTGTGAATAATAAATGCCATATGCTGTTTTAGATTTGCAGGAAAACAATTAATCTGTTGTCAGGAAAAACCCTGGGTGTAGCCTTACAGGCAATAAAAATAAATGGGGCTATAGGACACACAGTGCTAATGTCACTGACTGCAACAAAATGACAGACTAAAAGCAACGTGCAGAGATTTCAAAATCCAACTCACTGAGGTAATGGGAGGAGAGCAGGCTGCTGCACCGTCAGAACTGTGACTTTGACAAAGCAAATTTAGTCTGTACTCATCTTCTCCCGTATGTAGACAGGTTGATTAACAACTATAACCGGCTGCAATTAAAGTAAACATAACTTTAGTTTATATTAATTCCAAAGTTAAATAATAATTAACGTCTCAAACATAGGATGTACATTTTGGAACTTTGCTAGGTACTTAAACTTCTGGATACATTTAACTCCAGTCAGCTCCTCTGTCTAGTAATATAAAGTATATTAAATGTGAAATAATAATTACACAAAGTATTTTATATCATGTTTAATGAGGCATGAAGATAATTTTAATTAATAGTTACAGCTCCACATTCCTCCACTTTTATTTCTTATAGCAAGTTGTATTTATATTAATATTGCCTTTTCGCGTTCTCTTTTAAAAAAATAAATAAAAATTCAGCCTGTACTGCCTGCAACATTTCTAAAACTCCAGGTCTCAGCAAAAAGCAAAAGCTTTTATTGAGAAATTTGATAGATGCAATTATAATTTCTAATAACATCACACAATACCCTTTTTGCTAATTATCCCGCTCCCACATATTGATTTTCATATTTGTTGAGTCCCTTCCTTTCACATGGTAGATCCTCGGACCATGTTGGGCTGATAATGTCTGTGGGGTCAGTCCATCTATGGAGGTGGCCTGGTAATAGTTTTCTATTAGATTTCCTGGCCAGCAGTCTGTTATTTATTATGGACCAACCTGAGCTGTTAAAGCAAACAGCTTCTGTAACGGGATCAGGTCTCTTCATGTTTGTCTTTATGATGCAGGGCTGAGGGCATAGACATGGATGAGATAAAGCAGAATCTGATGCCGCACCTGTCAGCCTTTATATTTAATGTCCAAGAGCCTAAAATGGATAACTGTGACATCATCACTTATCAGTATAATTGTTATCCAAGAGACTGCTGCGTGTGATAAAAGCCCACATGTAATAGAAGAACGTTCTCAACCGGTAAGATCGATGAATAGAAATCAAATTAACCCGACATGTATTGCTTTGACCCCATCCAATGTGAAAAGCAGGGGTGCCGGCACTAAATAGAACGCTCCCACATGTTAAAAAGGCTCGAGACATCTGTGTAATGTGTCCTTTTTGAGTCACGTTAGTCATGTCAGTGAGCATTTCTTCTCAGATCAGTGATTCTCGTTCTTTAAAAAACTCAAAGTCGTCAGGAGTTTGTGAAGGCGAAGAAGTTGCCAATAAGGATGAGTCCAGTGAAGACTTGGTCTTGCTACATAACCTAAATGTTCATTTTTCATTCTAGACCTATGGATTAAATTCTGTTGACTTTTGTACTTACATTATCCAAAGTGTTACCAACGATTTGAAACCCAGAGAAATCTCCAACTTTATTTAAGGTAACAGGAAGTTTCAGTTGAATTCCGTCATATCTGCTAGCCAGTTTTTTAAATTTCAACTAATGACGGATTATTCCGCGTAACATGAACAAACCTTTAATACGTTACCTCATCCTTGAACGTGATTTTCGCCTGATTGGCGTCGCACAGATTTTCATCAGCAGTGACGGAGAAGATAACAACTCGAACACGCTTCTCCACGAGGTCATCACACTGGGTCTTTAGTTATTGTTTTGACTGAGAGACCCCTAGAGGACAAAATATTCAAACTCTAGCTTATCACTTACATATGATGAATGTATTCAAAAGAGGAATGTCTTCATTACATATTTATTACATAAATAAACCATGACCTCAGCGCAACATAGGCTGAATCTTTTGTCTTTTAAACAGTTGTGCCTCATCATCATCCAACGCCCCAAACATGATGCAAATAATCCTCTTCTGAATGCACAGTTTGTACCCAGCTACCCTTTGTGGTATCAATCAGAGGAGACCGAACACTGCAGCAGATGACGTTGTGTTTGTGCGTCTGAACGCTCTCAGGGCGTGATGCCTTCAGAGCATCCACGGTAGATAATGACATGTCACTATGATGAGGCCCATCAGATATGATTTAGCTGCCAGGAGTGTGTGTGTAATAGCTCATGTAATGAAAGTAAAATATATTTCTCAACCACTTTATAGACACATACCAGATTTACTCCATAAGTTTTTTTGCAGATTCATTTGAAGCTTAGTGGTGTAGTTTAATCTGTCCTGTAATTATATCGGTTTGTGGCTGTAGTTACTGTTTTTGAACCTTTTAACTGGAGCTATAAACAATTACTTAATTAACTGTCTTTGGATTAGAATAAAATGAACTGGGTCAACCTTTAATTCTCACTAAAGCTATCCAGATCATTTTCAAATGTATTCAAATCAATTAAGTTTTAATTTCGTATAGTTTGTCTGTCTGTCACGTTTCTCCTTTTCCCATTTCACTGCATTTAAACCGATTTTTCTTTTTTTTTTTACCGGCAGAAGCTCTAATGGAAAGTCCAGTCTTTTCATTATTTGCGCTTGGCTCTTTTAGCAGACCTGACCTGTCCACACCATATCACGTTAACCCCATCATAATGTCACTGGTCAACTGGGAGAGCTCAGTTATTACAACCGTCGGTCCCCCAAAGTGAACCTAAAGCCTCTTGATCACCCCTTGTGGCTGGCTGCAGTATAGTTCATTAATCCCCCCTCCTCCATGTTAGTGGACAGGATGTTTTTATTGATTTTTTTAATATTCCGTCTTTCTCTCCTTTCTCTCTAATAGATCGCCTTCTCCCAACACAACAGTATTATGGACCTGGTCCAGTTCTTTGTTACATTTTTCAGGTAAGTGCATAAAACATTTCTACAACTGAGAAATACTCACAGTTAGATGACGCAATCCAGAATTTGATCCACCTCCTCTTCATTCTCTGCTTGTCTCTCGGGGCTTATTGAGTTACTTGAGCCTGCGGGGCCAGTTCTGCTAACCAGAGTACATGTAAATGATTCTTGTTTCTTCAAGGTAGTGATTTCCCTTTTTTCAAGCTGCAAATGAACTGCCAGTAACCATTTAAATAGGTGCATATTGCTGTGCAAATAGCATCTAAAGAGAAGGCGTGGGTGATAGAGAGTATAATGGCTCTTAATGATTTTTCATCCTCTGAGCAGCGATGGAAATCTTTCTCTCATTCAAATGTTTAAAATGAATCAATTGAGCTGTCTGAAAAGCACAGCAAGTCGGAGTTAATTTAGAGGATGCAAGTGTAATTGAAAAAATTATGCTTTAAGTTAGATATTGGCACACTTGAAAAGATTAATTGAAGCCAACCCCTCTGAAAGGATCCGCCTCACAATGCCTGCACTTCTGTAGTAAGCATGTTTTACCCATATCAAAGTGCCTCGGAGTGCAGGTTGGATCTGGCATGTGTGTGTAGGTATTTTTAATATTATATATTATTTAAAAAGCCGGTGTTAAATTGGCCGATTCTCTTTTTCTTTTCTTTTTTTTTGCCCCTTATCCTCACATTCAAAAGAAGTAACCATAAAAAAGTCAAAGTGACAAAATGAACAATTTGCCGTCATGATAATTTCTACAGTTCCATAATTCCAAATGCTGTTCTTTTATTTGCATGAATATCACATTATGAAGCTGGAATTGTTGTGCTTAGATTTGGAAAGGAGACGCAAGAACTTCTTTTTACTTCTTCTGCGTGAGTTGTTTTTAATCATTAAGCAGATGTCAGTTTGAGAGACAATAGTTTTCATACATACCCTGACATAAGCCATGGTGCTGTGTGTACCTGTGTATCTGTGTGGGTTCATCTCATTTCAAGGTGTGCTGCCCGGAGTAGCTGATGGACTCACATTATCTGCGTAGGTGTCAGGGAAGGAATTGAAGACAGTCTTTGCCCAAGGCACCTGCCCATCATTGCCCAGTCCACAATAACTTTCCCGTAAAGCTGTCACACACTCGGTTATCGTCTGCCTGCATCTGATCAAATTACTGTTGAACAGCCAAAATGTGGAATTCTTGCAGGGAAAGGGGAGAAAGACAGAGGTTATTTTTGCTAAAATGTGGGAACCAGTTTTTTTGAGGTCACAACGCAGACACAGGACAAAATATTTGATTGAGAGACCTAAAAGTTTTTCTTTTGGATATGACTTTTATTTGTTTGTCCTGTTAAGAATTTATTACATTTCAATTGATTGAATTCAGATTTTCTAAATTAAAGGGACATGAATCCCAGTTTTCCATAGCACAGCACACAACGTTTCTCTTTAGCCTCTTCCCTTTTTGTGCGTCATTAGTATTCAATGTATTTTTTGGTTCTTTTGTCTTTTTTCCTTTTGTCGTGCAGGTTATACAAATTTTCCCGAGTCTTTGTCTGTTGTCCTTGTTGTCCGGTTTTCACTGACCCATAAACTCAGGAATAAGGGCCCTGATGCATTCACAAGCAGCTTGTGTGTCAACGTGTGTTTGTGCATGTGGGAGATTTGAGGAGGGATGGACCTGCAGGAAACATAATCAGCCTGGTGACAAAATGTCAAATCACCCCACAGGGTTTCGAGACCTTCTCGTCCGAGAGATGACGGCACGATTGGGAACAACCTTGATTTCTTTTCTGTCTTTATTCAAACATCGGTTCACCTTTTTTACACGTTTTCAGACATCGAGTATTTGTCTTCGTTTCCACGCCGCTTCAACATCTTAGCAACTTCACAAACACATTAACTTGCACAGTTCTGCTTGAAGTTGTATTGCAGTTAGATTATGATTGTTTCATGCGTTCTGGTTAGAAACTCTCTTAATAGGATGCTGTGCTATATAAACCCCAGGGTCTAATTTATATTATTTAGGAAATCTGCTTAATTCCAATCACAACTGTGTGTGTGTGCGTTTTTGTGTATATTGCAGTGAATTTACACCAGTTATGTGAAAGCACAAGAGTTTTTAGGAATCATGCTTGTACACATTCCTCACCAGTTTAATTCATTAGTTTTTTTGCTAAGGTTGAAGGATACCACACAAAACTGAACTCATAATAAACTCATATAATCGTCTTAAAACCTCAGAGTTTTATTTTTTAAATCTCACAATAAATAGTGAACATGTCCTCTTTATCTAATGCAGCAGCTTTAGTTAGATTTTTACAGAGCTTCTTTTGGAACGTGCTTTATTCTGCACAGGTTTGTGGAAGGGAGTTATAGATGTTATTGATTGTGTTCTGTGGTGATAACTTCCACCCACTGTTCCTCGATCTACAAAGCTCATATTTGTATGAACCTGTAGAGAACCTGAGCTTCTTTTTGTACATTTTATTTTTGTCCTTCAACACCCTTGGGAGCGAGAAGATGAGTGAACGTGTAACTATTCACAGCAGGAAAAGAAGCAGCAGCAAAGGAGATTTAAGCTCAAAATGAAAGAAGCCAAACATCTGTCAGGGGATTTTTCACTACTGTTCTCACCCTGACCTTCACCCCCCCCCCCCCACCATCCATAAAAAGAATGAAATTCTGCGTACAGCGATGACGCTTTAATCCCACTTCCCCTTTTAAGGTTCTTTTAAAGTTGTTACCTCTTTGCTTCAATCATACGTACATGAGAAGCTGCGTTTCCCAAGTGTTATCACGTCCCTCTCGAGCCTTATCGCCTTCTCCAAAGAACCCGCTGAATGGATCAATCAGGTGTGGCAGGACGCAACTGAAAGGCTACTCCGGTTTAAAATATCAAACAAGCGGGGCCATGAAATCAGAGCTAGTCGAGCGTCTCTGGTGAAATGTAGATCTTGGAACAGTCTCCCCATTTTAGAACGTGGCGCGTCCCTAAAGACGAGGACTCATTGGTCATGTTACAGTGTGTGTTTCACGTCCTCGTAGGATTGTTCCTGGGCATAAGGAACAGAATCATCCTCCCCTGTGATTCAGTGAGGAAAGATTAATTAAAAGGAAATGATAATAGACGCTCTCTTTTATTTTTAGTTTACACAATTTTATTAAAGGTTTTTTCTTTCAAATTAGAGTTTTTTTGAGCATTTTGTAAAATGTTGCCACTATTTGACCTTTCATTTTGTCCCCACATATTTTTCTTTGCTCATAATGCATTAATATTGAACTGGCTTAATATACTAAGGATGTCATAGGCTTTTCTGATAAGCAATTAATTAAATGTCTGATGTAACAGCTGCCGTTTTAAATGACTTGTTCGAGTTCCACATGTTGATCAGACAAGCTCTTAAAAAAAGTACAGAATGTCTCTTTAGCACATAATAATCTTCACAGTCTCTTCTGTCACCAGGATAATGAAGTGGAAGCTCTCCATCAGTCATAGTTTTCTGTCCCAGTAGCGCTTGGACTTTGCTGAATTTCCTTTGACTAATGATTTTACTGCTGGGTTATTAATTGAGGTAATCGGCCAAAAATATTCAGTCTTCTGAGAAAGGAATTCGTTACATTTTCATAGTTAGAAGGAATCATTTTTTTTAATTATTTCAATATATTTAAACAAGGGGAAAATACACAAAAATGGAAATAGTGATTCTAAGGAAATGGCTTTTTTAACACTAGGCCCATTTGGAAACAAAGGAAATAGTTTTTTACACATGAATACACCATCCAACATCACAGCCAGGATATTTTAGCTTTTATTTAGTTATTGTGTTCTCTCAATGTTGAGATAAAAACATTTTCTCGAACTAGAGTTAATGAGTTGAAGCTGTTAAAGGTTGCTACGAATGGGCAACCATTCAACTTGACATTATACATATATATATATAACTCTCAGAGGTTAGCTCTTGGTTTTCATATTGTTTCCCATCTTTCATTCCAGTTGCTTTCTGTCGCTCCTCCTGGTGGCAGCGGTTGTGTGGAAGATCAAACAGACCTGCTGGGCGTCACGGCGGAGAGAAGTAAGTCTATCAATCATCTTCTGCTCACACGTGAGATTTAGCCTTTTATTTGATGGTCAAAGGTGAAGAGGTAACCAGGAAGCAAGGTTGTCGGTTCTAATCGTGGACACTGCAGCTAACCATGGTTATTGGTTATCTATATGCTTTAACTGCACCAGGACCAATGTTTTTAAATGACAACCAAAGATGTTACCGAGTTTGCAGCTGGGGCCTCAAAGCAAACAGACATTTGAGTCCCCATCCTCACAGATTGGAAAGACAAAGATCAGATGAGATCAACTGGCATCTGATCTTTAATAAGTGCAGGGGAGAAGCTGAGTTATATGGAAAATGTATATATCTGCTGTTTGAGTCTTTGAGTTTAAACTTTAAAACCATCTAGATATGGTTGTTGATCACTCAGATGCATCAATTCGGCTGATGATGTCGCGCTATCCAAACATCATCATCATCAGCAGCAGCGTTCAGAGAGGGTTTGTATCTGCTAACTGTAAACACTCCTCGAGAAGTGTGAAGTCTTAGGATGTGAGGATTTATTCAATCAGTAATAACGTGAATATTGTTGAAAGTAAAGATGATAATACAGATGAATTGTGGGATTTAATTAAGTAGACTCAGAGGGGAAGGATAGACTGACGCAAGTAGAGATACCGTGAATGACGGGTGGGGGGTGGGGGGTGTAGAGGGAAACATTAGTATTCAGTGATGGTGTGAAAGATGGGGCTGAGAAAAGAAGACGAGGATGAATAAGGGTGAATGATGGGATGATTGGCAGTGGAAATTAAAGAAGAGGGTGAGAAAGATGCTGTGCAGGAAATTGAGGAGTGGAGAAAACGTATGCAAATTCACCTGACTGCCCTCAACCCAAACTGTTCGGGTTCATCTCTGCGCAGTGAATCCCATATTCTGCTAGATGCCGCGTGATACCTCAGAGCGGGAAGTTTCATCTGGTGCACATCCAGCCTTATGACCTGCAGTTTACTCATATAGCTCCCAGAATTTATGCTCCCTTTGGGGATGACATTGATAATCATTGCATGTGAATTTTATAACCTCTAATTGATATATGAAAATAAACAAGAATGATAGCTACCACGAACTGACTCGCGCCTATCCACAGAATTAAAGTCAATAAAAATTAATGCAGACAGATGGGCTCATGTCATTAAAATTCTGCTCACTTTTTTGTGTCTGCTCTTGCCGTCCCTGTCGTCTGTTTGTCTCTGTCCTTCGAATGGAAATAAATAAATAGTCAAATGAAAACCCCCCATCTCATATTTTCAGGTGACTGAAGAGTTTTTCTCACAGGCTTAAAAAAAGGCATTTTTTTCCACTTCACATGAAAAATGTGAAAGCTTTGTTTTCAGGTCAATCCCTCTATGAATTATTCACCCAATTAATACTTAATATATACAGAGGGGTCCAAAAGCTAATGTGATTGTATTATCATTATATTTTAATTTGTATTCAGCCTTGGTGATTATTAATGATTATTATTTTAATAAAATATTTCTTACTGAAAGTAATTGAACCCTGTTTAACACAGATCTCCACTCCCTGTCCATCCTTTGTTTTAATATTCTCACACAAAAGATGAATTTCTTTATTTCAAGTATATTTCCTGTTTATTTCCTGTGGCATTTTCAGGTGCCCTACTTAAAAGGAAACGTCATAAAGAGGAGCTGTGTGTTTGTAACCTTTTCCTGAAAGCTCTTAACAGCCTCGAGGGCGTTTTTCTGTGCTGTTGTGGGCACCCCAGCTTTGTCGTGTTTCAGTAGAATGATCTGTTCTGGTCATTACTCAACGTGTTGAGTAATAAACAAACCAGTAAGTTGCTTAGTTACTTCTGCTCCTCTGATCAGAGTGAATGGCTGTAGATAGGGTACATGTTGGAGGATCTAGAGAACCTTAGGCACTGAAGCAAAAAGCTAAATCACAGTTAAATAACAGATTCACCTTCATACACACCAGACTATATCCAGATCGTATATATAGATTGAACAGTGTTGAAGAGAATAATTCACCCTGTTTAACACCATGTGGTTGGTTTTAGTAATATCTGAGTGTTAATCGCTACAAGGTCGAACAAAAAATTGTCCACAATCAGATATTTATCATGTTGACGTAGGCCTGTTTAAAAAAATACATATTTATAACGCCAGTTAGGAGAAGGCTTGCAAGTATATACTACCTTCTATAATCATTTCTTATTGCACATTGCTGAGCTTCAAAAGTTACAAAAATCCAGTGAATAACTTTTCCATTATCAGTGTCTGGCAGGTGCAGACAGCATCAAGGCTTCTGAACAAAAATGACCAGATCTTCTGTCTGTAACACCGGCTGCTCAAAACATAATTGCAAGCAAATCCATCTACATGTCCTACAAAAGCCTCCATTTGTTTTATTCAAAAGATACTGGACATTAAATATATTTCAGTTTAATTATCAGTACTTATCTTGAGCCTGTGCATGGTGCTGCTGTAAACAACAACTAACTGCACTTACTGTCAATAAAATGATAAAAGATGTACGAATTTATCAATATATGGAAGAGTCCCTATTTCTAATTGTTTTTCATTTATGGTTTGGACACAGTTAGTCTTACAGAGATGCAGCATGACTTGAGCTTCCACATTTGGACCTAAACACTGTCTTTTCTCTTCCGCTGTGCTTTTAAGATAACATTTTATTATGTTTTGATTAGCTAAATTAATCAAGTGTAATGTTATTTCACATAAAGAATTTGCTCACCAAATAAGAGATGGATGGATTTGGGCTGGGGGCCATCTCATACTCACAAGCTCCCACGTGACGTGAGGACATGGAGTGAAAGAGTCTTAATGAGGACAATAATAAGACACTGATCCAGCCAAGTTCCATATGGATACTGATTCATTGATGAATCTTTTTTTCTTGGTGTGAAATCTGTGTTTTCATTATTGGTTGGTAGTTGAAAGGACACAGTTCCAAAGGTGCGGCTTATGTGTTTGACTCACTTTGGCCAAGAACAGGTGAGGATCCTTGGATCCTGAGTGGTGGCCACTGCGATGAAAACGGCTAAATGCCACAGAGGAAGATGAGGTCTGACCTCTCGGAAATACCTGTGGGGGAAGCGGGAGGGAGGGGGCGCTGACATTTCGCATGACGGCAACACAGAGATATTTTACACACAAACACGTGGGCGTATCTAATTCTCTCTTTTTATCTCTCACACACTCGTACAAACACACCCAGAGGCACACCTCGTACACTCTGACCATTGTGTTGAGTGCTGATGTTTTACTGGCACTCTGAAAGCACTTGAAAATGTTATTGAGCAATGGTTTCCACAAAAAGCACAAACCTTAACCCTTCATCTGTTTATTAAAAGCTATCGTTAGCCCATGGAGGTTGTCCTGGGAGTGATGCTGGTTAAAAGCATTGGCCAGTTCGTAACCGATGACTTAAACCTGCCTGCTGTGTTAGAGAAGGATAAAATAGTGATGGGTGCAAAGGCTCTCTTGTGTTGTCCATAATGGAAAGTTAATGGCTCTATGGAGGGAAACAATGTTTCATCACTTTGGTCCACACTGAAATAGCTGCAATGACAACAATTACATTTTATTCCAACATTCATGGTCCCCAGAGGGTGAATCTTAGAGGATGCATCCTCAAGAGTAACACACCCATGTTGGTTAAAAGGTGCAGTCAGTAATTTATATATATTCCAATGTCATTCATATTTGTGTTTCAGCCTCCTCTGCTTCTGACAGCTACTCTCTCTCTTCTCCTTATCTCAATAATCCCCTCTCTTTTAGGAGAGCTTGAATTTCTACTTTGTTCAAATCTTTGCACCGATTAAAAAAAAAAAAAAAAAAAGGAACGCATCGATAACCACGTACTTCTCACGTGTCCCTCTTCGGACTTAGCGTAGTCTCACACCCTGCTCGTTCCTCTTAAAAGCCCAATCAAGAGTCATTGATCGCTATAATAAGATTATCCTTCTCTTAAGCCCCTGGTCACCTTGATTGTCCCTTGTTCATTTTAAAGTTTGGACTCTAATAGTTTCCACTAAAGTTACAGATAATAAAGCGTAACTGTGATTAGAGGTTCATATCAGGTTATAGTTTACCCTTGGAAGATGTCTCGCTAATGAGTAAAGCAGAATTATGGAAATCCGACAAGGTAACTTTAATGAATATTTTATTTTAGAATTAACTCTCATTAATAATATGTATGAGTCAAAGTCTTCAGTGAGTTCTTGGTGTTTCAGCTCACACAGAACCACTCGACCGTACTAACGTCATCAACATTTAATACCTGCCACTTGTCATTTTTCACCTTTGCCTTTAAGGATACAATTTTATTTTTCATTTTCTTAAATTTGGATTTATTTCTATTCTGCCGCACAGCGCCTTTAGGTGCAGGCAGTGATCTTTGAAAAGGACAAAGTGACCTGCTTAGGTGTGGAATATGCTCAGAGGCAGGACGACACCTGGCTTTTTTATAGAATCCGATGAAGGGAACAAAATGCTGTATTCAGAGGACAGATAATTCATGCGCTCACTTGCCAAATTAATCAAGTTGCAAAGCAATACTCGGCATGCCCGGCCTTATCACAACTGTGAATAGCTCCAGCTTGTATTCTTGACAAAATCAGTCCGTCATTGTAGAAACGTTAATTGGTTTTACAGAGTTCCCTCTTGCCTTTTGTCGTTAACTTAGTATTCATTTCTAGAATCTCTCTGGTATTATACTGGCTCTTTTGATGAGTGTATTCCCAGAACATTTTAGATGCATGTGCAGGACACGTAGCAAACTACTAGTTTTCCCCGGGTGTGCTTCATGCTCCCTCCTTATGCTTTGTTGCTTTAAATGAATTCTGCAACATGATAAATAACTTAACTGCAATCTGACATTTAGGATGTATGTTGTTGGATTCCAAGCTTTTGAGCTGGAAACTGTAATAAGCCTTGAGCTCGTTTTTTTTCCATTCTGCTTTTATCTTTTTGAAAAAGGGCAAAATTCTTCATTTTGACCTCTGGTGGCCCAGCAGCTTAAATCCATAGGTTTGGTGTTGCTGGTTTGATGTTTAATAGTAGAGATGTACAACAATCTGATGCTGGCCTTCAGATTTAAAGTTTAAAAATCTGAGCTGTGAAAAGAAAAATCAATCCAGTGATCAATCTCAATTTCTCTTTTGGCTTCGTAATTTTTTTTTTCTCCGTTAGGGAATGATTCAAAAAGAGTGACTCCTTAATAAAACATGAACTTTACTCTAAATTCACTCCCCATCAATTAACTCTGACAATACTTTATAAGGTGTCTTTTTGTTTTTTGTTATTTTTATTTCAGTCAGAAGGGGTTTGATTAAGAAAATTAAAAGATTATATTAAAAGATTATTTTCTTATTATTTTTACATATGCCCCTTGTTAAGTCTAAGCATGGAATAGTTTTTATGTTCCCAGGACCATATTTATTCCACTTCAGAGATGTGCAGAGGAAGAGCACGAGCCGGCCCATCGTGGCCCATCATCAAAACTGCTTGATGTGCTTAGTAATCTCAAGTACAATTAGATCTTAATGCAGAACACTTAAGCTCATCACAAATCCAATACCAATCAGGGATGTCCTTGTTGCTAAAATGGCGGCGTGTTCAGATATTGATCACACACCACGTTGCTGATGAAAGTGTGGCACAAGTTGTTTTACAATATTGATTGTTGGGGGATACGATGGAAGCTATTTTCTGCAGAAATGGTGTCACTCTCGGGCAGTAACCCAGCCGCAGCGTTTCTGTGCACGATCTTGAAGAGGCTGTTTGCGGTTCTCTCTGTGATAACAAACCGTAATCTATATGGAAATGATATTGATAATAAAGCACCTGTGTTTTTAGTGGTGATGGTTTTTTTTGTTGGATTCCATTCAAATCTATATTCTCAACTGGAAATCCTCATTTAATGTTGGGGCTCAGTGCTCAGTGTCAGGCACAAAATACTTTCAAGTCCTCAGGGCACTTGTGTGTGTTCTTTCAATGTTTCCTCAACAATATCTGCTATTGATTTTGAGCTTCATGTTGTAACAGCCCTGGGCCCGTGCCTGAACACAGTTTCTTTTTCAATCCTCCAATCTTTTCTCGCTCTTAAACCCCTTGAAGTATATAATAGAATGTTTCATGGCATTAAAGCCATATACTGCATCATTTATAATGGTTAGAATATTGATTACTGGTGCATTAATGGCTTCAACTGTGAGATATTTTTTGTTCATGATAATCTTTAGTAAGTAGTGACAGAACTGGCACACTGTAAACAACAATTTTTCCAAAGTATATTATTTTACAGAGTTGGATTAAATATATGAATTCAATATGCTGATAATACATACTATTAGTAAATCTATATGTGTTTTTATGCTATAATGTAAATATTCTACTGATAGACTGACTTACCTTATGTTCTTCATTTGTTTGGTGCTGAAATTCAAAATGTGTACTTTGGGTTTTTATACGTACGATGTGTATTACACATCAATGATGTTTATGATATTTATGTGTATATATTGCGTTAGAGCACATTTCCCAGCTTCTTTTCCATGTTAATCTATTATTTAATCAATCTCATTTGTCATCTGTGTTTGATATTATAGCAACTGATGAGAGAACGTCAGCAGATGGCCAGTCGTCCATTTGCCTCAGTGGCTGTTGCGCTGGATGCCAGAGGAGAACAAACGGAAGTGCTGCAGCCGGTGGTTGATGTGAGTCCTGCATGTGCAATAAACACGCACACGCACACGCGCACACGCACACACACACACACACACACACACACACACCGATGATCAAGTTCATGCCAATACAATAAATGCAGTGAATGTGTGGCTGCATTCCTTAAACATCTTGCAGGAGCTCTGCATGCTGATACTGTAAACATTTTAATGTTATAAGGTCCAAAACAACCAAAAACATTTGTCCACGTAACCTGGACAAACCCTCCTTATGACGTCTTTTCTCTGGGATCTGATACGAGCTACAGAACGTCATAGAGTTTTGTAGTGCTCCATAATTAGACCTCATTGTGCTGTGCTCATGCCCACCACTCGCAATATGTCAGCCTCTTGTCCACTCCGCACATCAATAAGAAATATCTCACGGTCCACTCCTCCCATGTCCCTCTCCTTTTGATATGAATTGTCCTCTGCAATCAAGGTCGCAGAATCACTGACAATTTTCAAGCGATGTTGAGAAAATTGACTTTCATGTGAAATATTGTCAAACCAAGATTTAGAAAAAATTTTAACTGGATTTTTTGTCTATATATCAATAGATGTTTATGATCCCTGCATGTCATGTATCGTTTCCATTTACCAAATTTACCCTTTTTGTTTATTTACTGGGAGTATAACTTATTATTTAATTCTCAAACCTTGCATGCTAACATGCGTCTGCACATAGGAATTATTTTGTAATGTCCTGTTGCCTCCTTCCATATAAACAGTTTTTTGTTTTGAAGACACATGGCAATAAGCACTGTCTGGGGCTGAATGCCACACGGGATAAAAGCTTAGTCCAAAGCAATATGAAGAGCTCCCTCCTCAGATTTGTTTCCTTAACCAGGGCCGGCTCTGTGTCACCTGCTGCGAAGTGAAATGGAATTACTGTGGCAACCAACAAGGAAGCACTACATTAGCTATTAGTGTAGCGCTGAGTGGGTCTCACTGTGCATTATGGTATTTTGAAGGGCAATGTAAAGGGAGAGAAACAATGCTTCTTAGATCTCTGAGTGCACTTCACAGAACTATTAAAGCAGTAATGTATAATCTGAATCTGAGTGGTGCTGGAAACCTGCTTTTTTTAATCGAGTAAATTGTTTATTGCAGTGGAACGTGTGTCCTTGTGTTATATGATTTATCCCAGTCGTCCCTTCCCGGCACAAAAAGGTGCATTAAGGTAGATACGTAGCATCCACTTGAGGGTCCTGCAGTGAAGAACCGTCCCAAGCTGTTTTAGAAACGATAACCGGAGAAAAACACATTTTCATCCTCCTGTTTCTCGACCCCTTTCAAGATGCAGAGTGAACCGTTGAGTGCTTGAGTTTCTCTTAGATGTCCGTGCAGCTTTTAAGGAAGTTACAGTCTAAGTGTTGCTGCAGCAAATACCTGAGAACTTTGTTGTTTTGGGAAGCAATTTACATGCCTGTGTCCAAAATGAATTTCACACATAATTGTCTGGCGAACGTTTTTCAGTAGCTGCTACTGCCGCACAACATGAGGTACATTGTACATTCAGTATAAACAAGCAGCTTTCCTGCCTCATTATAGCCTGAATGTATTTTAAAACATATTTCTACGATGACCTTCACCAAGCAGCTTATATTTATATGTTGCTTTGTTAATGATTTGCCAAACTTTCCAGTAGCTTCTAGCGGCAGATGAATCATTTAGTAATTCAATGTATTTGAAGCTCCCAAAAATATTTGCATTATTGGGATACACCAGAAAATATTTAATAGGGAAAAAGCACATAACCATTTTTTTTACACATATTTTGAAAATCCACATGGTTTGAAATGTGTAGATTCATATGTTGGACCACATGCAGCTCCATCACATGCCCTGGTGCCAGGCGAAGGTGAACCATATGATACGAGCCTTAATTCTCTTTTATAAAGGTTAATTGTTCAGCATCTGGCACCACTTGGCTGATGGAAGTGTTTGTTGGTGTCAAAGAGGACACTGACGCCATCACAGCTTTCCTATTAGTTTCACCAGCTCTGTTTATACAAGGTTTCTTACTTATTCTCTCACCAACATGTGAGCAGGCACAACAACTGCATGCATATTGGAAAAATGACGTTTGCTTGAAAACCTTACAGAAAGAGTTCCGAAGGTTTTTAAACCACACTAATAACTGATGAAGCACTCACAGGAGAACTAGAGGCAGAAGAGCTGCAGCACCAGAATTTCCCCTTGCACTCTCGCCAACACATGAAAACATTGAAGACCTTCCTCTGTGACTGTTCTGCCAGCGCTGCTCTCACTGCATTACTTAGTACCAGCTCTCTGTCACCAAATCTTTGCCGACCCTCCAGCTGGTCTGAGAAAAAACCACCACAGCTCTTCTGCCAATTGTCTCCATTTCTGTGTTGGTCGAAGCCCCCGGGCTGATGGACATTGCTTTTACTGACCAAGATGGCAGCAGTTGTTGGGCAGAGAGCCGGTCGGGCTCCAACACTGCACTGATGTCACAGCTGTCTCTATTCGCCATGGCTGGCATTCAACATATGGAACCACTAACAGACAGCGAGTATGATGGATGACACCTGTCAGCAGGGGGAAACGAAAGCAGATATCTTGTGTGTCTGTGTGTTGGTGTGTTCCTATGGGTGTGTGTGTGTATGCATATTTATTTGCTTCGAAGGTTATGAATGACCATCATACAGTCCTTCTGCTTGATTAATGCAGAACTGCAGGATGTGTAAACCGTCTTTGGAAGATATGACATGGACAGAAGAAATTAGCTCATGTGTTTGTTTTCCTCTGTGGTCTATGAATACTGTCTTCTCAGTGAGCGTGAAGGAAGAAGTTCCTTTAACTTTGCTGTCGTTTCCCTTTCACACAAACACAAATGTGTTGTGCATGTATTGATGTGACAGTAGTTTCGTGGTTCTGTGCAGCTCAAGAAAAGCAGAGCACGCAATGTAACAAGGTCATGTCATCTGGTCATGTCATTGAAAGTCACTACATCAAGGAAACATTATTTTCCACCAAGTTACCAGAAAAAACACAGCATTTCTAATGATGCTAAAAATATCAACTGTGTAAATGAGCCAGTTCCAGATTAACGGCGCTGATGGTGGTGATACTGTACAGTTTCTCCATTTTGTTTGGAACAGCTGCAGTGAATCATAGAAATGTAACTTACAGTGGAATCTGCTTTTCTCTGAAATCAGCAAAGGTTCAATTAGTTCCCTTTGCATGAAAGTAGCTCATATTCATTAGTAGAATCACTTGAATGGTCATGAAACGACTGTCAGTTTAATTTCCCTGTGTACAGTGTGTCGGCTGTAGTGCTTATGTCTCCGGGCAGATGCATGTGAGTATTGCTTCAAAGAGACAGGAGCTGAGACCAGAGTGACCAGCATGAGGAAAGTTTTCTCAACATTAGAGCATGAAGAAGATTTTAAACTAATAACAAATGATCCACCTGAGCAGAATATGTCTCCTGTATTTAAACTGTTTATATTCAGCACATCAAGGTTTAGTTTTTTCTGTTTCCACCACAGGAACAATACCACAAATTCCAGTTTTTAATCCAAATGTTCCTGATTCTCTCGGGTTTTAATGAATGTGCTCGTACGTCACTGTTTTCTCCCATTTCACTGCCTCTTTCATCTCCATTTTAGATTCAGGCATGACACAAAGGAGAAAAAAAAAAGTCAGTTCTATTCAGACATGTTATTATTCCCCAATTTCTCTCCCCTCTCCCGATCCATGCTGTGAAACCCTTGGCATTCATTATCAGGGTGACATGTTTTTCACGCTTGAGACGAGCAGTTGTGGCCATTAACTCCGAGGGTAGGTCATTGCCTCAACACGTGGGCTTGTCTGACAGGGGACACGCTCAAGTGTTTGTGTTGTGTGACCAATCAAATCATTTGTCTCTCGCGTCTTAAACGCAGCGACTCCGGCAGAAAATATCAGTGACCATTGTTCTGTCTGATCCAACGAAGGAAAAAAAAAAAAAAAAAGGAAAGGGAAATTCAACATCTCGAGTGGCGCTGCAGAAAACAACTCGAGGCTTTTCAAGTGGGACTGTGAGACGTCACATTGATTTAAGCTTGGTTGGTAAAGCAGAGGTACGACAACCAACAGGTCCTGGATCTTATACATATTGAGCCAATATAAATCTGAATAAATAGATTATCTTCTCCTCTTGACTCTCTTCCGTATAGAAGTGGTAAAGAGTTGGGTTTTCTTTCTCCGTCTCTTCTCAGGGTCTCCCTAAACCTGTTGCGATGGAGCCGTGCTCAGGAGGGAAAGCCGCTGTGTTGACCGTCCTCATGCGTCTGCCCTCTGGGACGTCAGACTTACCTCCACCAGGACAGTCAGGTGCAGTAAAGACAAACACTGTGGACACTTTGTTTTTCTTGTTGTGGCTGAAATGTTTAATTCCTTAGTGTAAATTAGAAGGAGGTGAAAATCACACGTAATGGTTCTGAATTTGGTGAGTTCAGAATAGAAGCGACTGTTTAAAGCCAATTGTAAAATTATGTGAATTGTTTTATACGACATCGGCAACTTTTGCAATTTCTGCCGACTTTTCTCAGTCCGAACATCTTTTTCCAACAACACAATTAGCGAAAGCAAAAAAAGTTCATTTGGGTGCAATGTTTTTAATTTCAATCATCTGGTGATAAGAAACCGACTCATGATTAATTTCAAATTCTCAAAACAAACAAAACAATATGTGTGTTTTTCACCACTTTCATATTTTGTTTTCTTTCCTCCTCTTCAGGAATCATCGTTGCCAGTGCGCTCATAGACATTTCACAGCAGAAACCCTCAGATTTTAAGGACAAGTCCCAGGCTCTGAAGAACAGGAAGGCCCTTCCTCCCGCACACCAAGGCACCTGCGTTTGAGACTCGACTCATCAATCCACCGGCTCCCTTTCTTATGCCATCTGAGGTCGCGTCGCACCAAACCCGCACAGTTCCCGCTGCTTGGAAACATTTTCCAGAGACGAGAGATGGCCACATGTAGAAGATTTCATCCAGCTGCTACCACTGAAGTCCCACGAGCACAACACTCGTTACCTTTTCTGCCCCTTTTACTCTGCTCTGCATATTTCAGCCTCATAAATCCTCCTCCAGCCTGTGTGACGTTCTCCTTCACCTCCTGGGCTCTAACTTCTCTCTGAGAGGGAACCCACCTGGTCGCACCATCGCAGATAGATTCATCGGGAGGGTCCGCACCTTGTGACGCTTCAGTCGTAAATGCTTTCGTGTCACCTCATTGTCCTTTTGCTCAGCATGAGGGAAAAGCAAATGTGTCTGCATTCGTTTGTTTAAAAGTCAAACTGATATCCCTCACACTGAGTTGGAAAAAAAATCAGAGGATTGAAAATAGTAGATTTCCAGAACACGCTGCCTATGAGGGGTTTTGTCTTATTTTTTCTTGCTTGCCAACAAGCTAAGGTGCTAAAGCATTTAATGACGAGTCTGACTCTTAACTCAGTTTTTTGCAGTATTGACTGAATCCATTCTGCCTTTCTGTGGGGAAAGCTATGTGCCATGACAAGACTCTTTTTTAAAACCACATGAAAGTGTTTTGACAACAGAGAGTGTTATGTCTCACCACGTTGTCAGCTCCCATCAACGATCTCTCTTTAAGCATTTGCCTGCACACACGTATCATCCACCCAGCTGAAGCGAAAGTCTGTATTTCCTGCGGAGGACGTGTACAAATGCTGCGGAGACACGAGACTGCAATCACCACGGGCGGCACGCGGGGGAGACAAATCGTCAAAGTAAAAGCATGGGAGACTCGAAGGAAAGTTGAATGTTACAGAAATGAAGAAGATTCATGACAGAATAACACTGACGTTCTGGTTCATTCTTTGCTGTAGTTTGTAATTGTGTCATTTGCTGTGCAACTCGGACATGAGCCTTTTGAACTTGCCTTTGGATTGATGTGGTTCTGAGGCCGTGCAGGGGAAAGACGTCTGCTTGACCTCAGCGGAGCGGGGACTTCATGCTCCTCGGGCTGTTTACTCGTCTGTTTTCTAATTTTCTTTTGAAGCTACGACTTTATTTCCACCTTTGAGTACATGGAGATGTGTTACCTTTTCTAATGCCTTGGCTTTCCATGAACTCCTTCTGGAGGGGGGGCATGTTGATCTGCAGAATTTTCAAAGCTGTCAACCATTTTTAGCCCGACCTCCATCCTGAGCTGTACAGTGTCTCGTTGGAACAAATGTGAGTCTTTGTCACTCCTGTCTCTTGAGAGTTCATGTGTTTGTCAGGTTTTTATGACAGATCGGGAAGAGAAGATCATTTATTTTAGGCCTTGTCCCCTGTTACTATTATATCGATGATAAATTGTAAGTCTTTTGCTACACTTGTGAAAAAAAAAAAAGCGTTTCTGTTGATATTTTTTTGTTTTGATATTTAACAGATTCCTGTGTAATAGCGCATTTAACTTGATTTTATTCTTGACTTCAACCAGTTGTTTTAATGTCGACTGTTACTTGCATCATGCATCTTTGAGGACTTAATGGGCATTGTCTTGCTTTTTGTTGTGGTCATTTTTGATACATTTCA
The DNA here is from genome assembly GCF_024713975.1 of Paralichthys olivaceus. Classification (NCBI taxonomy): domain Eukaryota; kingdom Metazoa; phylum Chordata; class Actinopteri; order Pleuronectiformes; family Paralichthyidae; genus Paralichthys; species Paralichthys olivaceus. Next base: position 5,812,951 of record NC_091113.1, on the reverse strand, counting down.
TGAGGATCGTACGCCAGCTAATGTGTTTTCATTTTGTGTTTTTTAGAGTAATCCTATAACAGTGTCATTACACAGGAATCAGGGTCTCACTGTACCGTGAATAAAAAAAAAAAAAGAAGATGAGAAACTGCATATCAGTAATCTTCAGTGTATTTTAAAGATGGACAAGATGCCAGAAAATAAAAAAAGACCTGAAAACCATTTGTTCTCTCGAGTCTTCTCACACATCAAGTGTTCATGGGACAGGGTTTGAATTCTAAGGTACGTTTCTTGTCTTTCCCTCTGCTCCCGTGTGCGTAAACATTTAATTTGTAATTGGTGGCGGGGGGGCTCGCATTTGAATGAGGATGCAAAGAGAAGGGATGCAGGCTGCCAAAGTGCTACTCTACATAATCCTCACTTACACACATTATATTCATTAGCTGCAGGCGCTCTCGGAGAAAAGCCACTCGTGTCCTAAAGCAGAGCTCTCCGTGTACTGCACTGATGGTTACAGCAACAAACCTTAAACCCATTTAGTGTCACTAAGTGTGAAGGTCACATGTATGTTTTGTTAATAAAGACCTCATATTTCATATTTCCCCTTCAGACCAGTTGTGTCAAACTGACATGTTGCTTTTAAATCTCTCCGGTTGCAGCAGGTTAGTTAATCTGTGCCCGTCCCCTCAGTTTGTTAAAAGTCGATCTGTACCTGCCCTGCGTGAACTTCCAGCACGCGTCAGATGGGAGGTGACAGGTGGTGTGAAACCGTCACCGTGCTCGTTGCTGCTCGGCTCTGACAGATCCGCTCCTGCTGCTTCGCTGACGTTGAGAAGAGACGCCGTGAGATGTTTTTAAAATTGGTGCCACGTGAGCATGAATACTCCCAAAAACCAAATCACTAGTTGCATCAGGAATGGTTAACAAAGGATTAAATAATTAAAACTCTGTTTTCCAATGTCTTCCAATGTCTAATATGAAAAACACAATAGATTTTCTGTTTGTGTAGCATTTCTTATTATAAATCATTATTAACTCATGATTTCAACATTGTGATGCATCTGCAACAGAGAAGTCATGCATGTGCATTATCAGAGCATCTTCCCTCCCAGAAATGAATTATGAAAGTTATTATATGATTATTTATTTTAAAATGTTTTTCTCCTCTGTGCATTAACGTCAGGGGGATTTTCCCGTCTTTGTTAAGCGTACAAGCTAATTCGGTTTCCTTGAAATGAATCAGATTGAGTAGGGGTGACTTTGACCTTGTCTTTTTTTGTGCGTAATTTGTCAGAAGGGGAAATTAATGAAGGAAGCAGGCGGCTCTACGTAAATAAATCTGCGTCACACACGATACAGCGAGTCTGATTACAGAAGGTGGCTCTGACTCAATCAGGATCATGGTTCATGATAGACGTGTGAATGGGATCAGTGTGACTATAGATTTTCCTCTTGGTCTCCACATCGCACAGAGATGGAGACTAATATGTCACTTTCAGTCATATAAATTACGGGGGGGGTCAGAAGACGTATCTGCCAAACCAGCCAGTATTGCAGTATTGGATTTTAGTTTTTCTCTGCTGGAAGTATTTGGACGACAGCGTAAACTGTAAATCAAACTGACCCGGCCTTAAACAACGGGAGATATTCATGTCAGTGGACTTAACATAGAAGGAAAAGAACCAGTGTGTTTGCCTCTGCCACCACATTGTGACCCATGAACTTCACATTTTGCAAAGCACTGTACCAATGTCCCAGGTTTATGGATTTTGATATCCAGGGAAACACAATAAGAAATCACCCTGATAACATTCGGGACGAGTGGTTGCTTTTCTGTCAGTAAAGGTCCTCATGAAAATAATAAAAAAACTTCCCCTGCTCAAAAAGTCAAAAACTTTCAAATCTCACACATTTTGCTTCAGTGTCAAAACTGAAAATGAAGCTGCAGAAATAACTTTACACATAAATTCCCAGTTCTCGAGGGCCCGGCTTCTCACGTTCACTCGGTTTGATAAGTTAGATGATTTGTTCCTAGTTTCTTTTTTTTCTAACTTTTGGGCTTCTGGTGAATTCACTTAGACTTAATAGCGCCCTGAAGATCCTGTAGAAATTAACACTTATTACAGCTTCTGTGTGTTGAATCTAAAAAAAAAACAAAAAAAAAAACAATTCCCCAGATTTTCGCCCCCGGCTCACACAGTAGACTTCATTAGGCAGTAAAGTGAGCTGCAGCACAGAAATAAAAATATATTCTAAATTTGTCATTTTTATCATGACACAGATTTATAACCATTCTTAAATAATGTAAAACATATAAAAAGAAACGATGGCCGCTTCATAGCTCATGTGTTGATATCTGCATTGATTGTCATGTGTTTCAGACACATGTGAACATCAAGATAACTCTGCACATATGAACTCTTACATCAACAGTTCTTAATGTTGTGTCGACGCTCTGTGAATTACACGCCACACTGGCAGCGTTGGGCAGCACACGTCGGTGTCTGGGCTCCTTCCACTTCTTGTTTGTTTGCCCGGGGACGTCTCACGATGCTGCTCTGGAGGATTTTACAGATGTGTCGGCATCTGCTGGTTATAAAATTCTTTTATGTTGGCACAGACATGAAAACGCACCGTTATGTGCAGGTACTTGGTTTTTCCTTCTGTGGCTGAGGTCATTCAGTCTTGGCGTCAGGAGTGTTGTGGCCTGGATGTTGTGTTGTGAGTCCAGTGTGTCGTCCTCCACTTAAAGGTCCAGTGTGTAAGATTTAGGTGAAAGGGAACTATTGGCAGAAATGTAATGTAGAATAATCCTCATGATGTTTTCACTAGTTCATTTCATCTAAATTGTATGAATTGTAGTTTTCTTTACTCCAGAAAAGACCCTTTATGTTCAAATACTTTATATTTACATCGAGGGGACCCTCTCTACGGAGGCCGCCATGTTCTTTAATTAATCCAGACTGAACAAACTAAACACTTTTTGAGTTTTTATGACAACTGAAGTTCACCACAGGTTCTTTTTCATGTTTGGAATCTTCACAATTCCTCACACTTGCACCTGTAACTGCTGAGGGTTACACATTTGTTGGGTCACTTCATATCATAAATCTCTTGTTGTGTGGATTTCATGGCTGCAAGACTGAATTTGCTTTGTTGGTGCAAAAGTATTCAATTAGTGATTAGACCACGAAGACACAGTCTCAGCTCCGGAGGCTGCAGGGGAGCGTGCAGACTTTGAAGATAAGTGGTGGTCAGTAATTTCTCTCATGTGGCGGAGTCATTACTTTGAGAACAGCTGGCGTCCGACTCTCACTTTCACCCCCGGTCGCCCTTTGTGGAGACGGCGCTCTCCATGGTGCTGAACACGGTTTTCTGCTTATTATTACTCAAAGACTGGAGTTCCTCAGAGACGGCTTCATTTGTGAAAAATGTCAAAACCTCTTTTTCATCACAGGTCGAGCGCATAAGACGTGGAATGATCAGTAAGTCCTCAGACAGAGCTTTTCAATGGTCACCAGCTCTTAAAAACTGCTATAAAACTATGTACAATACTTTATAACATGAACCACTTCCATCTAAATCCAAAAGTCTGTGAGTGTTCATCCCACTGTCGCCTCACGACTAGAAGGTTCTTGCTGTGAGTCCAGGTTCAGCCCGGAATCTTTGTCCCCCAGTCCACAGACATGCACATTGGGTTTGCATTCATTTTTACACTCTAAATTGACAAGAGGTGTTAATGGTTGTTTCTGTAAATCGTCTGGGATTGGCTCCAGCTCCAGGACCTTAAAAAGATAAGCATGATGGATGGATGTTAAAGATAAAGCAGTTTTTATTTTGATATCCTCCGCTTACATCAGAATGAACATATTTCATATTAACGGCATTTTGTGCTTTATATTATTTTCTATTCTGGATCATTTAAATGACGTCTCCTTTATAATGTCTCTGCTAAGTTGTACCATAAGACTTAATCAATTTTATCTCAACATAATCAGCTGATCAATATTGAGGGAGTATAATATTGATCAGTTTTTAATAGGGTGAAGTGAGTTCATTAATTGACTTTATTAGGACATTTGAATCCACATTTCTAAGCATCTTAACCTGAAAAATTACAGTTTTACTGTGTTACTAGATCATTTTTTTGCAAATGGCAGCAATAGAAAGTACTGATATGAAGAAGCAACAATATGTTTACAAGTCTGACTTAATTTCTTTACTTCAAATTCTTCTGCCGTATTATTTGTTCATTACTGTGGAGCCCTCGGATGATTGCAGCCTCACAGTCGATATGGTTTTCTGACCGTTTAAGAGCCGTGCACTGAAAGGTCATCTTTTCTCTGTTGTTTTTAATCCATCCAGGAATTTAAAAAGTTTTCAGCACCTTTCGTGTTTTCAGCTTATCATTATCTCTTATCTGTCGGCCTCGCTGTGGAGAAGATGTGAGGGGAAGCGTCTCAAAGAAACCGATGTCACGGAGTGTTTACTGACATTTGGACACAACAAAAGCAAAAAAAAAAAAAAAAAAAAGAAATTGAGAGAAAGCAATGAAGTGAAATTGCTGCTGCTCTCCTGGTTAATGGAAAAGATGAAATCCAAAGTGTTGAGGTGGAGTTGCTGAATGTAGCTGGAGAGGTCAAAGTTGCAGTAATTAGGCGTGACCCCTGCCAGGCAGAGCCGCTGTGATTGCTCTGTTTTATCAGGAGTCTCTTGTATCTATGAACGCACGGACCGGAGTCGAGCTGCTTTTATTGTTGTCTCGGAACGAGAAACAGTAAACCTGCAGAGCAACAATATTTATCATGGGTTTAATGACGACCATTCTCGCCTCGTAGCTTCAGTCGACTGAACGGCTCAATCGTAGCTTGACTAGATACCGCGGACATGTTTTGACATTGACTTAAACAAACAAGCACAAGGACACGGAACAAACAATAAGCTAAAAACAAAAAGTTAGGTAATAATGATATTATTGTGATTCCTCTGGCATGTCCCCTCACGTCAGGAGAACATGACCGTGACATATCTGCGGCACCCACAATGCATCCTTTCATTAACGAGAAACGAAGGCGCCAACGAGGGGATCCTTTTTTCCGGCACAACTTATCCCATGATTCATTGCGATTCAGTGACGAACCGATTTTTTAAAGAGGTAATGGAAATGAGACGTCCAACGCATCAACTCAGCAAATAATTAACGTTAAAAAACCAACGGGTACTGATTTGGATCCGGTCTTGAATAAAGCAGACGGATATGAGAATGGTCTCAATGCCAGAAAGGGAATATTTCCCAAAATGTAAAGCGACTCCACATGCTCTCTATAGTTCTAAATGATTTAACATCTCCATACACTACACCCCCCTTCTATCAGTCATCATTTCCCACTCACATATAACATGCAGAGGATATTTTGTCCATTTTTTTTTGGGCTTCTGTGACACATCTAATAAATCTTCGGCTCTCCGTCTAGGTCAAGTGCTCCATCACTGTGCCAAAACAGTCTGTCCTCCATAGGCTGTGTCCTTGTCCGCCTGTGTCACTCCGCTCCGGGACTGATGTGATCTGACTGACAATGGCCGTGTGTCTGCCAGGTGCCGTCGTATAATCCTGCTCCATAGAAGAGCTGCGTCCCAGTCGCTGGATCAAAGCACATTTTTGTGGAAGATATGAGCCCGAAAAAACAGCAGTTGATTGTAGGAACCAGCACGAGTCACTCTTCATTATTTTTATTTCACCTTTTCCGCAAAACACTGAACAGATAAACCAAATTTTACTTTACCTGTACATAAAGATTTCCTCCCATAAGATATGATTCCATTGCCTGTGATCTGAGTTCAAATCAGACAAACATTATCATTTTTTCACCCTTTTGAAAAACAAATCATCATCGCAGGTGACACCGATTTAAACACACACATTCTACACATTTCTTCAAATGTGAGGATGTTACCAAACAAGTCGTCTGTGTTCATTATAGTTACATTCGTTGAATGTCTTTGATAATTACAGTGTCATTAAGTTTATAATAACCATGTAAGTGTTTTCATCTTTTCTTCCATTTGCATCCTCAGTAATTGCTGGCAATTTAACGTGAACTGTCTTTTGGCATCGCTCGACACATTCCTGATTTGTCAGAGCTCCGTCCTCTTGCTCTTTAACAGGATATAATTAGGTGGAAAATCTAAAATAAAATATAATAGAAGAAGTCAAATGATTCAAAACACATTTGACTTTCTAGCCATCAATTCTAAATGTTCTCGCTGCTGTTACAGACAGTTTGGTATCGCTCGGGAGAAATACTCTTTAAGATAACATTATGCACTTTGCCATCAAAATAGAATTACACAATAAAGTCTGTAGCCACATGAGTCAAGAACCATATCCTGTCACATTTTATAAATCGTGGCAACAACAGATGATGCTCTAGACGCCTCAGTCACTGAAAACTAACATTACAGACGATATGTAACAACCTAACAGCAGCAAACTGTGGTAGAGTTCACGTTTCACGTATTGTATTTACAAAATGTGGTTTTCAGAGGCGATGTGATAAAACCACAAACCATCATAACAATCAAATCAATCTACGAAACGGCTCTATGCTCAACACGTGGAGGAGAAACCTTCAGAGTGTGATGAGTTCAAATGTTTACCTCGCTCCAGACAGTGTCAATGAAGTGGGTCAGTTGTCCATAGTGACACATTAACACTTACAGATCAACACTTTAAACTTTAAAGCAGACACTCTGGAGAAATGTCTGCTTCATTCTCATAACGCCGTTCAGCACATTGGCAGTCAAACTCACATTTCGGAAAAGTGGATAAAAATGCAATCAGATTTTTTTTTTAAGTCGCCAAATTGCTCCCACGAGGCAGTGAAGTCAAATGAGCCGATATCTCAGCAGCAGCAGCTTCAGCAGGTTCAGTTTCAACAGATGAATTCCTCAGATATAATCCACTCTGGATTCCAGGGCTCTTACCGTGCTGCTCTTTTCCACTTCATGACAAAAACAAACTAAAACATGTGTGTTTCGCTCTCCGGCAAATGAAAGTTCATGAGTGGAGTCACGTCTTGAGACGAGAGCGTGGGTGGAGCCTCGCATCCTACAAAAGGTAGAAGCCTTCCTGCAGTAGCACTATAGGAGCAAAACCAAAGGCCAGAGCGAGGAGCAAACTGGAGGTGTGTAGGCAGCTGAGCTCAGCTGGGGAACTTCTGGCGACAGCGTTGGAGCCGCTGGACTCGTCCAAGTGATGGTTCTGGGGATGAAGAAACAAAGAAGAATGTGAAGTGACTTTATAAATTCACATCAGTGGAAATATTGTCAATATTGAGCTCATAAAAACTGCTTCTCTGTCAGACGAACATTTTTAATTTGGTGCAATGACAAAACAAAGTGAAACAAGTGCAGTGGAAACAAGTAATGTTGTGACTAATCAAATTCTAATATTTATTTTATTGCATATCTTTGTTAATTATATCCAGATTTAAAGTATCCGTCTAAAACATATGATGTCAGATCAAATATTAAAAAAACATTGGTGTCTGTACTGACATTCTCAAATATTAGTATCATTCTCATAACAAATGCTTTTATTTGAGCTCCTGCAGGAAACTAACAACAACAGGTCTTACCACACACTGCTCAGTATCCACTGTTTGATTTGACACCAGCTTCTGGGCCTTGAGGGAAGAAAATAAGAAAAACAAAAGCAGAGAAACGTTAACGTTCAGGATCACACACTGGCTTATAATAAACAGGTGGCTGCTTCTTTCATAAATCAATCATTTAGTGTAGCGGAGGGAAGGAACTGTGTCACACTGAACTGAGGTTAAAGCAAATGCACGGTCAAGGTCAAGCAAAAATCATATTTACGTCAAGTTAAACTCCCAAAGCCGCAAATGTGATATAAACATACTCTCTAAAATACATTTCTGTAGTTCCCACCAGTTGCTGTAGTTTTGACCTGCAGGAACTCTTTGGTCCAGTCACCCCCCCCTCCAGCAAGAAATGTGTGAGTGTAAAAGTTTGTCTGGGTGAGATCCCGGGTTTTTGCAGCCTCAAGGTTATGACCATTTAATCCGATTTAAAACTTTTCTCAGGCTGCTCCGAACCCTCTCAGCCACACATACACACACACATGCATTTCCACACTCACAGATACACACTCGCAGATACAGAGATGGACCACAGAAAATGATAAAGTGACTCCACAGTGGTTTGGGAACAATAATAAACACGGCACACATTGGTTTTAAGTAGAGAGAATTCCACGAGGCAGGATTGTGGAGAAGAATGATTAATTGCTCTATAGGAGGTCTTTCCTCCTGCAGGATGTTTTTACTGGCAATAAATCATATTATCACTATTAAAATCCAATATGATAGATCGCCTCGCTTAAAGTTTGTGATATCATCTCATTTAAAAATATAGCCCCATGGTATTTATCCGAGGAGAAATAGCAGCAGTCTGAAATGTTGTTGCCGAGGCCAAAAAGTAACAAAGCAGCTGCAGCACATTCGAACAAAACGAGTAAATTATGATGTTAAATATTAACTTCAGCATATTCTCTACAATTCAGTTTGATATTTCAAAACTGATAAACATCTGGATGTCTTGCTGAATTGTTTCAAAGTAAATGGTGGGGATTTTTATAGGTCAACAAATAAGTTAAGGGAAGTAAGAAATGATAAAAAGCAGTGTTATAAAGGTACTGTCAGAGCCACTCAGTTATTATGCAAGTACTTTGAATTAGTGATTGTACATTGTTCACAGATGCAGGAGTAGAAGGTTCATTAAAAGGATTTGCTTGCAGCTATAATTTGTTTTATTCTTTATTTATTTAAATAAATACAAAGCTCAGTCTTTCCCTATATCATTAAACATGAAGAACTGTACATATAGGTATATGAATGCAATTATACTCTCTCTCTCTCTCTCTCACACACACACACACACGCACACACACATTACCTCTGTGCGCCTTATCTGATGTTTCTGTGGCAACCAATTAGCTTTGACACGACAGATTTGGAAACCCTGACTTTCTGCCCAGGAGGGGGTAGACTGTGCACGCCATCATAAAACCATCCCTGATCCATCAAGGTGACAGAGCCTGACGTCTGACGCTCAGACGAATCGCAATTTGGAGTCAGGCACTTTCTCTCAGAGGTTTCTGATGATGTTTGTTGAAAAAGATTTATTTAGCTCACATCCAGGTTCATCGTTTTAATTTGGGTTCTTACTTGAAAATGTTCTTCTGCTTTAATGTTCAGAAAACTCATCACTCTACTCATACACTGCTGCAGCTCCTCTCTTCAGCCTCTGTCTGAAACACTTAGTCTCTTTAAGGACCCCCCCCCCCCCCCCCCCCCCCCCGATAAAGCCCAGTCTGCTCTGATTGGTCAGCTTGACCTCTCTGTTGTCATTGGTCAGCCACTCCCAGCCCGTGTAGCCTCCGCTCTCACTTTACTTGGCGTTGTTTTGGGGCTTTTTACTTTGCAGAAAAAAACTAACACAGCATACGAGAAAAACAATTGATGAGTATTGTGAGTAATTTTTTCTTTATTCCTATTTTCTTTATTGCTTATTTTAGTGTGGACATGAGGCACAGCCACTAACTGCAAACAAATACTTCCCTCAGCAGCTCAGAGAGCAGTGCAGGGGTAATGTACTCTGTGACGTTTGGGGATTTATAACATTGAAAACTTTATATTGTCTGAGAACTGTGCGGTCAAACAAAAAGTACTGCAGAGAGGGCTGGAGCGTGGCATGAAAAATATTGCTGTATTGTTTCTAATGTTTTCTGGAGTCTCTTAAAGTCACTGTGGTATAAAAACAACGTCAATGTGAATAATTAAGATAAATGTGAGTGGAGGAATCTGTGTTTTCAAACCTTCTCTCTCACATTCAACTGGCGATAGATTGATAAACTGTATTTTATAAAACTTCACCTGTAATGTTCCGCAGAGGTGATATAACGAGTCTCCGTCGAGATGCGGTTTGGTCATGTCCGTCAGTACGTCCAGAGCGCCGCCGGTTCGCTCCTTAGCTCTCCGGGTGATGCTCGGATCTAATGCGGTGGGCTGGATGGGGGGTTGGGGTTGCCAAACTCCGACATCAGTACCGTTGCCAAAAGCCTGGATGGCGTTACCTGAAATATATACAGATAGAATATGATTATATGAAACTGCAACAGGAAAAACTGCCACATGTCAGAAAATACTTACTTATTACTTAGACTATACGGATGCATGACTTTGGTTCAGATATCGAACGTTACAAATACATATATTAAACATTATCCAGTCCTCCGAGCCCTGTATTTAAAATGTAGTCTTGTAGTTAGTGATTGTCTTTGCCTCTAAAGCATTTTGTTTTTACGACATTTCCATCAATGTTCTGAGGACCTGGAGTTAACAGGTTGAAAAGCTACTTAATGCCGCTCAACAAAATGCTCTGACAGCTTCTCATACATCAAAAATATCCTGACAGAAATTGTTTTTTTAACTCCAACTTCTAAACGCTTGGACTCACGCAGGCATCTGTTCTTGGTGAAAAACTCCGCAAATTTGTCACAGTCCGGTTTGCTGTTCCCGCTGCTGCTGCAGTCGCACCACGGCGAGAGGCTGATACCAAGAGATCGCACGTAATTGGGCGTCATCACCGTTCCTGTGGCACACAGCAGAAGAAAGCCACTGTAAGTCTTTGTAGCCGTCGTCCCATCATCCTCAGGTGGAACCTCCAGGACTCTTCTCGATCTGAACGTTCAGGTCATCTCATTCAGGAGCTTTTTAAACCACATTTACAAAGTCTATAGAAGTCGCACTGAATTGCAAGGTACCTCGTTAAGGAGCTGTGTTATCATGCATAACTATCACTCTATCAATGCTTCCCTTTTGAATAAGGAGCCCAATGACTCTACCCTTTGCTTTGACAATGACAGCAACCGGCTGCATCCTGGTTATAGAGCACAGCATTATATCAAGATAATTATTATCACATCAGTCGATATCGACAGTTTTCACGAGAAATGTCTCAGGATTATTTATTTTAAGTTTAAACACTGATTTATGTAAGTATTACCTTTACAGTGATGTATCATGCATATACAGTATATACTGTAAATACTTTATTGATGAGAATTATGTTCCTATACTTACATACTTACACAGATATTGTATTAAGGCCTAACCCTACATCATTATAATTGTTTCCCCAATAAAAAAGCATGGCCAGTGGTCCTGTCTGTTCTACAACATGTAGATTACTATAGAGATGTAACTGAATTAAAGTGCTGCCTTCCTCTTTACTTCTTCGCTGTGCACACAGGTTTTCTGTTGTTGTGCAGCATCAGAGGCGAGTGGCGACACCAAGGGGAGCCGTTAGAGGGTGTAACCTGCGTGTGAAGCTGTGCAGATTAAAGTGTCTGCCTGTTGAGTTTGCGATTGGTCACTGTTGCCCCCGCGTTCAGATCTCATTATGAAAACTCAGTGGGACGTCATGTTTCCTCCTCCACATAATAAAAACCTGCAGACTGATCAAAAGGAAGTGAGCGGTGCACGGTGCTGGCTGTATGAACTGTGACGGCGTGCGCTCCCCACAGATTTGCATGTTATTGACTGTGATCTCGTCTGTCTGGCTGCCTCGTCGATCTGGTGCCTAACCTCTGCTGTGGAGAACACATCGAGATTAAGTTACTTGGCTTGACACTAAACATCTGTGGGTTAGATTACACGCCGACAAATCAACGGTGCCACAATTTAATCTCTAATAATAGTACGAGCAGTTTGTGTGTGACTTTAGATTTATGATGTTTCTCTTTTATATTTTCAACATTTCTTAACAAAAAAATACATTATTGATAAACAAAATCCAAGCAAATCGAACTATATGACATATGGCTGGGGTTCTATGGTGACCACCAGTGGATCCACTTCTGTTTTTCAAGAAAGATTAGAAAATGAAAAATCTTAATCACATTTTTTATAGTAAAGAGTTAGCAAGTGACTGTTTGTTTAACGACTGCTGACAGGACTGGGGCACTTCAGGTGTCAATTCAATTTCAGCTAGGGCCTGTGCCCCCCCTGGCCTGGGATCCAGCCCTGGTGACCACGCAGGTAAATCCTCTCTGTCCTTTAAAGGAACATGATTGTATTCTGTCAAAAGAGGCACAGTGCATCCGTCCAATCAGCTATGAGCACTACCTTCCTACCTTTTCCATATGAAGTTAATGTCATTGTGTTTCCTTATTTACTGTCTATTGTTATCTGCAGCTTTGTTTTGTCATTTTGTGATTTGCATTTGCCAAAGTAAGAATCACCTTTCTACCCTTTGAACAGTTTTCTCTTTTCTTTTGTTTTTCGGAAAAACTAAATCAAATAAAATCTATAGACATCACTTTTAATTAAACAGACGAAAGCTTCAAGCAATCAAACATAAAAAAACTGAAGAAAACAACAAGATAAAAAAACAATACAAAACAAGTTTGATTGGAAAATGATGCTCATGATTTGAAAAAGTGATTCTGTTCCTTCCTTGTCCGCTTGAGTTCACTGATTGCCACCAGAGTAAATCAAAAGAAGCGTCATTAGCAGTTCAGCTAATTCTCGAGCTATTTGTAAAATATTTTGAGGGAATCACTCACCAATGAGTCCTGAATACGACAGCAGACAATCAGCGTAGTTTTCCCTCAGACAGCCGGAGATGGAGCGAGCTTCTGGCTGACAGTTGCTGATGAAGTCTGCCAGCCTTGACCTGGAAAACAAAACGTAGATAAAAATGCAAATATGCTGATGCTGATATTGGATTTCAGGCTCATAGCGAGCGAAGCGCTTTGTCACAACGGTTCAACAATTTAAAGATTGAGACCCATGAAAACAAATCAGTGTTTCCTGTTCAACTCTGCCTGCTTAGAAAGTGGAAAGTATAAATTATGAAATAAAGAAAATATGAATAACTCCTTCACTGAATAAAATACAGATTTTATTCAGTGGATCTGTTTTTATTACACAACACAAGGTGTTGAAGTTATAGATGATGTTGAATTAAACTGGCTCATCCTCCAACAGTTCAGTTTACAGTTTGTCATTTCTTAAAAGAGAATCTCTGCATCTATTTAATGAAGTAGACAAGAGGAGGTGAAGATATTATTTTCCCTTCATCCATCCATCACCTAGATTCTTTCCCATATCATCCCAGCTGACATTGGGTGAGAGGTCCACCCTGGACAATCAACCAGACTTTAATCTGCATGTCTTTGGACTGTGGGAGGAACCTGGAGAAAACATGAGAACCTGCCCAACTCCACACAAAAACACCCCTCAGTGTGTGTTTGTATCGTTTACCTGCAGATGTAATTGGTCTTGCAGGAGTTCTGAAGAGACAGACAGTTTGGTTTGTCTTTGTCCTCGTAGGAGCAGACGGGTACGATGGTTTGTCGTCTGCGTTCTGCGCAGGCTATCTGGTCCCCCGCTGGACAGGAGCAGAACAACATCCCGTAGCTGTATTTAGCTGGAACCTTTATTTAGAGAAGCAAAGAAGAGTTACTCCCTGGAGGGCAAACTCCATCCTGAGCATTTCCACCTTCCATTGCAGCTACAGAGCATCAGTGTGAATACTCTCCTGTCTCCTTCAGCGGTGAATTATAAAGGAGAACTAAGACTTTTGTTAGACACTGAATAGAAAGTCAAGTTAATGTGAAATTACATTTTATAAACAGTATTTTCACGACACGTGTTCAAATGAGAAAAATAGGCTACATGTAACCCTCCGCTTAATTACCTTGTCAAAGAACTGTCGTAGAGCTTTGTGGCATTTGCGCTTGTTGCACGCCTCGGAAGCAGACACCCTGTTAGTGCAGGGGTTGATGTATGTGGAGCGGTATTTCTTACATGTGTCATTCAGGTTACAGGCTTTGGCAGCATTCAGGCAGTTGTTCTCCTTTGTGGATGCGGACTCGGCTAAGAGAGAGGAGAGACGGAAAAAAAAAATCTGTGCTTTTTCTTGACAGAGTCAGGTGTGAAATGGAGAGAGAGAATGGAGAAGACGTGTGGCAAAGGGCTAATATTTTCAATATTGACTAAAAGTAACCGTATGTCAGTTTGGAGCCTTTCTGAAAACAGCACTGTACAAACTGTGTGGATGCCGAAATATATATATATATATATATATATATTAATTTCCTGGTGTCTTATTCTAAATTACTGCACTTATTTGTTGCTCCAGTTGCTTTGTTGCACTTTTAAACTCATGTACTTAATGTACTTAAGATTCTTCTCTCAGACCTCTTCCTCTTCCCTGTCAAATGCATTATGTTCAGAGCATTAGCAAAAACTACACTAATAATATATCCTGCTTTGTATTTGTGTCTGCTGCTGTTTTTATATTTCTCAGAAGACACAGAAACAAAACACCTGCTGAGTCGCTGCAATTTTGCTTCCATCGAGCTCCATGAACAAAAGCCACCCATCTTTACTTCTATCCCAGTTTCCTTCCATCAGAGCAAAAGCACCGTGCGGCCGACATAATGACGCTCACATCTCATTTTCTCATTTGTTGTAGTTAAAGTCCTTCCTGCTCCACTGACTCCCGCACGGCAAAACAAACTGTATCCTCGGCCTCGGCATGGAAGAGTGAATTCTGTAATTCTGCCTTTTGAGGTGGAATTGAAGTTCACTGCGCTCTTTCATGCACCACGGAATGAGCCCTGATTAAATCTGAATACATTCTTGAACCTTGGGTTAATCACATATTACAAAAGCCATTACTTACAACTGACAAGTGCCTGGAGATGTGGGCTGTGATCCTGCAGTGGCCGTTTGTAGCTTTTGGGCCATAGGTGTGACAGATTTACCTCAAGATGCTAAACTTAGCTATATTAACACAGTCTTACTCCGAGGATCTGGGTTGAAACGTGGCTTTGTATGTGTGTGGTTGTCAAGCTGAGAGTTAGAAGGTCGGAGCTGTAGGTCAGAGTGTGACATCACCAACATCCCTTGGCAGGAAAAAACCTTTTCAAGGGCACTTTTGCATTTAATCAGCTAATTGTGTGGTCGTACTTTCTCCTTCTGGGGAATCGCTTCAGCACAAACCATGTTTCATATCTTCTTATTCATCGTGACATTGTTGACGTAGCAACAATTTCAACAAATACGCCCCAAGAGCGCATGAAGAGCATCATGTCGGAAAACTGCGACAGATCAGAAATGTGATTCAGAGCCGTGAATTCAATTTGACATCACCAGTTACATAAACAGTGTGTTGAAGGTTGTTGTTAAAAGTTGTCTGTGTCGTGGACTGTTTTCTAAAGCCAAACTATCCGAGATATGAACACCGCCATCTTGTGCATGCGGAGCCTGGTCTATGTCCCATCCACTAACATGGAGGAAGCTGGATTAGTGACCTATACTGAGAGCTGCCATGTCGTCCATCTTTGTAAATGGCCAGTGCTAATGTGCGATTTGTCTAATTTTGTGTGATGGTCTGTTTGTTTCTCTAATCCTCTTAAAGTCTTCAAGTTTCAACTAAATACCACGAAGCGTCTCATTTCATTTGTTTCTAAGACAAAGCCCACCAGCTACAAAAAGCTGATTTGTGACCTGACATCCTGTTTAAAGGCCAGTGGAGCTTAAAGAAAACAAATCTCACTCCCCCCGTCTTAGGTTGCACCCCCTGAGCGAGGCCACCGTGTTGTCACTGACGCAGACCTCATAACCAGCCAGTCTAGGAATCTGACCCTCTGACCTCTCACAGGTTGATACCAGAGATCTTTAAAGGGGCCGACAGCCGGGTCTGGTTGGAGAGGTTGATTATCGTGTCCTGGGGGCTGCTCTCTGGTGAGAGTGAGAAACAGAAGTCTTCGGTTTTTGGGGGGTTTGAGTGTTAGTGGTGGATTTACAATGTACAAAAAGAACATCTGTCCTCTGCAGTATTTTCTACATGAAACCAAAAGAAGAGATGAGCATTAAGTTCATTTATTTGTCTTCCTTTTTAATCATCAAAATAGTGACGGTTCTTTTTTTTTTAGTTGACTAATGATTTAATTAACATAAAAAGACATTGATATGAGTACTTTAAGTCTCATAAGAAAACAATTCTGCAGAAGTGGTTTTGTGTCTGTAGAGAATGAAGCTGAGGAAACATGAGTAAATGGATGCAGAGGTTATCGTGTCTCAGGAATATCCACAGAGCCTCGTGCATCTGATTCTGCAGCCCCCCCTCACTGCTTTGAGAAATGTTTGTGGCGCAGGCTCAGACAAATTAATCATTTTTTTGCACAGGATGTGGAATAAATAAGAGCAATAAAATGTCCTGGACTGAAGCCACCGTTTAACAGAGGGGCAGTGAGGTCAGAGGCGGCAGAGACGGTCCTAAAATCTCTCGTCTCCAGAGGGTTTAGTTCCACTGCAGCAGTTCTGGATAACAATGTTGTGCCGAGAAATTGCTCAGGCCACTCTTTTCTTCATGGACTGTATTCCATGACTATGGGAAATGCAGATTACATGAATATGAAGTGTGTTGTGTGATCCACAAACTAAACCTCAGGCGGCAGCTGGATGGAGATGTAGGGGCAACAACCAAATAAAAATGAGCTTTCACGGACATATTGGCGCTCACCTGCAATAAACGATGCAGAGATGTGCATTCATGTTCATATCTTGTATGAAGAAATGTATTTTATTCAGTATTTTCAAGTCTTATTTAGTTGGTTGTATTTGTGTGTCCGTTGTATTTACACTTATTTACAGGGAAGTTTATGTTTAAACATTAAAATATCCAGACTAATATGGACAATGACATTGCCTCTTGCTTGTTCTATTTAGAAGTAGTATTAATGTGGTCATTTACCTTTTAAGCAATTTCTGCAGAATGTTTTCCAAGTTCAAACAAGCCACAGACGATGAATTACTCAGCAACGCAGCAAACAGGTCCTGAGGCTCAAGTCCAGTCCAGCCCAAAGTGTGTAGGCTTCTATTATGTACATTTCACATATCGTGTTTTTCAGCCCTATCATCTCCCTTTTATACCTGATTCCCCTTCATATTCTCACTCGCCCAGAAACTCAAAACCATTACACAGTCTCCATTTACAGTCTGCATAGCTGTCCAAAATTAAAGTCCTTAGCCATGTATCACTGCTTTATTTAATCCCTCCACTTAGTGCCCTCTTTGTCATCCCCTTATAAAAGAAAGAAAACAGCAGTGGTCAGAGCCGTCTCCTTCGTCTATTAGGCGTCCTGCCAGCGTCACTAAATCCATGCCACTGTCTCCGAATTTATGACCAGACCCAAGACCCATTTATTAAGTGCACCCGTGTAATTAGCAAAATCTCACTTAGCTCCAACTGCTCCAGCTATTTTTGTCATCCATTTAATTCTCCAGACAGCCATTCATCCTGCATTGACTCAAAAAGCATTGCTGATGTTTTACGTACGACTCGAGGATGCTGCTGCAGAACTATGGAATTAATGGTTGAAGCAGCAATGACATAGATTAGAATATTTAGCGATTGTGACGAGGGAGGTTTGCTCAATCAAAACACCCTTTGCTGTCCCAACTACCCTTTACAAGTTTCAGGTTGGGGGGGAATGCATGCAATAACATCTCTGCCAGCAGATGTGACTCAATGGTTGCAAATGAGGTAAAGTAATATGACAGATGGAGCTACTGTGCCTGCAGGACACAGGAGAGAGATGAGGAAATTCAAGTGCAAATCCCTGTGGAGGCACCTGTTGATGCTGTGCAGGAGTCAAGGGAACTTAGTTTTTCAAAAAGTCATTTATCTACTTCGATGAAGGGGATTCCACTCGGCCAAATTAAAAATATAACAAATAATAACATCACAAGTGGATGTTCTTCATTGTTTTTCCCTCAAGCTTACTAAGACTTAATTTAAGTAGATTTCACAGAACAACCTTGTTTGTAGCTGACAAAATAAACGTATTTTAATTTAATAGATGCTAATTAAATATATGATCAGCATATATCATTCTATAAATGAACATGAAAATCTTCAAATCAACCTAAATAAGTCTCGTTTGTTTTACAAATAATAATTTTGTATATTTAACATAAATGATTCTTAAAAAACTTGATTTTAACATCGATGTAAATGTTTTTTTTACATAAATCAATCTTTTTATTCAGTGTTCCTTTAAGCTTCTTCTGAGAATGAACATGTCACTGCTAGCGTATGGGAATGTGTGTCTGATGGATGATTTGCATTTATGAAACTCTCCATTTAGCACTAATGCATGTGTCACATCATATGAGTGATTGTGTGCATACGTTTGTTTGTGCACGTGTGGGTGCAGCGTGCGTTCGGGTCACATCAAATAATTTAATTCCTGACTGAGAACATTCTCCTGCGTGTCACCTGCAGCACGCAGCGTTTCATCTCAAAGCTGTGATTAGCCGTAGCCTGCATCATCACTCATGGTTGCGTATCCACTTGGCTCCCCGCGCTCAACTTGTCATTGTGGCTAAGCCATCAGGTGCACTCATCTTTGTGAGGAATTTACACTCTGCAAGCCGAGCCTTCATCTTTCAGTAACGTTGGGTTAATGCACAAATGTATGTGTGTGTGTGTGTGTGTGTGTGTTTGTAAGCAGAGGGGATAAATAGTATTTTCTCTATTATATTCTTGGCATGATTCAAATCATGATGATGTAGCTTAATTCAAATCATCAGAACTCTCTCTCCCCACAAAGCTGAACTTTCAAATTATATAGGAAAACATCAGATTAGATTTAGATTTTAAGAAATATGAGAATTACCATAATAACATGCAGCTTCAGCCTTCACTTTTGATCTTGTTTGGTGTGATGGGGTATTAACATGTGTTTTCTTTATCTTGTTTGCATATCATTTATTGGGAAAGTGTCTTCTTTCTATATTTGCATTGTTTATATGTTTATATTGTTGTTTGTATTCTTTATATTGTTTTTAGGTTTATGTTGTTGCTCAACTTTATTATGGACTTGAGATTCTTGGACTTTGTGTGTCTGTTGTGTGGCCCCTTTACATCACATACTTTTTATTTGTCTTTGAAACTTTGTGTTGGACTCATATTTGAATGTTGATAAAATGTTTTGGTTTTATTCTTGTAACCTTCTTGTGTTTAGAATTTTGAGTTTGTCGGTTCCTGTTTTACTTTGAAGCTTCTTTTCCTGTGTTACCTTACTTGACTTCCTGTCTGGTTTCCTGTTCCTGTGATGGCCACCTGCTGCCATGTGTCTCACCTGAGTTCAGTGATCCTCAGTCTGTTTGTTAACATCCCTGACTATGGATTTATTCTTTCTTCGCCTGCCAACAGAACGGTGAGTCTGATTTTGGTGAAATAAATCCACCATCCTCTTTAACTGCCTGTCCATTTGATCTGCTTGTCCTCACCTCACCTAAACACTGTAAAAGTCACGTGTCACGTTGAAGGTTGACTTCGATATTTATTGTATAAAAGCTGGTTTGACTGTGTCTACCCCTTTTCAAATATTCTTTCTATTGTGAAAGAAAAACTCTGAAATCCAGAATGTTTGCTCCCAAATGTGATAAAGTTTTGTCGGTTTTGCCTCCTGCCAGTAAATCCTCAAGTTTTTAAATATTGATTACGAAGCATTTTTAGTTGAATTTCAAACTTCTAACCCACAGCTTGTGTCTTATTATCGGGTGTCGAGCTTCCTCTGGTTAACTCAGTTGGAATAAATTGCTTTATTCTGCGGTTACAGAGCGGCAGAACAAAAACAAAGGCGACGCGTGGGAAAGGAACTGCCTTGAGATGAGTCTCTGATATGACTGAGAGCAGTCTTGTGTGCAACGGCTCAGCAGATTTAAAGCGTTGTCTCCGACCGATGGCCCCTTTGCTGTTCAGCTGTACTTTGTCCGCTTGTGTATGTGCAGCCGACAGGCCCGGCCTGGCCCGAGGCGAGAGGACAAAGACTTCTGAGGATTAATCTGTTGCTTCAGGCGGCCAGACCCACTGAATTATTCTTGAGATCTTTTGCGATGGGGAAAAAAATCATTCCCGAGTTTCATCTCTTGTTCACGGACTTGATTCTCTGTAAGACTGCAGATGTGCTGCGACGATGGATATGGGAGGAGAGGGGCCAGATACTGGGCTCAGTAGTGAGCCAGCGTCGGTACTAGTGAGCATGGCTGTGTCCATGTAAGTTGAGAGTTTGTCACTGAAAACATTTAGGCATTTCAGCAAATAAGCTCCAATTCATAGTGGCTATAGCTTGGAAACACAAGTGGCAGTGTATTGATTTTTTTAAAAGTGTGTATGTGTAGAGGAGTTTCTGATTTACACACTTACTCCTAACTTTCAGATAAGATATAAACAAATCTAGTCAATTTTTTTCCTTTTCAGAGTAAAGCGATGTGAACGTACAGAAGGAAACAGTGGATTTTATTCCTTGCTCATTCCTCCCCTCAAAAACATCCTCTTGTAATCTGATCAGTCCTCGTACCAGCGGTGCCAGATTTTCTCTGGATAAGGTGAATCAGTACATCTTGTCTCAAAAATAGAAAAAGGACCTTATACTTCTAATGAGTTGAGATTGTGATGTACAAGCAGATATACTCTGCAACGATCCCTGCTGTCCCAACTTTAGGCTGCAGGACTGTGAAGAACATAAGCACGAGGCTGCAGGTACATCTGTAATAATTCCATGTTGTGTGTGGCACAATATGATTTAGTGATGATTTAGAGTTTGGCTTGTTGCCCTCTGGTGCTGCAGTAAAGAATTTTTAGAGGCGTAAACATGGTGTGTGGTACAGAGGCTACTGTCATCCCATCATTCTCCCCCTGTTCTGCACGACAGCATTGTGATGCGTGTGGTTCACTGATCTATAAATGATGCAGAATTGAATATCAGCTCTTGCTAGAGACCATATTCTAGCAGTCACGATCATCTGGTTTGATATTGATGAGGATATAAATACATCATCAGTGAGAGGCTTTGGTTGGAGCCATAAATAAAGAAATGTGACTCCGTTTAAAACAAAGTAGGCCGGCATGAGGAGTGGGAAAGTAGCCATGCTAATGTCATGACTCCAGGGGGCGCAGCATTCAATTTGTCCAATTCTTAGAAATGCCTGAAGGCAAAGTCAAGATTGTGAACATGGTAAACACTTTGCACCAAAGCCTATATAAGGACAGGTTACACATGAAGATGGACGACATGACAGCTCCTCACAAGTTGAAGCCAAATCATCTCAATCGCCCCCTGGTGACTGGCTGCAGTGCACCTCGAATAAATTCTTCTCTTTCAACAAGCTGGTCTAGTTTAAATGTTTCTGATAAGTTTGGTTTTACTCAGTTATTCGATGCTTTAAAAACAGTGTGAAAGTCACGATTGACCTGACACTGACTCACGATTGACCGAGTACGTATCTGCAGGACAACGACTCCGCTCCGTGATCACTTCTGTGCAGTGATGGGACACATGAACGTCTATGTGTCAAGTATCTGTGATAATTTAGCTTCATTTTACTGCTACAGGAGGAAGCGGAGATGCATCATCCATCTATATATATATACAGTCTATGGTTAGCACTGTTATTGTGAGAGTCTCCGAGCTGCAGACGCTTAAGTCTTGATTTCTTGTTGCAAGATATTTTTCTGTTTCATCATCATTTGCAAGAACTCATTTGGGGAAAAAAAAAAATGTAATAAGTATGTGAAATAACAACCATTAGTTAATCAGTGCAGTGATCATCACGTCTTAGCAGTGAACCCATGAGACACAGTACGGATGATTCTGTCCTGGCTCATGTGCATTATTCCACACTGCTCGTTGCCTGAGGCCTGGCTTAGTCTCATGCAGGAATGAGGTCACTTATGGCAAATGGATTCCTCATATCTAACCCATTAGGTGATTCGGTTTTTTTTAGAAGCCCCTTTGGCTTTTTTACACACTTCTATATATTAAAATGCTGCAGCTTCAACTCTGCACAGAATGTATCCTGATAAGGTGGCATACATGTTACACTCATGCCACCTTATAATGATTAAAACCACAAGGTCCACACAATGTGAGTCACTGACTTTGATAGAAGAGCGAAACAGATTTTACAATATGGCTCTAGTGGGATTTCTTTAGATATCGGGCGTCCTGTCTCGTCTCAGGAAAACCATTTTGTAGTTGTTCTTCTTGGCCTTTTTAATAAACGCTGTTTTATTTTACTTCCAGACCCATTATCTGAAAGCCTCACACATTCCTAACCACTTTTTCCCAGCAATTTGTCTTAGTCTCACATTGCTAGATCCACCGTGACGTTACGTTTTGCACCATTCCTGTGCAGCAGGGAAATCAAGTTCCAATAACTTTTCTTTACCCCCCGTTTGAAATACAGTCAGCCATTACGTGGAGCAGGGGCCACAGTGGTACGCTAAGTGGATTCAATCACAGCGAGGGAGGGAGGGAGGGAGGGAGGGAGAGAGGGAGGGAGAGAGAGAATCAAATAACCATTTTTTTCCTACACTGAAATAGTAGCTGGCCAGTGCAGCAGACGTCCTCAACTTTGACACACACACACACACACACACACACACACACACACACACACACACACACAGCTTTTCTCAGTGCCATTGAACAGAGACATGGTGAATTGCTCCTCTGTGTGTCTGATCCCTGCAGATCGAACACGGGCCTGTCTACGTGTGTGCACCCAGTTCACCTGCACTCAACTGACATCCGAGGACATTTGTCTCCATTACTTTTCTTTTTTGTAAATCTATGCGTTCAGTTCTAGAAGGCTCCCACGTCTCAAACAACACATCCTTCAATCTAAAAGGCAGATGAATTAAAAACCAGCTCATACTGTAACAGCTACAGCGTCCATGCTGCGACGGAGGGGGGAAAACATGCAGACCTCTAATCGCTCTGAGAGCCTGAAAGTGAAACACACTTAATGACTCTGCTTTGTGTACGGTGGGTCACAGTGACAGATAAAAGCTTTTGTGATGGATAATGGGCGTTGAAAGCTGCAGCCTGAAACCAGACGGCAACAGAAAAGAGCGGTTGTCAAACAGTGACAGATTTTGCACGGTGATGTGATGACTTTCGGCTTTGGGTTTGAAGCGTAACAGAGAAATAATGGCCATGTGCGGAGTGACTGAACTTTTGCACATTGTCTCAACTCAAACCCGAGGAATGGCAGCAATGTGAAAACAGCTTCTCACCAGCGATGATGGGGGCCAGGCGGAAGATGTCTGAGAGGCGGCTGTTGACGGGTTCATACGGAGAATATTCCAACAAATCATTACCTGCACGGGGAAACAAAAGGATAGTCAATGTAAACATGAGGTGCAGGCAGATGTTGTCTGATCCTCCTTCACATTATGAAATCAATTACACAGAATGGCTAATTGACTAATCCCCTTTAATTACACCCAGATCATTTATGAGCTCTTATTTTGTCATGTAGGAACGTGTGCAGGTGTTTGACCTTATGTTAATTTTCTAACAAGTGAGATCAGGTTGTATCGTGGTACGTGTGCTGTTGCTCACTGCAAAGGTGGTTGAGGGTGATGATGTATTTAAGCAGAAAGTTTCCCTTGAAGCTACTTTCTCTGCACTTCAGATGTAAATATTGTACTTTAGACTATTTTCTTTGACAGTTTATCACATACAAAACACATGAGATTATGAAAATGCATCATTATAAAGGAGTTGGGATGATGCTTAACACAAAGTAATGGATCAGTAAAAATAGTCCAAGCTATAAAATATTAAAAAGGACATTTTACCTGCACAATAAATCCTCTTACTTTTAAAGCTACTTTGCTAAATCTACGTCTTTTCTTTAAACATTTAAAATGCAGAGCCTTTGATTTGCAATGGATTTTTATTTTAGATAAAGAAAAGTCATCTGACGACTTTTAAAGCAAGTCACTTAGAGGTGAGTGTTTTTTCTCTGAATCATCGCATTACCCTGTAAGCTCTGAAATATGCTCCAGAAGATCCGGAGGCAGTTCTTCTCCTTCTTCATGCCTCTTCTACACCTGCAGTTGTACAGAGGGCTCTGCTTCATGGCGTCTATGGCGCTGCGGCACTCGCCCTGCGCCTCCGGACCGGTGACCGCGCTGAAGTTGCTCTCCCTGCCCGCCACGCACTGCCTCATCGTCCGGTACTTGGTGCTGCAGGAGTACTCCTTCAGACACTGCTCGCTGGCCCTCACGCAGTCCATGCGCACGGGCCGAGATGCGCCGCCGTCACCCTTCAAGGTGACCACCGAGTCTGGGAGTCACAAGAAGTGCGTTAGTGAAGATCGGTGCGCGCGGCGTGAGCTAATTTTAAGACGGCTACACTTCAAATCTCTCAACCATCGATATGTCACTCGATGTCACTTCGTTTTTTTGTTCATACAAACTTTCTGAACCCTGAATGTTCAGTCAGAGCAAAGAAAACGCAGCAGTTTTACGCACGACAGAGGATGCGTCTTTTCCGCACTGCCACTGTTTGCTGCGCTTATTAAACAGGGTTATTATTACTGTTAAACACACGACAGCCTTAACGTTGTAAAACTTCAACAGATGAATTCGTTACTTACCCGGAAAGAACAATATGATGGCGAAAGTTGTTAAAATCATTGCGCTACAGAGGGTTAGGAAAGTGGCTTGAACAGGGTGTTCCGCGGATTAACTCGAAATGTCAAGAAGAATGTGTCACACAGATCCGCGTCTCTTGCTCGTGCTGTGGGCTGAAGTGATGCTGCATCCTGTAGATCCAACAGTGACCAGCCCAACAATCCCGCTGCCGAGTCCAGCAGCTGAAACCACAGCGCGCAAACCAGCCAGGATCAGGAGTTTTGGAAGAAAACACAAGGAACGCGCAGACGGAGCATTCCCTCCTCTCTCTGCTCCCATCAGCCCCACAGAGAGACGCAGGACAAAACTTTACAGCCGCAGATTGCAGAGTAAGAACCCCCCCACCCCCCGAGCCAAATCAGTTTAACTTAATGAAGGAATTCACTGTAACTGTCCATCACTGTCCATCACTGTCCCTGAACGGACCAGGGTTCTGTTGTACATCCTCCCGAGGCTGGAAAAATCCTATTCACACGCGTAAAGCCACAACATCAGCAGCGCCTGGTCCGGACTCTTCTGCATCCACATCAACGACTGAGGCTCAGGATGAGACGCCACAGGGTGTGACGTCATATGACTATGCGCATGATGACCCCTAATCAACCAATTATCAGCAAACTGCGAGGATGGTCACAACAAATCCATGTCAATCAGCGCGCAGGTTAAATCTGTAACAACATCTCAACTGCTACAGAACTCCTTCATGGACTGTGTGAAAGATCAACATTTATAACAGAGACTGTGTGTGTGTGTGTGTGTGTGTGTGTGTGTGTGTGTGTGTGTGTGTGTGTGTGTGTGTAACAGGAATAGCTTTTTAAATTTTGTATACAAGTTGATATTCCCAGTTGTAATGCAAACACAGCTTTTGTTCTTTGTGCCTCTTAAATTTAAAAGATTTTTAAAAAAAACAAACTGAACCCTTTTACTGTAAAAGGAATCTAATCGATGCATTTCCTGTCCCCATGTGCTTGATTTGGATCAATTGCAGCCTCCTGCAGATGTCACTTGACCTTTAACCCACAGACGTACATCTGCTCAGCCTGCAGGACATCTTCGTCGTATGGTGCCTTGCTCAGGGGCCCCTCTGCATCTGTTTCACACTGTACTTTATGATAAATATCATCTGATATCTGCTAAATAAAACATCAAAATCAAAGGAGAAAAGACGACAGGGCCTCTTCATGTGACGACACAGGAAATGCCATAACGATTGTGGTCGTGATATCTACACAAACTAAATGGTTCAAAAGACGAGATGTTCCAGGATCTGGGTGACACGATGCCTCCGCTGAACAAACTCCTCGGGGGAAACCGTGTTTAGAAAAAAAAAAAAAGATCGAGAAATGTCATGGCAGCTGTCAAATTGACAGAACAAAGTCATCTCAGTGCCAAAACACCTTTTCACTTATTCATCATCCTCTTTGTTCTCCTCCATTTGCCTCAAGGCCCTCTGCTGCCCTCAGGCACCACCCACTTTGTTTAAAGATCAAGTAAACCGAAGAGTAAGAATAGCAGAGCAGTTATTTCAAGTTCAAACACGGGTTCATTTATTCATGTGGAAGGAAAAAAGAGGAACGGAGAAGTGCAACTTTATTTGAACATGAAAGGATCAGAAACAAACAGAGAAACATGGAAAAAAAAACCTGTGAGGGAACAGTGAGTTTAGAGATGAACCCACAACAGAGCTGAACATGAAGCTGGCACAGAGGCGAGGACATGGATGAGGCCTCAGGAAACTTCTCATTAACTAAAACTAATTATTTAACCTTTTGGTTTCCTCTAAAATAAAGTCTACTCCAATGATAATCATCTTAGGTCATGTGTTTTGCAATGTGTAATGAGTTTGAGTGTTATTAATATAAATCCATGTGTTTAAACATCGTATACTTGCACATGAACAACCCACAGAGTCGAACTGACGGAGAGTTTACCAGCAAATTGAATCGATTGGAGCGTGAGTGATGGATCAATTCCTGAGTGCCCACTGGATTACATTAGAATCATAATAAAAACTAATCCGATGAGACGTAATTCATGTCACATTTCCCATCCTGTAAGCAAAAGATATAGATTTGTCTATTTGTTGTGGAGAAAAACAGATGCAGAGGTGAGAGAAGGATTCTGTGCAGCCTCCGACTGAATTTCATACTGTAAAATATATATTTTATTCTTCAGCAGTTTGCATCCATCGTGTTAATTTGACAGATGAATGAATTGATGGCAGATTATTAGGTGACCCTGGTGAATGCAGTCCGCTATAAAAACCAATGAGTCAATATCTTTCTATTGAGCTTCAATTGTGTGCATCTGCGCCCTCCAGCACATAGACAGTGCCAGTAATGTATTTTCCACACAGTCCAAGGATCAATGGTGAATCATACAAAGAAAATATAATGACATGATTCATATAAGGGCTCTATTCATTACATGTTAACTTGCGGCATCAGTTATATCCATTTCCGAACGGGTGTAAATAACCCGATCATGAAATGGTGTTAAAACTGCATGTGATTGATTGTTGTTGATTAAAGGCCTGGAGGAGGTGAGGAAGCCATCAATCAAGTTTCCAGTGACAGTAGCTAATGTTGTATTTCCTGCATATGATACATGCTTCTTAAACAAATGGAAAATCCATAGAGACCCTGCCCCCCCCCCCAGTCATATTCACACCGGGGGCTCTTTATTATTACATCCCTCAGCATTATCCATCTCCGAGACGTTAGGGCGATCAGTCACTTGATGTGTTCCCCCAAGAACACTGAAGCCTCTGCTGTACGAGAACACTTGCAGGATGAGTTTTATTAGCATCTAATCGATATCATTGTTCTGTGTATATGACAAGATCAACACTAACCAATTACTCCGTCCCCAGGCCATTCTCTGCACCGCTGACAGGAGGCTATAACTCAGTGCACGTTAAAAGGATTAATTTCTTGTGTCGATGCTTTTGATCGAGTTCACTGGAATATGGGGCAAAAAACCTCTGAGAGAACTTTCCCTCTATGGAGATGATAACTGACTTATTTAAGGTTTACATTTTGGTTTGTCTCTCACCTTTTACAACATCAGATACCATTATATGAACAAACTGATCATTTTAGTGTCAGTGACTTTCCTCCTGTAAGTTTGAGGCGGTTGGCAAACTCTGGATCAGCGAACTGCGATGTCACAGAAGTACGGAAAGCCTCAGTGGAAACCTCTCCTGCAAATATAATCCACTCCTCCACTGTCCATCTGTACGCTCTCTGTGTTCCAAACATCCACGTCTGGGCCAGAAAAATGGCCAAACACACAGCTTTTGCCAAAAAATGTGAGAGGAATGGACGTGCATGTGCAAGAAGAAAATGGAAGCTGAGTGTTTAGCTATGTTTTGACTCAATATGGTCCAAACGGTCGTATT
The DNA here is from genome assembly GCF_024713975.1 of Paralichthys olivaceus. Taxonomy (NCBI): domain Eukaryota; kingdom Metazoa; phylum Chordata; class Actinopteri; order Pleuronectiformes; family Paralichthyidae; genus Paralichthys; species Paralichthys olivaceus. Next base: position 5,784,978 of record NC_091113.1, on the reverse strand, counting down.
TTAGCCAAACCCCCAGTTGCAGTGTGTTGACAACATATTGAGCATATGGAGGGACAATGTGTTTTCACCCACTTTAGCCAAATCAAAGAGCTGGACAATGGAGACTCAGGCAGCGTGACTGCTTTGAGAATCATCATCTAAAATTAATCTGAATTTAAGGTCACCACAGCTGCTGTCGTGAGCCGTTTTTCTCCATTGCACTGATACTCATTTGGAATATTCTGCTTTTTCTTGTTCATCGTCTCTGTTGCCTGTAGACTGATAAACCTATTGACTTTGAGAAGGCAAAAACCCTTTATCTCTGTTTATGTCTGTTCATCCAGAGAGTGACGCTCCTGTTTTTTAGAATCCTCGATAAATTCGTATTTCACAGGATGTGACTGTGCATACATGTGTTTGTGCCGTGCAAATACATTTTTTATTTGTTTGAGCAAAGGTTTATATTTGGTGTGACCAGTTATCTGTGAGGCAGAGATTCTGTTGTCAGGAGTGGTGAAATAAAGACACGACAGCGCCATCCAGTGGAAAAAATAAAACTGTACAAGCTTTTTTTTTTTTGACTTGCTGAATCATAGTCTGCAAAAAAAAAAAGAGAAATAAATGAATCTAAAAATATGAGTTTAGGTGTACGTCTGCTGAGAGACAAACAAAATACTAAACAGAAATTGAATTATGTTATTATGGAAACTATAGTTACCTGCCCATACTATGACTGAAGTTAACACTATCATGAACACTGTTATTACTGCTTTTCTTCAGTACAAATGCTCTAAACATTGATGCACCTCCACTTTTCTCTGCTGCCTGTTACAAAGATCATCTATTGCACCTCTGTGCTCCCGGGATCTCTCTCTTTTCTCCCCTCACTCTAGTTAGTCGAGGGTTAAGGGCAGAGGATGTCGAACCTTGTTGAGCCCTGTGAGGCAAATTGTTAATATGGGCTTCACAAATTAAATTTCATTCAATAAACGTTACACCCACCAACCCTCTGTCCTCCAGCCATCTTGCATTTGACCTACAATAAGTTGGCATATTTTCACTTTTTAGAACTAAAGGTTTAGAGGAATTGCAAAATGTAATTTAATGTTTGACATATTGGACATTTTTTGACATATTGTTGCTGTTGGTTGCCTCTTGTTGCCTCATATTTGACATTAACGTCACAATGTGAAGATTTGCAGCCATCTTCCTCTTCTTCTTCCTCTTCCTCTGTTCATGCTTCTGTTCTTTCACCCTTCGTTTCTGTGTCTGTGATGCCAAAGCACCTACTCACCCTTCCTCCCCAGCTTTACCTGACAGTAAGTTGCCATATTTTCATAGCAGCTTACCTCTAAGACCTAAACACTTATAGGGATCGGAATGTCTGTAGACTCATTCCTCTAAAAACAATATCTCGAACAATTCAGAATAGAAACTTCGTCACCACAGGTTTCCCTCTGGAGATCTGATGATCTGATAAGATTTTGGGAGCACCTTGCTGCATTCATTTGCATATCAGAGATATACACACAGGAAAAAGAAAACCAGGCAGGTCATTATAAAACTCAAAAGCCTGGCAGCTTTCCTGAGGCAAGAACAAGGTCGGATTAAATGCGAAAGGAAAAGGTTACTTTGATTAGGCTAAGTAATGGGGAACAACAGTGAGGTTGGGGTTTTGGCAACAGCATCTGGACAAAACAAGATGACACGTCGAATGCGTCTCGTTTCCTCTGTGACCCAGAAAAAGAAAGTTTGTGTTGTCACTTCTCCCCTTGTGCCGGGAATGGAGGACGTGGAAGAATCCGCACTCACCTCACTCCTCGGTGTCTAAAAGGAGAATATGACATCAGTGATGAAACCTGAAAAAGACGGCAGGGGAACTGCCAGCATGTGAGTGAAGATGTATAGCTGACGTTGCAGTGAGCAGTTTCAGGTTAATGTGTTTGTTCTGACCTTAATCTAAATTTAGATTTCCTATAAAGCTCATCCTGGGCTTGTGTCACTTAGCACAAGCCCATCTCCTTAATAGCAGACATCCATTTTCGATGAAGTGTTATATAAACTGCCTGAAACAGTCCCCGCTTTCCCTCTCCACCTGCTTCTACCTGCATCCCTCCACTTCACGCTCCTCTGTGGTCGAAGAGGGAGTCGCTGTTAAACAAACGAGGAGCAGAGAAAAACCTTCAGCGTGAACTGATTTAAAGAACCAGTTTGTAGAATTTAAGAGGGGTTAGATTGCAGCTAACTGAATATTCAATTATTCTGCTGATCTATTCCCACATTGGTTCCTTTTAGTTAATTCAGAATATGTATTTATTGCATGTGACCAAAATCCAGATTCCAAAATTATCCGATAAATTTATCCTATAAATGGGATCAAACGTCACTTTAAAGATTTATTTCTAACGAACATGCAGCTCATGTCATCATCAGCGTTTCTTTACTATGAAATAAAAAAAGAAAGAAAAACAATCCTTCCTTTAAAACGTTTGTAACAGTGTGAAATTGATTAAATGCAAATATGCTGCCTCTGTGGGTTGTTTGATTTGAAAAGTGTGATGTACAGCACATTCTCATTAGACCAGTCAACACAGAGGTGAATGCACACTGACACACTCAGATCTGAGGATTATCAGTAAACTGCTCTATGGTACAAATATGCTCCTTGAGCAATTACCCTGGTTGTAACAGTGCATTGCAGATGATATGCTGTGCATAAACACAACCAGCAGGGGGCAGTGTTGCCACATCGTAACGACAACGCAAAGGCTGGGCGCGAAGACGACTCTGCATTTCATAACAGCACAGTAAAGATGATCTTAAAAATAGTGTTGCACTGCCATTGTCTCGTTGCCTCAGATGCTCCCGGAGAATTTAGCCATCATGCTACAATCTCGCCGGGCTGCACTGAACTCCAGTGACAGTGGATATGTGAGGGGTTGATGTTGTGAAACGGTAGATCCTTTTTTTTTTTCTCCGAACCATAACGCTGTGTATTCACGTGTGGTGTTCAAACTCTGCACATATGAACGGAGACACTGTGTGGGCAGAGTCACAGTCCTGGAGGAGAAGCACAACCGAGCTACATGATCATTGAACAAGGCTTCACTGTGTGTTAATTTGAAACGGTCCAGAACCAGGTGGCTCCTGCATCTCCACTGTTGTTTTAATTCTCTACCAATCTGCTGCAGTGTCATCCTGCCGGAGTGTGCACATTAAAACACAGTCTATGGTTTGGACCGTGTCCTCCAACATTGCTTTCCCTCCCTTCCTGCATGATGCCTCGGATTTTTTGGCCTCCAGTAGGTTTTAAGTGAGCAAGACATATTTAGGCTCGTTATGAACTTGCTGTGTTCTTGTTGAGCAATTATAACAAGCTGCTAGCAGTTGCTCCCTTTTGGGATTCATCCAAAGTGGTTATATAAGACGGTGTTTTCTGGGGATTGGATACAATTTCACAGGGGTAGCGCAATATTTGAATAGCCTGTTCTCATCTTTTTAATAATAAGCTGTGTGTAACTGTGCTGCGTGGCTACCTACACAGGCAGGGTGTAACTGTATTTATAACACATGCAAATACATTAATTATGTTCAGCTTGTTGGAAAAAGACAACACAATGAGCAGTGGTAGTTTAAAATATTAAACGTCCTGTCAGCACTTTATAAGTTCATCCTCTCAATAACAAGACACAAGGAACGCAACGTCTTTCATGACCTTATTTGTCTCGGTAATTCAAACCTGTCTCCCAGCCGCAGTTTCATTGTACCAAAGAATAAAGTGATGAAGGAGACAGAAGAGGATGAGGATTTAACAGCAATCTAACTTGATATTTTGTCAGTTAAACAATCACAAGAAAAACTATAGTGACGTAAAGTGTAGTGTGACTTTAGAGAGCTTAACAAATTTGCTTTGTCTTATTTTAAAGCCTAAAATGGTCAATAGGATGTGTAACGATTCACTATCTCCCTCCACCAAAGAGGTTATGTTTTAATCTGCGCCACGATTATGGCAAAAGTACGTGACAGATGACCATGAAACTTGGTAGAAAGACACGGTGAAAAAGATTTAGTTTTGATGCAGATCCGGATCATTCACTTTAAGAGTCTGAGATGTTTTTCAACATCTTTGTTGATTTCACAGAGAATGAAATGCTTTTGTGCCTCGCAGTGCAAAAGCAGTTAGAACTGTCACCTCCCTGCAGGAATGTTCTTGATTCGCATCCCTGCGTGAAGTTTGAATACCTTTCTCTCGCATGCTTGAGTTGGTGGCACTATATTCATGCACCGTACGAGTAAAGGGCTGTTTTTCCTCCGTGTGTTGGTCGGATGAGCCCTTGCGGACCGGACCAGGGTGTTTGCCGGCTCTAACTCAAAGTCAGCTTGGGTTGGCTCCAGCCCCTTTGCAACTCTTAACTACAGGCGGAAAAGATAATAAATGTATGGATGTACTTTTGTACTGACAAGATACATTTATTAAACTGAAAAATGTATTGTCTTCACAGAGACATCACGTCATACTTCATACTGGGATTACACTGCCTGGATATTGTTCTTGGCTTCCACTGTTTTCCTTTGCCATCATTTTGTCCTCAGTATCCCCGCTTGGTATTCCCTCCCACGCTTCCAATTATCCTTGACGTGATAACACGCTATAATGTGACACACAAGGGCAAACGGCTACTCTGTCTCAAAACAGATCTTCCCCCGGACCAACTTTTCCCTCCGCGCATTTGGTTGGAATAAAAAAATAAAGCCTCTCACTGAGTTGTCATTAAGCAGCAGATCGTCCAACATTTGCATCATCGTTATCAACAGACAACAAGCGACAGTACTGAAATACCATTTCATTTATTCAAGTATTTTGCAGGGCAGTGTGAGAAACTGACTACTTGTGCAGTTCTGATAATAACCTATCACAGACTATTTGATGCCATTTAAAGGCAGAAAAATGAAGTGGACCTCCCCTCCTGCATACTAACCAACGCCACAGAGCAGTAACTGTTCCCGGCTGCAAGACGCAAACAAATCACTGCATGTCCAAGGGAACAATCAGCGCTCGGGCTCACAGCTATAACAACGAAATACTAAACATGCAACCCTTTATATTAAAAACTATAACGACGTTCCAGCCAGTTTAAATACACACATCGACATCCTTCATCTCAGCGCTACACTGTGGCTGTATCGGCCGACTGGCTACGAGCAATAACAGGTATTCACTGTTCTGACTGTGACAAACCTTTACTGCTGCAGCCACAAACACATCCATTTACCTGTTGGAGTTGATGGGAGGTTTGCCACCCACCTCAGCATCAGACCTCCACAGCACAGTCGATCTCCTGCTACTCTACTGTACGTTTGCTGCATGGCACTTTGTTGGGAATGTTCCAAGAAACTTTTCAATCTCTAAAGCTGTTTCAGAATGAAGCTCCATTTTGCTTTTATGTTTTCTGGATGCATTGGTCAGTAATTGGGTACAATAAGCTTTAGACACTTTTGTCTCTACATATTGTCTCTTTCACCACTAACTGGACTTTAATGGGGTGTTTAATTTACTTACGCATGTGTAGGCAGGGACCTATGACCCTTGACAGGGATAATGTTGTCATCTCACCGGCTGAGCAGAGCAGAATCCCTCTTATTTGCTTATGTGCAGTGTTTTCAGAAGTGCAGCTTCAGCAGGTATAGAGAGCAGCACATAAGCCAAAAGTGGCTCCTTAAATAGGATGCTCACATCTAAATTTCATCGTGTGTGTGTGTGTGTGTGTGTGTGTGTGTGTCCATAGACGGGGATGGTGCATTTGTTTGGAAGTTGTAAGAGACAAATGACAGATTATCAGAACAGCTCATGTGTGACTCCGAACCCAAGTGGTTTATTAGTTTCAATACCTGCCTTTCTGATAAATTACAGACCATAAAACGGTGCATTTTCATCACATCACTTTCACCACCACATAAAATGTCAGCGTGTCCACCAGGAAAATGTCACCAATCAGAGGCAGATTCTGATCAAGAGCTCTCCTTCAGACTGAAGGCAACTGCACAGGAGACATTTAATTAAAACACACACGTCTAACATAGAAGGCGTGTTTGTTCTGCTAATGGTGTCTGTCTTGTTTCCGGGGGGTTTATCTGAGGAGAGGAGCATCCACTCTGTCCTGTTCTCACATTGCACTATAATGTGCACTTTATATTACCACTCAAGGTAACCCACCTTTTTAATAGGGTGCATTTAAAGAATAAAACAGGGTCTGATTAAAGGTGCTCCTGATTTGTTCAATAATACAACTCAGCTTGTTTTCTTTGTATTTGATGTTTTTCAAAGTAAATATTTCAAAAAAATAAATATCTTAAAAAATCTAAAATGAAGCTTCAAAAGAAAAAGTTAGGAAAACATCTAAAATTCAATTTTGTGGCCAACTCGAACTTGTATATTAAAAAAAAGAAAAGTTATGCCAACTAATCTATCATAACTTCTAATTTTGAGTTCAGCAAACACATTTTCAGTTAAGGTCAACAAACCTCAACAAATTACACCAAAACACAGAGCGCTGCGCATAGTGTTTTGACGTGTACATCCTTCATACAGTGAGCCAAGATGGAGGAGACCCTGATATTGATGGCGTTGAATCAGCCGGTGCTTTTTGATGTCGCACATGAAAACCAGCGTCTTCCTTCTGTTCTTCACATTTTTATGCAACCCCCCCAAAAAAAACTGCTCGTCCAACAACAACTACAGACCACACCACTGATTTCTCTGTGCCTCACATCCTGCACTAGGTAACAGGTAATTATCAATCGGACATCGCGTGTTTGCATACGCGTGACCAACCTCAAACTGGGACACACTCTTATTCAAAGTTAAAAGTTGGTGTTTTTCTTCCATCAGAAGAAACTTACTAAAGTTAGTTGAAGCAAAGTTTTTTAATGCCATTCAATATTTTTTGTTTAGTTTGTTCGAAAATCATATCTAGTTGCTCAATTTCAAGTTTTCGTTTTTTTAATGATTGACATGAGGACACTCCCCAGCATCTCCACTTTCAGTATTGGAAAACCTTATGAGATTATAAACAAACTATCTCAGCTCCATAACGCGGTGCTGCCGTGCGTAAATATGAAGCTTTGAGCTAAGATGCAACTTTGAACAATGTGATTGGTGGCTTCTGTTTAGCTTTGATGAATTGCTCTGACCGACTGAATAAGATGTCTCTGCAGTTGTTCTCTTCCACTTCAGGAATCGAACGAGCCGAAGGGGTATGACAAAACAGATTTTACAGCGCTCTCAGTCATGGTGCATGCTCGTAATTATGTCACGATTGACTTTAGCGAGGGAAAAGTGTAAAATCAGCGAAAAGTCATTTAACAGTGGATCTGTGGACCTGAATCTGGGTGTGGAGCCACGAGCTGTGTTATTTTTTCTCTCTGCTTCTTTTCAGTGAACGGTCGAAGCTCGCTGAATGAGTGTGGACTCGATTGTGCTGCTTGTGTTGCTGCTTCAGCTGTTCTGCTGCTCATTCATGGAGAGAAACTTGCAAAAAGGCCACTTTCATCCCTTGGTCTCTGTCCAGAGTTTCTCGATGTACTTTATCACTGCTCAGGGTTCATAAACAATTCATGCACACGGTTTGTGTTTCCACAAACGTTGTAAAAATCAAATGACCAGACTGAAAAAGCCCTGCGACATCTTTGTCACTAAACAGCCGTTTTACAGAAGTTTTTACATTGTCCCTTTATTTACCTCTTATTTAATTGTCAAATTGTTTTTTAATCTTATATTTGTGAAGTTGAGCACCTCATGCAGGCTGGATATGTGTTTTAATTGGATGTTGATCGATTAATTCCAGAAAAGTCTCTGGTTTGCATATCTGGAACTGTTCATCTTATCGGCGTCACACTTGGCATGTGTATTGTTGAGGGCTAAAGGAAGGACAATGTCGAATCTGGTGAGATTTGGACATGCTGTGACTTTTGAAGCATCACGTCAGGCCTGGAAAACAGCCCATTCCAAACAGGCAGGCTAGTCTTTACAATGCCAGTATAGTTACTACAAGAAAATAATGTGTTTGAGCATTTTGGCATACAGTAAATGTTCAAAATGTGGTTTTATGTTTTAAGCTGTATTATATATTGTAGCTCTTTAATTTGTTTGTATGTGAACAAACTTGCTTTTCATCCTGCTTCGGTTTCTCACTTTTCGATTGAAAATACCTCGACGCATTTGAGAGACACAGCTGGTGGGCGACAGGCTCTCGCACATACAAAGACTAAAAGAGAATTAATGTGGGTCTCTAAGCCTTTCCCTGTGTGTTAACCATTTGCTATGCAGTGGATACCCCGTGCTATCAAGTGCTGAATTAATCAAGGCAACAGAGCACATCACACTAACCACCTTTGTGACTTTCCTGGAAGGCCTGACCCCTCCGTCTTCAGTGGCTTCACCCAGGGACGTGCAGGGTTTATTGGCTGTAGAAGCACGAGTCACTGCCCTCTCACCCTGTAAAGTGACCATTTCAAAAAGAACTTAAAACATATAGAAAAATTACTGTTGTAATAAAGTGTTGTTGCTGCACATGCTGCTGCAGGTATTGTTAGTTATTCTTACATATTCTTTCTTTCTTTTGTAAATTAATATTGCTCTAGCTGTTCTCCAGCATTGTGCAGGTTCAGTTTCTCAAGAATGTATTTCAGACAAATATTTAGGTCATCAGTCAATCAATCAATCAATCAATCAATAGCTTTATTTGTCCCCATCGGGGCAATTGGCTGTGCAGCAGTGCACATAAAACACATTTAAATACAGCACTAACACCATAATGCAAAATATATAAAACCAATGCGTTAAATCATCTGTGTTTAAATTCATTTCCCTGCAACAGTTGACTGAGATAACAGAGGGTGAAAACGTGTGTTTGAATCTATTGGTTTCATCTTGTTGAAGTCTGAGCACGTTGCCAGATGGTGGAAACTAAAACAGTGGATGTAAAGAATTGGAACAATCCGACGGCTTTCTTGTGTAACTGTTTGATTCTAAGATCCTGCAGCGTTTCCTGTGCAACACCAGGTTTTCTTCTCTGCAGATATTAATCACCTTACTGAGTACATTTTTGTGTCTGACCTTAAAAGACTTATGCCAGCAGATAAAAGAGAGAAGAGAACGCAGACACAATATCAGATCAATACGACGTTGTCATCGGGATCCTGTCAACCTGGAAGTTGGAGTTTCCTGAGACAAAGCAGACGCTGCAGGCATCATGTCAGTGTTTCTGTCATGTGTCAGTTTCCCAAATAACTGTAGAACTTGTCCTTCCCGTTAAAGGGAACTTTGGTATTTTTCAAACTGGGCCATAGGTTTGTAAACGTGGGTGTGAAAATGGATGGTACTTTTGGAGTCGCTCCAGAAGCTCACCTCCACCGGCAGCCATGACGCTGCAGCAGTGCCACAGTGTAATCTTATGGGGCAAGAGTCTCATTCTTGTTGTAGGAAGATGAAGGTGGAAATGTGAGTGAGAGCTGGACCGACGAGTTTGGATTTTACTGGGGAAAAACTATTATGGCTGAATAACAACTTGAGCCTCTTATTGATGAAATACAACCACTTACAGTTGACATTCAATGGACTGTTGCAGTTGCCCCATAAGATTAAAATGACGCCACTGTTGCCGTGTCGCAGTGGCTGGCAGAGGCGATCTACGAGACCGATTTGAAAAGGTTACACAGTACAGTAACCAGTTGGTACTGATTAGTACAATCTTTAAAGTATTCATTCTGTCAGCGGTGGGAGGTGAAGCACAAACCTCCCTGTAGCCCTTCGCCACCTATCCTGACACTCTGATGCCCTATGATAATCTCCATCGCTACATAAAGCTGAAAGGGTAATCGTTTCCTCCGCCTTGAATACTATTTGCATATTATGCTGCACCGCTGAAATGCGCATCTCAGTATCGTACAAATAAGACAGATTGTGGAAGGTGTTTGAAGCGATGAATTCCTGATTCTCTTGTCTTATCACACTTGTCCACATGGTCCTCCCTCCAGGCTGAGTGTACATTATACATACAGCTGGCTCATACTCCGAACTGTCACAAGTTAACACAACACTATCTTTTATTAAACACAGTCAGTGCCTGTGTTCAACTTGTATGTATTTGGATTAGGGTACAGTCATGTGCATAATTGATGAATATCCAACAATAGCCAAATATTTGTTTCCACCATTCTTAGTTTGAACCTCAGATTTTTTTATTTGATTCATTTTGAGGTTTTGTCATAAATTCAGTTTACATAAAACTAAATCCATACTGCAATCCTTGATTAGAAAATCTAAATGACACAGTATCTACAAACAAGCTCGTCTCCTCTGAAGCTTTCTTATCCGTTTGGACCAATAATCTTTAATCCAATACATTTAAATGTGTGAATTAAAGGTATTTTAACCTCATCAAATCGTGTGAACAGCTCTGGAGTCAGATGCTGAGAGACGGCAGTTACTCCGCTCAGCTCGACTAGCTTAGCTGGTGTTACGTTTCTCTCCATAATGATTGGATTTAGCTACTGCCTGATTTATGTGGTTTAACAAACTTAATTACTAAGGTGTTGGAGGAGCACAACTGAGCCTTGATTCACCACAATTACATTTTTACCTCTGTTCTTTAGTTCCTGCAACATTTTAAACAGCTTCTCCCTTCACACCCGTAGTAACACATTTTTATAGCACAATTATTTTATATGGTTAAAGAGATTAAAAGATCGGAGGTCAGTTCGGACCAAATGTGTATTTACTTCATTCAATCGCCTGAATTCATTCGCTGTAGGTTGATTTTAATCAACATACCCAGAGTGTGACAAGGTGTCAGTCACAAACCATCTCGCCACAGACAGGAGATGCTGTTCACTTTTCACAAATAATACAACACTCATCAATCAAGTTACTACCACACAATAGCTGAGCCCATTTCTGTTGAAGTGATATAATGCATTTTGTGATGTCTGATTACACTGTGAAAATGCTCAGGGCGACTTGACAGATTCATCTTTCAACATTCAAGTAGCATCTCTGTGACTGTAATCTCATCTCTTAAAGGCTCCCTCTGCATGACTCAACCAACAGCTGAGGGCACCTCGAAGATTCCCTGTGCAGAGACGATAATAATAATATATAACAATCAATGCTTTTTGTCTTTACGCACATCTGTGTCTGTATGGCGTAAACAGATAAGTGTTTATGTGCTGTATACTGCACATCTGCATACACACTGAGCCTGCGTGCTCGTATAATGATAAACCATCTCCAATAATGTGTTTGTGATACACCACCATGCATCATTTCCATGTTGAAGCGTCAAAGAGGCTCAGCAGAAATGGAGATATGCCCGAGATGGATGTTTTACTTTTACACATTTTGCGCTTCCATTTCTCTTTCACAGTGTGTTGTAAAAAAAAAATGTTGTTTGTCAGTCTGTTTGTTCAGATCCTTCTATTCAGTGCATTTTCTACATTGGCTGATTTTAACAACTTGTTTTAATTAATTTTAATCAAATTTAATATCCGTTTAAATATCAGTTTTAATATCACTTCAGCTGCAAGTAATGGGCCCCTTTTGAAACCACATTAAATTCACTAGATTCTGTACTTTTTCTGAGAAATCAAGAAAATCCCGATCTGCACCAAAATTTCATAGTCACATAATAATTACTTTCAGAGTCGAGCTATTCTGTTTATAGCTCTGTTTAGTAAATGCTGCCTCATGCTCACACATTTGTTTGGTCAGTGATGCAAGAAAAACCACCCAAGAATAAAATTAACAAGTGAAGAATAAACATGACTTAACATAAAGGCCTTTACAGTGTAATGATGCTAAAACAGGGTTAAGTTTGGCTCTAAACATGCAGAAATGCAAAAAAAAATCATGCAACACATGCAATTTTCCCATGGCTCTAAATCACTGACTTGCATCTAATGTGTTTTCACTGATGTCTGTGAAGCTTTTGGACATTTTCTTTGAGCTGATTGCACCAAATCAAGCTGTAACTGTGAATTGCGGAGACATTTAAGCAAAACAACAGTGAGGCTGTGCAGCAGATCAGAAACCACGTTAGACTGCAGCTGAACCACAGTGCTGCTTATTACTCGTTTTGCAAACTGCTTATATGCATACGCCTATGTTGGCTCGACAGATGGCAGTTACATATTTCAGCTGCAGGCGACACGTCATCTCGAGACGGATCGTTCATCAAGATGATTGACATGCGTCAGTGAGGATCTCTACCTGCTGAGACCAGACAGGTGTGGCCTATGCTGTACCGTGTGCAGTAACTTCAAGCTGCAGTACTTCTGTCTTCTCACTGTGGAGATTAAACTAAGTCTTCTTTTCGCCTGATTCGAATCATGGGGAGCTCGAGTCATGAGCTCATCTGAAACCCGTCTCTGAGATATTTAGGAGGAGCTCTGAAACATCGTCTATTTTCCAACATTCCTGCAATAGATAGCAATAGTCAAAAAATGTCAATGTGTGTTTTTTGCTCGTTCAATGTCAATTCCAAACATATGTCTCCACTAATTAACACAATGCTGTATGTATTCCTGCTGTGGGTATCCATGCGCGGCGGCGCTGCCCTCAAATGACACCTTTTTTTAATGTTCCGCCTCCTGGTGATCTTCTCCTCACTGAGTTGGCAGCCGTGGTGTTTGTTTGATTTGTGTAAGTCACACAGACGGACGCCTGCTTGTGTTTTCGTGGTTGTAAGACAGAGGGAAAAGGAAAGGGACAGCCGTAACATTCCAAACAAGCTGGATGTACTCCGATCTCGGAATAGGGTCGGGTATGTTTCGGTCAGTGGTTCAATCTCCTGCTCCTCCTTTTTTTGATACCCTGCAATTCACCACGCTGCTGCATATTTCCATGTGTGTGTATGTGACATATTTTTTTTTAAGGCTCCAACACAAAGTCACTCTGTAATTCTCTCTGTAAAGTCACTGGTTGTATCTTAAAAGTTTTTTTGCAGCAGGCAACTCTACAGTGTCACAAGAGGCATTCCCTGTGCCTCCACGAGTTTCCGTTAGTCCTGATGAGGGTTTCCTGCAGGCCGGAACAGCAGCATGTGAAGCACTTTCCCTTGTTCATCATCCAGTTATCTCTGGCAGAAAAAATAGTACATTTCCTGCATAAAAGCAAAAAGTAGCAAATTTGGAACTTTGCTGTTGGCTAAAACAGGAATAAAAAGAATTGCAGAATGATTAACAGTAAATGGGCTTCTGCACATTGTATTCTTTATTTGGTTTGGTTTCGCTTTAAGCAGTTTGATGTTTTATGTCGACAGATACCATGTACCACGTGCCACGTACAAACTGGCTTTGAAAGCCTCTGTAAAATATTGTGTTGTCGCCTCCCACCAAGAAGGTTCCCGGGTCGAATCCCAGTTCGACAGGGATCTGTCTGTGTGAAGTTTGCATGTTCTTCCCGTGTCTCTCTGGGTTTACTCCGGATACTTCGGCTTCCTCCCACAGTCCAAAGACATGCAGATTCTTTTAATTTCACTCGACATAAAATTCTAATTAACACGTCTGGCACCACAAATGTCACCCTCCCTACACTCTGATGCCACAGGAAGTCATAACCACTGATTGATTCCATGAAAACTGTATCTTTTGTATAGTCATCATCGGCAGCGACAGGAGCAACACATCACGTCATCCAGGCCGAATGAAAGAATAAAGCAGGCTGACATTTTGGAGCGAGCGTCAGGCAGAGAGAAGGCTCCATCCAGCCCGTGATCTCAGTTTGTAGATGAGTAAGTTGTTGGAGGTTTGAGCACCTGCAGATGCTCAAGCCTGAGGGAAGTGTGATGTGCTTTTGATAAAAGAGACGAACGGTGGCGCGGCGTTGTCGTAGATCCATAAATCAAACGACAGATAAATGATATGGGATCCTGCCAGTTCAGCAGGTGACATTTGCTACTTGTTTAGACTACACAACACACACACAATGCAATATTGTTAAAAGGTGGAATGTGTGTTTTTTTTGCATGTTCTCTCACAAACTGGGCTACAACCAATAAATGTGGGACTTAAAAAAAACCTGGCAGTCATACACAGGGGATATTAAGCTGCTTCAAAGCACTGGCGTTATATTTAAATCATGCTAATTAAATTGAACAAAGGCCATTGCCAAGCAAAGCAAAATGTTTCCCACACACCTGTTCGGCTTGGATGGAACATTTAGTTAATTTTGCGGCAATTTGGCTTCACAGGCTCGTCTGTCAATCTGTAATCTAGATAATAAACTGCTGTTTTGTAACATTTGCATCAATTTTTCAGCATTTTTAATAAGCAAAACCAGAAGCCGCCTGTAACTAAAAGGAGAAGTGATATTATAAGTTGTGATGGATGTCATACTTTACTGTACATTGTATTTGTTCCACTTTAATGATGAGATGTGCCAGTGTTTACTGACCCAGGGCGAGAGAGGGCTTAGCAAAGTAGGAAAGAGTCACTACAGCGCTGGAGATGAATTACAAATGAGAGGGGAAATAAATAAATAAAAACAGGGAATGACTTTATTACTTTTATTTTATCTTTCATCACAGCTTGCCCGCATTAAAAGTAGATGCCGTAAACACGGTTAATGGACGCGCATCCATCGCAGAACAGATCTTAGGCTGTTTATCTCATGAGAGCCTGGTTCTGTGCCAGTGTTTCCTGGAGAGAAAATGGTGAAATGAGAATCTACGAAGCTCTGTTTGCCCAGCACATCGAAAACATGAGACGTGTCTGTAGATCAAAGTCGATGCGGAGTGCAACACATCGGGTAGTGTCACGCAGCCATACAGGAGTTCAGCCGGAGTAACAGCCCTTTTCACTTCTTCCACCAAGTCTGAGTGGCCTGTTGAGCATTTCTTCCACGTCAGGACCTTGATCTTAACCTCGTATTGTCTGATTTAGCTGCAGCATATATTCTAAATCCAATCTACGTGCATGAGCATGGCCGTGCAGCAGTGCTTGCGCATGCTTCAACAATCATTGTTTCTCCATCCGCTTTGGCAATATCTTCCCCCGGGGAAGCTGCGGGACTCGGAAGCAGAAGATCCTCCTTCGCCTTCTTTGCAGAATCTCCTATATTTACACAGGAATGCCTAAAGTAAAGTGGCAACATGTCATCGTACGTTATGTCTTTAACAGAGGGATTTAATTACAGTATTGCAGCAAAAAAAAATCCTGGCGATATTTAAGATTTCATGCAATCGCAGGAATGGTCAACCATTCTTACAATTATTAATAATTCATGCATTTTGTTACATATTCCAACTCGGGGGCGATGGTGAAGCATGGACAGTATCCCAGCACACACTGGTCAGAAGGGGACAAACAAACAGCAGAAACATAGAAAGGCATTTTAGATTCTCCAGTGACTCGGCTTTGGCACAATTGGAGGAAGAAACTCGTGCTGGAAGAAAACTCGGGCCATCACCACACACGCCATAATGCTGCTCCTCCTAATTAGATTTGTGATGTAATTATGGCTTTGCAAAAACAAAAAAACCTGGAGATTGAAAGACATTAACGACTCTAAATCACCACAAGTAATTGATTGCCTTGGGACAAACTGTATCTAATTAAATGTGCTGCTTTTCTTTGGAGGTTTTTTTATTTTTTTAATAACCCCGGGTCTTGTTTTTGTTGTTTCGGCCATCACTCACTAACTCTCTTGCAGTTATTATCCTCATTATGCTCATTTCATTGGTGGGGTCTTAAACCACAGTTACAGCCGTTATTAAGTTCATCGCCTTGGTCTGAGAATCCCCTCAGAAATGTCTGGTGCACAAGATTTTGCTGTTTCTGCAGCTGAGATCTTTTTCTCAAACTTTATTAATTTTGTTTATGAATGTAATTTTTAATACAGTTTATTCAACAGAACATGCCGTTTCGACTTTAATCTTAAACTGAGTTTATCAAAGAACATCTTTTTAATTACCTCCAACAAACAAGGTTATGTTTTCATTGCCGTTTCCCTGTTTATTGGATGGATTACGCTAAGAAAAACTACTGTGCTGAATTTATTGAAACTTGGTAGAAGGGTGCAGTGTGAGGAAGAACGTTACGCCCGGTTTAAGATAAACCTGAGCATAACATAAAGTTTGGCTCACCACTTTCCCCACTCTCGAGGATGACCATGTGCCACGGCAAATTTGCAGTCCAAACAAAAGTGATTTATTTTATAAAGATAGAAAAGGCGTCAGGAAGAGCACAGCCAAAACAACAAACAGAACAATCTATAATCTCAAGTAACTTACCTATTTCCAAAAATAACAAAAAGAAAATAGTGGGATCTTACCCGCCTCCCTAACATAGACAGGAGAAAAGATGTGCAAAAACAAAAGGGGCGTCTCACCCCTACAGCTACCAGGTCTGCTCTCTTAGAATATTATTTACAGGCTTTAAACAGAACAGAAGTTAATCGAACAACAAGGGTCCTGAAAGCAAAAAGTTTTCACAAAACCTGCAGTTATGGGTTCCATTACATCTTGGTGCTGATCCTGATCTGGGGTTGGAGCCATGGCATTTTGCATCGTCATTGATTTCTCATGTTTAGGGTTTTAACTCAACAGTGCACAGTTGTTACCAAAAAACACCAGGAAGCTGCTCATTGTCTCATATTATTACGATTAACCTCTCGCATTAAAGTAAACCCTGCCTCCCAGGTGTGTTCTCATATTTTAGCCACGCAGCGAAATACGCTTTTGGTGTCACATAAACTGAAAAAGCAAAAACTCCTTATCTGATGCAGACAAATTAAAATGAACGACTGCATTGTAAGTTAAACGTTAGCATTCTTCAAAGGCAGAAGATATGACTTTCCATTTATCGCCACCCTCCCTGTGACTGCAACCTGTTTGTCAAGATGTTTGGAGTTTTTGACAACTGCTGTGATCCTGCAGCGACGCCCTCTGCACATCAAATACTGTTCTCAACAATGAGCTGACTGCTTAGGATTCAAATAATGTTTATCCTGGGATCTGATACAAGCATTCTAATCATATCTCGTTGGAGGAGATGAGCCCAGAGTTAAAGTTTTGCACCGCTGCGTCTTCTTATTTTAAAGCAGTTTATTAGCTCACCTAATGTGACTCTGTCAAGGTGAAGTACACAAAAGTTTACAATGTGTAGCTAAACCAAAATACTGCATCTATTTTCTATACCGTTAATCCTTTCAGGGTCGCAGGGAGCCTCTGGACACTTCGCCAGTGAATCACACTGACTTACAGAGACAATTCACACAATGTTAAAGTCTCCAATCAACCTTATCCCAAAGTGCTTGTCTTTTGAGTGTGGGAGTAAAACCAGAGTACCCAAAGGAAACAGGCATTTGACCAAAATACTTCATCTGGAGTTTGCAGTTAATATAAAGTACATTAAAAATAATAATGATAATAATAATAGTGCAATGTCATTCAAATTGTATTTTGTTGTGCACGTTCAGAATTTGGCTCGGAGACTTTTAAAAACTGCGTTCACTTTTGATTTCCATATAATTCAGACACAAAAGGCACCTGAGGTGAAACAAACACAGACGGATGAGGATGAACCCCGGCAGGAGCAGGTGTAGGAAGATGCTCACAGAAAGAGACAAACCGCAGGACGGCCAGTGCAGAGAGGAGGGAGGACAATCTGTCTAACATCTACTGTGCTGTTTCATAATAAGTAATACTATAGTTTAATCTTTTGCTTTTATGGGATTTTACTTGTACTCTCACGTGACACACAGTACTCATCGACATCCAGCATTGTCTTATGATGTCGTGAACTTTAGCTTCAGCGTTACCTTACTGCTACATTTCAGATGCCCCCCCCCCCATCCACCTGCAGGCTCCATGTCTGCATTCCTCTGGGGGGGGGGGAGATGTTGCCGTCACTCTCCGCAAACCTGCTGTGCCGAGATTCGCCGCATCTTAGTTGGGAGTGACAGGGTCAGACAAGGTCACGCAGTCATCTCCTCTCCGTGCGAGTTGCCTGACTGAGTTTCTCATTTTAAAAGAATGAAAATTAAAAAATGAAATTGGAAGGTTTTGCCGTTGCACTTCAGCTGGAACAGGAGGAGGTTACCAGGTAGCGCAGGGAGGATAACCAGCATTTAAAATGATTATATTTCATTCATAACAATACACAGATTTTGAATTTGTTGAACATCTGAATTGGAAAATGTTTCATATGTGATAAAAAGCAACATCTAAACTAAGGCTCTTCATAAATCAGTGATTTATGGCTAAAGGTTGTGACCTAGCATTATAAAATATGGGGTTAAACCAGGGCCGAGCTACGCTTTACAGCCTTGTATATGGTTTATGCAAATGACAGTGGCTCTGTGCACCACAAATTAAACTGTACACGTTCTGCTGTGGTGAAACTAGCTGGAAGAGGGTTTGAACATCTAGAGTGCAGCAAAGAGAAGTGCAAACAGAAACAGGAGCAGAGATATTACATACAACAGCATCAATCTCCTCAACAAAAGCAGTTTAGAACATTTCGCAGTGGGAGTTCACTGTGGTACAGTACGTGCTCCTCAATAAAACGCAGGTAATTCAGATTAGTGGCGATATGTTAAACAAAAAGATAAAAATGGATGTCTCATTGTGTGGTATCAAACCTGTGTCGGCCCAGCAGGTAGTCCTGGGCCTCTGCCTCTGTAAGTTTTAATGCTTGAGAGCTTATAATGTAATGTGGTTCAAAGGTGCCCGAACATTCAGAGATAAGTTCTTGTTCTGTAAATTGATAAATGCCTTTATCGCGCTGTCACTCAACTTAAGCTGTTGTTGTGATTCCTGCTCAGGATTATTCCAGTATCTCATCTGGCAGCAGCGACTCAAACATTCACTGCCGCTGGATTTCCAACCGACGCGCGCTCGTGCACCTGCTTGTCACCGGTAGCATCAAACATATGAGCTGTGTCTCAATTCAGGGGCCGCATCCTTCGGAGGCAGCGGTTAAAGGCCACGGCTTCGCTGTCCCGCTTTAAAGGCTCCTTCAAAGTGTGTCCTTGCATTCCCCTGTAATCAGATGAGAGTTCATCCATTTGGTTTTAAGATTGTAAAAACTGTAGAGCACAACCTCTCGTGACTTTTTTTCAACGGCGACACAATTAAAGGCCTGTTTGATCATTTGCATTTCTGTTCTCCTCAGATCAAACCGCAAGATCTCAGCTTGTGGGGTCACTTTGACATCAGTATTCCCTTCTACTCTTGGCCTCTGACAACCTCCGTTCTGTAAATTACATCCTCTGATGCTTCAAAGAACACCGTGACAAGCCCCTCTCTGACTCCGACCAGTGTGTGTGTAGTCTCGGATTGACACTTTAAATGAAATAACCATCGAACAAGTGGGGAAGGGGCCATCTTTTGTCAGCGGCGAGGCATCTATACCCGCTGAGTGTAAGACAACACAGAGCCACAGGGGGGCCTTCTTGGGTGTTGATGTGGGGTTTCAATGGTGTGTGTGGGGGGGGGGGGGTGAGACTCTCCACTCAGAAATGTCACGTCTATGATTGTCTGTGGTGTTCTGTGCCAGAGATGCAGCTCTTCAAAATCTTTGAGCGTGCATCAGCCGATGAAACGCTTCTGGTTGTGTTTCCGATGTGTTTCGCAGAAGCAAAGGGAGTCAGAGGAGTGGAGTGTGCGTGTTTCACTGTCGGGACAACAGCGGTTGACAGATTTACAGAAGGTTGGTTTGAAGCTGCACAGCTGAAAACCTTGTTAGTGGACAATACTGCATCTAAAAATAGACATAAAGGGTATACAGTGTGGCAGCGACAAGATGACACACAACACCAGTCTCTTCTCTTGTGTGGCTCACATGAATAAACGTGTGACCTCAGTAGTTTGATTTCCATATCTGCAAACATTTTTACATTATATGTTTCCCACTTATCACTCAGTGGGAAATGTCCCAGCAGGATATTTTACACCGCACACTGTTATGAGCAAATTCAATCTACAGTCAGCTGATTGACTACAATAGGCTTTCAACATGTAGGGATACAAATGTATATCAAAGACTCAGAAATAAGTTCCAAGAAAAAGACTCTGCAGCAGTTAGACGGTTTGTGAACACCGGATATTCTGAGGTAGGTTGTGTCTACAGGTGTCATTTTTGTTCTGATTGTTGCTGAACCCTCAAAATAACACATCCGGCTTTATTTAGATTAAAGTGTGGATTTATTTATTTTTAAGACAGCGAATCCCAGATCTTGAAAAGTCATCTGAGGAAACAAACAAAAAAATGGCCCTGGCAGGAAGGCCGGTGGTGAAGAGGCAGTCATGTCAGGATAAAAAAGGCTGTAAAGCAAAGTGACAGCAGTGTATGCCATCCTTTACAAATGACAGAGCGCTGTTGTCTTTGCTGCGAGGGTCAGGTGACGTGAGGGAACGCAGGGAGCTTGGTAGTGACAGCTGGCGGACAGGTGTGGAAAGGCAGGTTTCAGAGTGACAGGAAGGGTTTAGTATCTGCAGCACAGAGGGATGGCGTGAAAGAGAGGCAGCACTGGGAAGAGAGGAAGAACAGGTTATACAATTGTTCTCTTTCTCTCTCTCATTACAAGTCAAGATAAACTCAAGATTTTACGCTCAAAGCTGTTGCATAACTTCAAAAGAAAATACACGAGAAACATCAAGTTGAATTTAGATGAAATGCATTCTTAAAGTGTAAATCCCCCAAAACTGCAAAACGAATGAAGCTAAATGTTGAAAAGAGAGGACAGCGTTTTTCCTGAAAGTCCTGAAATGTTCAGGATTTTAATGCAGAATCCCATTGAAAACAAAACAGGTAAGAATAAGGCAATTTTCAGTTCTTATTGCCAGAATGAAACTGTGCAGCTGCACAACCAATTAAATGCACCTAAGTGTACAAATACATACAATATGGTGATTTGTTGAGCTGCATATCCTGCACACATGCGCCATAATGGTGAGCATATTGTTTTACCTGCAACGCAATAATGTTGAGGGAAAGCAAAGACATCCCACTCCATCTGGGCATGTGAATTTGTGTCACCAGTTTGAGGAGAGTCAGACACAAGGCACAAATGGCTTTTTACTTGCACTGCAGTGTCCACTGGGAGGGTAAAGGGTTTTGATATGAATACTGAATGGAAAAACAAGAAACAAGACATCCAGGACTCAAACTGTGGGAGTTAAAATAGGTTATTGGGCGCACACATACCCTCTGAAGGGATGAATAATGTAAAACAGGCTGGTTGTCAAAGGAAAGTCCTCACAGATTGTGGGTTACTGCTATCTGCTTGGTAAAACTGACTTTGTTCTCATTAACAGTTCAAGGCAAGCAACCAAATTATAAGTTCCCATTTATTTTCACTATGGCTTCTTCACTCCTCTTATATTAGCCCTGATTTCAGATGGACCAGAAACGAGGGTGAATGATTTTTGCACGAGGCCTGACCTACATGATCGGAGAGAATAACTAAACCAGGCTGAGCTTTGATGCAGAGTAAAAACTGGCTGGATCCATATTATTGTATTATTAAACTGTTTTGAGCATCTGCTGAAGTGACCAGTGACATCGAGTGGTTGGGGATGCAGTTGCTGGACATGTGTGCGCATAAATAAGGGACGAGCTGGCAGGAGTCTGCGAATATATCTTGTGTTAGTGTGGTCTCAACAGAGAGAGAGCAGAGCTTGTACACAAAATGATTTTGGAGGCTAAGATTGTGAAATTAAAAACAACAAGACCGATGCAATGTTTTCTGTTAACTTGTGTACTTCAATTATCCAAAAATACTTCCAACAACCTTTAAACTAAGAAATACCTGGACATTTCATTTTCTTTAATCGTCAAATCTGCTTTACCCATGGCTTTGCCAATCTTTGCCGAGTTACAACAGTAGGTTTAACTCTTCTCTGCAAATATAAAGAACCAAGAGAGAGCCGAACTACCATTCCTGTTTGGCTGGACTAAACTAATTCAAACATTGTCTTCTTTCCAATCTAATGTCTGCAGTAAGAATCCAGAATCAATCCCAGATGACATTAGGAGAGAGATGGGGTACACCCTGGACACGTTGGTCACTCCATTATAAGTTTGACACCGAGACAAACAACTTTTCCTGCCCACATCCACCTTGGGCAATTCAGAGTCACCAATTTACTAACCAGCATGTGGTTGGACTGTGGTATGAAGCCAAAGTAGCCAGAAAGAAACTTGTGTAGGCACAGGGAGAGCAACTCTGCACAGACAGACCCCGGCCTTACCCAGGGCCTTCATGCTTTAAGGCTGTGAACAGAGCACTGCACCACCCTGCTGCCCTGTTGCAAAATCAACTTGACATTAATTTGGGTGACCACGACAGGGCACCTCTGAGTCCAGGGTGAGTCTGCGCTCTGGCCTCCTCTCATACTCCCACCATCACTCTCAATCAAATTAAAAGGCCAGAGTCTATGTCCTCGCTCCACGCTATGAGCCCCCTCTTGTCAAAACGTAACAAGATATTTGCTGAAGGTTATTGTTATTGTGTGACATTTAATCCAAGTCATGATATTAGCATAATTCCCTGGCCAGTCTTTCTAACCTTTTGTAGCCTATTGCCCATGTTTCACTTTGCACTGAGTGTATTTCTTCTAATTAGAATGACTGTTGGATACTGCTGCTGGACCCTTTAATTGATAGTTACTGTACAGAACCATAGACTAGAATAGCATGAAGTTAGCAGTCAGAGCACAATCATGATATAAAATATACTCCTGAGTTTCTCATGGATTTTGTTGTAACTCTAACACACTCTACTTCGTGCTCATTACCGTCTACTGATTTAAGCAGCAGAACCATTCTTGAAAAGCTTTACTGGGGCCTCATTCCTAAAACACTGTGCAGGATCCATAGCAAAAGTGCCTATGTGTTCTCAAAAGCCAGTGATGTACGGCAAAAAATAATCAGGTTTATTAAACCATGCAAAGGCACACCTGCGGAAATGTGCGTTTGTGGATCAGCCTCGTATTCCACTCTTTACTTGGCCGAATTGAATAATAAATGTCCGATGCAAAGTAGCACTTGATCCATGGAAATGAGCCTGCTGATTATTTATGGTGAATCGTAGCAACAATCCAGAAGGGGTTTCTTCACCCACTGAAGATTATTAGGAAGCCTAGTTAAAGTTGAATTGAAGAAGCCTGAGCATGTTCCTGTTAAAGATATTGGAGAAAGGCATGCTGGACATTTCTACCATTATTATCTGCGCTGACGAGTGTCTGTCCTTCCGTCTCCACTGTGCACCTGGGGTGGGGGAGTATGATGGAAAGACGACAATGAAATATTAAGCAGAATTTGATGAGCTCACTAGCACAAGCACAGGTAGATCTGCTGGTCTAACGGGATCTGTGTGTAGTCCGTAGCCAATAATCACATGACAGGCATTAAGGCTCATTTATACCCAATGCTAGTTATGTATAGTTATATATAAAGTTCAAGTAAGACGACCACAGGACACAAGGAAGATATTTTAATGTTGGAACTTTTTGAGGAGGGAAAACGTATCTACATGACGTTACTCTGCTTGTGTAGCAGCTGCTTTAGTCACGACCTCCACTGAGAATCTCTCGACTCTGTGCTGCTCTCTAGTGGATGTATTGCTTTTACTACACTAATGTACAGGATGCATGGAAGCATGTGGGCAGTGACAGGTTGAAATATCAATAAATTAGCTTTCACATGATAATGCAACTCACATTTAGGTTTGATTCACCACCTCAACATCTGCGTTACTATTTTCTTCTGCCTCCATGATGCTCCGTATGCATGGGTCAGACTTTCTCTACAGTGCACTCCTGTTTGCTGTGTGTGTACACAACAGGTATAAAAGAGGCCTCTGGTCAGTGTGAACAATGCAGCTCCTCAGAGGCCCAAAAACAAGCCATCAAGTGAGCAACCATCTGGGTCGTGCTTGTGAGGAGCAGATGCGACCAGTGACAGATATATGGACCCTGCAGCACCTTGGTGTGCGTGAGCCCCGTGCTCCTGTCTTCTCCCCGTAATGGTGTCTTGGAGATGTGTTAACTCTTGGTGGCATGTGGATTGTGTGGTGATTTGCAGACATGCTGTGTCAGCCAGGACACAACATGTCTGCTGAGAACAGTTATTTTTTGCTCTGTGCGACAGACTCATGAACACTGGAGAATAAGTGAGAAAGAAAGGATGTTTTCGTGTGCAGCCACATGCAGATTTCTGCAGAATTAGAGCCTTGTCATTAATCTCAAAAACGGGATTATTGTCAGTATCCATTTGAAACAATCATAATGTCATGTCTTCTTCTGTGCCTCTGCTCTTTATCGTGCTTGCTTCCATATTTAATGTTCTTAATGAGAGGCACTAATACAGCAAACAGGATGAAATACCATCTTTGTCTTGCTGGAGAATCCAGACAATAATGGCCACAATCATATATCAAGTCTTAATGTTCAATTCTTATTAATGCTCCAGTTTTTTAACAAACAACTCCGAATGCTCTCGAGGCTCACGCACAGATACTGTATGTGTTGTGGGAAGTATAATTGCTTTCTTTGCACCAGATATGTCACTTCAGGTTCTATTTGCTTTGAAGCAAATCAGTGACCTTCCTCTTCCTCCAGTGAACTCCCCCCATTACAAAAGTTGAAGGAAATCATCAAACTGGGGTCGTCACGGCTCACACAGTGTATGGAGGACGTCACAAGACTGTGGACTAAATCAGAATTGAAAATGTCAGATTCAAGCATGTGTGAGTCATGTCCTGTATGTGGGGGGGGGGGGGGGGGTGCTTTATTTGGAATATGTTTTGAGGGCAAAATATATAAATATATATATAAGATATTTAATCTTTAAAGACATCCTGGAGCCTTATAGCAGGGGAGGATAATATTTCCTATTAAGGGGCATTTTAATCTTTATGCACCAACATAATACACTCAATTATTGAAAAGAAATCACACTAACCTCTAATGCAAAGGCTGGAACTACTTCTCTTTGGTGAGGTATCTGACGTCACATGGTAATAATGATGATGCTGATACCCGCAGCTGGTTTTAGGCTCATATGGCTCAAAAAGACAATAGTTACTCTTGTAATAAACTTGGCACAAACATGTCCTCATCTTGTGCCCATTAATTGCTTGTCATGAGAGTTTACATGTAGTTATGAATCGTCCAATGGGTTGTATATGGCTCAATGCCTGTGACTCTGCCGGAATTATCCTCAAGGTAGCCTGTATATGTTGCCATGTGTAATTAATAACCTTGGAACTTATTGTTGTTCATATTGAAAAGTTAGTAAATAGACGTATACTTTACCTACTCTGATGATTTCTGTGACCTTGTGTTTAATGTAAATGCAAATCCCCTGTTCATGTAGAATTGTCATTTCAATAAACAGGATTCACCACAGAGCTTTCCATGCTCCTCCAATCAACAAACTATATGCATAGTGCTTTAATATTGAAAACTTATATAGAGAGAGATTTAGAAGCGCTTGTTGCTGGACTACAAACACCTTCAGAAATGATTTACCTTATCAGAGTATCCCCCATCTTAAATTACTAGGTAACCCTCTCTTCTATGCATACCGAACACCTTCATTTCCCTCTATATAAGCAGAATATATTTTCTCTTTCTCCCATCTCATTTGCCAGCTACTTCTTAATAATACTACATCCAAACAGCAGTGACCACCTCCACATATCCGTTTTCTCAGAGGAGTGGTAAACCTCAGTAATTGACCTTGGAGTTGGTTCTACACACTTTGCTGACCTGTGTGGGCAGGAGCTGACTGCAACACTCACTGGTGTGCACGCTGGCAACATGTTGACGACCTTTGTGCTCTCATACAAAACGGACCTCACCATAACATAGTATAAAAGGAGGTTGTTTTTTTTTTTACCTTAGAGAAACTACAGTTTTATATCATAAGCACATAGAAAATTGATTCTTTTCTTTTTTCATAATACAAAACTGTAGAAATAAAAGAGAATTCTCCAGAAAACTTTTTTGGCATACACAAGGTTTTTCATTTATTTTGAGCACAGCAAGGTTCGTACTTGATGTGCAATAATAACTGTAATAATAATTAGAATAAGGAAATGCAGTTAAAAGTACTCCACATCAAAGAAACTACATTTGAATTCCTCAAATGAAAACATTACATTATTTAAGGACGTTAAAATCAATGTTACAGGAAGTCAGTGCAGAGCAGCTTAACCTGGAGTGATGTGCTTCACCTCATGGTTCCGGTTGATAGCTGAGCTGAAGTTGGGCCACCAAAGATGAGGCCAGGAGAAATGTGTGTCTAATAGTCCACTATTAATAAAGTCTTGAATCAGTAGCATTTCTATTTGTAAATGCTAAATGGTAATTTCTCCAGATTATTTAACATCTCTCTTTTATTTTAGGGCCAATAAATATGATTGCAATTTTTCCTCATTAAAGATAAAGAAACTATTGCTCCATCCAAATTGCTTGTTTTGAACCTGTTTAGCACATTTAGAAAGTGCATGATGATTGCTTCGGATATCCTGGTCAATCATGTGAAACGTGCTTGGGTCTTCCAGGAAATAAATCAGGTCTAGTCTGTGGTTGCTGATTATTTTAGTTAGAGCAGTTTCATGTTCTAAAGCCTGACTGAAAGTCCTCCAGGACATTGTTTTCTTTGAGAAAGGAGTCTATTTGCACTGAAACTAGCCTCAGCGATGCGAGCCTCTCTTCTGATTGACTGACTGATCTGTTCTTGCCAGAGCTCCAGAGAGAAGCATGAGAGAGGAGAAATAAAACTAGGCTGAGATGGATGTTTTTGGTTGGAACCACAATATATATATACCTCATGGTTTTCAAAGATTCAAATGATACATCCAGCAATATAACAAAATATGTGATTGTTTAACCATGGGGGAATTCTGACAGTCGAGTTCTGTGGAGCAGCAGAATTCAAAGGAGATGACAAAGCACTGCTGAAGATTTCGACCATGTCCTTTAAACAGCAGAACAAAACACTTTTGAACCATAAATTCTCTTTTAGTCTTTGGTAGGATTGTATTGACATCAAAAACAGAAGTATACGTCATTAGATCACTGAAACATGACCACTGTTTAAACCCGAACTAAAGCTGTCCAGTAAAATATTAAGATCCATAACTTCAGGGTCTTTTTCAAATGTATTATTTTGAATATTCAGATCTCCAGTCTCTATCACATCTAGTGATGTGTGGAGATCAGCTCTGAGAATTCCTGCAGAAACAGTGACAAATACCTTGGTGACTGTTATAAAGTAATGGGGAGCGCTGCTAATTATGCTTTGAGCTCAAGTGCAAGATATTCAAATGATTCACATAATTTCACCCAGGTCAATGTCATTATTCACAATCTGTGCAGAGAAAATGGCTTTGATCCCTCCTCCCTCCCTGCTTTTGTCTGACTAACAAAAATGATTGTTGGGAGGAAAACCTCCATCAGTGTTGCTCCACTCTCAGGTCTGAAATATACGATGGGATTTCCTTTTTAATTAACAGATCAAAAATGATTATTTAGCCAATGCTCTGACATTATCAAGTGTTCATTCCCTCTGTGGAAGGAAAGAAGACTTAGCTGTTGTAGCTGAACATCGTCAAAGTTAAATTTACTGAGAAACCAGATGGTGGGTGATCGCTATGATGGTTTTTACCAATGCTACTGGCTGTCTGAGTATTACTGTTTCACAAATCAATTTGACTCAGATTTGTAATCTGGTGTTGTGCTTTGGTTAGCCAGAGAGCTAATGTTGTGATTATCTTCCCATGGGTAGTACTTCATCATCATCACACCATCAGTAGACCAGTAGTGGTGTAGTGAGCCTCATGTTTAATTGTTTGTCTGTGAACAGAAATAGTTAAAAACTACAGAACCTACTTCCATTAAAATTAGTGGAAGGGTGGGGGCACGAACCAAGGAAGAACTCATTCAGTTTGAGAGCAGATCTGGATAAAGGGACGGATCCTGGAATTTCTTTCCACTTTCTTTAACATGGCAAGACAAGATGTTTTGGGACATTTTCGTAAATGTTTTTTTTGTATGTGATCGAATCTCATTACAATAACGATATAAAACTGTGCTCTTCTAGTTACATTGACTTTCCTGAAGTATTCCAATATATACGTTTTTGTTACAGCCAATGCACATTTAACACACAGCTAGATATATGCTGTAGTGTAGCACAACTGGAAGAAATTCTGACAGTTTAAAAGAGGCTTGGAAATATTCAAATTTTCAGATTATATAAAGCGTGATTCTTTGAAGAAATATCCTTTTGATTTGAAGCACTCAAAATGTTTCTATTCAACGGTTTGTTTTGCCTCAGCTGACGAGAAACGTGCCCAAAGGTAATGATGAAACCTTTGAATAAACTATTTCAATGAGAAGTATTGAGAATGGAAAAAACGCATTTCAGCCTCTAAAATCGAAAGTATTTCTCTCTGGTTTGTGCTCTGGGCTCTTCCGTCAATATTTCAGTTGTAAATTCGTACCCTTCCGTGCGTTCCTCTCCATTTGGTGAAGACATAATAATAATAACATCCATCAGGTTGTCTGTCAGGAGCATGAAATATGACAATTTTCTGGTGAAAACCAATAATGTTGCTTTCAGGTGAAACAGATCCCATTATTTAAGCTATGAGCCCATATGCACTTTGTCGCTTGGTGTATCTAGGGTAAAGTGCAAAGCTACATCAGGAAAAAAACAAGGGTAAAACGAATCCAACAGGCACTTGAGATTGATTGAAACCTCCTTAAGTGGTGGTCTAGCTGGATGCTCTACAATAACTATGTCACTGAACTGTTAGCAAAAGTAGCCTCCACCAGGCCGCCCCCTGGTGACAACAGCACATCATTTTAGCCTTAAATTACACTAACATTAGCTGTGAGTCTTTACACTAAAGTGATAGGAAAAGTGGCACAGGCCCATTTTAAAACCAGATGTGCAACATGCTGTTGCAACCAGTATATTATCTGCTTGAGCGAGGGAGTGGTATAAATTCAAGTGAAGCAGATTAATGTTCTTATAAGCGATCCATTGGAGTCAGCCATGTGTTACCAACTATCAAAGATAAAGCTGAAGGGATATTATTGCTATTAAATCATTAAAAGGCACACGATTTGCATGTAGCCCACACAGAAACCAAAATAGATTGCAATCAGATTTGTGATTTGGCCGCTGGAGACACATTTGTGCTGCTAAATCTAGATGGAAATGTGTTCGAATTGCATGTGGGTTATATTCAGGTGTGAGACACTTGACGTGTATATGAGTATAAGTGTATATGACCGCTAGTTACTGTGTGGATCTTATTTGTTGAAAAGAATCACATTAAAATACAGCTCATGTTCAAATATGAATCACGTCTAGTAGAACAAATCAAACTGAGCAGAGACACACAAAGCGTCTATGGGTAAAGACTAAGATCTATAGATTTAAAAGCTGTTTTAAGTTACATGGTCAAAATAATTTTTTTTTGTGTTGTTAAAACTTCATGCTGGAGTCACCTGCTGCAAAAGCTCCAGTTTAAGAGAAAGAACAGACACCGCTGCGGGGCCCACTGAAAGGTGAAAGTGATGATACAGGGTCTGGAGGGAAAAAAAACATCGAGCTTGATATCATGGCTGAGAGCAGTACAAGGAATACCAATGAGTGACCTCAAAGATATTTGTCATTGCAGGAGTAAGCCCATCTGTTGGCTAAGCAGCTATGAAGTCCTCACTAGCGTATTCTCTCCTGTTCCTGGTTGCAGAAGGAGAATATATTTCATCAAAGCTTTGACATAGAGAGTAATTTCCTCGCAGAAATCCTCGCTGGCCAATTGTCTTCGCTGCTGTCGTAATACAATTTGAGTGATTTCAGGAGGATCCTTTCAGTGGTTGCATCTTGTGTGTGTGCAATGTGGCAGCAAAATAACCATTTTGGCTGTCATTACCTTTTGTAGCGAGATAATGGCATTAAAGTCTTATGATCCCCGTCCAAGGCTGCTGCGTGCCCAACAGAACTCAGCCACATCAGTGGCTCTTCAGATTCATCCGTTGTGATTGAACTGGACAAATTAGATTATTTCAGCCTCCGCAGAAAAAACCCCAAAGTGCACAGGACGGGGAGGGGTGAGGTGGTGCTGCTTCAGGTCTGGCTTTCAGAGACTGTAATATGGGGTTGGGGAACCCTGCAGCACAGGTCACCTGAGCTTATTATGTTTTCCTCTGTGGTTGGTTGGTTGGTTATTGAGCAGGATTACACAAAAACTGAAAACTGCTGGAGAGATTACCATTAAATATGAGCCGTTTTCAGACATGAATTGTGGGTAAAGTCTGGAGAATTGTGTCAGAAATTTACCCAGAGTTTGCCTTTCACCCATGCACAACACAGCGGGAGGTTCTCTGCACAGGCGCATTCACAACAGCATCAAATCGTCCGCATTAGAAAATGTCTTGATGAAATGGGCAAGAAACTGTCTAAACATGTTTAGTGGACTGATAGCGTGTGGGGAAGATCCAAATAAAAATCCAGATCTAGTGGATTTAATTATGCTTATGCATAAGGTGTCTATGGGCCTTGTGTGTGCTGTCCGTGTGGCCTTCTGGTTTCAGATGTCTACCCTCAACCTATAGCTACAGGTTGCTTTCGGAGGCCGCCTACGTCGTCTGCACCTGCATTTCTCTCCTCCCACACAGAGTCTCATCTGCGAGCAGGAAGTGTTGCTCTAATGAGGAGAGGGAAATGTATTACAGATGGCGGATGGATGTGTGCAGAACTGGGATAAGGCTTGTTTCAAATTTTTCGATTACGCATCAAGAGGTGAGCCTTCCGCCAGGCTTAATCACGTATAATCACGCCCAGCTGATTTAAACTGCAGACGGCAACTAACAGTTTGACATTAAATCCAGTTTGACTTTTTACAACTGCGATGTAAGTAGCCCTCAGATATTTCAAGGACATTCTAGGATTCATCTTAAACTCTCCCTTAATTATCTTTTCTGTGACAGGTGCATTCTTGAGATGTAGCAACCAAATATTAGACATTGTCTGTCAGCTGCTTATTTCTACAGTAATATGCAGGATTAAAACACAGTCTGCCAAATGTAGGTCAAGAAACTTGTGTGTGGTGGGGTGGCACTGGATATGAAGCTACTGAAAACTTACTCCCATGTTCCCTGTGACAAAACTGCCTTGACAGATGCCAAAATATTGGGACAGTCAGCATGATGGTAGGTAAACATCAGTTTTTGAGTCACAAAGTAAAGTTGGAGGCGTAGATGAGGGAAGGACAGATGGAAGGACACTGGAGAGAAGCAGCTGGGTCTGTCTTAAATTAAAAAATGGTTAAAACGGATGCTCAGGTAAATATTTACCTCTCTGGGGCGACACTAATGCTCGCACACACGATCGTGGCATGAACACAGATATGTCCACGTCCTCACTCGGGGATTTATGTATTTATACTCAGAAGCAACAACCGCATGCCTGAAATGTCAAGTGTGTTAGCGCCACTGTTGGAAATGCCACCTCAAAGAAATCCCCTCTGCAAAAAAATAACTTCCCCGCCAATGGTGTTATAGTGGTTCCATTTGCTCTTCATCCGGCCAAACACTTTTAAGTTCTAGAGGTTGGCTGACTTCCCACATGCAACCAATGTGCCAGTCAACACATTGAGGCGGCTGAAGAGAGATGGAGGTTTGCAGAAACAAAAGGGAAAAGAGAACAGCTCAGTGGCTCAGGTCGAGGCTGCTGCTGTAAGAAGCTTCGAAAGATTCTTTAACAAACAGCTTTGCTTTGCAGAGTGTCTAATTCCTAATGACCCCCCGCCCCCCCTCATTTTATTCTCTTCAGGAACAGGTGTATTAATAACTAATTTCTAAGTAATATACATCTGTTGAGAGGAAAAAACGAAGCACAATAGCCCTTTTGTATGAGGTGGTGTCGCTGCCATAGCAACTGCTACCTGTATCCACTCTCAGTTAAGTAGTTTTTTCCCCTCTACCCTATAACCTGCACACTTGGCCCAGAAATATAAATATTTTTTCACTTGTAAGACCAATGTTGTTATCCAAATGAATCTGAGTCCACAGATGCAAACAAATATGAGATGCTGGAAACATTTTAAGACAGTGAGAGGAAGCAGGTCAGCCAGGATGAAAGGTAGTGGTGGAAGCAGAGAGAAGAGGATGCCTGATAATTCTTGTTTCATCCGTATATAGTGCAAATAATGAGAGGCTGTGGCCCTCGATCTCAATTCGAGGTTCCACACTGATTGTCCTCAATTTGAATCCAAAAAACCAACACACTTCACGAAACCACAGCGGAACAAGTGCAGTTCATCCATTCTCTTTTATACATGCATGAGCTATTCCTGTTTCTACTTCATCAAAGACTTGTCTGGGATATGCACGTCTTTACTTTATCCCTGAGATTTGCACGAAAACCACTCTTGTGACATTAAAAATGAAGCTGCAGCCAGGACATGAAATCTGGCCGCAGGCAGAAATTGAGACTATAGCAACACACAATTTACTAGATTTCCTCTGGAGCTTTCACCACCTCTGCGAGGAGCATCGCTGACTGTGAAGCTGGTTGTCTGGCAACCTCCTGTGATACAAGAGTGCAGGAAGACATGCACCTGCTGCTGTTAGGTGGAGCATGAAAATCCTTTACATCCGTCACAAATTTGCCATTTTTAACATTTATATTCCTGAATATAGAAATTAAACTCATGCACCGTGTTAATTCCAAAGCTGAAGATGTGTTTGGCCATAGAACCATTGAAAGGAACTTTTAACATATATGCATAAATGGCATGGTACTATGCGGGACATTATTTTTACAGACAAGCATCAAACATAATGTATAATATAAGGGAGTAAAAAATAAAATCAAACAATAAGAAAAGATATATAAATGTAATATATATGTTAAGATAGGAAAACGAGAGACTATCTGCAAGTCTGCATTTCTTTTCGTTTCACATTTTTTAAGCACAATGACATTACTCCTCAAAAGTGAAGCTTAAGCGCCTTGATCGCCACCTGTTGGCTGGCTGCAGTACAGGCCATAAACTCTCCATGTTAACAGATGAGGTGAACTAAAAAGTCAAAAATACAAATTAAAGTAGTAATTGGTCGAACGTGTGTACTGGCGAGACTTTGCTATTGGCTCCGTCCCTGATCATCCCGACATGGACTCTGGCTCCAAATGTGCAACATGGCAGCATTGGATTATTTGGCTTCATTTCTGGATAGTGGGAGGAAATATGTTGTCCATCTTTATTTACATGATTCTATGGTTCCCGGGTTTTACGCTAAACTCTTCCCCTCCATACCCACTGTACACACACACACGAAATTCCTTTTGATCCGCTTGTCCACCTCTGGGAGGGAAAGCCAATAATTTTATCCCCCAAAATGTTGAACCTGCCTTTTGATATCAGTGGAAAAAGCGATTGCCTGCTGGTAGCAGCTTGGTGCTGATTTTGTATTAGTCAGCAGAGGAGGATGCAGCTTCTGATAATACTGAGAGAATTATAACCACCGAGCGCATAGCTTGATGTTTAACAGACGGCTTCAAGAGGTTGTTGTCACACGGTGAACACACGGAGGTCAGCCTATGTATTCCGCTCTGATCATTTAAATGATCAATGACATATTATGGTTCCTGTATGAACACCGGAGGCACACTTGCTTTAAGTGCTTTAATGTGCGATCGATGATTTTTCAGGCTTCAGTAAGATTAAGGCGAAATTTGAATAATGAGTTTTGTCACTGTCCAATGAAATGTAAGACTTTTAAAATTTTGTCTGCCCTCACATTAGTTCAGACAAATAGTTTGCATCCTTGTCACGTTACCTAACTGCATGAATGTTATGAGAAGGATAACCATGAGATATGGTGCTATGTATGTATCACACATGTAAACTTGAATCTTGAGGATGTATAAACACCATCTACTGCATTCACAAGCACCTCATGCATTTATATGAAAGAAGAAAGTGAGCGTGCGCATGGAAATCAGATCAGTGTTAGACACATTCAGACTGAAATATTGAGGCCTCGCTTCACTGGGACACTTTTATGGAGCATCTAATGTATTCACTTATCAGTTTCAGAAAATGCCATTGAACATCACTTGAGATAAATGCTTTTGTAGTGAATTATGAAGGAATCGCATCAACGATGTTCTGATGCAATTTCCCCTCCTTTAAGTCACTTTAAACATCAGTTGGAATTAGGACTTTTCATAATTTAACAACAAAACCTAGGGGGATCTTTGTTTTCTATCTGCGTGTCAAAGCTTGTCATTTACAAACGGCGGCGTGGCTGGACTAGATGACATCTAAGACTTCTTTTCTCGCCCATCACATTTCTGCACTCTTTTCTGCGAGTCGGTCCCTTACATCCATCCATCCACCTCTCGCCTTCGCATCTGTCTGACGCTCACCAAATGTGGAGAATGGACGTGAATCATCGACAGTGGGACTAGTCCTTCATCACGCAGAGTCTCCAGGGTGCAATCATGTCACTCACAGTGGTGCTAATAAATACCGGGCTCATTTCATACTACGTTTCCCTTCAATGTTGACGATAGCAGAAGTGTCATCCATTCCTGCCGTGCGAACAAAGTGTGTTTCTCTGTGTATTCAGGAGGCCGGGTTAAACAGTGAAATCTACATCGACACATGGCGTGACAAACAGATGATGAATGGAAACGGAGAGGAGAAGTGCAGGTTAAGATACTGCGGCGTGACAGCAAAAGTAACAGCGGCGAACAAGAAGCAGACATTACAGATAATTATTGCAGCAGCAGTTCACGATGATGTGGAAAGGGCTTAGTTTGTGTGTCATTAATCATTTAAAAAAAAAAAAAACACTGAGCTGTGCCGTATTTTTTTTTTTGTAATTACTTGGAACCTTTCCCAATGATCTTTATTCTTTATTTATTTTTCTTTATTTTTTTTTTACTGCGCCATTCGGCAGCTGACAGTTTAACTACTCATTCCTGATTACAAAGGAGCTCTTTCATTTTGGCAGCCGGCCATTCTGAGGAATTGCTAATTAATACAACAGGTTAACCTCTTGAGGAGTGTGTGTGCTCCATCCGTTGGTGTAGTGGCCTTGGAATTATCGTGGAAACACAGTTTGATGTGCCAAATCACCACACAGCCACGTTTCACTTTGAGTTTTCGATATCGCACAATTAGAACGTGAGCTTTGAACAGAAAGTTGGATGACATTTAAAGTCAAAACCTGCACGTTTGCCCGACTCAAAGTAATTTGGGAGTATGTTTTCCCGCCCTGTCTGTCAAACAGCGTAGGTCAGGGTTGTCAAAGTCTGTCCCTGAGAGGGCCACACTGAGGGTGGCAATTAAACATCTGTCTAGACTGAAATCTTTTTAGATGGAAGATGAGAATATTTAAAAATTTAGCATGGCCTACTAAAGGAGTCAAACATTAAGATTTTGAGACTTAATTCATTTTTCCAGCAAGAGCCTTTGAATATATTTATCTTGTGCTGTAGGAGTGTGTTTTTGTCTCTCATTCCTCCTCAGAATTCAACTTGCAGACGTTTGCATGTGTTTTACGGGACGGATGCATATAATGCAGGGATACTATATTTTCTTTTTTTCTTAATGATCTCACCCTCACTGTCTGATGTGCAGTCTGCTGATGCCGTATCAAAGATGTATCGAGTTACTGCTGGATCACATTTAAAACATTCAACAGGTGAAACATGGGAAGAATTTTAATGAGGAGCAGTCACTGAAAAATGCCTCTTTCATCACAAATATGTTAATAAAATCAGACGTGTATGCAATTCTATAAATACGTGGCCCAGCGCATGTTTGCAATAACTAACAAACTCCTTCCTTTTGATTTGTAGCATCATAACTGCTCAAGTATGTTGCGTTTGTTCACCCTAGAATTCTTTCAAACTGCAGTTACTGTTACAATCAATGCAAAGCAGCTTGGACCGAACTCATTATCTTTAACAGACACTTTGCATTGTTCCGATAGTGATCAGGATATTTTTCTGGATGCCTTGTCTTTGCATGCAATTCAGAGGATTTAGACAAAAGAGCAATTTACAGCTCCATTTTCACGTTTCTGGTAAAAACACCTTGTGCATATTGATCAGTGTTTACAGGAGCCAATAGTGCAAAATGTGATTTAGATTTGCGGGAGAGCCTGCTCTCTGTTGTGGGACGATCTTTACCTGACGCCTGCGGATTTAACGGATGAATAGTTTGGTATTAGGTATCAACGCCCCTGAATTTAAATTTCTGAAATAACCTGATCAAATAGTTATGATCAGGTATTTGTTTTAACTCTAAGTGTAAGTATTTGTAATGTCTAACATATATGTGATAGGGTTTAAGTGTTAAAAGCAACAACTGCTGAAAGTATCACATATAATATTAATAGCAACAGTTTATGAAATAAGAACAGAATGTCTTTGCATTTTCCAAAAGGGAAAATGATGAGATGTCTGACTGCATTTGAATATATGAAGTATGAATATAAATTAGCATTAAAGAACAGAGACATAGGATCGACTCAAATCCAATTAATTAAAGTTGAATTTCTACGTATACGTGCTGGTGATGCTGCTTCACACTACGAGTTCCCATCGACTGAATGTCACCTGGCACACCGAGTGTGAACCGGCAGTAGATTTGCACATCATGTCACTCGATTTGCTGAGAAGCTCGTTTTGACCAAGGGTGACGAATGGGAAGCATGGCCAATCATTGCAATCTGCAGGGGTCAGTGGATGCTAATGAGTGGTAGCCATTTTTCATTAATCGCACATTGCGGTGAGTAATAAATGCTCCTCGCTGTGGTGTTACTGGCTGCTGGGCCGGGGAAACAGCCACAGTCATTGATCAGACACCCAAGATCCACAGCTGCTGTTTTTGTTTGCATGGTTGCTCCCTGCCTCATCTCCGTGGCCCTGCTTAGATTTATTTGACCTTGGGGATTCTGTGTTTCCTGGTGTCGGTAATGGTGTCTTTTCCAGCTGCCTTGTTTTCATAAACCAGTTTTTTGTATTATTATCCAGGTGGCTCAGTTAGCTGAGGTGTGTACCCCGTTACTAAAATGGTCCTGGGATCTTAGAAGGACGACCTGCCTCTCTGTCACTCTAATGAAAGGTGAAAAACCGTCTTTACCTTAATTCCAGTGATGACATTGTAGGTGAATGATTATGGACTTAAATGAAACTGCAGGTAATGTTGATTGAATTTCAACATAGACTGAACTGTATTGCTCGAGTATAATTAGAAGTATGTGGAGCCAATGTGCGACAGGTGGCTAATGGGGCACCGCTCGCTGATTGTGAATCTGCACGCCTCAGCAAATAATAACACTCCAAAAACTCTTAACACAATGACATCAAAAGCATAATTGAAAAGCGCTGCCTCTTCAAGGACAAGTAATAAATGATTCATTTGCCAGTTTTCTCATTGACGTTGCACATAATTACACCTCTTTAAACGATGTTAACATCCACATATGAAAGAATCAGAACATCCGAATGAAACCAAAGACCTCACACGTAAAAAAAAAAAAAAGATTTAAATGTACTATCTGAACTTCCTTCAGCTAAACAGCATATTTCTTGGTTTTCACTTCAGCAGATCGACTCAGTAAACTTGCTGCTCCTGTTGTTCTGCTTATTGTAAGTTTCTGGACTGATGGTATCGCAGTTGAGATTAGTCTTGCTGTTCTTCTGCTAATCTCTCAGGGCCCAAGGCTAAGCTTATCAAGCCGCTTGATAACAATTTAACAGGAGAACCATTTGACTATCAGCCTGTCCTCCTGCCCTCAAGATATTATTGCTGCCAAATTTCTTAAAGAGGTGATGGGGAGTTTAGGGCTCAGCGTCTGATGTAATTATAACTGTATTTCGACTATTTCAGCTTTGATTTAAAGATGGCAGACGTTCAGTGTCTTTTAAAAACCTCCCTTGATTCATATGGCCTACAGGCATCAAACTTGAAGACATAAAAAACATCTTCACCTATGTTATATTGTATTGTGTTCTCACCTTCCAGCAATATTTCCAACAATATTCGTGCTTTGAAATCCCCAATTTAATTTTGGTCCCTTTGTAATTGTGCCATATCCTCTCTTGTCTTCCGTCTCTGCTATAATGCTTTATAACTTTAATACATGACCTCACCTGTGAGCATGAGATAATGTTGGTGAAGACAACAACTCCCATGATCCCACGCTGCTTCACAACATCATCAAACTAGGTCTTTTTTGTTATTGTTTTAATTGAGAGACCCCGAGTGGCCAAAAGTTAAATACTCCATGTTTAAAAATGCGATCTTAAAATATTTCTGACCGTGTCCCAGGTCTTTTAATCCTTTATAAGTTGCACAACTCTAATAATAGTGGAAATACAGTGGAAATGTATACAAGCCATGTATTGAATTATTTCCTGTGTCACTGCCTCAATTGTATTAGACAGAGATAGATTAAGTCGTATTGATCCACCGGCTGTTTATAAATGTCTCAAGATGCATCCGTTCGCTCTTTGCGTATTGAAATGTGAATTGAATCGGTCTCAGTGGGTGAGCAGCGAGCCCCATCAGCGGCTCTGAACCTTCCTTTATTGTGCTGTTGTGGCCCTAAAGGTTTTCACAAGTGTTTTTTTACACCTTGTGATTTTATTGATTTGTCAGCCCTGTGTGAGATGCTAATCAGTAAAAGCATCCTGTACAGTCCTGTGTACAGTTCTGTGTGTGGGACGCACAGGCTTAGTTGTGCAAAATTGCAAAGGCGGTCTGCTCAATGACTATTTGGGGGGGGGCAGAGACCCTATACACACACAGCAGCGGATGTGTTTTAATGGCCAAACTATTGAATGGTACTATTGAATGGTTCGATTGGTCGAGTAAGTCATGCAAACCCCCCTCCGATTGATCATGCATTACATTTGCTGTGGATTGGAGTGAAAGCAAAAAGACCCCCGGAGCAAGAGAGAGATGAAGATGGCAGAAGTCTGCTGACGCCGGCGGGGCTGCAGATTGTGAAGCAAACTATCGTGACAGCTTTGTTACCATATCCAATTACTTTCTGTCTCCTGAAATCTTGGTGACGGTGTATGAAAAGCCTCCAATTAAACTCAACACTTTGCTCTTTTAGAAATAACTCTACGTCAAATCTAATGTGCTGGTGATCAGGGCGACAAAAATACACACAAAATATAAAACAAAGAGCGTGAGTCCTACACCGACAGAGCATTTCTTCCTTTATAGTCAAAATGTATATAGCTGTTTTCAGACATGAACTCCGAAGAATGTCCGTAGTATTGGGTTCGGACTTTCTCCAGAGTTTCACACACGAACAACGCAGCAGGAGATTCTGTTCATTGAGTTCATGGAAGCACAGAAATCTTCTGATTGTGCAGCAGGCAGAGACAGATTTCTGCAGAGTTAACATCAGGGGGCTGGCCGAAGCAACTCCGCATGGACATTACCGCCAGTGTTCTGCTCTGTAACTGTATATTTGATGACAACGCGTCCATTGAGAAACCTCTGTATATCGATGCAGTAACCTTGGATTGGATGATTACAACATTGAACCCCTGTCACACCAACACCCCCTTTCAATTTCTGAATAAGTAAGCGTGTCAAAGTTAAAAGTGCATCGGTCAACCCGGTGAAGTGCGTTTTCCTTCAAACAGAAAATGAGAAGGTGGAGACGTCTGATAAGAAAAGAAGAATGGCTTAGGAATTACACGCTTTATATTGAAATCCTTATAGCTTTCAAATGGTATTATTACTGGTTGTAGGCCTCGGATGAACCTTTTGCAACCAGATAATAAAGAAAGAAAAGAAGAAGAAAGCTTCCTGAAAGTTGACAACTGAGAGTATAGGAGGCAGACAGGATTTCATGTATTGTTACAGAAGTTAACCCGGTTGGGATCAACAAGTTCAGACTTTCTTTCAGAATAGCTGACCAAGACACCCAAGACATAAAAAGCTTTTTAAAAAATTGTCGGCGCAGAATGAGGAAATAAGTTTTTCATCTGCTGTTTCAATTGATGTTGAGAGGAAAGTAAAGAAAACATCAGAAAGCAGCAGTTTGCAGCAACATTTTTATTAAAGATAAAGTAACTTTGCAAACAGCATCTGAAAACACTTCATCCTTGTAGGTGGTGGTAGTTTTGACACACTGTCAAGTGCTATTGACCCGTCAGGAAGAGGTGTTCGACACTAAAAACAGATCAAGGTCTTGTTTCTCATGTTGCTTAGGATTTGTATTGAGTCACCGGCAGGAGAAAAACACTGCAGGTGCGAAGGGACTTAAATCTGTGGTTCAGGTAAAGTGTTTTGTTGCAGAAAATGTGGGCACTGCTACTGACACGCCCCAAAACCTGCGCTCTTTGAGCCCTGATATCGATTGTTGATTTCTAATGAACCACCAGAACATGGTAGTGTTTGAATGGCAGTTTATGGAGCCAACGATTTATTGGAGCCAATTCCTGCTGGAACTCTGTAGTATTGCAAGTTTAAAGCACTCCAGCCCCTTGAGCTACATCTGCTTTTAATCTACAGTCTCGGGCTGACATCAAATCATTATCATGATTATTTCAAACTTCTGACCTTGATTCTGATCCCTCTATGCTTTAACCCTGATGTCCTGACTCGTCTTTTCTCCTGTTGCAGATTAACTGTGTGTTTTAAAACGTGTCTTACAAACTGCAGAGCGAATCACGCAAAAACAAAATAAACTTGAAGAACTGTATGTGTCCTAATAACTTGGGATTAGTGATGGCGTTACTTGTCAATTTGCAAAGTGAGTGCAGATCTGTGGGGGAGTGAGGACATACGGCAGGGAAATGAACACACACGGTACAAGGTACCCGGGCTGCCGCTGCAAAATGAATGTAGTGGAAACCCTACAGTTTGTGAACGCATGCATTAGGGAAAGTGTTAACCCAATTAACTGGCTTGAGCAAGATTAAGTGGGTAAGAGTTTATACATGTCGATACACTCGGGTACACATAGCTAAAACAAATGCTGTGTATTACAACAGTCCTTAAATAAATCCCTTCCTCATTAAGGTTATAATGACCAGTTTTTGTTGAAGCTGCAAAGTTGGTGCCTGTGTGCAGATTCTTACCAGAACAGAAGAAAATCCAAGAAAGCACAGCTGCCCTGTCAGCGCAGAGCAATGACAGGTGGGTGTTTCCTAACTCAAATCCACCTTTAAAAGCCGTCACCTGACAGCTTAAAATCACCGCTGCTGATGTGTGGACCTTTATATTTTATGCATGTAACTGTATTAGTGTCGTGGTTTGTATTCCTTTCCACTCAATGTTCACAAATTGTGGCACACTTCTCAGAATGCTGAAAAGACACCTTCACATTTTCCCACTTTTGTCATTCAAGGTTAAAACTTTGTCGTTCCCACGGTAACACTGACTAATACCCAGAAAAAATACATTGTCATTTTACTTTATTCTGAAATGAAATGCTCTTAAAATGGTGACTTTGCCAGATTCGAGAACAATATGTGCTTAGAAACCCCTCAAAGCCTGAAAAAGGTATTGTTCAGCACTGCAGAGCAGGTATTTGAATATTACATAAAATCAACTGCGGGTCAACTGGGATTTAATTATGCTGCTACATCCAACCAAGCTGCTCTCTGCTACTTTATTATGTTTATATATCTTTTTAAATACCTCAGCATCCTCCTACATACGACATTATGGAAATAATGTGCAGCCTTGGGCAATCGCCTCTTTCCCGGATGCTATCATCGGCTCTGCCACGTTTCCAGTCTGCGTCTCCCTCCCAGGAGACTTGGATGTCCCCCGTAGCCGCGCATCTCACCCGCAGCCATCCTCAAGCCTGACCTCTTTTCATGCTCGGGGTTTGAAGCATGGCTCAGCTTCCCTCCGGCCCTACCCCCGCCTCCGTCAGAATACTTCTAGCACAAAGCCCGAGGACAAGTCTAAGGTCAGGAAGTCAGGAAGAGAGAACTCTGTCCCAGCACCAAGCAAATTCAAATCACACATCATCCCACCTCATTATGTGAGTTAAAAGTCCATCATCTCTGTCCACCTCATTCTGCAAACTTACTTGAAGCCAGTGACGTCACAACCTTCTTAGGCCTTAACTTTAAAATGACTTGTAAATTCTATGTTTAGGATAGCAATCCAGAATGTGAATACCAAATTCACCCAATTCACATTCATTTTATGTAACAGGCGGCAGTCGTTCCCATTTAACTGTGAATATGCTTGATTATGTCATTTCTTTCTTCTCGGGCATGCACCAGAATGATAAACATGCTCCGTGCTGTAAACTGGGCTCTGCAGTGCAGTGTCTCATTCATGTGGGTTCATGTGGGTTCATGTGAGGCGGTGCATTTTAAAATCTCGGATCAGACCCATGTGACAAACACTGACTGTTGCAGCTCCACTGGAGCCCAACAGGTCCCCGAGGGACTCTGAGAAAGATAGAAAAACTAAATTTGGCGAGAAAAAGGTCTGAGCCTCAGTTTGTGAACGCATCACACTTCACTGTGTGTGAGAGGCTGAGTCAACAGTGGGGTTGGTTTGTAGAAGAAGGCGAAAAGACTGGAGAGATTTGCCACAAGCAACTAAGGGGCCTGACGTCAGAGCGAGCTCATTCTGCTCTGTGGTTTTTTTTTTGTTATAGACTGACTCAACTCTACTTGGTTCGCTACCGGTTAACACTATTCTCATGGATAGCTCCTTCACATTGACCTGGGAACATTAAAGGTAGACAAGAGAATATACAAATATTAAAAAAAGGCAATAGAGTAAAAATAAAAGACTAAATAAGCAATCGGTCTTTGGTGGATGATCAATTTGTTGGCACCCTCTTTTCACCCTGCCTGTATAATACTGTATTTAGAGGTGTATCTATAAATGTAGATCATATCTCACAAAATTAAATGTTCAAAGCAGGACAGTACCTCTTCTGGCATGGATGCATTTGTGCATGTTTACACAACAGATTCTGACTTTAATGACCTGCTGTGCTGATTTAAACTGCTCATAAGATCCTTTTCATCAGCGCAGCTCCTTCACAGAGTACGGAATTTTCTGTCCTAAATAATTTCAGGCCCATTTTTAAATTTCCACATCCCATTTTCTCTGTGGTTCCAGGGATGGAGAGGTTGGATTTGAATAACATGACATATGGATGTGAATATTAATGTAATACTAATAGTGCTGCAGATATGCTCTGAATATGATTTAAATCTGTGAGACGATTCTGCTGTGAAAGTAGCTCCTGAACCTCTGGTGCATTCTCAGTTAAAACTCCCAGTAGCTTCTTGACAGTTTGGCAGGATGATGCTCTACTTAACTTGAGCAGAAGAGAACAAAAGTAAAAAAAAAAAAATCCTGATAAGAAAAAAAATGAACCTTTCAGAGTAAATAAACTTGCTGTAAGGCAGCACTTTAATTAAGGAGACAAAAACTGTATCAGGTAGGGCATCTCAGCTCAGCCTGACAGAATCATGTGCATTCTGGTTAAAGGCCTTTTTGACTCATTATTTCAGGTGGGTAATCTGCATGTTTATGTAGGTTAGTATACAGTCTGTATGGAGGTTATACATTATACACATGTACGTGTGAATAGGAACAAAGGAGAAACCCACAGGTTCTGAACATCAGGTACCATCAGCCAGGTCTGTGGTTTTAATATCCGTCATGATTTCCAAAATTCACTGCCTGAGTTTTCTAAATATGTCACCATTACATGCTGTTTTCAAGTGTGAGTTCTGGAAAATGTTGTGAAAAGTAGGTCAGGACATTTTGTGAAGTTCACATTCAACCACAGGGAACGATTAGGCGAGGGGCGGAGCCTGCAGGAGCTTCGATGACAATGTGGTGGATAAATTCCCGCTGCAGAAATCGTGTGTTTTTGTTCACAGCCTCAGCCTTTATCACCAAAACCTTGAGTCCTTTCATCTTTTACGTGCGTGACTCCTCTTTTTCATCCTGAGATATTTGGTATTCAGTTTCAGGTCTGCTGTGTTAGAAACGTCAACACACCCACCGATGGTGACGGTTTCCTGCTGTAGTTTGGGCTCACTCTGACATTTTACAAGGAAGATTTTTATCTTCTCCGGTGTCTGGAGCAACTGACTCAGACATTTGCGTTTTTTAACATATAGGCCCTCTGGAAGATTTCAGGAAAATGTTCGGACGATACACTGAACAAAATCCAGTCAACACCCAAACGACTGGGACAGAAGAGCGGTTAAAAACAGTCTACTGTAAAATGTTTCACTTGTTAGATTCAGGTATTTACAATCTGGGCTCAATCACCTGAAGTTGTGATTTCACTTTCCTCTGAAGAGCGCTCGAG
The DNA here is from genome assembly GCF_024713975.1 of Paralichthys olivaceus. Classification (NCBI taxonomy): domain Eukaryota; kingdom Metazoa; phylum Chordata; class Actinopteri; order Pleuronectiformes; family Paralichthyidae; genus Paralichthys; species Paralichthys olivaceus. The sequence goes on along the minus strand of NC_091113.1, from coordinate 5,740,618 downwards.
CACATCTCTGATGTGTGGAGCACATCTCGGAGAAAATAGGGAGGAGAACATTGTTATTTCCTCAAGCGTTGTTTCGGTCTGGAGCGTTTGCTGGTGTTGTCAGAGCAATGGTTGAAGTCTGTGTGGAAACATGAGCAAGAGAAATTAGATTCAGCTTCTTTTTTTTTTTTTGCTAGTAATTTATCCTGGGAGGGTTTTTTTTTCTTTGTCTGCCAAAACAATATTGTTTTTCATGATAGCCCCTACTGATGAAATGATCCTGCATCTACACTGCTTTATTTTGAAGCTCATTGAGGGAGGAACAATTGCAACTGTGGATGTGTGAGCTGCCCACTGGGACGCTGGTGTGGATGATTGCTTGAAGCGTTTCGAATCAAGTTGTGATGAATGGCTCTGTCACACACACACACTTACTAATGAGCGCGTGTTTTAGTTGATGTAAATGTTCATGTGTTTCTACTGTCATGTTGTGCTGCTGCTGCTGCTGCTGCATATCTTGTCCACTCTTCCTCCATGTATGACACATGAAATGATGAGAAACATTTTTCAAGCTGTTTTCAAACATGAAGTCCATTTTACATATGAACATCGCAGATTGTTCAGGCCTTCTTTCCAAGTTGTCGTCTCCATCTGCATCTCCCATAGCCTCTTGTTTCATTTTGAGATATTTGTATTCTTCCAGGTTTTCAGTCCATCTGACATTTTTCCAGACTGCACAGAAACATTCCGTTAAATCTCGGTAACGACTGACTCGGACATTTGCATTCTCACTTATAACTCTCAGTAAAATGTCTAGATTTCAATGTGTGCCTGAAAACAGCTTCCAAAAATATTGTAATGAGGAGCAGGATGACACTGACACAAATACTCTGTCCACTGTGCTGACATTCATTAATTATTAACCGGGGCCATATTTCTATTTCTGTCAAGAATGTGCTACTTTCTGGCAGATTTGGTTTAGATATGAGACTCTCACTTTTGGAGTTGGTACACGTCGGCGAGTCTGACAATTTCAGGAGGCATTCGTATCATTGGTTCACTGAAGTAAGTTAAACAGTGTGATTCTGGCTCATTGTTTACATCACACCAAAGAATTAGTCCGCTCCAGAGGTGTGGATGTTAACAAGTTAACGATCTGCAGCAACTTTCCACGTGAACTCAACTCTCTCTTCCCCTCTACATCTCTGTGTGACACCATTTGTCAATTCTTTTCAATCAGCCGCGGCTCTGCTAAGTTACTCTCGCTCTCTTTGACTACACAGTAAGTAACTGCACAATTGACGCTCTGACTGAAGAAGGTTTAAAAGTTAAGCGTCACCTCATCCTCTGAACTGCCCTCAATTTTGTTCCACTCAGTTAAATGGGAACAAAAATGGTGATACTGGTAATTGCAGTCAAATACAGGGCTCCTACAACCATTAAGTCAATACTGAGCACATGATAAAGGCTGTTCACACCAAGCTGCTCGTTCCAGAACATTTATTTCCATTAAAGCATGTGTTTTCAGATAGATTACTTGTTAGCTTTTTCGTAAAACTTCTAATGATACCAAATGAATGGCCTGTAATATGAAGCATTACTCAATAGAAGCTTAAAAACAACAAATGCAGTGTGATTAATATGATTAAGTTATGAACTTTTAACCAGCAACTTTATAAGTAACTTTGGATTTCTGTTTGAATCTCATCAGACGCAGTCATTCAAGGTAGATTCATACTGATGTTTTGAATGCTTGATTGTCTTAATGCATCTGACAGAACACAGGGATGATCTTAATTTTAAATTATGAGCTTGTCAAAAGAGATTAAATCCAGATTTAAATAGCTCTTTCTAAAAAAAAAAAAACAAATAATACAAATGAAAGAATGAATCTGAATTTCTTTTTTCCTTTTTATTCTTATGACACACACACATTAGCTTCTTCAGCAGGGCATCTTGAAAGGCCCACATCTATTTAGGGCAACTGCTTTCCGTTTTAAAAACAGGACTTAATGACCAGGAAGACAAACGCAAAAGAAGCAGATACATTAAAATTTAAAAGAAAGAAAATGCACCTTCCTCCCGGCGTAACAGCCTCAGTGGCTGAACTCCCAAAGGCTGCTTGAGAACAACTGAAACAACTTTTCTAAAGAGCTTATGATCAGACACACAAATAAGATTGTTTGTAGGAATTGAAAAAACAACGTATAAAAAAGTAATTGACTGTAATTTCAAAGGGTATTATATAATAAAGTATTACACAAGATGAAGTTACAGTGAGATGAATTATGTAAAGCAGGGATTTCGTGATAGATGGATGAATGGAAAAAGAGAAAATCTTGACACCTCGCTCCTTGAAGAGAACCAAAGATTAGTTCCCTCCGTTTTAAAAGTGGCCTACGGTTCCTCCCAGGTGTGAACATCACGGCTGCGCGGCACGTTAAGCCTCTCCGGCAGCCGTGGGGCATTGTCCTGGAGTTTTCCTGCAACGTGAGGACAGGAGACTACGGTGGGATTTAGAGTGAAATTGAATGTTGTCTTTTGTTCCCCAGCTCAGCTGCTTGGTACGGTGTTTGAAATAAGAGATAAAACCAGAAAATCACCCAGCAGGCAATGAGCAATCTTTTTCTCTCTTTTTTTTTTTTTTTTCATCTATCACCATGAGAGATCATTTCATTCCAATTTGTTGCTGGAAGGAGGAAATAAAAGAATGTAATCATCTCAAAGCAACTTCCTCGTGCTCTGCGAAAAAAGAAAAAGTTGTCTGGAACAGAAACAGTAGGGGTGGTCGTTTGTTAGGTTTCCGCTGTGGGTCGTGTGCACCGTGTGGCACTAAATACTTCTGAGAAGTTCTTTAACTATGAGACGAACAGTTAAAATAAATCCCAAACGAGGAGCATGCACACAAGCTTTTAAATACAAGTTGGACTTAGCAGGAAAATACTATCTACTAAGTAAATGAACAATAGCATAAGTTACATTAATCACATTAATGAACACGTCCATATTCTGGAAATAAAGACCTTCACCTTTTTAATTCTTATCGAGAGAAACACTTCTAATTAGACGTTGCAGTGAACTAAGCCTATCACACACCCTGAAGGCTCCCTCCGCTCTCCACGCTGATAAAGTTGGAGAGGGATGTGCAGCGAGAACGTGTCCTGTGCAGATACGGAGAGTTGCCAAATCATCTCAAATTCACACAGGATTGAGTTAAAGACGAAGAAAAAATTCTACAACTTAAGTTAACAACCTCGTTGCGGTTGTACGACCTGAAGGACATGCTGAAATATTCAGAAGCAGATTCATCAGCTTCCTGCTGATGAGTCGCCCCTTGCCCAGAAGTTTGCACGGGTAATTAATGGGTTTTGTGTGGAATGTCGTAAGCAATGTCACAGAACTCATTTGTTTTTAGGTTGAGTGCCAGGGTCCAAGAGACATGATTGAATAATCTATCAGTTATTTACTATTTTCAGTTAACAATTAAAGTGTATGATAGTTTCCCTTCATATATCAAAATGCAAAGATTCACAGTTGATTAAAACAAAGAAGCAGTAAATTCAGATTTAATCATCTGGAATTAGCAAATGTTAATTACCTCAAATGATTAATTGAATATTAATTTTCTATCGAACAATCATCAACTGTATTTTAAACTACAACTGCTGTATATTTTCCTGAAAAGCATCTTTGAGTTAATTGAAAAGTGACTTTATTCATTATTATCTCCACCCAGGAGGATGTTGTCACTCGTCCGTTTGTTGGTTTGTTTGTTAGCAAGATTACGCAAAAGCTACTTGACAGATTAGCAAGAGACTTGGGGGCATGAAGCAATACATTCTGGTGAGGATACAGAAATTTGTTATCACTTTCTAACATCTGGTGTTTTCTGACATTTTCGCTGATTTCCCAGCGACTAATTCATAGATCTTGGTGAAAAAAATCTGACATTCAGGGAGCTATTATCTATGAGTGCGGGAAAGTTGGTGCAGCTTGATAGAAGTTAAAGAGACTGTTGGGCCTTGGGGGAGATGTGTGTTCTGCTGAGTGATCATAGTATTGGTGTCATTAAAAGTCTTTATTCCCCATAGTTCAAGATAATCATCTTCAGGATAGTCTTTATATTGCTTGTTTCAACCAACCCACAGTCTAAAACCCAAACGGACACGATAACAAACAGGGATTCACAAGTGGAAAATGTTTTAAGTCAATAACTTGATTTTAGTAGAATCCTAATCTTCATTAAAAGTGTTGCTGATTGATTTTCTGTTGACCAACTGTTAAATGAACTAATCCATGACTTCAGCTGTTGTGTTTACATCAATCCTCCCTGTGTGTGTGTGTGTGTGTGTGTGTGTGTGTGTGTGTCTGTGTCTGTGTGTGTCTGTGTGTGTCTGTGTGTGTCTGTGTGTAAAAGCATTTGAAGTCTCTTGTCTTTGTCAGTTTATCACAGCCTGACGGATAAATTCTCTAAATACTCTCCCAAGCTACTTCAAGTCACCGTCCTCCCTCGGCACTAGAACATCGCTATGGTTACAGGCGGCGTTCAAGGCTATGTGGCACTGCCTGAAGGAATATACTCAGTTTACTTCTTCACACACTCGTGTTCTAATTTCACAAGGCTCAGCTGCAACGTGTACCGCACGGACTCGGATTCACTCTCACAGTAATTATTGTTTTCAGAACCAAACACGGAGAGCATGGTTATAGTCTCTGACTCTGTTGAGCTGCTTGTGTAACTGTTCAATTATTGCCTCGCTGCTGTTCTGACGCAACACAAAAGATGAAATGAATCAAAGGAAATATTAGAATCAAGAGGAAGATGATTTTTTTTTTAGTTCTTTTCTTTTTCCAAGTCTGATTAAATAGGAGCGTTATTAAAGGTTGTTAACCTTTTACATGCGTTTCAACGACTGCTGCTGTTGGAGATATCACATGTTGGCGAGTCTGACTGCTTCAGGAGGCATCATTGGTTCACTGAAGTAAGTTTAACAGTGTGGTTCTGACTCATCGTTTACATCACACCCAAGAATTAGTCCGCTCCAGAGGTGTCGGTGTTAACAAGTCAACGATCCGCAGAAACTTTCCACGTGAACACGACTCTCTCTTCCCTCCCTCTACATCTCCGTGTGACACCACTTGTCACTTATTTTCAATCAGTCGCGGCGCTGCTCATTTATTCTCGTTCTCTTTGACTCCATTTGCTGCACAATTTATGTTGTGAGTGAAGAAACGGCCTCACTTCATCCTCAATTCTGCTCCCCTCAGTTTAATATGAGCAAAAAATTGTGATATTGGTAATCGAGTCGAATACGGGCCCTGAAGCAGCCTGGTATCGACACGGGGGCAAATATAGTTTTTGCGTCATTCCACACCACCTCATTTCTGTATTGACTCACGCTCAACCCTGACTAACCCTAAAAAAACTGTGTTAAATGACGTGTGAAAAGCTCACAATGCGTAGACGTGACACACAAAATGTCCTGAAAAGTGGCGTGCAAAATATCAGCTAGATCATCAGGCCATTACCCTGCACACAGTAAAAGGCCGTTCACGCCAAACCAGTCATCCATGTCTCTCCCGGATGCAGGGAAACTTAAAGTAAATCCTCGCAGCTGAATCTCTACTGACGATCAATTCAGTCCTCTGCTGAAGTACTCAAAAGCTCAGCTATGTGTGCCCGTCGTTTTAGTGATGAGGACGCTACTCAGGGCAGCGAGGGGGAATTTCAAAGCAAATATCAATTGTAGCACAATTTGTCCTTGTTGAAAATATCAGTGCTTCAGACTGTGCAGTGAGGGATGGCAAACGAGATCTGAACAAACCCAGGTAGAGGCCTGGAAAACATCAACCGTCTGCATTGGAAACTTTCTACAAGATTAAAAACAGAATCTAGTCCAACTGGCCCTTGAAGTGCTGAGCGTAGTTATTACACTTCAGTTTTCTACCATCATCTCATCTCAAATCATTTGGTGTCGGCGTCCGTCCCCGAAGACACAGTGTTTCAGTGCCTGCAGCAGCGCCTCCGATTTTAATTGGAAAGGCTGTAAATACTTCAGGAGTGAACGATTAAGTATGAATTAAACAAATGACGATTCAATATCTAAATATCCCTATTTCAGAATATAATGGCTGCAGTGCCGACGTGAATGTGGGGAATCCACTCTGTTTGTCCCGTATCGGCATCGTTGCGGTACGTGCATGGGAGCGTGGAGATGTTAAAGGTAGTAATATGCAACAGTGTCTCCTCATTGAGAAGCCATGTAATTCATCAGCCTAGAAACATTGATCTGCCTGCCTCTGACTTGGCTCTTGCTATGCATACACCCACCCCAGCTCCACACACACAATACCCAACATTACCAAACCTCCGCGGCCACAGTATACACACGCAAACCAGCAAATAAACCGCCGCTCCCTCTGTATGTCCCTTTCTGTGTATTTTCGAGGTATCATTTTTCCTCAATACACTGTACGACTTATCGACTCGCTCGCTGTGAGCCCCGCTGCACTGTTCACTCTCGGGTTGCCGGGCTGCGAGGAAATCTATACGTCAGAGAGAAAACAGGTAGGGCCTCGTACCTCTGGAACAAGCGTCTTGTCCTTGTCAATGATTCAGACTCGACAGTTTTCATATCCACACTCAGGACTTGGAATTCAGCACAGCTTGCAAACTGTTCTTCACTCTCCTCTCCTGCAGACTGTGCTGGCATTGTTGGCTGACTGGATGTGATTAGTGGATATGCTGTTGTGTGCCCACACACATAGACGGTTATACACTGTACACATGCGCAACCTCTATTACACACACACACGCACACACTTCCTCTGTCTCGCTCTCATGTAAATTAGCTCTGCCTGTCTTTGCTGCAGATGCGTTTGTCCCATATCTTATTGTACAGCTATATCTCAGGAAATCTATTCATCCTGGGTCTTATTTTTCAACCCTGATGCAGTCAACTTTGATTTTCATTTCAGTTATGCAAAACAGATGATGTTGAATCGATGACGCTCTCTTGACGTTAGTAATGTGACTCTCTTGGAAGGCCACTGTTAGTAGGTTGGCTGATCCAGCACTTTGCTAAATGCCAAATGGATTTTATTTATATCACATTTTTCATGTCTTATTGTCCAATCAAAGCATTTTACAGTGTGAGGCTTTTTCTTCTGTTACACAGACTCACAAATTATTATTATTATATTATACAAGAAGCCAAAGAAGGTGGTTTTAAAACATTAACTTAAAGAAAGAGAATACAAAAATAATCATGTTGTATTAGTCCAATAGGAATGTTAACACATGGTATTTATGTATTTGGTATATGACTACGAGCTTGTGCTAACTTAGCCCTTGCCATCATATGGTTCCTGGAATAGTCATGAGTTAGATTTCCATATTTTACGCTCCAGCTGGTATCTTTTCCTTTCTATCAGTCACTGGCTGCTTCAGAAGTGTGTCTGTGTTGTGCTGTAATCCCAAACCATAAATCCCTGCAGACACTCGCTGCTGCTGCTACAGGCCGCCGCGATGAGCAGGCAGTCCATGAGGTCCAGGATTTTTCTGGGAATCTGGAGCTCTCAATTAAATCTTAAAGTGTGGCTGCTGCAGAGTATCTGTGATGACAATGGCGCTGCAGAGACTCGGCTGACGTAGTCTGGTTTTGTATGTGGGTGTCTCTTGGCTGGAGAGACCCAGTTATCTGCCTCAAAGGAATTAGTTGTTTAAACCGCAACTTTAAAAGATGGATACACTTCACATAACTCGCGTTGTCATACGAACGCTCGGCACGACTGAGATGACACAGTTGAAGCTGTTTTTAATTTAGTTTCCTCTTGACATTAGCTCACGATATTACGAATTAAAATGATTCATGAATAAAAAAACTAAAGGGACGATATAGCTATGAATATCTCATTTTATGAAATCTTTGAGGGAATGGTGAACTGACATTGCTGCGTCATAGGATAGCCCCAACATTACAGCACGGAGGCAGGGGATTAGCTTGTGTTCCAGCAGAATAGCTCCCACCCTCCAGCAGATGAAAGGCTTGTGGTACTGGACTCTAGCACAGTGGGGGTGCCAGTTAAAACTGTATTGGGAGTCTGTAAAAAAGAGTGTAGTTATAGGTCTCATATAGGTTTATATAGGTCTCTATATGTTTCAGCTGCCTAATAACACTTGAAACGTTCTTCACTAACCATGGCCCAACTTTTTATCTGTACTATTTACAACAAAGATCCACAACTTGTTATATTTTTATACAGCTGTCAGGATATTATAGAAACTTGATGACTCATTGAGTTTCTAATTTAACTGACCTGAGAAATAGATTTGACTATTTACACAATCCAACCTCAATTATCTTGTTAAAAATGCATAAAATTACACAAACTATGAATATGCACACATTTCTTATTTCAAACACTTAACCACTCAACAAAGCTCCCTCTCATGTCCAACTGAAGTAACAATAAGAAAAACAAAATATTTCAAATGGAAAGTAAGTTGGAAATTGCATAGAAATATATATATTATTTACTTTTTGTACTAATTAAATTCAAAATATTAAGAATTTGTTATCTACTATAAACCACGGCCAAAATATTAAACCAGGTAACTGAGAGTTCATCTGAACTAACACTGATGTAACTTACTGATGCTAAGTACAAGTAAAAATACTTAGTAATGAAAGCACTCCATTATTCTGTCTTACCTATTCATGAGTCACATCTGCTAATGTGAACTGTGCCTTCAAAAAAAAAAAGGCATCAGAGGATTTTCGATCAGGAATTGATGATTTGCATGAAGCTTGAAAGGGCGACAAAGTGGGTTTAAATATTCATAATCCTGCAGTTCGACACACTGTCTATAAAAAGAGGTGGTTTGGCTCTGTGGCTATAACCTCTCAGAGAGCGGGTGTCCGGCCGAGATGACTCCAAATGCACAGAGCGGAATTCTCAATGACGTAAAAGGTACTGAAGAGTAACAGCTAAAGGCTTCGAGGGATCACTGCAGCTGGTTAACATCTCACATAGGTAAACCATGGTGCACGCATGGAGGGAAACATCACATCTTTGTCAAAGAGCAGCATGACGCTCCGTAACACTGCAGGGAAAATGTTTTGGGCGTTAAAACAAAGGTTGAATTGTTTGGGAAGAAAAGCAGCGGTGCAAAAAGGGCTCAGCACACCAACATGAAAACATCATCCCAACAGTGAGGGGCTGTGGAAGGAGCATCGTGATTTGTGGCTGCTTTGCCGCCTCTGGGCAGCTCGACAACAATAAATTTCAAGGTTTATCAAAGTATCTCACAGAATAATGTCAGCGTGGCTGTCCGCCAGCTGACGATCAGCAGAAGTTGGCCCAGTCAGAGCCCGGACCTTATCGCCACTGTGCGAATGACCTGAAGAGAAGCTTTCAAACCAGACTCCCTGAGAATGTGGCTGATCGTTAGAGGGTCTGTGTGAAAGCTTCTCTTGTAAAAATCCTCTGAAACTCCTAAATCCTCCTCAAGATAACAAATGCACATTATTATTCGAAGCACATTGACTTTTTCAGCTCAGATTTCATGAACAATTAAAACAGATAAATGAGTAATTCCAAAGGGTCCACATGATTTTTCTCCCTCGTCATAACAAATGTCTGACAGAAGAAATTTTTGCATTCTGCAAATTATACAGATCCTTTCATATGCATCATGTGTGTCTGTAATACATTATGCATTATGTACGCACCAATTAATTGATAAGATTTACTGTATGCATCTAATGCTACGCCGTACAGTGTTTATCCATTTGCTGTTGTATTGTACCTACGGTTAGTATAGAAACAACAACGGTTACTATAGAAACAACAGGCCTACAGTTGATGAGGGTGGTGTCCATTCCAAAAAAAGTTTGTAAAATGTGTATTTATTTATACCAATAATGTTTTTAATACATTACAGCAACTTCTAACACTACTACTACTACTGCTACTACTACAACCAATAATAATAATAATAATACACTTTATTGGACCTCTCAAAGACAGTTACAAAGTGCTTTCCAAGTTTTAAGTAAAGAAACAAAAAATAAGAATATTAATGTTATAGATGAGAAAAGAACAAAATAAAAAGCAATAATATCATGTCTGTTGCCAATGAGCGCATATTTAAGACAATTACAGGGTTTTCTTTTTAAAAGCAGTCAGCTCAAGACAATAAATAAATAAATAATCTTTAGTTGTGTATCTCACCAGTGCTGATAGTTCCAAAAATGTAAAGCTACATCAGCATCTATTCATACAAGTCTTGGTTTATACTTTCTGACAATAAATGTACTTCTCCTCCTTCCTCCTTCTGTCATTGGCTGTAAAGTAAATCATTAAAAATCGAATCACACTGTATTACCTACATTAAGTCGAGGTTTCTGGAAAACTTTTAGCTTTAGAGCAGAGAAGGTGCTTATCTGTGAGAAAAGCTGCAGCTACAGCCCTGCTGCCGACGCCATCGTCTTCTTCTTCTTCTGTCAAGTCTGAGTTTTTACATAATTTGAGAGTGAATGAAGATTTGCCTTTAGAATCTCACCCCGATGATTGCACTTTTGAATTTTCTACACGGGGAAAATAACAAAATTATACCTTTAAGCCTGAACCACGGTAATGGGCTACGCTCCGCCGCAGATTGTGGGTGGAGCTGCAGAAGTGTTTTGATAATTTGTTAGTCACGCATGATTTCACAACCTGCCTCCCTGATTTCATCCTGTGAGTTATGTGTCTTTTGACAGCACTTACTAAACGGCAAACTGAGCGGCCTGAGGTGTGCACGATGCAATTTACTGCCTAATTACAATCATATCTCTTACAACAGAATACCTGTGCAGGCAATATTATCTCTAAAGCAAACGGAAGTGTTATTAACTTACGATGCAACCCGGGAAATGAAGTAAACAAAATACTGGACGTTTTTAAAAAACGATCACCTCGAACATTTGCAGCGGGATGATTGCATCGTGGAAACTGAGATCAGTGAGACACAAAAGCAAAGAGGTACCAGTTTGTGCCAAGTAGTTGTAACTCAGATAATTATGTCCTGAGAGAGAAAAATGTTTTCTGTGGTTCGATGTGGGACTTGTCTATCAGCAGTAAAAAAAACAAATGCAGCTGGCGTCAAAACAGTACTTGTCCAATCTGAGGAAACATCTACCTCATTTAAGGCTAATTTATGGTTTCTGCGCCTGTGCAGTGTTTGCATTACAGGCTTGGCAGAGTGACAACCCTTCACCGTTCATGGTAACTGCAGAAGCGGCGGCGCAGTTCATCAACTGCAGATGAATGGTCCTTAAGAAACTATTAAGCGTTTATAAAGATAATGCATCGAAATTCAGGAGGTTCGACTCAAAACACACACTTCCATCACATTGGAATAAAACGGCTTCTCAGAACAACTTGAGAAATGTTCAAGTGGCATTTTCTGCGTTCATTTGAAATTTTTTGGGGAAAAAAACCCAACTGCCCCTTTTCATAGGAAATCTTTCACTGTAATATTGCTTAGGGTGCTATCTATCTTCATGCCGAGGTGGATATCAATTAGGTGAGCCGACCATGTAATTGATTTCCACCCTGTTACCTTTAGCTCGGGTATTTGTGATGTTCAGACGGCAGTTACTGCTGCCTGTCTTTCTCTGCTACCCTGTGTCAACACCTCCACACGTACATGCACTTCATTACAATCACAGGAATAAATATGATCTATGTAATCCATTTAGGACACATGAGCTGCTGCTCATTGTGATTTCATTAGCCTGAGCTGCACGCGGTGCGTGATGGACACAAGGTCATTATCGGGCCACTGTTACAGCCATTACAATAAAATCAGATATGAGAACAAATTACATTTTTGTCCAATCTGAACGACACTGGCTGCCGCCTGACCGCCCCCCCCCCCCCGCTCACGGGAGAAGGTTGTGTGCACCTCTTGGCTCTCTTGGCAATTTGAATAATTCACTCAGATGTGGGGATGCGATTGGTCCAGCGACCTGTGTCTCCCTGACTGTATGCGCCGCAGAGATAAGGGCGTGAATCACGGACGAGAGATACCTCTGGCGTAGCAGCGAGGGGCAACCCGGGGTCAACTGCCTCCCCGAGAATGACAAGTGGTGCCAGGGAGATGTGGGAGACTTACAAGATAAGTCCTCGATTCTGACGGGTGGAGTTTTGAGAGAAAATGATAAGCTGGGATTGTAAGGTTTTCCAGCCCTTTGTGACTCGACAGGCTGAAATGAAAATGAAAGAAAGTCTGTAATAGATCAGAATAATATAGAAATATGCTTAATGGGGAAAATATCTTATTTTCACTCTGTTTTTCTTCCCTACTTTACCTCAAAAATCACATTATCACTGCCTCCACTAAGGAGGTATATGTTTTTGGCTGCATTTGTGCTAGTAAGCAGGATTATGCAAAAACCACTGGATGGACGACCACGAAACTTGGTGGCAGGATGCATTATTGATCAGTGAAGAACCCATACAAATTTGGTGCAGACCTGGATGAGGAGACAGATTTTTTTCACTTGCTTAATTAAGCAAAATAGGGAGTTTTTTGACATTTTGTTTGATTTCTCAAAGAATGATTCATGGATCTCGATTAGGTTAATAAGGCATGTTTAAGTGACTGATATTTATGCAATTTGGTGCAGATCCAAACAAAAATCCAGATCTAGTGGACTCAAATGTTCGATGGACATTTATATCTAGGGACATCCCAGCTTCTGGTGTTATTAAGCGTGGTTGTGTTTTTCCACTGATAAACCTGATCGTAGAAAACGTGTGCTGTGAAAGATCGTACGCTTGGTGGCGAGATGTCTCGTGCTGTGCATGAATTCTCAATTAATACGTCATGCAGAAGTGTGAATGTGACTCTGTTTACTTGGATGTCATTCATAAAGGCAGCGGTCCACGGAGAAAGGGAAATAAATTCTGTCGAGGAGATGGAGTGATGAATATACTCTCTTCCTCCGCAATCTCACCGTCCTCTTTAATATTCTGTCAACATAAACTATGAAGGGTTACTCGTGGAAATAAAGAAGCAGAAAAGGGAGGTAATTTGACTTGCAGCCCGGAGGTCCAATAATTAGTTTTGTGGTCCTTCTGGGTTCTCGTGTACTCCGAAGACAGCACTGCTCCATGCTTCAAGGTTAACACTGAAGTGCTGTTTTCATCTGCACAGTCCTGGTAGAGCAGAGTGCCTCAGTCACTAAAATCTGTCTGCAGCTCAGCTTGTGTGTGTGTGTGCCTTTTCTCTGTGCCCACACACATGCATCATCTATCAGAAGCCCCCCCCTCCTGTGTCCACTGGAACAAAAAGGATTTCTATTCCAGCACAAAGTCTGAACGACAAAATACAAACACATGCAGTCTCAGTTTAGCTCAGACATCCAGCTAAGTCAAGCTGAATCTCGGTCATGCTATCACTGAGAGTTACCTCTGTGTGTGTGTGTGTGTGTGTGTGTGTGTGTGTGTGTGTGTGTGTGTGTGTGTGTGTGTGTGTGTGTGTGTGTGTGTCGGAAAATTGATATCCTGACTCCTCTCAAATTATTACCTGCAGTATGTCACTATGATGCAATGACTCAACAGTTTCCCATGTCATAGATCGTGCACTGATAAACCATCTATCGACTTTCTGCATATAGCGCACCATCAGGGGGTGAAAGTGACAAGATTACCGTGAGCAGGAGAGACTCTCTCGCTGACCGGCGGTGAACATCAACCTGAGCTGTGCAGAATTATTATCGCACCTCAGCGACAGCGTGTCCACCTGACGAGACAACTTTGAATTTCTATCCGTGTGAGAAAGTTGCTGCTTGGAGCTCAAATGCTCATTCAAAAATAAAAAAGAGGGGGAGTTACCTTGATGCTATCAGCAGCGGGGAGCCCTGGATTTTCTTTCCTCATCATGGATGAGCTATGTATCATTATTCTCTCTTTTTATTGTGCATCTCTTGTTTCCCGGCTCACATCCCAGTGGCTGACTGATCTGAGGGTTTCTGCTCTTTGAATGGAGGCGCTGCGATGTTCAAATCCACCTTGTGACAAGCAGCTTTTTGAAATTGTCCATTTCCCTGCAATTCAGATACAGAGTGTTGAACAAATTAGCTTGCTGCCTGTCATCCCAACTATCAGAGGGAGATAGGAGGTATGTGGGCTCTGTGTCTGTAATGTTGTGTGTGACAGTTTGACAGCTGAAAACGCTATTACCAAGGTGCCAGTTTCTCCTTCCATCTGTGCTTTCATCCTCTCGCTTCTTTGGATAATGTATTTTTTTAATGTACTTTGAACTGATTATGTTTCCACTTGAGTGCAATGAGGCAGAAATATTTCCAGAGGGAAATTGCATCGCCCTGATCGTCCACTGAACGCGGTCAATTGGCTAATATTATTGTTTCACATGAATTATACTTCGGCTTTGGAGGCTTAAAGATCTCACTTTACAAAAAAGAACATAATAATCCAAGCTCCACATGTTGAATTGTAAGTATGTGTGAAAATAGGAGACCATTGGAGAATTATGTTATTTAAGCATATCTATCTAATCAAACTACTGTATGTCCATGTTTTCTATTCAGCACAAACAGTTTCTGATGTACTATAACTTGGTAACTGCAGAAACAAATGAGCACCAGACAGCTGCAGGCTCGCACAATCTTAAGTTAAAAAATCAAGTTCTAACAGTAATTTAGGGCTAATTCAGTTTCCTCATACATCAATCCTGATCATATATCACAGTGAAGTTATCATTGATTCTGAGACATCATTTGTCCACACTCATCTGTTGGTTTTATCTAAAGACGACTTCACCCCCTAAAAGAGAAGTGTACGCTCAAGTCCATATCTCTCACGCTTATTGCCACGGTGTGCATCGGCACCACAGCATAACTGATGTGACAGGCTCTAATGTAGGGGGACAGGTGACACACACTGAGGGGCGGCGTCCCGTGAGACACACTGTGAACCAGGCTGGACACTGTATGTGTGAAATGTCACTACGAATTAAAAGACAGAGCTTTAGAGGCAGCGTAACGCAGCATCACCGTGTGGAGATATGCACGGAAGAATTAAGAGGACAAATTCTTTGACTGTGCGTCTCCGTGGGACAGGTGAACCGTCACCAACATGCAAATGAATTATTCAATGGAACTATTTGTCGGTCACTAAAAATACCCTTTTCAGATTTTCCCAGTAGGTTATGGCAGTTTCATGCTGGAAAAAGATGCCAGGACGTGACTTTGTATTTGTGCATGTGCTAATTTTATCTCTCTCACAATGCAATTTATTATATAAGGTGGGAAATAACTGCATTGGTTTCATTTATATTGAATCCCTGAAAGACATTTGGACGACTTCAGAAAGTTTGAACTCTTTGTAACTGTAAGAATTTAGTCTTTAATAACATAATACTATAAGGAAATAATATAAGTATTTATGATAATATTTTAAGCATAATTTCAATGTAACTAATCTGCATTTTCTAAAGTAATTAAAAGGATCCATTTTATAATCTTAATTTAATCGTCATCACATGGGATTAAGTAGCTGAGTAATGCCAGTATATATTTTAGCTATTTGCAGTGTGGCTCTACAGAAGAGTTACATATCTGTGGATTGGGTAGTTGGCCCAGACTGGTATTCACTTATTTAGTTCAGTAAAGGATGATGACAGATTGTGTTTTGACAACAAACGAGAAAGAAAAAAATCAACATCTTTTATCCAGATCAGGATTTCTCAGCCTGTAAAGCTGATTCTGCATAAATTTACCATTTGTCCTGGTTCCCCCGGATACTTAATAAAGACAACATCATCTGTTACATGAAAAATTAAAATAAGTGAAGATATGATCCTGCTGTGTGTTGCATGCAGGGTCTTGTGCAGAAGGACATCTGTTGCAGTTCTGTAATGACAAATGTAGATTTAATATATCAGGAAAAAAACTGTGACTTTAACACATGAATCCGATCATCGTTGGGAGAGTGAATGGGATCAAGTGGGATTCCATGTTATTTGGTGTAAATGTCCAATTCGTTGAGTCACGTCTTGGCTTTAGATACTTTGAGCTGGCACTGTTTTCTTATGTCCATATATTCCCTTTATTTTGAAGTCCAGCTTTGGTGGCACATTGTCCAGTGTTTCCACAGTTTGGAGAACTAACACTTTAAACATTATGATAAAGTGGTTCCGTGCAGCAGCCGCCTTGTTTCCCCTTCATTCCATATGTTTCTCTCTCTATCTCCTATAAGGATGTGACACTGGTCAGTGTGCAACCTCTTCTAGCCAATTAAAAACAAATCCATAAAACACACACACACATAAACCAAACACACGATATAATCACACAATATACCATGCATTATTAACCAAGGCTTTGAATAAAACATAAAGGTTAGGGTTTCCAAATGTTTTCTCACGGGGCCAGGGAAGACACTGGGAACATGTTTGTAAGGTGCTGTCCTGCAGCTTGAATAAATGGGACTCAGAATTCTATGTTGTGTAACCGTGCACTCACATGCATACATCATATTAAAATCAGTTTCAGCTCTTACTCCAAAAAGGTGAACAATTTCAAAATGCCAAATGTCTCTTTTTAATGTTGGTTTTAATTTGCTACTGTGACTCAGGAGATTTAGAAACATTTCGTTCTGTGGCCCTCGGTATCAAAGTAAAACATTGTGTTGGAAATTGCTCTTCCCATTAACCATGATGTAAGATAAAGGCTGTAAGACAACGGCAAAGGGACAGAGGCTAATACCACCTCCAGGAAATATAGTTGTTTCACAGTTTAACAGAGATTTACCGTCCAATGATTACGCTCCCCAGAGACAGGACCACCCTTTGAGTCTGATACAAAATGGTTGCAGATAGAGCTCTCATCAATGAGTCATTGGAGGTCAGCGGAGTGTTTGTGTGTGTGGGAACCTGGTAGCTAATCGAGTAAGTAGAGTCAAGGTATTGGCTGCTGATGGTGTTTAAGGCAAACAAATGATGTGTGAAGAACACTGCGATGAATGCAAAGAGATATAATACATGCATGTGTCCTTAAAATGGTTTTAAAACCCCGTCAAAGGCTTTTCACTGAATTCACTTTGTTTGACATTGACAATTTATTCAGGCAAACCCTAGCATGAACTTGTGGAATTGCAAAAAAAAAACCTTGATTGTTTGAATAAAATCCTGAAAGAAAAAGCCACATTTCTTCACATAGGCATAAAACATTAGTGATCTGTTGTGGTTTTCTTTGTAATGTTGTCTGGTGTTTTGAAAGTGCATCGGCCCAGCTCAATGTTGTTTTTTAACCTTCATAAAAACACGGTGACCAAACACAAAGCAGAACCACTGTTGGGTCTCATTGTGAGTCTATTCAGTCATTGTGGTGGCAATTCAGACATGCCGAGCTTGAATAAAGATCCATTCTCTCTGGCAAAAGCCAAATAGCGGCTCTGTAGATGGAGTTGAATATCAATACGAGCAAAGCACATCACAGTTGACACAGGCAAATTGAAAGCATAGTTTGTGGTGCGTGTGTCCCCAGCTGGCGTAACCAAACGACCCTCCCTCCCTCTCCCTGGCTCAGGAGTGGAGGAAAGTAATGACTGAATGATGCAATGTGCCCTCTAGCGGCCACGTTGGAGGTCCGCTCGCGTTTGGCAACACCGGCTGATACCATTTGTAAACTTATGACTTGGCTGCCTCAACAATATAGAAGTGCCGAGGATTTTAATTACCGCTACATCTGTAATGTTGTCGGCCTTCTGCGGGCCACTGATGACATGGTAACTTTCTAAAATGCTTTGTAGTAAAATAACAGTTCTGCCAAAAACAATACTGAAATAACTAAGGTGAGGATGTTGTTTTAATCACTGTAGAGAAACGATTCAGAATAAAAATTTAATATCATTAATCTAATTATGAAATGTATTATTTGAGAGTGGGTATTACCTTATGAGGGCATTCATTAGAAATGGCTTTTGTTTGTTGCTTCTTCTGAAATTGCATGAATACTTCTCATCTATTTTCATCCCATTTGTTTTTTAGTCTACATCACGCAACCCTACATGGAAATACAGTATTTATACTGTGAGATCCAAAGCTCTGAGGGTGCTGTGTGAGGACTGTAGAATTTTGAGTTTTTTTTACTCACTGCAGTTTAGTAATTATGAGCAAAATCATGTAAGATGGCCGGCGTCCTGTTGGCTGTAATAGGTGGAGAGCCTGTTGAGTGCCCTGGATGGCACCATCAGCACCGTGATATGGGCTTTGTACCGTATTATAGCTCTGGGATGGAGCAGGGACCAGCAGTTCGAGTTGAGACACTCAATCTGAATTTTGAACACCTGTTGCAGATACAGTTGACTCCATCATACTGTTTATACCAGTTACACTAAAATACAAGTTAAGAATAGCTCATACTTACTGAAAAGGCTAATTTGTCTGATTATCTCCCGTCATTTCTTTAGGTACTCTGTTTGCAAAGTGCTTGGTAACATTATTAAGAAAAGTGCTATAAGAGTTTATTGTCATTGTATTAAAAGTTTGCTTGCCATGAATTTCCCTCAGAACGTCACCAGTCCATTATGTTCTCAATGTCACAAGAACACGTCACTGAAAAACCAAGAGTCTGGAAAGAGGACTCATTCGCCATCTTGTTCGTTCACCGTTGTTAAACTGACACAAAAGTGAATTAAATTAAATTCCTGGTCTGCCTCAGTGGTTAGTCTGAAACGAATGAGTGGACCTGGCATTCAATAGGGCAACTCTGGTCCTTCTTCGGAGGCAGACATATTGCCTAACAAGATCCTCTACTCTCCTGTGCATCGGGTGCCACTGCTCCGACGTTCTGCTCTGACAGGTATCCCATCTGACATTCAAATAGAGACTTCCCTGTGAACAAGACCTGCAGGGGATTTGAAAGTCTGTAAAGACTGATGCAGCGGGGTAGAGCAACGTGGTTTCTTCTGATTAACCCCCTACATCTGCTCATTTAACTGAGAGTTAATGGGGCCAGAGAGTGGGGTGGGGTAGGTGGGGGGGACGCAGCGTCGTCTAAAGAAAAGGAATGAGATGAGCTCAAAACCGGCACAGAGATGATAGACAGACATGAAGATCCATGCGCTTTGCGATGGTCTAGTCTGATCCCAGAGTTCAGCAGCGGCAGGTTGGGGGTCGTAGGAAGTACATTTATATGGCCAGTAATAGGCTTCCCACTGAACCCCATCAAGCACTAATCCTATTCAGTCAGATTGGACAACGCCGTTTAAAATGATTTTGGCTCGAGGGATAGTTGTTCTGTTTTTGGAGCTCTATGCAGATGCCGAACATGCCTGTGCTTGTTCTGGTAAGAAAAAATGCCTGGATGAAGACCAAGAACACAAATACTAACATTTGCCATTCTGGGGAAAAAGAACCAGGTACTCACCGTGACAGCAGGAGTGATGTGTCTCTCCCGGGATGTGCACAAGGTTACATATTCAGGGGAGTAGTGCTGATCCGTCTTGGTAAATAGTGGCTCCCTGGAGACGCTCAAATGCAGACACCAGCAGTGGGAGAAGACATTGATATTTAATATTATGCAGGGGGGTAATAATCAATACGGTGATGGAGATTTCCATAGTTTATGCATACAAAGTGAAGTAGGTGAGTGAAAGAACTGCACGCCAGCAGCTTATGATCTTCAATTTTAGCTGAAGGGAGACAGGATGATGGTGGAGTCACAAGGAAGACGTAGAGGAGGAAAAGTCATTCATTCACTTCTTCATACTCTGGAGTGCACTGGTGTAGCTGACACCTCTCTTCGAGGCCTCCTGAAGAGGTTTTCCACAGAAATACTGACACAATGGACTCCACTCCAGTTTCCCAAGAGCCCATAAAACCATAAATATCTTCAGACCGGGAGAGACGCAGGAGAACAGACCAGATGGAATAATATCTCCCTATGGTGACAACCCTCCAGGACCAGGATAAGTGAGATGGCAACAAGATTAACTTTAACTGACACCAATGGACATTCATCAGGGGCAGGGACCTGAATGGCTCCCTCCAGACAGGAAATGTGAATTCAACCCCACCTACTAAGGCATATGGGGCAAATTAATAATAATAATAATAACTCTATTTGTATAGCACTTATCAAAACAAGGTTACAAAGTGCTTCACAAAATCCATGGCATAAAAAATGAATGAATAAAAACAAAAGGTATTTAATTCAGTTCAATTTTAAGTGCCAAATCATAACATATTAAGGTAGAGACCTAAAAATGTATAGAGAAACGCAACAGTTCCCACAGTGAGCAAACAGATTCAATGTGGGCCTCCATCTGCCTCAACCGGTTGGGGTGAGCGTAGAGAAAAATGGGGAAGAAAGGAAGAGTGGGTGGAGAAGAGAGAGAGACAATTGAGAGACAGACCAGGGAGAGAGAGACCAGGGACAGTCGTGTGGTCACCTGACCCAGTCACAGACCATAGCGTTGAGGGGATTTGATCCATACAAACCTCGTAAAGAAGAAACTATATTAGAGTAAATAAAATGTACCTGCATCTCCTGTTCAACCAGAAAAAAGTACTCTACAGTGTAGGAATAATAGGTCACAATATATCTATTCAATACATGCATACATACATACTGCTTATCCTCTGAGGATCTAGGGGGGGGGGGGGGGTTGGGGCCAATCACAGCTGGAAAGGTCATCAGTGTATCCCAGGACCAACATACAGAGACAAATAACCATTCACACCCATCGTCCATTTAAAGTCTCCCCAATCTGCCAGTGTTCAGACTGTGCGAGGAAGTCGGAGTATCCTGATATTTCACACAGACGTGGGGAGAACATGTGAACTCCACTCAGAACGGCTTTAGGCCAAACTGGGATTGGAGCCAGGAACCTTCTTTCTGTGATGTGACAGTGCTGACCACTGCTGCCAGTTATAATGTCCCTGTTTAATTAGATGGACAAAGTCAAAGTGATGCAATGTGATACAAACCATCCCTTTGCCTTTTTATCTCATTATTTGGGAGGAATTTATACTCCAGAGCAAATCTCTTCAAAAGTTTCCGTCCTAACCCCGTATTCAAAAAACAAAGTCACACAATTGAAACTGGTACTTCAATGATTTGAGAAGAATTCCTCTGCTGGAAGTCCTCAGATATATATATATTTTTTCCCTGAGAATCTTCAAATGCTGGTGGTGGGGTGGAAGGAGAACAGTGAATTCCTGAGTGGGAATGACTGTCGACAGCCTGTCAAGTTCAAAAACATGTTCAGAGGGGGATATTACCTCTATTCCTAAATCAGTAAACAATGCCATCAGACCCATCACACGCATTAGCAGGGGCGATAATGAAAGATGTGAGCTGTACAGAAATATGAATAAGCATAGAGATATCACAACGCTGCTGTTGTGTCAGTCATTTTCTATAATTTATGAAAATCAGTTGAGAAAGCAACCTCGGGGTAATGCAAACTGTTATTGGGAAAACAATGCGTTTAAAATGGCATAATTCTGCAGTCGTTTGGGGAATGTGAGGACTTTGAAATGGCTCTAAATTTCTCGCCAGGAGGCATTAGGCAGTAATGAATGATGTTGTTTCGTAGGAGTGATTGTGAGGTGTTAGATCTCGAACTGTGTGTTGCAGATGCTTATATAATTCGTGTGGGGGAAGAAAAATAAAGCAGCAGACACTTTACTCATTCTGCTCTCCTCTACCTGTTTTGTTTTTTTCTCCTTCCCCTCTTCTCTGCCTCACCTCCCTTTCTCTCTCAGTCTCCCCCACTTTCTTTCATCCTCAAACTCACTCTCATACATAATACACACATCAATTTTCAGGGGTTATTATAACAGTATACATCCACTCACATTTTCAATGACAAATGGATTTTCTTGAACTTGTCACTTTCATAGTTAAAAAGGAGTCCTGTTCTAAAGCAGCAGATGGCAGCTTTAAATAATGCCACAACCCTACTTATGTGGAGGCGAATGGAAAATGGAAAACCAGAGAGCATGTCTGCATTCGACAACTCCTGGGTCTTATTCTGCACGCACAACAAAACTGAATCCACTGCCACTTTGAGAAGATGGGAGACACAGCTACTTTACTGATTAAGGGTATTACCGCACACAATACAATCATGGAGAACTGCAAAGTCACCTTTTAATAATGTAACAGCACTGGTGTGTCTCCCATGATGACGGTGTGTGTGCAAAATGTTACAGCAGTTTCTTTTTTGCTGCATCATTAGTGTCATGCTCATGTGGATATTTGTCCACACAACCTTAGCTCAAAAAAATATCTCCGTCCAGACGAGAGGGTAAAAACAACTCCAAATGCTCAAACTATGATGCTGGGCCAGTAGGTGGCAATAAAATGTACTTTACGCTGTGGCAAGGGAGATACAGGTGAATGCGGATAATGTGGTGCAGAAATGCTGAATTTAGCTTCAAACCTGTAGACCTAGAAGTCTTAACCAAACGTAGATCAACCGGAATCTAACTGCCTTTGTTCTTCCTGTTGCATTCTCATAAAGGAACAGTGGGCATTTGTGAAGTAAGCGTTAACATCATAGTTTTTGAAATGCTCCGTTACGGATGCACAGAGGCGGAATGATCTGCACTTTGGAAGGTGATAAATGCATCCTTCCATCCAGGAGAGAAGAGGGATCCGACCTATCCCATGATTCATCCGTAATTACACTTCGGTTCTTCTGGTGTGTAGTCAGGACTGACCACGAATGAGGCAGTCTCCATGGGCCGCATAGACATCCTCAGAAGGATGCAGTGCCTGAATTGAGACCCAGCTGCTTTTCGCATGTGGACGAGAGGCCCAAAATATGTCTGTGTTACTGTGGACAGGTTGGAAACTATAGCAGTGACGCATGATGGTAAAATATACAAAGCATTCTCAGTGATACTGATTCGTACCATATTTTGCACACTTGAAACATCATTTGCAATGAAGCTGCATTTGAAAAGAGAAACTAATGAGCTGTGATAGCTTTAACCTGGATTTACCTCACACTGTGACCTAATCACGGCCTGGTTGCTATGTTACAGGCCTTTTTAGCAGGCGTAAACCAATAAATGTCAAATCTGGCAAATTAAAAGAGTTGATTGCACCTCCAGTGTTGTGCCGTGATGCTCCTTAACACCATGTTGGCTTTGGTCCTTAAAGCACCGCTGTCCCTTGTGAACTGTAAAATAAGGGGATTCATCCACTGCCCACGGAGGTATCAAGTTGAAGTAGTGCTCTAACTCACCCATAAATTATGAGCCTGGTGTTTGGTTTGTTTGCTCTTGTGTGCAGCTGGTGGGAGACATAGGGTTGGCGTCTCCCTACTCCTCTCCATCCCTGCCTTTTCATCCTCTCCATCCCTCCCTCCACCTCACCTCTCCCTGGGGTGTGTCTATGGCAGTGCCTCTCCTTTCCTCAACGTGGGCGCGTATGTGTGTGTGTGTGTGTGTGTGTGTGTGCGCGCTGCCGCCGCCTCCCTCTATACCCCCTGTCTGCTGCAGCCGAACATCCTCCACACACTCTCTCTCTCTCTCTCCCTCTCTGCACACCTTCACAATTTCTCTCCCCAGCAGAACATTTCTCTTCCCTTCTTTCTTTTTTTAATTCCCTCCTCTCCTTTATTAGTTTTCTGGGTGCTGGTGAGGGGAGTCAGGGCGCACGCAGCCACAGTCGTGCAGTCTGGGCTGGAGGATGTGGGGACACGCGGGGCAGTCACTGTGCACGAGAGTCGCCACTTTGGAGTATTGAGGACGGCGGTGAAGCAGAGGGGAGCGCCGGATGGGATAGGAGCCGTGAAACCCACATCACTCACCGGGGATTGAGCAAGCCCCCTCCTCTCCACCCCAGCCCCCTTCTCTCTCTCTCTTTCTCTGGTCTGCAGCCTCCAAGAACAGCCGCCGCATCATTTTTTTCTGAGCAGCAGCCCCCTCCCTTCCTCTCCTCCCTCCATCCTCTCTCTCTCTCTCTCTCTCTCCATCTCTCTTTCTGCTGCTTGCACCACTGTGGGAATGCAGCGGAGGTAAACGAATCGCAGAACCTCCCATATTTATATATATATATGTGTGTTTTTTCTTCTTCCGTCAACGCCGGATCTATCATCACAGTGGCGGATTGCAGGCGAGGCGGCTCGGCACGGGCAGGCGCACACGGCTGTCACTCCCGGACACCAGAGTCGGGTGGTCGGTCCAGGATCAGGTGGATTTAGCCCCGCTACGCTCCGGACATCAACACCGCCCCGTCTCATCGGCGGATCAAATTCTCAGCTGCCTCAATTTCCGTGGCTTCCCTTTCTGCACATCTGGATTACCCACATCTGGGGAGGGCGGGCAAAAAAGGGTGGCCGGGCATTGGGAACTGAGGGGCTGTCAGATGCAAACTTGAAGAAGCCGACAAAGACACCTGCCAGAGAGAAAGGGCTATGCGTAATGATGTATGCGTAAAAGGTGCCCAGACGGAGAGAGGAATACAGGAACAACCAGTGGTTTTGGTTGCGAAGACCTTATGCGGCCGATAATCAAGCAGCTGAGAGCGGTGACGGGTGCCTGGGTTGTTGATGTACGCACACACGCACGCACATGGATTTACAGCTCCAGTCTGAAGCTCAGCACGCAGCGGATCGATACCTCCTCCCAGTTCCCTTCTTTTTTTTGCGTCGGCTTTTTTTTTTTTTTTAACAAGCGAGTGAAGCGTCCTGGGATTTATCATCGCTTCGTTTAGCGCCTCCCGCCTCTCTCACCTGTCCATAACCCGTGCGCGCCTGTGGAAGTGTGTATATCCTTGTGTATATTTGTGTGTGTGTGTGTGTACGTGCGCGGATGCGTGTGCTTGGTTTGTTGTCCGCCAGAGGGAGTGTAGGTTATATTGCTTGTGTATGCATTTGAGTGTTGTGCCAGATTTTAATTAGTAGTGGCTACGTGACAGTGAGTGATTGTGTCTGCTTGTGGGCGTTTGTGTGTGAGTTCGTGTGTTACATTTGTGCATGTAGATACAGTATATAGTCAAGGCATTGTGCCTGTGTACTAGCTTAAGATGCCCAGCTTTTCTTTTGCACCACATCCCCTTCCTAGTGCGTGTCCTTGTGTTGTTTGGCCACCTGTTTGACCTCCCGTACATATTAAAGAGACCCAAACCTCCAGCAGGATGAGTGAGCGCTCTGGTGCAAGCACTCTGGCAGCCATGACGCTGGAGGAGCCAGGGGCTGAACAGGCATCTCCCCGAGCCCCAGGCCCGCTCCGCTGTGGCCCTTGTGCTGTGTGGCCTCGCCAGCAGACATGGCTGTGTGCCGTTCCCCTGGTAATGGGCTTTGTGGGTCTGGGACTCAGTCTCATGCTGCTGAAATGGATTGTGGTGGGATCTGTACAAGACTATGTCCCCACTGATCTGGTGGATCCTAAAGGTAGCATTGGACAGGACCCTATATTTCTCTCTAAACCCAGTGCCATGCCCAAGGGGCCCGACATTTCCACCGCCACCACTACTTCAACTGCCTCTACCACAACAATAGTGTCGACTACCATGCCACTAGCTGCGGATGGTACTGCCCCATCGCCAAGAACTCGAATTGGGCCACCAGCAAACCACTCAGCCAATGGCAGCACTGCCAATGGAGATGGCAACCGCGCACCACACCTTCACAATCGCGTTGGCACCCGCATTAGTGGAACTGTGGTCACCTCCTCCACCACTCGCGCCACCCGACTCACCCCACCACCCAGCGGTAAGGAGGTCGACCCTCGCAGCACTGTTAGAAAAGGAAGCACTAGTAATGGACATAATGGGGCTGGCAACTCAAAGCCAGGGCAGACTTCTGCTACCGTCGCCAGCACAGCATCCACTTCATCCACCGCTACTGTGAGGACCAACTCCAAGGTGCAGCCGACCACCTCCCAACCAGCACCACCGATAAAACCCACGTCGCGCTGGAGCCACGGGCGCCCCGGCAAAGGCCCAGCCACACGCCCACACCACCGTTTCCGAACACGTAAGTTCACTTTTCGGGATGGAGTTGGTGGTATGGATGGTGGAGTGCGTTTGTGTGAGGTTGTGGAGCTGGAGATGAGGGTCTCCAAAGAGCTCTTTTCTGGGCCTTTACATTTGTAATAATAGTCTGTCACTATAGCTACGAGTTATCACATAACTACATGCTTGGGTAGAAAATATGCTTTGATATGACTCATGAACTGAGAATGTATTATTATTTCTCTTCATATCTACATGGAAAGTGGATACACCAGCAGCTTAACATTAATCGTATTCATTAGCACAGGCAGATATCAGGGGATATTCTCAGTATTTTCACCCCTCTCGTCTTTATCTTTTACTTGTGCATTAATCCGATATGAATCTTACCTCCGGAGGAGTTTTTTTTCACTAACTCGTTTGAGTACCATTAAAGGCACAGCTCCATCCAGCAGAATGTATTATGTTTTGACAAAGCTAGCTAGAATTCTTTTTATTAAAACAAATAACAGGAGCAGGTGAGGTGTGGAAGTGGGAGAAAGGTTCACTCTCACCTCCTGTCTAGAGGAATCAGATACAGCAAGGCCACACAACCCATTTAGATGAGAGGATACTGGGAGTAGAGTGTCGCAGGTACTGTTTTCACACTGCGGGGAGATACAGAGAGGGAGAGAGAGAAAACGAGAAGGGCTCAGTGGGAAAAATAGACACAGGCCTGTGAACAAGGTTGCAGAGGACAAGTGGAATTAGACGAGATTGGAAATGGAGTAAAAAGAGGGAAAATACTTTGAAAAACCACATAAGACTCAAGATGATGGCGAAGGAAGGAAGGGAATGCGGGAGGCATTACAAAGCAGGAGAATGAAGAGTGGGAGCTGCGAGTAGAGAGAGATGGCAGATGGAACGGGCTAAGTGGGGGAAAGGCTTGAGGGAGATACAGAGTATAAAGCAGAGGAGCTGTGAATTTTGCATATTTAGCATTGTGTAAAGAAGGAAGGCTTCCTGATTATTCATTCCACAAGGGACATGTTTTTAACATCACAAGATATTTTTTCCAGACGTAGGTGGGGCAGGATGTGAGAGTTATCATGACTCCTGACTGGATATGACTGTGTAAGATTTAGTTCCTCTCCAACTGAGAGTGCTCACTTTTCTTTCTTTTATGAAATTTGGCTGGAACACGAGATTTCATTTGCAGTTTTGATTTAACTCTGCCTTTTGGCACCGGGTCATCTGCGTTACGATGCATTTTCACCTCGGCCTCCTGCAGCAAGAAGTAACAAGAAGAATCAAGCGACAAACAAGTGTGTGATCAACATGTCACAGCAAAAAAAAAAATCAGACAATGGATTCATCACAGGAGCAGATTATTAAATAATCAGTTTCCTGTTCTCTTTTTTCAGCAAAGTGCTCTAGAGGGCAATGACACAACATTCATATGAAAACTGAAACCATTACCCCACATTTCTGGTGTGGATCATTTGTTTGGACGGCGGTTCCGGTTGATTCCTCTCGTTTATCTGCTGGACGCGTCATTGCCATCGATTCGACAAGCAAACGGTGATCAAGTGACGTAATTTACTTCATCTTTACCTCGGGGCTAAAAATATTTTCAGCAGAGCTGGACGAGCATTGGATATGGAACCACATATTCTCTGTTGGCAGTTGAAGGGCTGTGGGGAAAATAACTTTGTTTTTTCGTATTTCCCAACTGGCTGTGGTTAGCTTGAATTTAGCAGGGCAGAATGGTTCTTCAATGGGGAGGGAATGTCCACAGAGATTTCCCAGACTCCCCCTCAGCATTATCTCAAGAGTCAATTACTTCACAGCTGAACGCTGGCAAACCGGGCAGCCCCCCTTGTGTGAACATCAGGACGCCGCCTCCAAAAGCTAAAGCATACCTAGTAAAAGTTTCCTCAGCTATTAAAAGCTTTAAGAAATTTAAAAAATAATTTCGGCGGCTGATGTTTATGGCATGGTCCCCATCCTTGATGTTGACCTCATGCAAGATGGGCTGACATTTTGACCCACTCGTGAAAACTTCATCTGTCAGGTAACGGGTGTCATTGCACATTCACTTAAAAAACATCTTTGCTATGTTGACTGAATTTTTTTATCAATAGAAACCTCTAAGTTGACACATTGATATAAAATCTGTGAAAAAAACAGCTTGCACCCAGAACATGAGATAAACTAATGGAAGCTGTGAACTCTCAACCCCTTTCCTGTTTTCCAAAAGCATCACCATGGCAACCAGCGTTTTTTAGAGCTCTTTGAAAAGTACCGGCAATAACTGATGACGTCACTGTCGGTGATAAAAATCCTTCCTACAGAAAAAGATTCTGTGGTTCTGCACCTGGTAGTTAATTCTTGAAAAAAAAAGTTTACTTGAAGTTGGGAATATGACTTTGAAGAAATATATGATTCAAAGGAAGAAACATGGATCATAACCATAAAGTGTCAAGATGGACGACATGACTGCTCTTCCATGTTAGTGGAAGGGACACAGACCAAACGTATTATTATTATTAGTTGTTATTTGCTGCTATAAACGCTGGTTGAAATGTCAGGCTTGACAGCTGAGGCCAACTCATGATTGGTTGATCTGGTGTATTGGGAGGCTCTGGCTCTAAATGTGTGTTATCTCAATATCAACAAAATCACTGCGGAACGTATTCACCAGTTGATTATTTTCAAGTTGGTGCAGGACTGTTGTTTTTCTGCTGTAAATACACTGATTTATAAAACTAAACTATCATGTACTATCACTCCCAGGATTTGTGAAGGATTTGCATAGAATTAAGTCCAACAACACAAACATTTTGAGCATATGGCGAGAAATTAATTCTTAGTTTTCACTGTGGGCCTGCACCACTGATAGTCATGCTATTCAACTCTGTGCCTCGTGTTGACACTGTTGTTTTGGACTGGATATTGAATCCTCACCACCCCTGAGCTGTTAATATTTACTCACATAGCCCTGGTGTATACGGCGTTCATATCATCTTATATGCACAACACTAACGCAGCCTTTCATGAGGCTAACTCTGGATTTCGAGTGCAGCCTCTCATGGAGCATTGCCGTTTCGAGCCTGCTGTAATAGTATGTAGAGTTGAGAGTTTATGACACTCGGTAATGACGCACAAGAAAACGTCTCGGCTGATGATGAAGCGCTCTATAAAACATGGCTTCAGGTGCAGTCTTTGGATTCAGATCCTCTCGACTGCATCTCGGGGGCAGTAACGTGATTTTTGCTCCCCTCTCCACTCATTGCTATTGCTCCTGCTGCTCGGTGAAGACCTAACCCCCCCCTCACTCTCTCGCCATTTCCCCACGGTTATTGTGTCTGCTCTTGGGGTCATTGTATCTCTCCTTCTATTTTTGCTTTGCTTTTATGGTTTCTGTTAGTGCGGCAGCTCACATTTATGAGCATATGGGCAGATGCAGAAAAACTGGCACACCCGGGATCACTAACACAAGCATGTAGCATGCGTGTGCCCGCACTCATGAATTTATCCTCTGGTTTGCTGCGTTTGAGTCTATCATGCATCCGGCTCTGCTCTCTACAGACAAACCCCAGCGGCTCAGAAGTAGGGAAATAGCAGGCGAATGGAGCAGTGCTCAGTAAATGCCTGTCGGGAAACCATGGGAGGCTGTGTTGGCTCAGGTCCCCTCTTCCACTCAGTCGTCGGTTGTAAGAAATCTTCCTTAGCAAAGTGCGCTTGTAATTCCGTGCACATCTCTCCAGTCTGAGTCCAGACTTGTGAATCGCCGGTCACATTCAAATTCTTCTTTGTCGAGCCATTCAGAGGCCTGGTGCTCGACGACTGACTCAACGTCCTCAGTTGGGAGAAACAACGGAGTCAGTTATATGTAGGACTCATTTCGGGAGTGTCGTCCAACAGAAGACGAGGAAAGTGACACTGCTATCAAGGCTGCTGTAAATCACCCAACTGAAACAACAGCTATTAAATCAGAACAGCTGTGCACTAAAGGCATTAAAAGAGATGAAAAAGTGTTGTTGCTGCTCTCCCTCTGGGTTTAATTTATCAGCTGGCTCCTTTGGCACCTGAGGAAATGAGTCAGGAGGCTGCTGTGCTCACACTTAGTCCTACATCCCACCAGTCTGTCCAGAGCTTTTTCTTTACGGTTTACTGAATTCTCAAGTGCGTTATCACTTCTCAATCCAATAAAATGATTAAGCATAAATAAATTTGATAGCATTATGAATGGCTGACTGACTTAAGCTGACTTTTCTTCGCCACAGATTCTGTGTTTCCACAAAGTGACATCGGCAGATGGATAAATAGTCACTGTGATTGGTCGGAGCAAAATAACCTCCCTCCCAAACAGAAAACAGCTTAACAATGTCATACTGAAAACTGGGGCGTTAACAAAATGGCATTTCAGTCTGAATAATATGCTGGCACCGTACAGTTATGAATTCAGAAGCTTGCTCGGATATTTTGTGCCACAGCTGATTCATTTTTTCTCCCCAGACAGGAAAATACAGGAGACTGACATCGTCGTTGTCTCTGATGTCACATAAAAAAATAACAGATGTTTTTTCACGACACACAAAGCTGTGTTTTGATATCCCCCCCCCCCAGACTATACATGAGGCCCACACAAAGTACTTCTGTAGGACCAGTGGAGCGTGTAAGGGGGATTAAAAACAAAGATATAAATCCAGTTTGCCTCTCTCTTTCTCTCCCTCTCTCTCTCTCCAGGGAGGTCAGGCTCAGATTTGCCAGGCTGCCTCTAAGGCCCCTCTGTCTCTCCTGAGACATGATCGGCTTGTTCGTTGTGGCTGGGCCCGAGCTGGGTTGCTTCTGCACAGCCAGAGTGTGCAGCTGCACCCATTCACAATTACTGTATCTTCCTAGTTGGGAGGCCGAGCTCTTGGTCATTGGATTCAGATAATTTAGTAATTTAGTATTTAAGCGCCATATGTTTTCTTGCAGATCTACTAATATCTTGAGTAATACACCTCTTTTTTTAATTGAATAATTTTTCGCTCCTGGGAAACACAAAACTGTAAATCAATTGAGCAGGTTATTCGAAATGTTAATTAATGTCCAATGTTAGAAATTACTCCTATAATCTCAGCATGATTAAAAACCTTGCCTCCAGACATGCTACATGTTATGTTTCCGACCGTGTGCCCGCTGGCCTCCAGCATTCTTTATCGTGTACATATGCAATCTGAAAACAAAAAGGCTTTGGTTCTTTTCCCCATTTAATCAGACATTCTTCTTTCGGCATAGCTGAGATTCATCAGACAGTAGCAGATATGTGGATATACTTTTCACATGCAAATTAATAAAACCGTGTTCTGCAGCATTGACCCCGAACATCTAGCTCGCAGAGACACTTGACACTGATGGGCACCAATTACAAAGCAGAATACATCAGTGTATTCAGTGGGCTAAGCCTGAAGACAAATTATCCCAGAGTGACAGCCCAGCGAATGCTTGAAATTTTGTGGGAATTGATCCCGTGCCCTTTCCATTGCTAGTGCCGTGCTCTACCCACTGAACCTCACAGAATCGATAAGGAGGAGGGAGGAAAAGAGCCTCGAGTGCTAAGAGAGAGAGAGAGAGAGAGAGAGAGGGAGGACAGAAACAGGGTGTGTTGGAATAAAAAAGAAAAAAAGAATTTATGGGGGCAAAGACTGTCAAAAACCATAAGAGCATGATCCAGAAGTACGGATCCACCATTCTTCTCCTTCTATTATTATCTCTCATTTTTATGCAGATTGTCCCCAAGGTATTATCCATATTTGAATTTTTTAAGTATTTCACTTCAATCCTGTCACCACAATGCCTGCATGATGTATCCTATGCAGAACTGAATCAGCAGGCTATGTAAATCAGTGCGATGTAATATATTATACATTTTTCGCTACCATAGGTGTGTGTGGTGGGGAGGGGGGGTAATTTTCCCATAAATATAATGAAGAAAGAAGACATTTCAAAGACTTTTCTACTTTTGTTGGAGGTGAACTTGTTTCGTATCTGGAAATTACTCTTTTTTTCATAATTGTGAAATCGTTTCATTTTTCAAGCCGAAAATGGCGGCTATCTCTGATTCCACATGATGAAACAAGCAGGGTGTCCCCCTCGCCTCTGGGAAATGATACCAGGCTTTGTGGGTATAAATATAAAACGGCTACATGATTAATCGAGGAAATCATGTAGCCTCGAGAATGAGTGCGATGTTAGTTGGCAGCGGTTACGGTAGCTTCTGCTGTTCGTCCAGTATTTATTATCAAACTGTGTGGCACTGTTGGGAGAATGCTAGAGAGAAACAAATCGGGCATTGACAGGTTAACATGGGAATGTTTTACAGGAAAGTGAAAGTGCTGCCAAAATATGTCATGTTGGCCTCATCGTCCAGTCACACAAGGGATATCTGATCCTTGAGTTGAGCCTGTTAGGCAGCACTTCCCCTCCGGTGTGTACATATCCCTCCTCCTTCAGTTAAATTGGATGACCCTAACCGCAACCCTTCCCCTAACCTTAACCTTTTTACGACCTAAAGCACACAGAGCTTGCTGGGGGGTGCTAAAAGGCCACAGACCAAGTGCCTCCAGAGGGACTTTGCCTCAAGTATCTAAATTCTCTGGCTATTGTTTCCCTGCACGTGTTGCTTGATATATGGCGACAAGCTGCATCACAGAAGTGTCGACCCCTAATGTGCCTGTTCGCAGCCTTAGATCCTCACATGGAGCCCTGTTCCAAAGTCGAGGCTGGAAACTAAAGGCCCGCAGAGTCGGTGACTCTCTTCAAATCACTTCATAAAACCTATTTTTATAAACTTGCTTTTCATGTAATGTTTTTTTTTATCATTTTCTTATAACCTTAATTGTGTTATTTTTATTGTTCCATTTACTGCTTTTATGTGTTTGTATGTGACATAGTGTTGATGTCTGGACTTCCTGTCACATTGGCTTCCTGCTGATATGCCTCTTGTATTTTCCTTTTGTTATTATATATTATTATTATAATAATACTCCTCATTATTTACTATTGTGCAATGCACAAAAAACCTCATCACATGAGAAAAAAAGGTCCAAACAACTTCAGCTGCTGTTCTCAAGTTTGAAACATGAGTCATTATCCAACAAGCTCTGTCTAAAATTACAAATGTGGTGTCCATTCCATTTCATGTAATGTATGCACATACAGGCCTGCCAGTGAAGTTGACATTGTGTCGTTGCTGTAATGGATATCCTGCAAAGTTTATCATATGCTTCCCGATGACATTGGCACTGACTCTCCGGCAGCAGTCAGGGGACTCATAGATTGGCGGAGAAGAAGCTCGTCTGCTATAAGTAGTGACTGAGGCCATCTTAGGGCTTCTTAATGTCACAGTGTGATTTATGTAGACAAAATGTCTACCGGGAGGTGGCACAGAGAAGAAGAGGAAGGGCGGGGTGCTCTGGCTGAAATATTAATGTATGGGAAGAGAAACGTGGAATGTGTGTTGCCGGAAGTGTGAATAATTGATGAAGCTTCCCTTTTATGAAGTGCTTGAGATGTCCCATGCTCAGTGGTCTAATGGCAGAAACATGGTTTCAGATTTTACTGTACAAAGGGACCAATAGTCATAAGTGACCTTTCATATTATTAGAAATCCGAGGACACATAACCTGTAAAATATTTGGATTCACATTCTTCTTTTTTTCCTTCTTGCTAATCACTTGTCATAAACGTGGCCCTCCCACACAGTTAATGCTTCCTGGTGCTCCCACAGAGAAATAAAAGTGTTCTTGACCCAAGGAAAGAAATAATCCTAACTAAAAGTAAACAGTGAGACCATTATTGTCTTCATGACTCCCCCACTTTATATCCTTTCAAATTGGAGGAAATGAAGAGTGGAGAACGGTTTTAAATACTGGGTTTTATGGTGGAGGTGGTGTGTGTGTGTGTGTGTCTCTGTGTGTGTGTGTGTGTGTGTGTCTGTGTCTGTGTGCGTGTGCGTGTGCGTGTGTGTGTGTGCTCGGGGAGTACTCACTACCTTGCTCATTTTAATCACATGCTGTCATGGCTACTTACCCACAAGTCTTCTTCCACCGTGCTTGTTTGTTGCTCAGCAATTGGGTTCTCGATACTGGCCCGGTTCTAATCCAACAAAGAACCCTGTCATTCATTCCCCCACTTGTGCACCCATTCATTCATTCATTCATTCATTCATTCATTCATGTGCAGAGAACACAGTGATTGGCTGACAGCTCAAGGGGCGCAGATACAGTGGCCCAGTTCATGTGGCTGTGGTAGTGCAGAGAGGATTACAGTCCATCATATCTGATCTCAGACTGTTAGATCCCAATATTGAATTACGGACCCCGCGGGGTCTCTGGTTCCGTTATCAATTTGCAAACGAATAATGTGGAGGGGAAGAGGATGGGAGGTGGAGGTGTGTGTGTGGCTCTGAGGCAGGTTTTTGGTGGAATGTGATGAATCTAATAACAGCCAATCTGATGACCGAGGGACTGCAAGTGGCAATGCAACTACAGGGCCACGTGTGATTTAGGTATTATGCCTCTTGCATTTTTACCCATTCAGTTGAATATATGATGTCATTTTGGGGGGAGTACAGCTGTGGTGGCTACTTAAAGCCTTCATTAACAACCCTTAAAAAAACATTTATGGGCCACAAATGCTTTAAAGCAACATTTTAAAAGCTGTATGAGGGCTTATAAATGCAGAGGAGCGTGTGTGACATTTGACAACACACACAAACACACACACACACACACACACACACACACACACACACTGTAGTTTTGTTATTACTAAAATACATTTCCATTTTTCAAAAAACAATTCTACAAAAATAATCTCATTCTGTCTAATTCAAAACTTGCACTTATCTTGACACGACAATAAGCCTCCAGTAGTGAATTGCAATTTAGAAAGTGTTGCATCTCGTCCTCCAAACTTGTCTGGATCCAAACCTCGATTATTTGCGGCATGGAGAGATATTTAAAGTCACGACTTCAAACTGAGGTATGCGCGGCATGTGGAACACGATTTCTCACCAGCCCTGCTTCGCACATAGCATCTGGGTGCATGACGAGCCTGCAGGAGAAGTGTGGATTGCGGAGGTTGCAGCAGTTGGATTGATTCACTGCAATGTGTGGCCTGCTGCCACCCCCAGTGACGGGAAATGTGCCATGGTGCCCTGGTTGAGATGGAGAGGCTAGTTGTGGTGCGTGAAGATGGAGGTGGAGATGGAGGTCACCTCCGTCTCTCTCTCTCTCCCACTATTATTCATGCCTCTATACTTAGGTTCTCCTTTTTTATATTCTCATCCTCCTGTTCTCTATTTCTTTGCTCTCAGCTCCTCTTTGTGGCGTTGCTTCAGTCACCTGACATCGCTGAGCACCAGCCAATAAGAGCTCTTATCTTAGAAGTGTACTGAAAGAGACTAAACCATTGTTCATCATTCCATATTAGCTAATGTCACCACTTTCTGTAAAGAAGAAATTATAACAATGAACCAACTTGATTTCATTTTTATTATCAACTGTGCTGCTTTTACCTCCAGGCCTTTGTGTGTGCTGAACCTTAAAGCTGGACAGATGCATGTTTAGTCATTGCGTTCCATGACAGCTCAGTGCCTTACATAATCACTTCTATTTACATATTTCCGCACCTTACAGTAAATGTCAAATGGGATTAGCAATAGATAACCCCATCTGATATTGTGTTAAACATTCTGTAATATATATATATATATATATATCATGCATAGAGACTATCCAATAGGTTGACTCTATGTAAGCATTGGCACTGCAAGGTCCAAGACAGTTTGAAACTGTAGATGGTGTTATGAGCTTCTTTCAACCCATAAATGTAGATTTGTTCTAAACAAATTCAATAATTCATGTGATATTAAAACCAGCATTATCTTTGTGTTGTGGATCTGTTTGAAGTCGTATACTGAATTTACATAGAGGACGTTTTGTGTAAAGGAAACTGTTACATGCATTAAACATCTGTATCTTCAACATTCAACCGCTTGATCTCCGATTGGAACGCCGAGCCTGTGGGGCCAGCTGTAGTGGTGTGACAGCGCAGCATGTTTTTTGAAGAACACTGGCTCCATGTATCATTAGAACCAAACTTTAAAGTGCTTTTGATTGTACATAAAGCTTTAAGTGGCTGAGGTTCAGCCAACATGGCGGACTCCATGCTCTGCTTTATGTTTGTCCACTATCAGTCGGATCCTCCTCTGTGGATTCGTTAGATCTCGAGAACCAGGAGAGGAATATTGGAGATGCAAAACTCTGCTCCCAAACTGTAGAATTATCTCCCACTGGGGTTTTATGGAGGGAGCTTCAGTGAGTCTATTTTCGTTAGCTTTCATGTCATCTTTTTACTTTCAATATATTTATGTTGTGGTCCCTCTTTTTAGTATTACATGACTTTTAGGCATGCTCGATTGCTCCACCTCTTACTCCGGCAGTTTGCTTTTCTTTCATGTTCTGCACCCTCAAAACTACATTATGCATATAAAAGCTGCTAATATACTGTATTGTAAGAAATAAACATGGCTGTTCAGATTACACCGGGTGTCAAAGATTAAACACCATCATGTTTGGGGTTTTTGAGGTGTCAGATTATTCAATAAAATGAAAGATGGACTGTCAGGGGCCCAGGTTGTACCCGATCAGACATTGATGAATAGTGGAGAGGGAGATGGAGGCTCCACTACGGTTGTCCTGTGTTATTTTCCAGGGGGCGTGCACAGCTTGTCTCATGCGGTAATCCATGCATGGTAAAACCTTATCCACAGGGATAATGTCAACTCGCTCCCGAAGATAACAAGACAAAAGCCCTTGCCTAGCGCTCACTCCACAGTTTGTTTCATATTCCGCTAATCTGCCATCTTACATTGGTCTGTTCCATGGATTTGTTGGCCAAGCCTACAGATGAATACACATACACACAAACTGGACTGTGCAGCTTTGCCAGTTGCTTTAAACAGAAAAGATGGCGGACAGAAATGGACATTTATTACATTTGACTACATTAAGCGCCCCCCCCTTGCTGGTTGTTTGAAGGGTACATAGGAATAATTCACAATCAGTGGCGCTACAGTTGTTGTTGTACAGTGCATCCTCACTCAGGGACGATCAATGCAGAGTTAACACATTTATCAGCCATGTGTTTACCATCATTACATATTGTTGTGGGCTTAGATTTAAGTGTGCCAGATGTTTTTATTGACTCATGGAAGCCATGGATTACTCACGGCAAGTTGACTGAACCACCACAAGTGGAGTGTGATTGTAAGTAGTCTACTGTGGTTGGCTGTTGTGAGTGGGACGAGAAGGCCTCGCCCTACAGGAGCCTGGTGGGAGGAGTTTGGTCTTCAGGTAGGGTCACCTCACCTGGCCATGGTGGTGCCATTGAGCCAGTCTCCGTTTCCCCATGGCCTCCACTGTTTTTGCTTTTTGTCTCTGTTTAAATTTCCTTTCCAGTTCTTTAACGAATATTTTTGTGTGTGTGGACTAATCTTCTATCGAGCTACCTTAAAAGGAGGGTTACTGATCATTTCCTGCTGTGGTTAAATGCAGGAACAAGTTGTCAATTATCTTTGTGTAAAAGTGTGTGACTTGTTAGTGTCTTTGTGAGTGTGTGTGTGTGTGTGTGAAGTTCTGTGGTTCTTCGGTGTAAAGATCAGAAGATCACAAAAAGACATTTGGCATTTCGTGCTCAAAGTGGTCGAAGTGATCCAAGGTTTGAGAACACTGAATCTTCACTAGACTGAAAGAGCATCCATCACATTCACACCCAACCCATCAGACAACGCAGTGAATTATATATTGAAAGTCCCTCCCCCCGAACATCCAGGCAGAGACATCTTTCTTGCTGTCTCTCTCTTCCATCTAATGTGCTGCATTGAATCATTGATAGGACATCCACAACAACAGTGCTCCTCCCTATAAAACACCTGTCACAGACAGCCTGAAAGGAATATAACTAGAGCGAGACGCAGAATCTGTTTTGATCTTTTGAAGAGTGAGTATGCGGCAAAATGATGCATTTTGGGGCTTGTAGGCAAATAGGTTATACTGTTGACTGCCGTGCCTGATATGACACCTTTAAAAAATGATATATCAGCGCTGGCGGCTGACTCACAGATTGGAGTTGAGTTTTTGTCCAAAAAAAGTGGCTGCATGAATTGTCTTCATCATATTTTCACAAAAGAACTCCAGTATGTGAGTGACACTCTCCCGCAGTGGCGTTTAGCACTTCAGTGTCTTTTCTTCTCGTATGTGTCAATACTCACTGAGGAAATGGAAACACCCAACCCTGTATGTATTTTTCCATGGCGGCTATTAATGGAATGGAACGACTCTGAGACACTGCCGTTGTAGGCACTAATATGGCTCCTCACTCAGTCATCAAGTATACTCTTTGAACTCAGCTGGAGTCAGGGATGCTTCAGGGATATGATGGAATATTTTATTGCAGTTGTGGGAAAGTGATTGGTGGGGTTTCCTCAGTCCAATGGTTTCACCCTCTCCCGCTCGTAGTAGCTTAAACCTTAAATCCTCGAGCCGGGTACCCAAGTGACTATTTTGCATGTTGTTACTCCTAAATCGGCTGTTTTACAAAAGAACTGTGTTGCCTCTGAGTCTGTCGAGTGTGTGTGTGTGTGTCTGCATTTGTGAGCGTGTGTGTGTGTGCAAAGGCCGGGGGGTTGGTGAAGATGAGGCTGACAGCCCAGTCCAGAAAGACTCCGTGGCATTACAGAGAATAATGAAGATTAAGCTGAGATTGGGTAGTTGGAAGATTGGAGGGTCAGTGTGTAAGATCAATGTGTGCTGCGAAGTTAAGATAGATGAAGGTGAGGGCAGACAGATTTCCTGTGGAACCATCTTAATTAAAAAAAGCCACATATTCTCTGAGTGGCCACGTCACGCCTCGATCAGATAAGAAAATAAAACACCAGGCATAATTCATGGTTTTCTTCTTGGCTGAGGGGTTCGGAACGAGCTGTGATTTGCTGGGCTGCTGATCACAAAGAGCAGCATCTCTTTTGTGCAATCACGCTGTGTTTTCAAACCAAATTCTGTGGGATTACATGTAAGATGTTGACGACAAAGTATTACCTGTCATCTATCACAATTCACTCTGAGAGCATTTTCTTTCCATTTGTGCTCCACGGCGAACCGG
Source organism: Paralichthys olivaceus (assembly GCF_024713975.1). Taxonomy (NCBI): domain Eukaryota; kingdom Metazoa; phylum Chordata; class Actinopteri; order Pleuronectiformes; family Paralichthyidae; genus Paralichthys; species Paralichthys olivaceus. The sequence goes on along the minus strand of NC_091113.1, from coordinate 5,701,451 downwards.
GCAACATTACAGAATATGTAATAATAAGCAGGCCTGTGCTTTTGTATTGGGTCACGTCCAGGGCAAGGCCATCAAACACTGGGCATAAGTCAGAAAATACACCCGCACTTGTTCTTTGGTAATCCACAACAGCTGGTGTGTGTGTGTACATGATGGATATCGCTTGTGTCCACAAGTGCATGTGTCTATGTGCAGAGACAAGAGAGAGGAGATGTAGCTGGGCCATATGGGTCCAGCTGTGGATCTGGTGGCCTAGATAAAAGGCTAGATGGGTGCCACCACCTTCATGAGGTGCCAGCAGAACAGTTAGAGGAGGTGTTAAAAGCTCGAAGGCTTTTTTGGGCCTAAATATCCAGCAGTGAGAGAGAGAGAGAGAGAGAGAGCTCCTCCTTCATAAGGAAGAATAGTTAAAATAATGCACTGAGGTCATAATTAAGGTTCATATCACTGTTATGGCTGTGATGTATTGATTAGTAACTTATATTTATCTACTCAACTAGGGTAAAAAGTAATTATTTTTATTACTGGCTATTTCTTTGAATGATTAATTTACTTTTACATTTCCCCGGAAGCAAAGAAGAGGTCCAAAAGACATCTATATTATTCAGAGTAATATTTAGGCTGCAATTAAATTTTCGTCATTATCAATTATCCTGCAGATTATTTTTTGCTTAGTCTTTTTAAATGGTGCAAAGCCCATGGGGATGTTTTCAAATGTCCTTTCAGCGGCATCGCATCACAACAGGGTCGGATCTAGTAACTAATAACAATAATAACAATACATATGTTAATTTATTAACTGTTTTTTTATTTGCGAATATTTTTTAAATTACAGATTATATTTTATCAAACATTTTCGATGATGTGTGGCTTTGCTCAAATCTAAAGAGCTAACAACAGAAAACATGGAATGACTTAAATGTGCACCCTGCTGACTCAGGAATTGTGCATGGATGTTAGATATATAATTGGCCCCTCTGTGTAATCGTGGTCCCTTTCATGGCCCCTAATTTAGGAAAGTCCTAGACCTGCAACCACATCAGAAGTCCTCACAGTGGGAACCTGAACTCAGAGACTGTGTAAAAGACTTAAACAATATATCGGCAGAACAGTTTTTGGTGCATAATCAAATAATACACTAACTGTTTTAACTCTAGATCATTTAAAGCAGATGAAATACTTGATAAATGACCATAAATCCTAAATATTGTTCTGTCAATTAACTGTTACTTTTGAATCTGAAGGTTATGTAAAAATAGGTAAATGTGAAAAATGTTGCTTTTAAATTTGGTTGGAAAGTGTTTGCAGCCAAAAGCGGCCATTTCAGAAAAACCTCAGCACGGAGCCCGACCCCACACAAGCACTTCAATGGTTATTGTTAAAGGAGAGGTGGAGAGCCGGTGGCTGTTCTGAAGAGAAGGAGGAGGTGAGGTAGCCAGTCTCTGTCCTTTTTCCAGGGAACTCTAGGACAGCCAGAGCATTCACCAGCACCCCAGGGAGACAGATTAATGCAGAGGCTTTAATATTTCAGATGAAAACGTATTACTGCTCTCTTGCTCTTTCTTTCTCTCCCCAGCTCAGAGATGTGGGGCCTCAGTATTGCTTGCTCTCCTCTTAAGTCCTTCCTCCCTGGCCAGAAGCATGGGAGTGTTTTGCTGTGGGGTAGACTCCCCCCCCGCCCCCGTCCAAAGCCTCTCAGTCTACTCATTGTGACAAGAAGTGGGAGATCACTTCTAAATGAATAGTGGTGTGGGTCTGTGTTGTGGTGCACTCGCACTGAAAGCTCTTGACCTTGCAGCCGACCCTTTGCTCTCTGTTTGGTGGCAAGTTGAATCAACAGTGTGAGTCACCTCGGATGAGGCGCAGTGGACTATAGTTGTGTCCGCTCGCGTCTTTGCCATGAAAACCTCTCGGACAGAAGTCCCCGTCCTGTTTTGTGTCAGCCACCATCTTCCAGCGTCAGAAAAATCCATTGTGATCCCATTTTTTTCATCTGATCCAGTGGCAGTGATCCAGGCTTAAGACTAAAGACTCAACGTATCGTATGCTACAGAATTCATAGGTTTCCAACATGTCTGCTGGCAAGTAAATCCACCCTAAGAAGATTAAAACAGACAGTGCTCCCCACATGTGTGCGATCAGGCCAAATGAAGGAGCTCCATGGATGTAGGCGTACAGGATACGTCATAGGGCACCTCCTCTGGGACCCATGGACCACGCACCAAGCTTTTAGAGCAATGGGAAAAATCTATAGCATCTTATTGCCTGATTTAATGACATTGATGTTCAAAGATACTCACAGATGTTTTTCCAGTGTGGCTGTCCATTACAGTTTTGTGAAAAGAAAGACTGATGCATGGTTGTATTAAAAGAACTGGATGTTTTCCAAGTAAAGGGTGAGTTAAAGGCCTTTTCTTTCAGTGGTGTCAGCATCTAATGACACATTTTTCTTTTAATGCGAATCTGGCAAATACGGCTGCGATTAATCTGTTAAACGAGTCTTTCCTCATTTATTCAACGCAGGGCACAAAATGCCAAACCAGTTTTCAAAAGTGATGCCTTCAAGTTTCTCCTTTGGTTTGATGCACAGTCCAAAATCCAATGTTATGTTATAAACAAACCCAAAAAGAGAAAATTGTCATATTTAATAAGCTGGGACTAAAGAATTATTTTGCAAGAAATTTAGCTTGACCTAAATATTATTCAACTATCAAAGTAGTTGCTAATTAATTTTCTGTTAATCTCTGAATGTGCATGACAGTATTAGCGGTTTCTTTTCTAGTAGTTTTATAAAGGTCATAGACTTAATGATTTTCAAATGACCTGCAACTCCATCCGTGGCCACTAAGCCTAAGAAGGGTTTGTTCCTGGAGGCTTTGATTAATGTTGAGCTCTTGCTAAAGAACTCGTTGACATGACTCACTGACACACAGGCTGGAGCTCAGATTGTCTTATCTGGAGTAGGATCTCTCTACAGTTTCCCACTTGTTCTGTTACTGCATGTGCGGGTCAGGGTCACCGTGACAACATGGCAGCCCTGACGTGCAGTTCCTCAGAGAGTATGCTTGGGGGGGGGGGGGGTTGTGTAGCCTCTGGTCCTGCTGGGAAATGTATTCCCTGCAGTGTACCCAGGGTTAGACCCTCGGCCTCCCCCCCAGTTAGCGTCTCAGCATGGCCCAGTACAAACCTCCAGAGGGAGGACGTATAGTTTCTCGGCCCGACTCCAACAGAACTCTCTCAATGGGTAGTTTGTGCTGGCAGGTTTATTCTGTATCTTCCGTCTCGTGGTTTTCAGTTGATGCATACTATTTAAGATGTCATTCTTCATCTACCTCCTCTCTCAGGGCCTGGGGCTGTGTGTCAGAGAATGATTTCCTCCTCCTCCTCCGTACCTCCAGAGCTGCATGTCACATGCACAGAAGCTCACATTTGCCCACCTAGGACACAGCAAGACACATGCTCACGCTGCCTCTCACACATGCATTTATATAAACAGGTTTTCTCTCTGCTGCTTTTTGTCCCCCTCAATCACTCCATTTCTCTCTCTCTCACAAACACACACACACACACACACACACACACACACACACACACACACACACCTCTCTGCAGTTCATCCCTCCAGAGGCCTCCTGCCTCTCTCCAAGCCAAACAGTGTGCTAATGTGCTGACGTGTTTGACACACGCCCTCGTTTCCCCCATTTCTTCTCTCTCGCCCTCTTCCTCCACCTTATCACTTCTTTCACAGCTCCCTCCCTTCTCTATGAACTCACATGCTCAAAGAGTCATGCACACACACACACACACACACACACACACACACGTGCGCACATTGAATCCTTATGCAATTTTCTATAATTAAACGTTTGCAGCGACAATTGATGTAATGAACATTATAAAAAAGTAGTAGGGACATTTGTTTTCAAAAGATGGAACCTGAGAGCAAGGTGCAATCGTAATTGTCAGTGAATTCATTGTAATCAAGATTCATAGTGTCTGTAAAGTGAGCTCAGATTTGTAAGGAGATACTAGATGCTATTTGGATGCTCAGCTATCAGGCACTTTGTCTTCATAGTGTTTTAAATGTGAAGGCAGTAAAACATTAATGTTCATTCAAAGTGTTTTCTTCGATACAGACACACACACACTTTATTTATTGTGATTCACCTCTGTGGTATCTATTTATCGAGACAGTTCAAATCCAGTTTAATCTAAAGCTTTGGGAGTTATATGAACACACATGAACATTTTGACAAATGACTCTAATCTCCGTTGTAATTTATTATTTTGTAAAGAGAAGCCAAAATTTGCTCTCTGCTGCCTGTGTGTGTGTGTGTGTGTGCGTGCGTGTCGCTGAAACATTCCCTCCCATAGGTGTGGCCCCAGCCGACTGGCAGAGCACACACTTAAAGATAATGGGAAACGATTAGTTAATTAATTGATTTACACAGAATTAATCACGAACTATGTCATTAGCCAGTTAACGGTTTATATTATTACCAATTCTTCAGTCTCGGCTTCTATTGGTTGAACAAAATGAGCAATTAAAAAAATTGCATGTTTCCCGAACCCTCGGAGCTGAGAACATGTGATGTGATTTTAACATTCTCCGGCATTTTACAGACTATACAGTAAGTCACCAGTCAGTTAATCGAAAACATTTGTAAAAAGATTGTTCATTGCAGCTATTCATCGATCACAAGAGTTGGAAATCATTACATTTTTTTTACACATTTTCTAACCAAGAATAATATATCACAAGAAGTCAAGCAGAGAAGTGAGTTGAAGGACAAAGTCTGTCATTTTATCTTACATGTCTAGTGCATTAGAATGTCGGGCCTTGAGTGCCCTTCTAGTTATAATAAGTCACTGATGGTGTCTAGGTTTTGCCACCATGCTTCTTCTGTCTCTTTAATTGCTGTTGTGCCGTCTGCCGAGGTCTTTCTGTTTGGACGGTTCCATCTTTAATGCTGCTGCCATGGCTGCTCCCTCCCCGACACGGCACCGCTCACAGAATCACTGCCCCGCAGTCTTATCTCGCCCTCGCCTCAGAAAATAAAGTTGGTGTGTCCAGTCGAGGAGCTGTTCAGCACTGAGAGCCGTAACGCGGGCAGCTATACAGCACCGGGGCTTTTTAGAGGTCGACGCGAGTCAGCAGAAGACAGGGCGCAACAGGAACACGATGTTGAGAGGCAGAGACACACTGAGAGCAGCTGGCCGCGAAAGAGGGAGGGAGGGTGAGGGAGCAAGAGATGAGGCGGGGAGAGAGGGGAGGGAAATGCGGAGGATAGAGGGATGGAGGACAAAATGGGGGAACGGAGAGACCAGAGTATCATTCTCAGTTACACTGTTTCACATGGTGGAGCCCCTCTTTAAAAGGCCAATTACTCTGTAATAGTGCTGGACTGACTAGGTGATTTCTCACTGTGCTGAGTGGAATGGTGGAGCAGGAGTGGAGTCAGTCCAGTGGAGAGACCCAATCATCATCGCACTGGAGTGAAGGGAGCCCAGGGACACACACACACACACACTGTATGTATGAGTGTGTGCATGTGCGTGTGTGTGTTCCTGAACAGTTTGCATGTATAATTTGCACCACACTCTGATGGATTCATTATTAAATGTGACCGTCAAGCACTGCGAGTATTCTTCTGTTGTATGTGTTGTAACGTGCATGTGAATGAAGCGACCCCTCACCCCTCGCTGTGCAGCACAGCAAAGCACAATGAGAAACTGAATTCACTTTAAACATTTATTTTCTGTATTAATCTGAATTGAATTTAATTGAACATTGACTTAATATTTAAAAACACTTGAATACATTGACGGCCACGATGAATGGCGGTTCACTGTCATCTCTCCCTCATAGAATCACACTCGCCTGCACTAACACTGAAACCCTTTTTATTCCTCTTTGTACCTTTCATTTATTTATTTGCTTTTCCGTTCCTCTTTTCTCTCCCTCCTGCCCTGCCGATCCAACACTGTGGTACCGTGGGCTTAATACAGACAGCATTCAATGGTAATTAGTTACTTTTAATTTAGTCGATGTCAGGATTTAAGCTTGTTTCTGTGCCGTTCACTTATATTTGGATAAGAACAGGCGACTGTATAAATGGACAATACCGAGAGGATTAAGGCTTCATGCAACACAGCAGTAACCCATCCTGACAATGGGAAGATTTAAGCCACATGTCAGCTAATAACTGCACACTACTACACTAATTGAAAGAGAACCTTGGGTCTGATTGGCTGTTGTATGTGTGGATGTGGATTCAGATGCTCTAGATACTCTACTGTAACGCAGAGGGTAAGCGGCTGCAACAAATCCATACACTTATATAAATTAAAAGTAAATAAAAATAAGATTACATGTTTCTTTTGTATGTTTGATTTTTCATTTCCAGTTATTATTTTTTTTAATCAAATCTTTGACTCTATTTAAACAAAGCAATGAATATACAAATAATATTGGAAAATATACAAATATTATAATATTACATACAAAAAATGTAAAACTCCCTTTATTCATTGATTTAAATAAGTTGACATTCATCACAAAGACTTGCTGACTGGTTTCTTGTCAGTATATTTCAATGATCAGCACTTTTTCCCATCTTCAAGCAGGAATGATGGAATACATCATGAATCAGCGTCGAACGTAACCTACACTTACACCCTCGAGTCAAGTCAGCAATTTAAGTCTGTCACTCAAGTCTCAAGCAATGTGGAATCAAAAGATGTGGAGCATCACAGGAGAACTGAGAATAACCTCGGGCTCAGACAATCAGGGAAGGGGCTGCTGGAACGAATCTAATAACTGACGGACTCACCTTCAGTAGCTGCTGGTCACCTGGAACAATATTAGGCTCTTTAGCGATAACACTGTTTACAGGTAAACAGGAGGAGGCTGCAGCTCACGTACATATAAATAAATAACATATGTTGTTTACTTTTGGACTTTTCTAGCAAGAGAGATTTTCAACCATCAAACCGTCGGAGTCTGATCTAATTTGTCTCTGTAAAATAAAAAGGTCATGCTCAAAATAAGCCAGACAGAATTCCCTGACCTCCCAGCCCGACTTCCGCGGCTCCTCCTCTGTGGCTCCCTTTTAAAAGCAGACTTACCACAAGCTAATGGTCGCGTATGAATGTTTAAACACATATGGATGGGATCAAACATTTTTAGATGTGCGTGACAGCACCCATTCCACCCCTGGTGGCCTTTCCTGGCCTCAACTAAAGATCCTCGAGTGAAGCCATGCTGAAAGAACCAGTTGACACTGTCGCTGCTGCATTAGTGCTGCGTGCGTGTGTGCGTGCATGTGTGCTCACAAGGGGAGTGTAGAGAAAGGTATGATGGAGGTGGAGGAAAAGCTGTCTTCACACCCAACAACCAGCCAAGATTGTGATTTAAAATGATACAAATGCATTGCGTGTGGAGAGATACAGCGGTCGGCTCCTAGTCCCAGATTTAGAGAGGTTAGGGCTGCCAAATGGACTCCTCCCAAAACACCCAGGCTTCTGCAAATATTAGAGAAGGCCAGGCTCTTTGTATGAGGTGGGCAATGTGCACATACACGTCCTTACCCTAATGGCTATTCCCGTTTTTGACTTATCTTTGCTAATGCACAAATATATCCTTCAACTAATACATTGATTTCCTGTGCATCCCTTTTCTATCACTCTGTTTTCCTTTTTATCGATCAGGCAAATGCAATGTTGTACAGTGCTGCCTTTGCATGTGTGCCTGGTGTGACCTTGTACATTGAGTAAACACGCGTGTGCATTTGTTATTGGTTTGTGCACGGACTAGATTGCAAGGGCACTGCAGGGGTTTGTTTTAAATTGATGTTGCTGCCTTTCATTCGTCTGACAAGTTGACAGGACTTTTTAGTGCACCGGCATAACAACACAGGCACTGGGGAGAAAATGCTGCAGACAACAGACAGAAACACAAGACAGGAAGAACCAGGAGGAGTCACATGTCTAGTTTATAAAAATAAAAAATTAAAGCATAAAATTCACTGACAGTTGTCTCCCAGAAAGTCGGGCTGTTTGGGAAATAAACTTTTCCCACCCAAGGTGAGTGAAAACCCCACCTCTGCTCGTTGCCTCAGGATCAGGTTAAGTATATCAAACTCTGAATGCACAGTTCAATTTAAACTTTGTAAATTATTATTTTTTTTTTTCTTATTCTGCATTCCTATGATGTGAACAGGATTGACAGTAACAATGTTTTTTCTCTCTTATTAAAGTGAGTGATTTTCCAGCTAAATATAGCGATGTTATTTTTTACTGGAAACCAGCCGTTATTCGGACATTTTGTGTGATTAGGATTTGCAGAGTGAAAACGATGCATATAGCAGACAAGCAGGGTTTATAGTTCTAGATGTCTGTGTGACAATGTGACATGTGGTGCAGCAACGCAAAATTGCCAAAACACATCAGTGCAGCAGACCGACTGGATTTCTCAAGTCAAGTCAAATCGCTTTAATGCATCACTTACATGTCCTTATTGCCAAGCCTGGGCGCAGCGAGGTAGAAAAAAATGCATTGCACCTATTTCTCCTGTTTCTGCCACTTTCTGGCAAGTCAATAATATTCCAATCTCTCAACATAAATGCAAAACGAATGATGTCGATCGTAGCAGTGAGTCAGGGCCGCCCTGGCTGGGGCCTTTTAAAATTGAATCTTTCCAGATCGGGGCGTCACTTTTTTTAGTCAGAGCCTTGTAAACAAAGACTGGTTGCATATTGTTTAATCCAGGATTAGATTCACCTGTAACTGGGCCCCGCTCGGAGTGAATTAACTATTAAATTGCTCTTTAGAGAGGGGATGCCACCTGATACGCCTGGGCCAGCCGCACGGGGAACACGGTGATGAATCTCTAACAAGATGGGAAAACAAAGAGCAACGAGCTGCTAAGGAATCAAAAGCCTCTCATGGTTCTTGAGGCGGTTTGGCAGCACACACAGCGAGGCAGTGCAGTGGCAGAGAAGATGAGCAGGAGCGTAATTATCTCTGTCCACTAAACCCCTCATTGGCTCACCACAACGACAGTGGACTGTGGGGTTGTGTGAGGAAGTTGTGACCACATTAGCTCCACTCATTGGCGGATTCGGGGGCAATTTCATAACGATGTAGAGTGGCGGCCATGAGGGTTGTGGCGAGGTAACGGTAATAGTCCGGCGATTGCAGCAGGTGCTTACAGGGGTTATGAGCCCATTCAGGCCTCATCATTACAGAGCAGTTAAGAACCGAAAGAGGATTCACTTAAATCTGAATGTGAGGCAATTTAACACATGCATGCTTCATGTGTTGTTGTCGGGAAGCGTTTGCTTCCGCTGATTCTATGGCTCCTATTGATCCACACTGTTACTAACATCAGACCGCTTGCTAATGTTCCTTTGTGTCTGATGGAATTAAAACCTCATGTGAAAAAGCCATCATCTTTTTTTGCATTGTCAGTGTCTTAAAAAGGTTTTTAAAATTTCAGTCTGTTGAGTTCCTTTGAGCGCTCGTGCCGGCCCGTTCCTGAGGGTCTTAAATCACTGGGCTCTGCGCTGCCCATTTGAACGGGATTAATACTCCAGAGGGAAGTGGGTGATAAAATATTAGGCATGCTCCTCTGCAACAAGACTCATCATTCTGGACAGCATTTTAGCCACGGGGACATTTCACAGGAGTTGGTTTAGAAGAGACACTGCAAGAGACGACTACTGCTCTAAGACAGACAAAAGCCAAGACCTTACATCTGCCCATGTGAAGATCCCGCTGAATCTCCCACTGTCTTTCCCGTTCTTTGTGCAGCTATGGGCCTACGAGGAAGGCTCTACATTTGTGTAAATGTATTTTTATCATCAAATGTTTTTGCCACTACACCCCTCTTTACTAAGAGTGCATGCAGAACTAAGGAAATGAACACGAGACAAAACTTTATGTGCAGAAACTCCTCAAGGAGTCACGTTAAAACACAATGGACTCCAGTCTTGGTGCAACAGACTGATAATGCCCTGATCCAGATGTGTTATGAATGTTCCCCTTGTGGACGGGATGCACAGTCGGTAAAGCAAGCTGCAATAAAATCTTGCAGGATATCCGTGTTTAAATATCTAGACTGCATCGACTCGCTATATTCTAATTTGTCATGCCACAGGTTCATAAAGAACCAACATTTTGGTATAATAACATAAGAGAACTTGGTGTTTTGCTCCATTGCTGCATTTTTTTTGTCATCCAAAAGTTGTTACAGACCACGCAGACAGGCAGGCCTCAAAGCTTCAGCTGCTCTTCTGCACTTACCTACAAGTGGTCTCAATGCAGTTCTCTCTTTCACTCTTAAGTCTGTCTACCTGTCACTTGGAATCTGTTGGGTGTGAGAGTGATGTTTGTGTGCACGCATGTTCAACGCTACTGTCGTAGATTGAATACATTTTAACACTGGGATACGCTTCTATGCAATTTATGCAATTGCTGGATTGTTCCCCAACTGCTCTCTTGTGAATTAAACAGCTGAAAGTTAACAAGGATTACATCACATATGGACAGTAAAACAAATAATACAACATATAATTAGCATAATGGTGTATTCAGTTGTATTCTTGTGTAACGGCATTCAATTCCATCTGCCACAGCTAGAAATCCTGAGCCCCTCTGATTAGATTTCGTCTCACCTCCGTCGCAGACATCTTAGCAATATCCTCCTGAGGTTTATGACTGGGGTGTGTGCCTATAATGGAGATTTTTTTAAATGATTTTCTTTGCTCTCTTTCTTTGATTGCTGTGTCTGTATGATGTGCTCCTTGCTTGGCCCGCTGACGGGGAGTGGCCCGACAAATCATATCAATTATACCTCATTTCCGTTCTGAAGTAGGGCGCGCACGTCTTAATTTGAAAGCACACATGGTCATTTATCCTCTTGCACCTTCGGAGAACCCGCGCGCACATCGCCATCCGAGTTTCTCCGCTAATACCGTGGCGTGGATCCAAAGACAAATTGCAGCTGTCGCCTCAGACAGATTCTAGGTGGCGAGGATCTCTGAGGCTCTTGAGCACAGTGTCAATATCTTTGATCTTATTAACAGAGATGCAGGAAATGATCAATGGCTTCCTGTCATGCAGTCATAGTTTCTTCTGATGTCTCGATTATAAGTAGATGTCATTTTATTTAATGTCCATTTGGCATGGCAATGGTAATCGTCCCTCTGTCACTGTTCATTTGTCTCCATTTCTCAGTATTAGGATATAGATAGAGCACTAAATGAAGACCATGTTTTAAATGACATACTCCATAGGACTGGTTGTTAGATTCTAATTCCTAGCATCAATTTTCCTTAATGAAAACAAGAGTCAAGTTTTGTAAGAATAAGATCATTTATATATATATATATACTACAGACAGTATAAAGTATAGTATAGTATTTTCAGGATGTTCATACTCTGCACTGTTATCCTGCAAGATATTTGTCAATAAGATATTGTGTGTTTTGTGAGAAAATAAAGCTAGCACATCTAATCTGAGAGAAGGCTTCTTTCAAAAATCTATTGAAAAAAAATGTGTGTGAGCTGTTGCTTTCTTTTTTTTATGGATAATACCTGGTGACTTAAGGAGCTGGATTGTCTTATTGACTTCAAAGCTTTGGTGGAGATGTGAAGGATTTATCTATCACCGCTTTGAAGAAAAAAAAAAGGGTTTTAAATGCATCACTGTCTGGTATGATGGCGCTGATGGAAGTGCTCCACATTACTGTTTTATACACGTCTACACCTGCAGCTGGAGACACATAATTGAACTAATTCATACAGTCTTCTAGAAAATAATTGCATTTTAGGATTGTACGATAATGAAAGATGAGCTTCAGGTGAATGTAGCTAATGTAAATTGGGTTTTGCCTCCGTGGTTTAACGTAATGACTTCAGATACACTGCAGGTCGGATATTTTGTGTGAATGTTAGATTAATTGTTGAAACTATAGAGTACTGCAGTCAATTTGTGATGCTGTAAAAAACTAGGACGTAAGTTAATGGGTTGGGGGAACATACCCACCTACACCAGCGACCCGCACCTATTGGACATTACTAGCTGTCAATCACACGGTCTTCGTGCTTCAATGCACATGGTGCTTTATCGTCTATTTTCTAAACGGGACCATACAATATACAAAAGGAACATCATGCTGTATTGGAGATGACTTAAAACAAGCAATTAAGACTATAAACTTCTAGAGAAATAGTTTTCTGACATTTTAAATCAAGTGAGAAGTAGAATCATTTTCTCAATTTGCATCCAGTGGTATCGCCCTCTACTGGTCATTTGAGGGTATACAACCCTTTTTATATACAGACTTTAGCACAGCTTTGGTTTCAGCTAATGCTATTAACATGCTTACAAGACAATATAGCTACTATGGCAAGCATGGCTGACAATAAGCTCACGATAAGACAGTTTCCATAAAAAGATTCACAAATGTGAAACTACCCTTCAGGCTAGCTAATCGCACTCACCTGGCGTCTCAGGGGTTAGAACACAAAGCAGCGGGCGCTCCACAGGGCTGCGATGAAGAATGGCTTCAAGTGCATGTGTGGAGGGCAGCGACAGCCTTTCCAGATCTACTGCCATTGTCACAGTCCTGATTAATGTCGCCTAAAGAAGCAGGCAGCCCTCCCTCTGCCCCTGCCAGACCAGCCGTAATGTTGCTTGAAGCCATAGAGGTCTTTATGCCACCTTCATTAATTAGTCATATAAGCAGCTGCCATATCTGACAGTTCTCTTGATAAGAAAGCACACACAATACTGTGTCCCCCCCCCCCCATGTTCGCTAACATGCAATTTTTATTTTTCTGTCCTCTCCTGCAATTTGGTGAACAAATAAATGAATCTGAAGAGCACAACAACTTTGCATAAATCCTTGACCTGGTGCAGAATTCTTGTTCTTATACTCGTGGTGCCTTGACCTTTTCAGAAGAAGATCCACAATGGTCGGCTGAAAGTGATCAGATTCGGGCAGGCAAGGTCTTAATCGTCCATGGCCTTTACTCCTGGGAGGCTGTCAGCAGCATTTTTCCACTTGACCGTATAACCCAACAAACAGCCATACATCTCTACTATAAAGCAATAAAATGTTGTGTCATCAACGCTATGTGCCCCTTTAAAGAAAAATCCTTTCCTTGTTCTCATTCATTATTTTGAGTGATGGAAAATTCGCTCCTTGTGGTGGAGGATCCTGGCGTGATGATGAGCCTCTTTGCTTTTTCGCTCCCATGTACCACAGCTCCCTCCTGCAAATGAGCTGAGGGAGCAATGAAGAGAAAAGAGATGTGCGCATGAATCTTATTGACCAAGTGGGACGTTCTCGCTCTCTCCTTAAGAGACTCGAATCAGTCACGGTGCACAGCTGTATCACCTGTCACCTGTTTTGTCGTGTCAGAGCTTGTTTTTGCTTCACTAATGTGACACGGGGCTGCCGGCGCGTTGACTGATGCATTTCTCTGTCATGTTATTGCCGCTCTCTTATTCCTTTAGTCATTCCCCTCCCCACAAAATGGTAGATATGAAACTAGGGTGTGAGGAATTGTTCCTATTTTGCATCAGAATTGCCCCATAGATCCATACATGCACAATAACCTGCCACGAGAGGAAGTACATAAAATCTGTCACATCTGACTTGTGTATTTCAGCGTTGTGTAATAGGAAGATTCCATCAATTCCAACATCAAAATCAATTTCGTCAGTCATCATTCATTCGTCCATCCATCAATAGAGTTTTTAACTGACTATAAGCACAATAGAAATGTTCCTGAGCATCATCATGGCTGTCAGTCTCCAGTATCATTAGCTATTCTCATCTGCACTGATGCCAGGATTCCTACTGGGTTCAAAAACTATGTATTAGCTCTTCAATTCATTAAGGTAGGTCTTAATCTAACTTTGATTTAATGCTACTTCCAATGAGCTTCAAATTGAGTTTTGTTTTTCTTCTTATGGTGGCATTGTTTATAATGGGTCTGGTTGTTGTAGTCCTTTCTCAACGAGAAATGTTGGCACGCTGTAGTAAAACTAAAGAACCAACATCCTACAAACACCCTGGTCTGAATTCATCCAAGTACTCTCGGCCTGGCTGTGAGAAAGATTACAGAGCAATAACGTGGCTTTCAAGGTTTTATTCTACACAAGACTACTTCACCTAATCTTAAATTATGTTCAAGTAATTCTGGAATTCCAATATTCCTTCCTTATGGGTTTTTGACATATGTTTTTTAATATATTTTGGCCCTTAAACGATCTTAAAAAGTCTTAAATTGAACCTGCAGAAACTAGGTTACATAATAAGAAACTCATTTATTTTCATATAATATAAACCTACGTTTGAATTTGAAGCTGCTCTATTGCTCCCATGTTTTAATTTCTATGCATTCTGAGTACGCAGAGGATGTTTCGTAAATGCGTGAATGATTTACAGTTTATAGAAAAACAAATATGGGATTGGGAAATGATATTAAAAGTTTAAGTGTTTCAGCCTGACAGTGACTGATGATGCTTTCTGCTCCGATACTGATGATGGATCGACTGCAAGCGTCACAGACTGTGACTAAATGAAAATAACACAAATGGAGAGTAGAAATCTTTCCGTTGCGACGTGCGAGCGGCATTCAGAGCAGCTTTGAAAGCTGAACATGAATTCTATAGCTTGTTTGTTTTTAGCAAAAGGAAACAGGTGCAGTATCTTTTTATGCTTTGATATTAGAAGACAAAAGACGGCTGGTTAATTAGGAAAAGGAGGGGAAGGTGGAAAAGTGTCAGATAAACACACAGCTAACACTTTTCAGAATCATGTAACACCCACAGTTGGTGCTATTCTTTGTCTTGTCCCCATTGAGCTTTGTACAGTCACAGTCTCTCACCAGTCTTTCACACTCCCACAATCAGATGAGCATTAGCTACCGATCGATAAGCAGATTTTGAGGGGAAATGGTGTTGCTGTCGGGTAACAGATTCAACAGTACATCTCCTACCTCTTCTGGAAAGCTCCTCTCTCTCCAGTCCTCATCTCCGCCGACATGCATCGAGCCGACTAGAACATCCTCTGTAATGGCGGACCTTGATTGATTCATGGGTCACAGTGTGGAGAGCGGAAAGAGGAGAGGATGGCAGATAAGGGAGCACAAATGAAGCTCGTAGCTGTACGGCTCGGGTGGGAAGAAGAAAACGTTGACGCCATCCACTCTGCCTGAGCGTCGGCTGATCTCCCTAATCGCCTTCTTTACTCCTACACACACATTTACCTTGGTAATCTATTTAAAGGCCCAACACACCTATGGTGCGCCCACACAGGTGTTATTTTGGCTCATTAGACGTCTCCGTAGGATCCGAGTGTGCTGACTGAAAAATCTCCTTCACTGTCCTTTTCAGCAGACATTTGAATGCAATGGAGTCAGCAGTAATGGCGTTAGGTACACCTGTGTTTTTCTGATAGTATACGAAATACAATACAGCTGCGTTCGTTACATACAGGAATGTGTGTAAGTGTGAGTTTTAGGTGGAGCACATCTGAACCTAAAGAAACTCAAACAAGGGCTAAGCTATAATCTCATTAAGACATGTGGAGTATTTTAAACTTTGTTGCATTTAGATTTCAATACCTGGACTTGGCGCATCAGTCGACACACAGATAGGACACTAGTTCTAATATCTGTATGCTTACTAACCATGTATGTAAGTGATGATTGCTGTCATTGTTTGATAGCCTTTTGCTGCTGTTGTAACCAGCAACACCCGTGCCACCCCTCAAACCAAAGTGTTCATTCAGTTCACTTCGCCATCTTACTTGTGGGACTTTGCATTTTGAAGTATTACCAAATTGCTGACATTGTAGCTAGCTCTGGCTAACGCTACGCTATCCGAAATCACTTCTTCAGAGTGGCAGAGAATTCGGGGAATGGAAATCGCAGGCGACTAAAACTAATATACAATAAAGATGAACATCATGATCAAAATAATGTATTTTCAGATAAAGTAGTTGGAATATTGCTATCCATGGAAACGTAGTCATTGATCATCTAACCCTGGCTATAGAAACAGTGCCATATAATGACCTAGTGAGCGGCGATTCCTGTAGTAAAACCCAAGAGGCGGGATCTGATGGGAAATTTCAGAGGCATGAAATTACTCCGCTGAATCCTCCTGTGGTCCAGCCGGTGGCGGGGATCCGAGGCATTAACACCAGAGAAGCTGGGAGGCCGAGCAGGAAGCACAGAGATACAGGATCAGGGAATATACAGTGTGAATGTGCATCTGTTAATTGTGTTATTTGTCTGAGTAGAACCTCCCTCTCCCCTCCTCTCTCATGTATTACTTCATTTTGATCTCCTTTCATGTTAATGCAACTTTACATCTTCTCAATGATGCACTAAAAATAAGTGTACCTGTGGTGCAGTGAACTGTATTACCCTATTTGTGTTACACAAAAGAATTAAACTGAAAGTGGATTAAAACATCAGCTACTCCTCTAATTAAAAAAAAAAAATCCTTTGCTTCAAGACAATATCTCAGTGGAAATGATAATCTTTTTTTTTTTTAAATAATTGACGTAAAAATTAAAAAAGGAATGAGAGAAGGAGCTTCTAGTCACTAATAAAAAAACGTAATTAACAAACTCCATGAGCTCATTCCCACAGAATATTATTTGTGTGGTATCTCTATAGGCGTGAAACTTGGTGCATCCTCCTCAACCCCCCCGGCTTCTCTGCTATCTGCTCCCTGGATCCTCGCCGCTGGCTGGACCACAGGAGGCCTGGATATAGTCATTTCATGCCTGTAAAAAATGTCCCATAGGCTTCTACCTCTCGGGTTTTGCCACATGTATCACCGCCGGATGTGTGAAGCATTATCGTGTTATGACACCATATATCTGGCACCAGGGGCAGATGATAAATGACTGGACGCACCACACAGAAAAAAAGAGAAAAAAGTCTCCAGGCTCTGAGTGACCAACAAAACCTTATGAGTGTAATCAGCAGATAATTTGACTCTTTTAAACGCTCTTCATTCTTATATGAGGAGCTGAGGAGTAAGTTAAAACATATGTTTGGTGAATTCTAGCTTCGGCATGCAAGCGTTCGATATAAGTAATGTCTCCATAATGTCGGCACCCAACATAGCTTCAGTCAACTAGCGGAGGTCTAATCAGCCAGAATAACTGTGAGCACCTGTGTTGGCGTGCAGTGCTGTAAATGTCCTTCCCCGTCTGACTGCTGCTGCTGCTGCTGCTGCTAACCGACGTTCACTGTCATCTTTGCACACAAAGCTGATTAATAAAACACGTTCGATTTGAATGTATATTATGTTGTCACATGTGCATAAATAACGCCGCTCAGCAGTGTTATGCTTTGGCCACTCACCCTCTCTCCATTAGGCTTCTTGTTTTTGCTCTGCCCAATACCATAAAATGACTTCCTGACTGAGCAGCCCCGTTATTGTAAACAGAGCCATTATACCCATTCCAATTGTATTTGCCATAATATTAACTGCAGCGTGATGAAGCTGGTTCTGGCTGAAGCAGCTAATTGGAAAGAACCCCCCCATGTGTGGCCTCCGTTGGTTTTTAAAATCACCTTAAGGGTTCAGGAGGCAGAGAGGCTCCTCCACGAATCAGAGGATCGGTGGTTTGCATCCCCAGCAGCTCCAGTTGCATTCCAAAATGTCCTTAAGCAAGCTAGAGGGCCCAGAAAAGGCCCCTGATGGCTGTGCCGACAGTGTTTGAATGTGTGGGATGAAAAGATAAATTTAATAGTAGCCCTGTATGAACGTTTGTGAATGGGTGATTGCGACTTGTACTATAAAGCACTCTGTGTGGTCGATGAGAACAGAAAAGTGCTACATAAATACAGTCCATTTACCACTTACCATTTCTTGGACGCTTCAGTGATGACCTCACTAACCTATAGCATTTATCATAGAAGAAAGCTACCTTGCATATAACTACCAAGAAATCACGATACCAAGTGTTTCCAGTTAAGAAAGAGTAAAAACGACCCGTGCACATCGGTGGGTTTGGACAAATATGTGGAGTGGAACCTCCCTAGAACAAATAACACCTCAAAAACCTCACCACCTGAAACGAAAGTAGCCATTTTGTTAACTTTTGTCTATTCAGTTTCTCTCTCTTGTTGTGGGATATGGGATGTGATACAACAAGTCAAAGAGAACGTCAAACAGAATGAGGAGTTGCATTTTCCTGTCAAAAGCAAAGTGCTGTTTTAAGAGCAGCTATAAAGGTTAGTATTATGTTTCATTCACAACTCAGAGGTAAAGACACACAGAGAGGAAGAGATCATCCCAGTGTGCATTGCATCTGCTCTCTGCCAAACATCCAAACAGAAACCGCCAACATCAGCGTTATCACAGTGAACGCCATTCGACCGCAGGAAAGACACGAGCAAGTAATGAGTACTGATCCTGCAAGAGAGAGACAAAGGCAGATTAGATTAGACAACTCTGGACCTTCTTACAATCAACATTTAAGTAATAGCTATAATACCGTGATAATAAAACCACTTCAGCTATAATGACAGAGAGCACTGCAGCAAATTGAAGATGTATGTGAAGTGCACTTTGAAGGAGCTGCCGGTTCAGCACCACAGAACTCCAGCAAGGAGCCAAAAGACAGGAAGCACAACAGTTTTCATTTTCACTGTCAAGCTGTTTGTCTGAAACTAATTGTTGAACCTCAGTGTCTTCACACTGGTACACATGTTGTTTTAAGAAATCCAATGAAGATGTGTCTCCCACATGTTTATGATTGTGCATTTTGATTAAATCTGACAACCACAGACAAATTAAGTGTCTGAATATTTTGCTTTTTTTCACAGTGGAAAAGAAAGATGTAAAGAAAATGCAGGTTTGAATGATAAAGAACTAATTACTTTAAATATAACAATAATAATAATAACAAAACACCTTGACAACTAGTCCTCTGCTTTATTCTGCATAATTCACAGCTAGAGCCACAAAGAAGGAATTAATTCATGTGTCATCTGTACAGCCACTTGACTCTATATTCTATATACTGAGATGAATGTCCCACACAAGGGGGCTTTAGCAGTGGCTTAGTCGTTGGATTAATTAAATCTATAAGTAGCGTAAAGTTCATGGTGTCATTTACAGTGAAAGTGCAGGTGGGTCATGTTACCTCAGCTCACCTCATTACCGTATATACTGTCATCCTCTGCAACCTATTACAGCTTAAAGAGTGCAGGAGTCAAAGATAGATTTTTAGATAGAGTTAGTTTAAAACAAATTTTCTGATGATAATATTGCAGTATAATACTTAATTAGCTGCAGAGAAGTTTTTCTCTTAAAACATCCTGACATCAGTTATCAACGTTGCACACGAGAATCTCCCTGCAACCCTGCGTCTGCTGCTGCTGTAAAAAGAATAACTTTCCCCGTTCAGAATGCAGCAGCAGAATTATCTGTAAACCCGAAGCCACTGTTGCCAGCCCCGATGCTCGGGTGTTTGGAGGTGGCAGGACGCCACAGTGAAAGGGACACCATCCCTCAACTGGAAGATCTGGGGTTTAAGCTTCTGTGTTGGTAAGCATTCGGCCTGCTTAAGCATCCTTGAGCAAGACACTGATCCCCTCCAGCTTTACAGGGGCTGCTCCGTGGCCGAGTCGCTCTTGCAGGGAGGAAAGCAGCACAGTTAGCTTTTGAAGATGCATTACGTTCATAATTCTTCTTATTATTAAAACACTTTATCATACCTGGATCTGTAATTGTTTTAAAGACTGGGAACTTTATTGCGTGAATGTATTTATTTATAATCAGCAGCCAAGATGCAAACAGTAAAGCCATAATTTGCATTCAATAATGTTCAGATTTTTGGTGAAATGATTATTTTGTTGCCCTTTTTCTAATTATAATATACATCAGAGGAAAAGTGGGGAAATATACTTCATATACCAGGTGGTGAGACTGTGTTCTGTTTGTGTTTTCTATGGACCAACAACGTCCCTTTTCAGGAGAGAAAAAAATAAATCACAGAAAAGCACTCGTGTGGAGAGGAAAGTGGAGCTAAACCTGTTGTATCCCACATTTCCCTGTCTGGCTTTTTGGAGACACTGTTAAGTGCTTTACCTCCTGAACTTCAGGAAGCAGAGATAGAGAGAGAGAGAGGAGGAGAGTGGAGGGGAAGGGCCGCGATGTGGGGCCACTAGCGTAAAGACTTCATGTGTGACTGAGCTAAAAGTTCCATGGAGGGAGGTCATTTCATCCCCTCATGAAACCTAGATTGAAAGCATTTGTGATCTTCTGATCTTCCTTAATCTCTGCACAACAGATGCCCGACTTTCACTCAAAATGGCCGCCGTGCAGCTGCAGCAGTGTTACAGTAGAGATTGACAGTGATACTAGATTACAGGGCCAGGCAGAGCACTAATAAAGGAGGGATTATAAAGAAATTAAACACAATGTGCAGATAAGTAATGAATTAGTTTTGGGGAATATTTTTTGAACACGTTTGCGGCTATTTTACATGACTTCGGTAGGGTACAACAATAACACTTCTGATGGCAAGAAATATACATGTAGGTATTTTTATCGTTTACCTGCGGCCAATTTTCTCTAAAACATATAAAACAGAAAATATGCGATCAAACAGAAGAACTTAGCAAACTTGGACTCAATCCCTGAAGATCTCAACTTGATTCAAAGTGCTAAGACTTTTGCACCGTGAGACGTTCCCTTGATTTAAAAAAAAATCTGAACATGTGAATAATATTTAAATTTTCTATTGAGTCAGCACAGATTCTCATAGCGAGGTCTTGGGTCATTCTCCAATTTGCAGCTTTTGGAGAGGTGCTGATCAAATTTTCATCAAGTTTGCAAGCTCACCAGATTTCAAAGGTTCTGTTTATGCTTTTCATCAGGTATTATTGGTAAAATTTTATAAGACAAGTCATTGAACCTGTTTAGCAAAGTATTCTGGGATGCAGTTTGTAGAGGTCAAGGTCAACACTCTGAAGGCTAAAGAATATCAGATGTTTGTGTTGAGCCCACAGCGACCTTGAATGAGGGAGGAAGCTTAGGCTGTTGAATTCACGGCGGGTGACTCAGAATAATCGCTTCACTTTGCTCGTAGTCATCAGCCCCTCCTCTGCACGATCCAGAATTAATTATTCATAAGGTCTTTCTCGACACTGAGAGGGTCGCACATCTCCCTCCGCTTTTGTCACAGTTAAAAAACGAGTGTGCGCCACTTCTTTCATTACACATATCACGATGCATTGATTATACAACGGCATGTGTCATTGTCTGTATTTAGCTATAAACAAGGGGGTCAAGTCAGTGTCTTGGATACTGTGATTACACTTAAATGTCAGAATTTATAATGCCATTTGCTTGAGTTTATGTTTTTGCACCATTTTATGAGTCATTGGAAAGAAATCTTGTGGGCAAGAGAAACTGTACGGGTAACAAGATATAGAAGGCCATAAATAAAACATATCATTTTTTTGTTTGCAATTACCATTGTAAAATATACTTTAACACCAAGGATATTTTGGCAGTTTCTTCCATCCAGTCTGCAGTCTGTATTTTTATTTACGGCTCCAAATAACAAAGCTGCAATGACTTCAGATATAGAGCTGCACTCACTAACCATATAAAAGCCTCCTTATGGGAATTACTCCAAAGTAAATCGTTCTTGTGTTTCCATTTTATTTGTCAGATTTACTCACAGTTTACCCTTTACAATTAATGTGATAAAATCTAATAAAATGTGCATTTGTTGGTAGAACACAACAAGAGGTCTCATATTGAAAAACATGCTTATTATACGGTGATATGAGCGTCCTGTAATGCCGGCTGCATACGGAGCAATATGGGAACAAGCAGCGAGCTGTCGGTGTTTGCTTAACGTGGTTATTGCATAATGTATGTTCCACAATTTGAAGCAATGAAATGTTGTACTAAACAAATAATTGACATTGTAAATTAAGGACAATTGAGTCAGTTCAGTAATAATATTTGAAATAATGCATAGGGACAAAGGAAGGTTGCGCTTGCTCTGAAAGAAAAAATCAATCAAGAGAAAAGGTTGACATTGATTAACAATTTATGATAATTTATGACGCGTTCAAGGGCTGCAGCTAAATATTGTTTTTTTTATTGTTTGATCTGCCGATCATTTTCTTGATCAAATAAACACAACCTTAACAATCTTCACTTTAATATCGTTAAAAACAAATAGAAAAGCATTTGGGTTTTAATCTTTCATATCAGTCGCAGTTGATAGTTATTGAGATAAATGTCAAATTATTATTTCTTTCAAGTTTTGAATCAGACTTTTGCGTGTGAAGGTTGTGGATTCAAACAATGAAAAACACAAAAACAATAGTAGCCAAACATTTTTCTTGTTCACCACTTGTTTAATTGATTTCATGCTTACAATGAGCTGGTACATTTTTAAATCTCAGTAAAACAAAAACAAAGGTAAGAAAGCAGAAATCAATGCTTTTGAATGTATATCTTTTAATGTGTGATTGTGTTGCAGCGTTTATCTTGTGCCCCGAGCGGGTCTGCCTGCAAACAGTACAATGAATACATTTTGTGGTATTGCTGTACTTCACTGACACTGAGCTCTAGGGTGGACCCCTTTGAATAATTCTGCCGCTTCACATAAAGAAAACTGGTTATGCCATTTTATTTTTCAGCTTAACTGCCCACACGTTCGCTTCATGACTCCACGGAGCATTATATATGCATCAGATAAGACAACAGATCTCTCAAACTGCAGATGTTTCCAGAGCGGTTTGATTTTAAGTCTGGATCCCATCGAGAGCCACAGGTCATTAAGCTTTGCACATATACATCCAAGAGGTTGTTCAGTGGGTCAGTCCATCTTTTACATTATTGCTTTAAAATGCAGGAGGATGATTTTCACACCAAATCTTTGCATAAGCACTGATTTCCACCAAGTCTCAACATCACTGACTCTCTGCCATGTTAAAGGTACTTTTAACATGAAGCTGAGGGAATCCCAGCCCAAGATTAATTCCAATGCGCCTAAAAAACAAAAAAAGGCTTTAAGTAAAGTTTTAAATTGCAATGATGCAATCACTCCCGGATCACTGCTACCATTTGTACAGTGTATGGCAAAAGGCCGCCCGAGGTAAGATTAACTTGCAGCGTTATATAACCCAGATGTTAGAAGATGTTCTCGCTGTTCTCTCTGTTCTCTCTGTTGTCCCTTTGCCGTTGACTGCAATGGAATATCTTTCCTTTGCTCGTTTCTTTTTTTCCTTTCTTTCTTTTTGCTCTTTGTGTGCTTCTTTGACGTAAACATTCACTAACAAGCGACTGGCTACATGCGTATTTTAGTGCACACGGGCCGAGAGTTTTAGCGAATACAGAGCATGCATCGCAGATAAATGTATTTTTCATGACCTCTTGATTATTCATTTGTGTTTATTTTACTGCGCAGCCAAAGACTCGGGGAAATCTTGCAGATGCGGTTTAAAATCTTCCAGGGGACTTGGGCAGCCATTTGCAGGGTTTTTTAGAACTGATGAGAGAAGTGTGTCTTACAGCTGGCACGCCTGGCTATGATGTTTTTCACAGTTTTACGAGCTGGTAGAGCTGCAGTGAAACATATGCAGGGATAAACAAAATGGCATGACTGCTTTTTAGTGGGCAAGATATATAAAATGCACACACGGAGTTAAGCTGGCAGTGTGTAAAAGCATATGCTGATCATAACATTTAATAGGAAATCTCCAGCCAGTGTGCCCATGCACTAGTCAGTTCTGAGATGCAGAGTAATTACTATGTAGAGCAGGGAAAATGTTCTTTGCTCATGTCCTCTTGCAGCTTTAGCCACGACTGAAAGAACTCCTAACCCCTCTATTCAACAGGCACACACACACACACACACACACACACACACACACACACACACACACACACACACACACACACACACAATCTATAATTTAGTGTCAGAGAGAGTGATGGAGGCAGTGTGTATCAGCAGGAGTGGGTGCACACATCCAGCATCTTGGAGCCCAGGCTGATCAAAGTATCGTTGGGTCAGAAGGTTAGATATGCAGTAATCAAAGGTGGTGTGAGTGCATGTAGAGGCATCTCCAGTTCCTTATGCATTCAGAGCTCACACTCACAGGCCTGCTCCTGGCTGAGCATTAAGACTGGCTGAGTGGATATGGATTTTTAATGTTTTTAGTATGGCACATGTGGAGCTGTCAGCTTCGAGCACTGTAGCTGTGAAACCTTCCACACAATACATGGAGGTAAACCAAGAATGACCAGCTGTCATTTAATAAAGCTCCAGCGCTCTCATGGGCATGAGACGTTTCCGGAATAACGTGTGAGGGGATGTGAAATGTGAACTTCACGTCTTCTGTACAAACATCCATTGTAATCAGAGGCTGTGAAGAGCCACTTGCTATGTTGAATGCAACACATTTAGCAGAGAAATGTGACTAAATCTTTTATTTAAGGGTATTAACACTGACTATGAAATACAAGATAAGCACTCCTTTTTTATGTAAGTGAGTAAGATAACTTAGATAGATAATTTAAGACTTTGCTGATGCACATAAAATATACATTTGTTGTTTCATCCTCACGAATTATAAATATCAGTGCCCTTTACACTTCAATTTTTTCTACATCGAGATCCTTGAATTATTTAATCAAAATGTTGAAAAGGCCATATCTGGCTACAGAAACAGGAGAATATACCTGGAACCGCCCCCTGATTTGGATGTGAACCAAACTTGAATGGATTTATATATGATGAAATTGATCCTTGGCTCTTGCTCCGTCCTTCCGGAAACTTACATAGAAATCGCACAAGTAGTTTTTGTGTAATAAACACCAAGCAAACGCGGAAGGAATCATTACCTCCTTGGCAGAGGTAATTATGGCCACTGTTATTTCATGCTGGTGTCGCCTGTACCCTTTACTTAGTGGTGATCTAGCTGCCGAGACTGCAGCGACAAATCACTGCTGCCTTCCAGAGAGAGATGAAAACCATTAAGAGAGAGTTACCTTTCAGATGGGTTAACTAACAATTTCTGCTGTAAATGTTGTGTCTAGCAGTGAGCCCCCGAGTGTAGCTTTTTGTTAGAGTGGACTCTTTGGACCGCATCTCTCCCCAGGCTAAAAGAGAAGAGTCAATATAAAGTAATCAGAAAGTGTCATGTCCTCCATTTGCCTGTGGACAAGCCTAAATGAATGTTGAGTCCGGCTGGCCTTGGTTTGGTGGCTGCATCATTTGTCACCGAAACACCGAGGGGGCAGAATGTCTGAGGCTTTTCTCAAGGGTCATTGACTAATTTATAGTCAAAGAGCTTATTCTGTTAATGCACCAGTGTCACCATGGCACCAACCGAATGAAACTTACATGATCACACCGGCTTACTCTGCTTTTTGTAAAATAATGTCTTTCATAGTGCTTTATTGTAGACCACAAGATTTGACAGTTTTGCCCTTTAAGGACGCTTTTACTTGTTTTGTTTTATTCAGGTCCACATTGTCTGTATAAGCCTGTATGTATCACAGAGTCGTCCATATCTGCCAACACAACAGGACCACAGCTAAGCTCTGTATCCTAATGAGCCCTAATGCATCTTAAAGCTTCCAGTCCCAGTGGAGGCTGCTGTTCCACCCACTGTTTAAGAGACGCTCGTACACCAACTGAATACACGACGAGGATCTCAATGTCAGTTAACATATAATCATCCCCGGCCTTAACTGGGCTACTGCACTTGATCATAACTGACCAAGCAACATCTGCACCTGAAGTTTGTTGCTTGCTTCTCATTCTTGTCAATGAGAAAAGAGGCTGTAAAGTGTTGATTTTAATCTATTGGTTGTGGAGTGATTGGGCAGCATTTCGTCCGCGGACTTATTGCTAACGTTGTGCTAACCATTAGGATATTTACTTTTCTGAACATTTTCTTATCATAGAGCGGTTGTAATAGAAGACAATTCAGCATTGTGATCTCTATCCAGTGGTGAGGAAAGGGACAGAAGGGATTGAATCAAATGTGAGACTACCCAAAACATTGTGATCACGTTTTCAGGCATTGTAGTGACTGGAATTTTGGATTACTTGCAATACTTGCCATGGCATCACATGGTGACTATTTCCTTTTAGTCCTCCTGGAAACCTCAGTCGTAGGCTCCTTGGTGTGAATAAATTCTTATGCCAAGATAAATGTGAGACGGTTTGGGGTAAAATTTCTTATTTTTGCATGGACAGCTAGAAAGGAAAACTTAAGGACAGTGGGAGTGGGAAGAAAATGTGCCTTGCTCCCTCCAAGTGCCAATCCTGTGATGGTTCATAAGTTAACTTAAAAGGCAGGAAATCGGGCTCGCCCAGGGTTAAGTTTAGTAGCAAGTGCAGAAAGAGTAGAGCTCACCCAAATGTCAAATGAGGTTCCTGAGACATAACTTTCAGTGAGCTGAGTGCAGTCTCTTTCTAAAGGTTCCTGTAATAGCTGCCCCCATTTCCCTCAGTCAATCAAGACCTACTCTACTGTGCTCCGTTTACATGGAGGATACCAGCTTTCCTGCACCATCACCCCCAGCTGTCCAAAAACCTACATAAGTGTTTCTCCAAGACAGCTAAAAGGTCGAGTGAGAGGTGTGTGTGTGTGTGTGTGTGTGTGTGTGTGTGTGTGTGTGTGAGTGTGAGTGTTGACAGACTGGTGATGTGGTGTTCTGTCTTCTGAACACACATCACAGCAGATAAGATAGAGCCAAGATCCAAACAACACTTTTTTCAAAGTTACACATAGAAGAAGAGCAGTAGGAATTGAGGGTTAGGGATAAACAAGAGGCTCCTAGAATCCAGAATTTGTACTTTTCTTTCAGGTTCAAAACAACTGCTTGTTTTTAAATGAAATATGAAGTCTAGCTATTTTGTGTAAGCTATCCATTTGCTTTCTATGTGTAAAAAGAACCGTAAACAATCAGGTCAAACAGCACCACCGGCAAGGGAGTCCGAACAGGTGTTAAGATGATTATTTTAATGCACAAGAGAAGCTGCCTTACTCATTCTGGGAGACGGATTCATCCTCTGTGCTGCTCTGGTGAAAGTCCTATCAGCAGACTTCTGAGACGGGATAGCCAGCAATCCACAGTGGGAAGATCTGAGAGGCCGAGCAGGGCTGCAGGGGATTGAAGTTTGCTGTGGGGGAAGTTTTTCCGAGACTGTGCAGAGGTGTGAAAACAAACAGTCAAATTTTTGTTTGGAACACGTAAAGAGGCTAGTATTGGTGTAATGTGTTGTTTTTTTAATATAAATTTGAATAATCAATATTAGATTCATTCAAAAATAAAGAGTCTCACAGTAGCCAAGAGGATAAAGGTGCAATGTGGGACAGACGGGCTGATTTGGGAGATTATCCGTAATTGGAGGAAGCTAGATTTCACAACTGAGTTGATCTGTTTGTCAAACCACACTGCAAATATCACCTCAAGGCTTTTTGCCATGTGGCCTGACATGGGTGCATAACAGATCCGAGCTCTGGGCCATGACAACAGCTGCAGGGCCAAACAATATTCTCATTCAACCGTGAAAAGTTGTTTCATCCAACTTTTACAGTTGTGTTAGCCAAGAGCTTTGAAGGCCGTGTGTGTCATAGTTCGGTGGTTGGTTTTGCCAGTTTTCATTGAAAAGGACGTCCTTTACTTTTGCAACAAAGCCTACCATCACTGCATAATTGCCATAATCATACTTTGGATTAAATAACACATTGGGAATTACCTAGACCTACGAGACCTATGTTTAAGAATGAATGAATCTGAATCCTAGTGCACACTCAACTCTGTATTCATGTGTTTGTTTTTGCTGGCAGTCTTCTGGGTAACATCAGCTGTCATGTTCAATGTTCTCTTTACATCATGTGTAATTAATGTACAGTACATGCCACAACAACCGTCATGCGTCTCCACGCAGCATTGGACGGTCATCTTGCAGAGGGAACAAAATGTTTACCCAGTTGTGACTCGAGCTCAGTAGAAATGAGTGCCACTTTCAGACGTAATTGCATGAAATAAAAAGCTGCCAAGCGGGAGGTCCTTAAAATCAGTGTGGCATGATTGAGAGGGGGGGAGGAATCTTCTGGAGTCACAGCTGGAGTCCCTGAGTGTATAAAGCCTGTGGCTGTAGCACTGTGTATTTAGGTTCATGGCTTTGTTGTTGTATTTGCAGATTTCTGTTTTGTCTAGGGAAATTATTGGAAATTATTTAGTGTGGGCGCAACCCGCAGGTCTGCGATCACATGTTTGCAGATTTGTTTGTGCTGGTGTTTACATACGCGGAGTGAGTGTACTGAGCAATACATGTGGGAAGAGCTACAGGACACGTGAGTCCTGGGAGTCGATTTCCTGTGGCGTGGTAATGAACATGTACAGCGGTATAGTTGAGGAGGCAGGTGAAGGCCTCATCCAGCAGGTCTTAATTACATCACAGCCAGTCCCTACATGGTTGGGTGAGCATTGCTGGCTTAGCAGGTAATGGCTACTATACAGTTAGCATAGTAATAAGGCTGTGTGGGGTGGATTTATTTTCCTCGAAGAAGGTCTTTGATCAAAAGCTTACTCTAACAAGCAAGTATTGCCGGTCAGGAGTGGGCTATATGGAAGCTTTGCCTATATTATTTTAACCCTGAATCTCAACTACCAGCACCTTAACTCAAACAAGCTTTTATCTGTCCAGCCGAGTTCCTTCTACGCTGATGATAATTGTGTCTGCGAGGTAAACGGGTCCTCCCGGTTCATTCCACATTTGGTAGAGCAGGGAGATTTCACAAGCTGCGAGCGAAACACAATTCAAAGTGCGAGAAATAATTTTTGTGAGTGATCTCAAGTCACATCATAAAAACTGGATGGCTTAAGTAAATGGAGCTGGTACTCAGAGCTCTTAGATGTATGTTTCGCCAAATCACTGTGTCCTCTCTATTTCATTTAAGTCCTCGGACCGAAACTCAGGTGTGCAGCTAAAGCTTGGCCTTGAATGTGATCCACTGGTACAAACAAATGATCACCTGTCACCAAAACAACAACAATAATCATGAATGCCTCAGTATATGAAGAATTCGTGATTCGAGTATTTATAGCAGGATAAATGGTCAACTTCCGAAAAAAATGTGTTCACCCTCGGCTGTGCATATTCAACACAAAAACTGGGATTGTGTTACATGCTTTATCAAGGTGTTATGTTGTCGGGTTTTTGTACATAACAATGTTGTTCCTGATAAAAGCTCCTTTTTTCGGTTTGCAAGCTAAAATGTTACTGCGTCTTTTTGTATGCCTGAAGTCTCTCAGGTTTGCTTTCCATATCTGCACGTAACCTATCTAGCAGGGGTTTTTAAAGTTTAAAGAACACATGGATACAGTGGAACGCACTTACACCCTTACCTCCGTGTTTTCTCGTGTGCATGCTCTCTGCACAACCGCATGCTTTCTAACAATAACTACAAACCTGGAGAAACACAGTTTTGCCTGCGAAGGCGAAAAGAAACAAACCACGAGGCACAACCTCTCCTGTAAATAGGAGGTGAATTTTGTCCACACTGTAGGCGAACATCGAGGCCATCTCATAAATTGTTAAGATGGCTCGGGGTGTGTAAATTAGGGAGTAGACTCATTACCTGCTTTGTAGAGTAGCCTAGACAGTGCCTAGAGCAGGAGCAGTAAACACACCATTACAACAACTCTGCAGTCGACTGCTGAACTTTATCTCAGTCCTCCATCTCTCTTCTGATTTTCTTTCTGCCTTCTTGTTGTTTTTGTTTCTGGCAGCCTCCCTCCACAGGCAGACACATTCATAAAATCTCTCCAGGACAAGTTTATTTTGCAGCACTGACCATTTCAAACCTGTTAAAGTCTGGTTGTTTAAAATACTTCACAAACACACAATACAGTGGCAGAGAATAATCTCCTGAAAGGAATGAGAAGCATAGATGAGTAGATTCACTGTCACGTCTGCAAATTCAATATGAAGCTATATTAAGCAGCAGCTTAGCTTAGCACAAACACTGCAAATAGGGGGATTTACTTCGCCTGGCTTTCTACAATTATAACAAAATCAATTACCTGGGACTCAAATCTGTTTTCTTTATTGCATCAAAACACATTTTGTGGATTTATAAGGGGTTATGTGTTATTTACAGTCTTTTTACCGAGCTAAGTTAACTGACTGCTGGCTATACTTTAACATGTTGCTCACAGACTTGAGTGGTATCAATGTATTTCTCAAACTCTAATCAAGGAAGCAAATAATCGTGTGTCTTAAAGGAACATTTTCACCAATTGATAAATATAATTTGTTAAGCGTGTTGCTAAATTATGATTTTTTTAGTCGATGAACAATTCCCTTTTTTGTGTCTCCTCAAACCTAACTGTTACACAATGTTAAAGAGAACATATAACACAAACGTACATTATATACTTGCTGAGTGGATTCATTCCTGTAGCTGCTGTGCAGTTTTGCAGAAAATTACAGATCCCAACCGCCCACAAGGTGCAAGGGAAAAACTCCCTCAGAAAACTGTGAATTGTGATGTTATGAATCCAAAATTAGCTGCACAGATTAAAAAAAATAAAACGTAAACGTCGTTATCTAAGTGCTGTATGTGAATGTCTATAATGGAGACCTTTTAAAACCATTTTCTGGCTCATCCGTGCCACCTGTGTGCAGTGTGGGATGTGTTTCTTCTTGTTAAATTTTGGAAGTCTGTCATAGGGGTCAGTGTAAATGCAATATCATTATGCACCACACAAGATAGGGCTGGAGAGGGCCTTGTCAGTGCCTGTTTAAATGCAGGACATGCACAGTTTTACCATCACAAGATCTCTCAGGCTCTACCACAGCATCCGCTCACATACAATGCAGAACAAGACAGCAAATGGGATTGAACCCAGCTGGAGAAACATGTATTTTGGGAACAGGGTCTATAACAGCGGGTTTAATTGCCACGCTGTTTGATTAGTTGTGTGTAAAAGAGAATAACACATCTCGTTTTGAGGGTAGAGTCAAACACCTTCCTGCAGAAGAGAGAGCTGATGTAAAAATACATGAAGCTGAACGACGGCATACGCTCGGCTGCACGCACACCCTGTCCTTTATCAGATTAAATGGGTCCACTTTAATTACAGCAGTCATTGATTTAAAGACAGGTTATTACCTTATTCATCAGAATCTGCTGCGACCTGGTCAGTCACCTGGCATAACTAATTCAGGATTAGCTATGCTTTGTTACAGAGAATACTGGTGTACATCTGCTGCTGTTACAGACATAAAACACATCATAGTGAATACTTGATGCTCTGCACAGCGGCAAACCAATGGCTCCTTTTGTTCTGATTGTTGAGGATGAAATCTCTACCCTTTTTCTATAAGAACCAACGGTGAGGTGAATAGATATAGAGTTTACTCAGGGGGATTGGTCCGACACTTTCACGCTTTTGCCGAACGAATATTAGCAGCATTAAACTTTGCCCCGTAGCCAGTGCATATAAATGTTTTCCCAGCCAAGGTCATCCTGAGCTGTGGGATGAATGGTCTGATGTGTTTGCGCCTCGTACGCCGAGCAATTGCAGAAACAACGAAGCCGAGCGAATTCTGATGTAGTTTGTTAAATGGATTGTAAAATACACCTCTGTGTTTTTTTTGGACTCTGCTATTGCATTCCAAGAGCCGAGCCTTTTCTCTCTTTTTGGTCTTTGGTTCCCAATCATGCCTCAAACAGAACACAATATACTGAGGTTTTAGAACAGCATTTCCAAAATGGAGATAGGGGAGGATTTGTTGACAAAGATTGTATTTCATGTCTTTCAGCTCCAGCATTTGCAAATTCGCCCTTATGAATTTAACATAATCCCAACTGTAGCCTGGGTGGAACAAGACTGAGCCGAGAAAGAAAATATTTCGGTATCTTCCATTTTCTGGAAGTTGGGGAATTGGAAAGTGTTGCGTGGTTGTGCAGATACAGATCTAGATTCTGTTGTGACATCAGCAGAACCATGTTAAACTACAAAATGTCACAGTGTTTTTCTATGGGGGCGATGCTGTAGCTATTACTGATGTAATTCTGTGTTTTTTCCTGGGAACGATCTCTTGGGAATCTGCTTCATCTCTGGCATCTGCATTAAGTGGGTTTTTAACCCCCCTGCTATTTGTTTTCAGTCAGAGTGTTACCAGGTGACATTTTGTACATGGAATTATGCAGAAAACTATTTCAATCCTGTTGGATGAACTGCAAAAGCAAAGAGACACAGAGAAGATACAAAGACAGAATTGGGGGACAAGACGAGCACCGTGTGCAAAGACAAAGCACACGAAGAGAGTGTGCACACCCACACAGCGACCTTCCTCTGAACTAAAACTGGCACAGATACCAATTTCTTTATTTATCAGGTTACGAGCCTCTGGAGCAGAATGCTGCTTAGTTAACAGGCTACTTCTTCAGCTCTAATCAGTTCAGACCCAGTCAAAGATCCTTTGATACCATGATTTCTGTGGCGAAGTTGCAGGGCATTAATCCTGTTAGTGAACAGCTCAAAACTGGGATTGCTTTGGATTGTGGGAAGACATTTTTTTTTCCTTAATGAAATTCTGCTCTAAATCAATTAATAATATTTCTGTAATTCAAATTATTTCATTTCTCACATTTCTCACCTGAAGAGGAACGTTTTCATGTAGCGATAGAAATGTACTCCGCAGTTCGAAACCTTCGATGAAAGAGTGGTTGACGTGATTTTTTTATTTCACAATGAGTCTTGTTCAGGATTTTAAAAGGAGTGGAAATTAAGCCCTGTGAAACATCACAGTTGAAAGCAGTAGGGGCCACAGTCTCTCCTCGCTTGTCTCAATGAGATACAATGAAGACTTGTCCCTCAAATTGCAGTTCCATCATTCGCACATCGAATGGTTCAAATTCTATTAGAATTTCAAATGTGAAGGCACAGGAAGCATGATGTAGGTGCTCCAGTAGAATTTAAAAAAAAAAAGACCTGGCTGGCGGTGAATGTATTATTACGTCATTTTCAGATCAGATGGCATGGCAGGTTGCAGCTTATTACATGCAACTCAATGTAATGGGACATTTTTTTGACAGCTTCATAAAAGCCTGGACGATTCCTCTGACAGCAGGTGGCGTTATAGGCAATTGTACTTGTGCATGGTTCCCGGGTTATTTGTCGCACTCCAATGCAAAGCACACGTTATTGGGTCCCTCTCTGCATGTCGTCTCCGATATTGGTGTTTGTCTGTGCTGCTCGCTGCTGTTGCCAGGGAAGATGTAACATGCACGGACAGATGATGTCATGTTGGGCATTAGCGATGCCAGAATGGTGAAAAGCCAAAGCAGTACAGTACGGAAGGCGATTTGTAATGACAGAGAGATAAGTACACTTTTGAGTCACCCTCTGCTGCTGTCACTTTACCCTTTTTTGACTCATTTTTGTCTTGAGCTTTTTCTTTGACTTCTGACAATAGCCAGACTGGAACCCTGACTGTCTTTCAAATGATTCCATGCACCTTGATATTTATTTATTCATGATCTACTTTTGCACATGAATGGGACTAAAGGTCCAAGGCTCACTTCATATTGTCCAGACTTTTTACAGTATAACTCATTCACGAACAATAGATTTGTTTTGGAGGCCACAATTCACAAATCTGTTGTATCACATTATTCTTTAGTGCGTTTGTTTTTCTAATAACCAGACAAAGTTAAATAAGAGCATGAAACTGCATTTTGGTAGTAAAAGAACAAGCGTGGTGGGTACTTTTAAATATACAAAATGATGATTGAAGATAGAATTGAAATAATTACTTTCGTAATTATCCCCGCTTCTTTGTGAAAAACAGCCTTGTAATTATGAGCTGGAGACGAGCTGTGCTGCTGTTTGTCAGACACACGGCCCACACATGCTCGGCGTGATGGTCCTAAAATCAAGGTGCTGCTTAAGTAAATGTTTATCTGCTGTCGAAGGACGATAAACTGAGTGCGAAAAGCATTTAAATGAGTTTTTAACTTGCTGACATTGATAGTACAAATCACGTCAAATAATAGAGTTGAACTGGAAATGGAAAAGGGCAGCTGTGATTTGACGCAAATTAAGCCACCGGTGATGAAAATTGTGAACAGTGACTAGCATGAAATGACATTTTCAGGTGAAACAGTTGCATCTATGCAGGCGAACGATGAGGGCCAAAAGCACAGACCTGGCTCTGCGGAGGAGTCCTGGCTTGTCCTACAGTGCTACAGCTGCCAGTTTGTGTTCCACTATGTCGGATGGAGTAGCCCTCTCACAATTGGATGGTAATGAGAGTGACTGACGGGGATGCTCGGAGAGGCTGCCAAAAATAACGTTTTGTGTCTCTCTCGCTCTGTCTGCCTCTACATCTGCTGTGCCTTATTTAACGCCATAGTCTGACAAAATTTAGGGAATTTAGCAAGATCAAAATTAGGGGGAGCCTGAGCGATTCCAGAAGGGACAGAAAAAAATAGAGCAGATGTCATAAATATGATAATTTACCGATTTTTCCCGTCACTAAATAGGAGAGAATATAGAGTAAAAAGTAAAAATGTGCATGGAGAGCAGCAGGTGGGATTCCAGATGTGTATTTTCCGCCATCCATATGTGAACAGGTTAAAATAAAACACAGAGAGCGAGGCATGATTGAAGCGATGACGGCACCTGGCTAGTAGTTGTAATCCTGCGATTACGGAGTGCACGACATTACACGGAGCATCTGCGTGCACTTGACAGCAGAAGGGTAACAATGAGAGCAATGGCTTGTGAAAGTAGTGTCGCTTTAAACCCCTGGCCAGAGGTTCAACATCCCAGCCACAGATATGTGCCTGTTACACAGCCAGGATTACAACATCTGTTGTTGTCAAAAAAGAGGCAGGACCACATTGCTTTTTCCCTGAGCAGTCTCATTCTTTCTGTGAGCCTGTACTCTCTGGCGGCTCTGGAGGGGCCTCAGCTCGGAGCTGCAGCGTCTGATGTATTTCTGCGTCGCCACGTCTTAGTGAGGCGCACAAAGACTCGCTGTTCGAGCCTGGTCTCGCTCATTATTCCCTCCGAGTGCCGACGAATGAGGACAGGGACCGAGAGCTCGCCCCACTGTTTCAACAGTGCTCTTATTTCTGCCTTTATGATAGATGGAAGACAAAAGTTGAGTCTACTTCCTCCAGCTTTCACCTTAACCCCTCGGTGCTCGCCCGTCCTGCTCCTTTTAATGATGTGATAAAACAAGACACGACACTTTCTCAAGGCCAAAGATGAAAAAATATCAAACACAAAAAGACTGATGTTTTGATCTTTTGACTTGCACTGGCTGCCTGTGGATGTGTGATGCACCTCTATAATCAGATGTGCTTTTTACCTGTGGCTGCTCCACTTCCAAAAGTTATGTTTTCTACTCTGATTTGGGGTTTGCTTCCTCTCCTGCACCTTTACAATGACCATGTCAGGAATACACAGAAAATACGGAATGGCTTACGTGAACTTTCCTGCCACAGTGGATGCAGTAGCTCTCACAGCCACTCAGACATTTCCTGGTCCTGTTATTATGGTGTCATTTTGAAAATGGCACGGAGCAGTGAAAAGCATCAATTCCCCCAAGTTATCAAACTCAACTCACAGGCGCATGCAACAGTGAAAGGAATGGGAGGGAGCATAAACTAAGGACCTAAGTCATCTGTCTGATCTTATTATGCAAGATGGACTCTCACTTGCTTCCATTTTAGATGTGAGTCCTGGTTGGAAAGATGTGGTATTAAAAATACATTCTGAATCAGAATCCTATTAACGGGAAAGTGGCTGAGGATGCATGGGGGATTTTTTACTCTTACATGCCGGGAATGGCTAAAGGGACGCTCCCCTTTCTGAACGGAGGTAGTTCGCAGTGGCGGCTGGTGAATTTTTCTCAATAGAGGCTACAACTAAATTCTGAATATACATCCTAAAGTCAAGCAAATGTGTATTGAGGTATATTACACCAGAAATGCAAAGACCTTTATTTGTATGTGGTGAGCCACATGAACATTTGTTTTTGGGTTTGTGTGAAGTCACGTTAAGTCACCATTGAATTGTTCAAGGACACTTCAACTTGTGGCCCAGAGGAACCTACGATGTAAAGGCAGCGTAGTTGAAATAATTAACTGGAATTGAAAGACGGCCATGATTGGCAGGAGATCAGTTCCAATCACGTTGATTGCTCAATAAATGCGGTGGTAAATTAACAGTGAAACCTACAGCAGTCAAGGTATATAGTCATCTACTGCTTTCAAATATACAATATGTAATTCATATTTATATATGCTTATGCTTTAAATACGTTACTGTGAACACTGAGGCATGATGTCTATAATGCAAGGTTCAGGGCTTTGAGAAAAGACAGCAATAAGGTTGAAAGAAGCTCTGTGGAGGTCAAGGAGAAGAACAAGATAACTCATAAATAGCAGGCGCTGGTGCATAGGGACGAGAAAAAGTCAACAGAACGCGGGCTGGAAATAAAAAAAGCTGGCGGGGGGTTGAGAGAGGAGACAGACAGTGCAGGATTGAAAGTTGAGGGATCAGAGATTAAGCCAATGTCATTAGGGAGAGGTCCGCCAGCTGTCCTGCCCCAGACACCTTACTCAGTGGCTTAGAATGAGAGGCCTCTTAGTCTCATAAAAGTCAGGCTAAATGTCAATCAAATGTCAAGAAGACGACAAAAAAAATAAAGCAAGGATTTGCTCAATCTGCTGCATCAAATCAGATAAATGCACTTGTAATATTTCTGAAGGACAGTTTTCAAATCTCCAGTTTACTGTGTCTGATAGCATCCATGAGCAGTATAGCCTGCCAAACTTTTTTATCCGTGGTACACACACATGTCACGACAGTTTACAGGTAGAAATGTGATGTTCTGCTGAGATGTGTTCATAGAGTCTCAGTTCAATGTCGTTCTCAAGTGTGTGGGCGATTCTTTACAGCTGATGTGCTCCATGCAGCAGTGTTTTTCATCAAAACAACGCCATCTCCATCTCTCCTCCTCAGCTCTCTCTTGCAGTGCTCACTGTACTGCTGTGTGCTTTGGCTGGATGTCAAACAAAAATGAACAGATTGGGCTGTCTGAGTTTCGCTATCCTGCGCCGC
Organism: Paralichthys olivaceus; assembly: GCF_024713975.1. Lineage (NCBI taxonomy): Eukaryota > Metazoa > Chordata > Actinopteri > Pleuronectiformes > Paralichthyidae > Paralichthys > Paralichthys olivaceus. The sequence continues at coordinate 5,664,262 of NC_091113.1, read as the reverse complement.
TGTGTCATACTGCACAACTGTGACGAATTGAGACCTGAACAAGTCCTTTATATATAAACAGTGGATGTTGTTTGGTTTTAAAGAAAGAGGACAAACAAAGAAGAGGGAGGCGAGCGAGGGCACGGTCACCTTAATAAAACTCCCTGTACTGGAGATGCTTGGAGTTCATTCAGGAGCCAGACTCACCAAATCTCCACTCACCCGAGTGACAAAGTTGCAGTCAATAGTGGAATTTCGCCTGCATCTGTTGGAAGAGATGGTGGTAATTTCAAGCCCTGATTGGTGATATTTCATGCCGTTCAAAGAGCAAAACAAAGAAATGCATTTGGCAATAGTATAAATGGCCAGGCAGCCATAATGGCCATTACAGAGACTTGCCAAGGAGAACATCCGTTATGGACAAAAACCCTGGATTATGTCCAGTGACAGTGTTTGTTATTCATACAGTGCAGCTTGAGAGGAGGATAGTAAAAGTTCAACTAAAACTCTCCCAGTTAATGTTCAGGAAAGACCGATTGGATTGAATCATACTGGTTAATTATTACAGTTGCTGGGCATCTACAGTGAAGCAGCTGCAGAGAAATTTCATGTACTACTTGATATATAAAAAGTCATTAAAACGACCTTGGGGAATGTGTGATGATAAAGTTATGCATGGATAACCCATTTAAATTGTCCCATATAATTTGTATCGCAACTTTGCAAAGAAAGTGGGATAAATTGTATTTATCAAACAATTCCAAAATATAATGATAATATTGAACACAAAGAAATAATAGGGTCTTGCCTAACATGCACCACATGACTCAAGTTGTTTTTTCAAAAAGCACAACTGTCCTAGCTTTCTGTTTTTAGGTATTTTTTCTTTTGAGGACAAACCACTTAGTTGTGTGCGATTAGAGAGCCTCCATTTCTTCCTAGAAGTGTTTTTCAAATCCTCCTCAACACCACTGAGTGTTAGTCCAGGTACATACGTCAGAGGAGCCAGCAGAGGGCTCAACTGCTGGTGGGAGAGGAGGGATTTATATACTCCCTTGTAAGGACAGCCAAACCGCTGTGATTACTGCCTAATCCTCTCCAACATATCATGTGCATCATGGCAGCACAGTGAGCCTTTGTAACATCACGGGGGAGGCTGATTTGGGGATGTTTAGTCAATATCTCCCTCTGTCTTTCCTGTGCTGCCTCTCTAACCTATTTCCTCTTTTAAACCATTTCCTTACTGTGTGCCTCTGCCGCCCGTCTCTCGATGTGTCCCCCTCCCTCTCCATTGTCTGATGGTCGGGGAGGACAAGGGGAGGGAGAGGCAGGGAGGAGATCAGTGGGGATTATCACTGTCTGGAGAACACGGATGGATTTGTGCGCCATCTCCGCAGTTGGATGCTGTGCCAGCCTGCCCTCGACTAATGGGACAGCAGCGCACTCTCGTAGCACAAGTTGACACCAGTCGAAAGCTCTTAACCAACAAAAACTGTCCCCTGCACGAGTCATGTGGGAAACTTTTCTTAGGCTTCCTGAAAGAAGGCCATCGATAAACAAAAATTAGACGAATCAAACCATTTCACGTGAAAATGGTCACGACGTTGTTCAAATTCACAAAAAATCTAAACCTGAATCCGCTTATTAAAAGACAGTAAGCCCCTGGCTCCTTTCCCCCGTATTTTAATCTGCCTCTGTGCTGTCTGTTTAGTGTTCTGCTCTCTGTCATCTATCTCTCACTCCATCCTTCAAGCGTGTCGGCGAGCCTCTTCTCCGATCAACGCTAAGGTCAAGGACAACTTGACGAGGATCTTTAAAAAAACCAGATCAATCAGATTCCTGAGCAGAACAGAAACTTCCAGGTCCTGATGGAACGCCTCAGGGTCCTGCAGTATACGTTTAAACAAGTCTTTGTGTTTCTATTCTTCTGAGAATCAACCCTTTTGCTATCTCATGTCAGCGACCCCATGTAAGAATGCATGTTGATGAAGCATTACACAGAAATGTAGCGTCGAGCAATACGTCTGCTTTCATTGCAGGCTCATGACACGATGCTTGGTATATTTATTTAGACTTTATTATGGCAACGTTGAAACAAAACAAACATCAATTGGACAATCGCAGCTTTTGAAAATGACATCTGAAATATGGCCTGCAGGGCAACGTCTGAGCATTGCCTCCCCACTGATGCTCCTCCAGAAAGCAAAGGAGGAAGTGATATTAAAGCACTTGTCATCTCTATTTCAGGAAAATCTAAAATTATCTGTCTGTGCATCTTCTCTGTAAGAATGTGAATCCTCATAATATCAAAACTTTTCAAAGTAGAATTAACTTGCAACCTTTGGTAGGTAAGATATAATGTGTTGATTTGTCAGCATCTGCCGCTAACTCTTTGCATGTAAGCCATTAAGCATATTCCCCTAAAATGTCAGGCTACTCTTTTGGAAAAACATTCCAGCCTTTAAACGTGTTCCAAAAAACCCATAGCCTTTAGCTGGCTAACATCTTCATGGATTCCTTAGAGATGCCATTCTTTATGATGCATTTCTGACAAAATGGTGAATTTGTTGCGGCCAAATTCATCAAATTCGAGCCCCTTCGTGAAGAAACGGCCGATAATGTGATGTCTGAAACAGGCGGGCGAAACCACTCCTTCAAATGTGTTTCTGACTGCCGAGAAGTGAGGAGAGATGTCGCCCAGCTTGTAGGTGAAGGCAGAATGTGATGCCAGTCTCTGGTGTTTGAGTCGTCAGTCAACTTGTCAATTAATCACAGCCGTCAGCGAGGGCCGCAGAGGGAGTGCTCAGATGTATCTCTGCATGCTCTCAAAGACGAGGAAAAAAATGTGTCCGCGCTATTGACAGGGACATTTTCGCTCGGCACTATTCACCAAACCTTGACAGGGAATACTCGAGGCTGGACGAAGGCGCAGGCTGAATTTAACAACTAATGAAGGTTTAAAAACCTTTTATTTCTGATGCAAAAAAAGAGTATTTGAGGCCTCAGTGCAGTACCAATATTCTTTTGCTGATTAAGCATTCACAGAAATGGATTTCACTGTGAGTATTTCTGCTTGTAAAAACAAAACACAGCTAAAGTCCAGTGGAAAGATTCCTATAACATTTAACAACACAATACAAATGGAATCTGAGTAATCGCCTGCAGATTTATCCTATGAATTTAGGATTGTAACACACGCTGTGGAGTTAGTTTAAAGTTTTATTTTGTTGCGAGGGTATATTCTGTAATATATAGCCTCAGCAGGCCATTTTGGATGTATATTTTATGACTCCTATCCTCTCACATCAAGAAACCCACTGGTTCCTTTTTTTTTAATGGCTGTGCCCACGGCTAGTCACAGCGGGTGCTGCTACACCACAAAGCTGCATCCACATGTGCACACTCTTGCACGGAACCCACAACAACACAACACACTCGGCTCAGTCCGTCAATACAGATGAACATGAGTGAAGTGAGCGCAAGAGATGACGCCACATAGGATAAATGTAAAATTTTGTTGAGGGAATCTGCGATCATCAGTATCAAGGATCAAGTCCTAAACACAGGAACAGATATATATATATATATTTATACCTCGGTTATTATTCCAGTGATTTACCTTTTTTCTGTGCTCCTCCACTAATCTTTTCATCTCATAAGATATGTAGGAGTTTGTGCTCTGAGATGGCAGAGAAGCTGGTGCAAGAAACAAGGTGTTGTGAGGAGTGGGCAGGCGGTGGTGATGATGATGAAAAAAGGATGTGGTGTGCAGTTCAAGACATGGAAGAAAGTGTCCAGTCGAACATGACTGATACAAGAGGAAGCCATCTGTATTTACTCACAGAAATATACGAAGGTAGAGAATATTCTGGAAATCACTCCTACATTTTGTAGTCTGGGAGCTGCTCTTTGTCTCGTGTATTTAAAAACTGGATAAGAAATCTACCTTCATTACCAACTTTACCTTTTTATTGTTTACTTAAACAAACTGATAACTAATAGCTTCTCCGGTTTTCATTTTCCATTGATAGAAGGTTCTTATTTACTCTTAACTACAGCAATCTGCATCGTTTTATTCTAATCTGCTCCTTTTATAAAAATCTATTATGGTCTATTCTGTGCTGAACATCTGCAAAAAAAAAAAAAGTGATGATATCTTGTGTGTACACAGTGTGAATGTAAACACACTTGCCATCACCAGAGGCATCCGTGTGCCACCATAGAGTCAACACAAACCCAGACTGAAGTATTATTACACAGGAAATATCTTGGACACATAAATATTAAACACAGTCTCCTGGTGTGACACTCAAACTGATTTTTTTTGTGTCTCACCTAAAGATAGTAATTGAATTTTGCTGTGAAGGCTTTTGAGTAATTGCTGAAACCTTGTAAATCATGAAATAGTTGTCAGAAAGATGTGAAAATGCCAAATCCACAGAATGCATCCCGCTTTTGCATCAAATTGCGTTGTTGCCTGTGTTTCGCCCGGACTCAGTGAATTTGTTTGGTGCTGAGCAGCAGAATTGCATCCTATAAAAGGTGGATAATGAGAACACAGGGGAACACAGGAAATGTAGGCACCGAATTGCGTAGCACGGATGTGAAGGAGATGGTAATGGTGGAATAAGGCTGCAGAGATTGTGCACTAATTTGGCTCGCATGTGTGGCAACCTTTTGTGTGTTGATTCCATTAAAAGTGGCAGGAAATGAGAGGGAGAGAAAAGTGATGCTCAAAGGAGTCAAGTGACGCTTCACCCCAGAGCGGCGAGGCCTGAAGTGGGGACTGGTGAGAGCCCATTGGCGAGGTGGCTCTGTCAAAACGATGACGCCAACAGACCTGTAGACGGAACATTGTAAATGAGCGCTGACTCTGGCGCCGAAACGAGAAGCCACTACAGCGTATTTGTGTTTGTGTTTGTTTCAGCTGCATGTGGCTGAGCGTTGTATGGCATTGCTCGTGGATATCGTGTTTCCAAAAGTAATCTTTGCTTTGGTGATGTGTTTGGAAGGTGCGGGCACTCTGCAGAGTGTGGATGATAGACGGGCTGCCAGCATGGATGGATGAAGTGAGCTGGCAGTGCTGACGCTCGTCGGTGCCAGAAACGCGGTGCACATTGTTCATGCTTGGCCTCTAATACATGTTATCTGAAACAGAGGTGCTGACTCTGGTCAAACCGCCTGAGCACCGTCGGTAACGAAAGCTACCCCCTGCTTACCATTCAACGTCACGGGTTTAAAAATAGCTCCTCTGTGAAAGAACACACTCTCTCATCTGCCCATTTCATATTGTCCCTCTTTTATTAGCCCTCAGGATTATGATTACTCTCCAGTTTTAAATTCCTGCCAAACCGACCCCAACAGAGTTTGCATGGGATCCTCAAGGCGGAAACAAGTCTGTGCACATTAAGTTGATAAGACCCACAGAAACCGTACTGTATTTCCATGTGCAGTGATTCAGTAATGCTCTCCTAGGTACCGTGTTTTATTTTAATGTGATGCCTCACCAAAAACAGGAAGCCCTCGCATTTTTGTTCTATCCACAGCTGCATCATAATTTGTGGTTCACAAGGGAAAACATCTCATGAGCATTGCACCAGTCTGCACTGCAGTTAGAATGAATATTAACAGGTAGAAGGTTAATGAAGCTCTTATCCGTGTTATTTCCAAGCCTAATAAAATGTCTCATAATTTGAATTAAAAAAAAGCCCTACTTTTGTTTTCTCTTAAGGATATTTCTAGTGTGCCTCAGGCATCATCCAGACTTTGTTCTCTCCAAGTCCTTAGATTAATGTGAAATATGTTACTTCTACCCATAAAGAAAAGTTAATTGAAATTGGATGAGAAAAGGTAGCCTTTTTTGAAGTAAATTATCAACGGACTGTTCATTTTTTTATGCCCTCCAGCAAAAATCTGAAATTAAAATCTATTCAAAGTACAAGTCAATTTTAATCAAGTTGAATGTTGGCAGCAGTGAGTATATTCAAGTCCTTTTTCAATAAGTATGATTCCGCAAACAATGGAAATTCATGATAAACACTGCAGAGCTCCCTGTTGCCAAGGGATATGAATCCAGGTCATGGCTCTGCATGTTCTATCCACATGGCCGAGGGAGACATCACATTGAATCATCTGCCCGTAAGAGGACATGTTTGTCCTGACGAGTCCAGAGGATCAACAACCTCTTGCCCCCAGCCCCCTCCTCGAGCCACGGATAGTCCGCACTTCAACTCTGTTTAAACAAATCCAAGTGACTCGCTGCTCCTGTCAATGTCATCACCTCCCAGAGTGAGATCATGTCTCATCCACCCACTCTCAAAGCAGCAATCTCACTTGAGAGGAGTTTGGGAGTGCTGGGCAGAGACACGCTTTTAGATTTTGAAAGGGCAGAGACAGCGGCGTGCATGCAGGGGCAGCTGGGCCCGGCCGATGTGCCGAGCCACCGCATATTCTGTCACTCTGCGAATCAAAGGAAACAGTGATGGTCATCTGAAACCAGAAGGGGCAGCGTGTTTTCTTGATCCTGACATCTTCGGGGTCGTGCGAGCACGAACGGACAACAGCCCAACAGGAAATAGAAGATCCATAACCTTCTCTTCAATTCCTTTAGCATAAACTCATTTCTATGCTCAATTACAATTGATGTCAAATGTGGCATCACTTCAATATTGAAGTGTGGGTTATTGTTTCATGGGGCGTTGAGCTTGGTATGTGTTTAAGGGCTGTAAAGACAAACCATTGTCGTCTTGTCATTTCCAAACATTGTAATCACTATTTAATTTGTTGATTGTGTCTTATTTTTGCATAGATGAAGCAAAGGTCATGTTAATTTGCATGCTAAAGAAAACGTCTTCCATCTGATTGTCCTCCTAAAGAAGCTGGATTATAAGTATCATCACATTGTATAAGGCCTGTAATGAAAGCAGACTGTCATATTCACTCTTAAGATTCCATATTTGTGAGTATTGGTGCCAACACACTTCATTAATTAGTGGAATTCATCACAGCCCGGGACCCTGCAGAACATTTTCTGCCTGTGCACTGATGATAATGCCTTTTGTCTTTTCAGAGGCTGTAATAGAGAGTGAGATTCACCCAAATGAATGTCTTGCTTGAACGAGCTTCTTGCAGATTTATTGTGTACGGCAAAGTCTGTGTAGTTCACTCCATGAACAACTTGAATTATACTTGTCCTTATCACATGGGCAAAGCAAGGAGTGATATCTATATACCACACATATCACACACACACACACACACGGGTAATTCAAAGTGCTCGACAGACAAAAGACAAGATAAATACTGAAAACATTTAAAGGATACACATATGAATAATATGAGTAAAAGTACTGAGGATTATAAAACGGAATTCATGAAATAGCATAAAAACAGATAAATGAAAGCTTTAGTAAATAGAGAAAAGGAATAGAATGATAGTCAGTGATCACTAAGCATCATTTAATATTTTTCTTAGATTAGTTTCCAGAAAAATTGTTGTATCAAGTTTTTTTTACTTTCTGAAGGGACAAACATCACTAAAAGTCCTGTAGGCTTTAATATGCAGTAATATTGTCTGAACCACACGAGGAGTGTTCCACAGAGCCCGGCCTCATTTTCCAGTCTATGTAGAAATATTTTTTATCCACAGTGTCAAACTCTGCATTAATATCCAACTCCCCAAATCAGTATTCAGGTGGATGTCTCTTTAATTTTGCGCAAGTGCAGCTTCAGGAAACATAATCGAAAGCTGTAATTAAACAACTTTCTCAATGGTCTTACTAATGAAGAGAAGATTTCAGATAGGCCCGAAGTTGTTTAATTTTGAAGCATCTTTTTCAGAAGAGCCCTGACAACTGCAGTTCTTTGAGATCTTGGAAAGTTGCCTGGGAGTAGTGAGCCATTTATAATATGAAACAAATCCACTGCCAGAGAGCTAAAAACCCTTTAAAAAGCTTGTAGACAGAATATCTAGTGAGCACACAGATGGTTTCACATGCTGCACTATTTCTTCTAAACTTCAGTTATTAATTTCATTAATATTGTTATTAATGCAGTGAATCATACATGAAGAGAACCCTGTGCGCTGCCAGCAATAGACGGAGATTTGTTTCTACATTTCCGCCATTTTCTCTGAAAACCCCAGGTGCAAGGATGTGTGTTCCAAGTGACTGGGGTGTATCACGACTCTCATCCTGAGGGGGGGAATTCAGCTTGAGTCATGTCATTGAACAGACAATACAACGGCTGCTGTTTATCACTCTGTTCCTCAAACACCATATCATCACTGATGGCGCCATGAGGCCACAGCTAGTGAGGATCGTGTCCTTGGGCAGTGAGTGTGCTGGCTGAAGTGTGACTGTGTCCTGCTCTTGGTTGGTTAGAGATGGAAAGTCTTCCTGCAGCTCAGCAGGGGCTCGTTGTCTGGCACATGGTGTAAAACATGGGTGGATAAGTAACAACATATCCACTGTTCTCTTGATTTGATGGATAAAAGTTAATGTTTATCATGTTTTGATTGACACCATTGGAGCCGAAGGAAGTCTGTGGACTTATAAACCACAAGTGTAGCTTGATAGTTGCTCTGGCTCCATCAGCTTCGTCGTCCTTATGCTCTGGGCCTATAATGCAACTTCTGTCTGCATCAGGGGTTACTGTGCAGTGTGAACAGTTCTGAGCAGTTTGTCAGGTGATGCTGTAAGTCAAGCAGGCAGGCAGGTATATGGCTTCAAAATTAGTTTAACCCGTGTGCACTCTGTCAAATTACATTATCTCGCTGTGTTCTGTTCTGTTCTCTTGTATTAACCATGTCATTGTGTTAGTTGGTAGGTTCTGATAGTTTTATTCAATATAGAACCTCTATGGATTCTATTTGTCAGAACTTTACTTCTTTCAGTTCTAGAAATGCTGTTTTCCCCATACACCAGAATAACATTCAGTCTTGTGAGCATATCACAGTAAGTTAAGTTCACCTTCTTGTGGATGGTGTCCAAACCTATTTGTTATTAAAAGCTGCTCTGTGAAAGCACAGAGCCAAGGACACAGGAGATTTGTTTCTGCTTTTGTGATCTGCTTTCAGCACCAATAAAATAATAACACAGTTTAAAGGAAGAAGTCAAGTACTCACAGTACCATGGATTTCCTCCCCAGTCTTTTCTGGCTGTTTCACACTTAATCAAATCACTCCATAGCTCATTTGCCAACACCTATTGAGAGCGGGCCCGGTTTGAAGAAAGGTTAATTGAGTGCATGTACCTCTGTGACCCACTAGTCCACTCCTGACTCTCTAACTCTTGACCAGTGCTTGTTGGAAAGACTCGCACCTTGCATTTCTGGGCATCCCGGTTTTGTTTGTGAAACACTTTACGCAATATCTAATGGAAAACCCTTGATTTCAGAAAGGACAAAACGCCAAGCAGGGAGAATGATCTATTAATTCTGCTTGGACAATAAACAGTCTTGTTGCGTGTCTCAAGCACATAGATCCTCTTAAACGTTGAGGATGAGTCCTCCATCACCCAGATATCTTTCAGAAGTACATGCACATTCATGCCTCATCAGATGATGACGTAATGCACATAGAAAACAAACCCCATCCACTCCATGATATATTTATACTCATCCCTGGCTATCATCATCATCATCATTCTCTACTGTGTCTATGCAGACTTCTTTATTGCTGTGGAAATGGAAAAAACGTCTTCCAGCACTTCTGAGTATAGTCCTGGTTGCCTTGGTAACAGCCCTTATAATTACATTTATGCAGAATTCCAGGGGAGCAAACACTGACCACTTACAATGGAAACTACTATTTGTAGATATTTTCCAAATGTAAATACATGGAATGGTTACTTCAGGTGAAAATGCAGAACACGAATAGTATCGTAAAATCGTTTTTTACTTCATGAAATCCTTGAGGATTATAATTTTCGTGTCAGTATGTTTCCTTTAAGCTCTGGGATGATTTCTGAATCAGATTTCTACTCGCTCTAATTTCTGTTGTTATGTTACTGACATGCTGTTTCCAAGTTAAACACATTTCCTTTGGGATGCATGTAGTTTTTTTCTTTTCTCTCATTATGATGATGAATTTTGAATATAACCAAGTCGAGAGTTACACGCAGGAGATGAAAGGGGGAACAATAGTATCCCTCTCAGAGTTTGCTCACAGTTTCCTCAAGCTAAATGCTGAGCTGGTGACACAGACTCGGAGCACATGAATTATTCAACAGCCTAGTTTCATTTTTTCGGAAAACTTGGGCTGGAGGTGATTATTATATCTACTGTCTTCAGGGTGAATAAACACTGTTGCTTTCGCTCACCCCCAACACGTTGTATATTCTTGGGTGTGACGAGGATGAATATATCAGCCACAATATGAAGTAGCTGCAAGCTGTGTCTACTTACTGTGTGGTGTGATCTCCAGTGTGTGAAGCTAAAGAAGTGACCATGCAGTTTTGTTGTGTTTGTGGCGGGGCTCGCTGCCTGGTCCAAAATTTCGGCTCATTAGTCAAGGTGAGCATAGACCTGTTTGTCTGTATCGAATTATTTGTCTGATCTTATTTAACATGGTGTTATACTTAGCAGCATCCTCTTTTTCCCATTCACAAACTAAAGACCTACATTAATTAAAGACTTGAATAGAATCTACAGATCAGATCTTAAAGTAAACATTATGCAGAGAGACTTTAATAAATCTTTTAGTTGTAAACAGGTTTTACGCCTCTTAATTAGCTGTCTGTCACGATTAATTGCGATTGTGAACAAGCAGCCTTTTCTGTGCAAACTGTAAATGTTGCCTTACCGGACAAGAAATAAACAGGTAAGTAAAGTAAACACCCGCTACATGGTTTACAACAAATAAAATCCTTAACTACAGTCTCGTTAATTTGTGGATTAAACATATTTCGATAAGCAGATGAGGGAAAACAACATTGTAGGTGAAAAAGCACCAGGAGACAGTAAACAGAGTTTGTGAACATGTAATTGGGATACTCGGGATAATGAGGAAGACGCCTGGTTTGGAAATGAGGAATCGCAAAATATGGCACGGTTCAAAGACTGCATTTAATTTGAGATTCATTCTTCAAAACAAATGCACTTCTGATATCGCATGTTTATTTATTGTTTAATAAGTCGACAACGCGGCTGAGCTCGACTTGCTTGTTTGATTTGAATGCGTTTTGGGTTTTTTTCAGAAAGCAAGTAACATATAATTTAGCCAAATGACAATGGATTTAGATTATATGCTTTAAGTTTGCTTTCCCTTGCAGGCTGATAGTAAAGCATTTATGGTAATATGCTTGGTTGGTTCATGAGTGGCCAGCTCTGATAAAGCACTGTGTCTAATTAACACACTGACAGCGGCACTGTCTGGGCAATCACACTCTTCCAGTTTATTAAAGTGGTTAAGGAAGTCACTCTGGCCCTTGGGGGACTGGTACAGTAATTTTCCCCCTGCAAGCCATGATGATACGCCCAGAGATGAGGCAAACCAAGTGTGACTGTCTCTCCCTCTCGCTCTCTTTCTCTCTCATCTCTCCTTTTTTTCTCTCTCCTTCCTCTCCATTTTCCCCCATGCTTCTCTCGCACATCAATATCTCCCCTCCTTGTCCCTTTATCATCTCTGCCTCCACCACTGCACCCTCCCCTGCCCCCTTCACTCTCGGCGCGAGTCAGAAATGTAATATCGCATGCATTTTTCTGCTCTAAAAATAACTCGCAGTAGGAATTGCTGACTTTTTGCTTCCTGCACTACTTTAGTGTAAACAGCGAGATGGTTTGATCGGTCAAGACAGGCCTTCTGATAGCGGCGCAGGAGAGCTCAGCCTGATCGGTGTCTTGTCAGCAGCAGTAAACAGCAAAAGCACAACACAGAACACTTTGAAGCTGCAAACAATAATTAGCATGAGGGATGAGGGGGAGATCTGGTAATTGTATTTACTACTTGGCATGCTGAACTGGAATACTTAATACAAGCCAGGCTCTTTCAAATATGATTTAGATGATGCTTTATTCCAGTAAATTGTTGTTGACCTTTTATTTCCCCAGAGATAAATCAGTTCATGAGATTACACCCTTTGCCAAATATTCTAATACTAATTAGAGTCAGAGGTGCTTGTGCAGCTTTTTTGTAGCGAGACACTCTTTAAAGAGAACGTGAAGCTCAAAAAGGGAAGAAGTCGTCATCAGACTTGAGAGACATTAGTGCAAGATATAGCTTTTTAGCTTCACCTCCCGGCTTGTAGCTGCAGAGATCTGATGTGAAATGGATACCTCTCCGTTTCCTGCCATGACTCGTTTTGCAGAGTATTTTAACAAAGTGGTTTGAGGGCGACAGAGTTGAGGCCAAAAAAATCTTATCTTCACTGTAGCCGCCATCTTGGTGCCTTGCATCATTTGTCCTTTGTAAAATTCATTTTAGTTTAGAGACATAAAAAGGGAAAAGTGTTTAGTGTGTGATGGGACTCTGATACAAAGCTACAGCTCGGTGAATTTCAGTATTTTCATCTCACAGGTTACTGAATGATGAATATCCTGCGAACACTGTTTCCACAATCAAATACTTGCACTGCCTCGTGTTGTGCTTCGCTCCCGAGCTCTGTACTGTACAACAACACAGCATGCTTATGTTTTTACAGGCGAGGGGAATCTTGCTGGGAGAGTTTAAAGGCTCTTGTCCTTTCCCCTCGTGCTCAGAGAGACCTCTGGGTAATTTGTAGCACTTCTCCAACTGATCAAAGGTCAACACTTGGCGGGGCAGTGACACTGACCGTAGGCGTGTGTGTCGTGTGAGGTGGCGAAGTCTAAGGAATTCTGACACAAGCCATAGTGACTCAGTCTGCTGTAACCCACGGTGCACACTCAACTAAACTGTGCCATATAGTTTTTGCCTACGAAGCAATCAAACTGTTCACGTCACTGAACAGCTCTTGGGTTTTTGTTTTGCTGTTTATATATTAATTTTTCCCTCCGAAAGGTTACGCTGCACTCGGTTCAGAGAATGATTATTCACGTTCGACCAACCTAAAGATGGAAAACGCCACGAGCAGTTGGCAACATACGAGTAAGGATGTAAGTGTACATGTTCACTTTTACTGTTAAACTTATAAAAATGATAAAACCCCACTGGGCTTTGACAAGACAAATAAATCACATTCTTTAAAAAAAATTAAAATTCTGCCTTAAATTACCTGCACATTTTTAAAGGTTGAACAGTGACGTGACCCCCCCCCCCCCCGCTGTGCCAGGAGATATAATTAAGGTGTTCTCCCACCTGCCACTGAAGGTTAGACTTATCAAAACAATAATGATGATTAGAAGGAAGATGAATTACCATCATGCTTTTGTATATGTGCGGGCCCAAATGAGCAGCTCAGCTTGAGACTCATACTGTAGCTCACAAAGGAAGCGACAACCAACCAATCAAATTCCCATCAAGCTAATTACGCATATGTTTGTTTATTCCTGTGTTTAATGATGATAAGGTTATACCTCTGTAATGTAGATAATGATGTCGTGATTTAGCAAGTTTACCCGCGACCATGCAGAAACAGGGCCGCAGGAAACTATTGATTTTATAATATAGTTTTATATATATATATATATCCTATAGAAATCCTTTCCTCTTGGAGACAGAGGCTAAAAAAAGATGTTGATTCATGATCCTATAAAAAAAACAACTGTCCTGCAACTGACTGGGAATTATTTTCTCTACATCCGCAGCCAGTTGGCATGATTTTTCATTAAGTGTTTTTTTGCTTTATAATATGAAAATGTAATGTCTCCTTAACAGCAAATAGATGTGTGTGTGCACGTCTTTTGTCTGCTAAGGATCACATAGCTATTATCATACATTTCTACAAGTAAATACATGCAACAAGGGTATTCAGGCTTACGTGGGCTATTTCCCTCTTCCCCCGTGGTAATCACTCAATGCACAAAGGAAGTCATTGTGACCGTAATAGCTTCGAACCTTGATTTCGTAGCGTTGTGTACAACATGCCCTCTTGACGCCTCATCCCGAAGGTCTTTTTCAATCCACGGAGATCCAGCTTGACGGGGAGGGAAATGCAAATGCATTCTACAAGTTAATGTCTGCTTACACATGCAGGCAGTCGACAGGAGCAGCCACACTCGGTAAACATGAAGACTCCTGTCGCAGCCCCCCCCCACCCACCTACCCAGCAACCCTGTGGGTGTCATTTTCTCCCTTTTCCCTTGGAGTGGTGGTAACAGTGAATGAGGAGGCACAACTATACCTCCACCAAACACAGGAGAGGGAAGCCTCCTTCACGCCTCATTGCCTTTGTTTTCTCTGGCTAATTTTTCCTTTCTCCTCGCTGTCCGCCTCCCACCACCCCCCCAATAAAACACACACACCTGCACATGCATAGACACACATTCAATTCATCTCCCACCCTCTTCTTTCCACGCCTCACCGTTTTGATGGTGATTTTGACACGCTGGCTGTCATGCAGCAATTCTCCGGGAGGGTGGCGATTAACAGAGCTGTTGCCATATGGAGTGAGATCAGCCATCAAAACCCAACATAATTGGCTCAGGGAGGAAAAATACTTAGGCAACAGCGCTGAGAAAGGAGAGTTCGAGAGCGGGCAGGGTGGACACCTTGGTCCCTGCGTCCGCCAAATATTAAATGCTCATTAAAACACAAGCAAATGATTCATTAGTAATGAAAAATTAAATGCATCATAAAACCCAAAGGAAGACGGTTCACATCGAGCATTCTGCACAGTAGAAGAGGAGAGTAATTCCCCTTGGCCCTGAAAGAGGAACCAGTGTAACAGAACAGGAACATTAGACAGCTGTGTGTCCTGACGAGCCACATAGATTGCTGAGAAAGAACAATTTATCAAATTCACACAGGGAAAACTCACATTTGATGAAGCCATTGTCATGTCTGCACTTAATACTGAAATGGACTTCAAGTCTGAGCCAGGGGTTTACATTGCTGACGGCCTAATTATATGGATTGGCTGCAGTAGAGCGTAGCCTATCAGCTCTGGGGAAAAATTAATTCTGGTACAGGGGAAGAGAGAGAGAGAGAGGGGCAGGCTGCAGTCAGCCTCACTGCTGTGAATTGATGGCTGCAGAGGGCCGGGCTGCGCTGTGTGTGCACGCACCGGGTCCTGGTTCACTTAAAGCCATGCACGGCTTTACTGTAGGGTGTATTCTCTGTGATTTAGAAAGTGCGTGTGGCGCTGACAGGTATGTGCTGAATTGTAAAAACAGCCGAGAGCCAGATGTAAACGCAATTTTGTTGATTCACTGCCACAGCGTCAGCGTACATATAGACAGATTTTTTTTTTCTCACTGAGCACTTGCACGTTCGTTAGCTCTGTTTATTCCAAACATCCAGCTCAAAGTAATGCATATCAGTCAAAGACGTGCTGTCATCATAATGTCATTTTGAGGCGTCGCATGCAGGCTGTAAGCTTGTCGCAAGAGCATTTAGTCTCTCAAGCAGACATCGAGACAATTGTATGTGTAAAGGGAGTGACTATTATTAGGTAAGATATGGGAACATGTTTCATTCTATTCATCACATGTCCATATAGAAGCTCTACAGTAGAAATGTGGTAAAGATACACCTATGCTAATTGAGGCTACATTTACCTCCAGATGTGGACAGCTGTTCTCACCCACTGCTTCTTTTCCTGCACCGGCCCCACTGACATTTCCACGACAGCATGTGCAGAAACCCTGTTCGGCAGAGTTTTATGTTAGCATATCCAGTAATGTAGCGAGGCTGATGTAATGACATTTATGCATGGTGGCACTTTTTTGCCTGCACCGATTGGTCAGCCAACTTATGAATCAAATATGATATGCCAGTTACAGCGTCTGCTGCAGGGCTCATCATGCAGCGCCCTTGCACTGCTTTATTTAGCCTGCTTGATTTGTACGAAAGAAATAAAAACTAAATATCAGAAAATGTAGTGTTTACTTCTTGTGTGCACGGAAGGTGATATTAACTATGGAGATAATTGCTATACAGGGGGGCAGAAACACATTTTTAAGCAAATCAAGAACAATTAAATAAAAAAATGTCAATGTGTCACTTGCAAGACTCATAATATCTAATAATCTGAGATCTGTGCTTTACTTAAATGTGCACGCGAGAGCAAAAAGAGAAGAGAAATATGTGTCCAATCTAAATTCTTGCAAGATGAGACTTTTGAGTTTTATGCTAATGAATAAATTGGGAGAAGTTGAACTAAGAAAACATCTTGAATAGTTCATAAGGGCAGTGAAAGCATCCTGCCTCCACACCGTGTTAATTGGCTGAGTCTGAGGCTGTTTGCAACCATTGCACAGTCTTCTCTGCTGTTTACACAAATGAACACCTAATATTCTCTGTGCTGCAAAACATATTCAGACTTTTTTATATTGTTCAGTAAAGCCACCGCCAGGATATTGCACATTCCCCTACAGTTTGCGAACCCTTCTCGTGGCCTGGAATTTCACGCCCCATGCCTCGTACATGCGTGCATAGAGCAGGGAGCAGGCTGCCAGTGATTGACGGACCCTAAGTGTCGAGTATACACCCACAGGCCGGAGCCTCCCAAGCAGAACATTCGTCTCTGCCCTCTGCCTTCTAATGCTTCCATGTTATCAGCCCAGTCAGCCTGACCAGTTGGTTATTTATGGATAGCGTCGCCTCTTCCTCATGCTTGGCGGTGACATGTGTCAACCTCTGTCTTACTTATGCTGAGCTGTGCATGGCTGACATAGATGGCAGCATTGGGTGGGATTAAAGGAACGCCGTGTCTTTTAGCATGACCCGGACAGCTTGAAGTGGATGCACATCATTTTTTAAAGATGCTGCTCGTGCTAGAGAGGCTTACAAATAGTAGTATCTGTCGAGGGCTACGCCTTTTATTTTCATTTGAACCTTGATGACCTAATCTGCACCAGTTATTTGATCATTTGAAAAATAATAATGATCTCTTCAAGCTGAAGTGACAACAGCACCCCGAACCAATCTTTACATCATTTGCCGGTGGTCCAAGTGTCAGTCCAGCAGGACGGATGATTCGAGCAGCGTGTCCATCAGCAGACATTTGTCCTGTCAAAGCAAGACACTAATCCCCTGCCTGCTCCCTAAATGTTCTCTGTGCTCTACAAGCTGCAGATGTCAGGTTGTCTGATGCCACTGAAAACGAACCGATCACGGACCGCTGGAGGATGAGGATCGACTTCCCCCAGCGCTTGTTTTTGCTGAGATGGCGTGTGGCTGATTTGTGTTGTTGCATGGACCCGTCTACAAAATGAGATGCATAGTCCAACTACTACAACATTTGTTGTGATGATTCCACATTCATCTTGTATTTTAGATTCTGTTTTGACCCCCACATCTATCACTGTCATTAGATCACCGCTAGTTATCCATTAAATAAAACATCAGTGTCATCTGTGAAGGTGATTGCAGATCGCCGATCCCAGGCCTGAGAGCTTGTGGCTATAATCTGAACATGGTGCACAGTTGTGGCACTTGACCTTTTTCCTCCACTGAAATGAAAATAGTAAACATGACAAGCTGAGGTCCTGGCAGAAGTCCCCAATTTTCACCGGGACACATCTGTCAAGAGTGAAGACTGCAGGCTGGTTGGGGTGTCACAGCGGAGAGCAGTCATCCCATCGAGTCAATAAGGGGCCACATAAACCATTAACCAAAATCAGCATCACTTTCGACAGTTTATTTTATGAGAGCTTCCTTCTCCATGACAATTGTTGCTTTTTGGTCTGAAGGCACAAAGGAAAGATCAGTGAGCTGCCACTTGAAATTGCAGTGAGGGCGTTAATATGAGCCTCTGTTGTGCTATAACTGGATTAAGGTACGCCGCGCAATTTGTCATTTCTGGCTTCCGTTGCCTTCCTATTTGTCAATAGTGACAATAGTAAGGTTGCTATTTACTGCTTGAGCTTCCACCTGAATGAGTGCTCATCGCTGTTGCACTAATAATTGCATGAAAAGTTAATATGCTTTGGTCTCACTAATTCAATCATTTGTAATCTGTTTAAACCGCTTCTGCATGTGATTTTGTGGAAGCCCCCAAAGTATCGTCCCCAGAGGCTAATCTCAATAGCTGATGGGCTCAGAGATTGTAATACGGGCACGATCTTAAACAAAAATTCATTTTATTTTTCTAGTCTTATACAGTCTGATTCATCATAATTACATCTTATTACATTAGAGTATATGAAGACATGGCCATATTTCCGACATGAAATAATTGGATAACAATCATATGACAATACTATCAGAGATAGGACTGAAATTAGCATTACTCTACTCAAATTACTGATGCTGATTGACTGTAATGTCAAAATGCTTTTATCAAAATCCTCTATCTTTACTTTTGCGAGTATAAATGCTAGAATCACATTATGACAATCTAATTTCGGTGTCATGTTGGTGCACTAATGTTTTTCACTTTGCTAAAGAGGATCTGTTATCTTATGTGACCATAGATTGAAGGGAACATCTGTAGCAACTGTCGCTGCATTGATTAATTCTGAGCCGCTCCTCAATGAAGCTGTTTATTTGCCATTCAAAAGAACCTGATCTTGAGCTTCAGCTCGAGAGATTTATGTGCTTATCTTTGTGCAAGGTGCAGTATCTCCTGTCCCTAAAGTGCTCAATTCAATAGAAACAAACATATATACATAAAACAGAGATAGCATTTCACACTTTTTCCATGGAGCCAGAATTCTCGATCTTTTGTTTCCTCAAGAGGTCTTTTGCAGTAATTTGGAAACAAACATCCAGTCAGTAAAATATATTTGCCCCCGGCTTTCACTGAGTGTGACATATCAAGAAGCAGTGATATTGTTGTGTGGAGCAACAAGGGGACTGTATTGTATTCATCCCCAAATGGCTCTGAGCGAAACGTCTTTGATTAATATGTCTGTAAGGGAATGCCAGGCACCGGAGAGAACCACTTTCTGAAAACACGACCATCATTCACGCACAACATTTTTGTCCGTCAGGTTTAATGTTTTCGTACGTCCTTTGATGGAGGCCATAGAGGAGAATGGAGAAGAATATTTTGGGGGAGCAATATGTTTTCGAGGGATTTTAACAGCTCCTGCGTGGCAGGAGAAATCATCGCCATTAATCACGTCATGCACTCGTGCTGGGTGACTTGCATTAACATCAAACCCCATTGATCATGTTGGCCATTTTGAAGCCTTGCAATTAAAAACGACATTTTTCCACGCCGCTCCGTGTGTGTGTTTGGCAAAATTAAAAGGTGTAAGAAAGACATACTAAAATAAGCTTGTTTGTGCTTTTGTGTGTGTGGCTCTCCTGCAGTCGTGCTTCATCTCGGAGAGCGAGGTCACTCCTGCACCCTCACCGCACTTTTCCCGGCTTAGCTCTGAACACAAACACACACAGACGGCTTCTGTCTTTCTCTCCCACACACTCATGCACATAAATGCAGCAGGTGGTGAGGTGTTAAACAGACCATGATTTGGCTCGAATTAGACAGCAGACACTCCCTTAAGGCCGAGGGGGGGGGGGGGCTTAACAGGATTTCCCTGATTGAGCATCGGGGCCAACGCTGCCGGTCCCGGTGCCACTCTTTGGCATTTGTGCACAATTGGAGATGCACCACAGTTTGTGTTTGGCTGCTTCAGGATAAAAGCCTGTAGGTGCATCTGTGCTTATAAAACCTGCAACATTAACTTAATGCTCCTTACAAACTCGTTGTCACAGCAACCCCCCCCTCCACTTATCTGTTTCGCTAAATCCATTTAAAACTGGCACGTTATCATCGAGATGTCAGAGGGAGGCCCGATCGGCAACCTTTTCCTTGTTTCTGCATGTCACCATTATTGGATCAGAGCTACGTCTTTCTGCTGAGAGTGAGCAGTCTGAAAGGCATGTAATCCTGTTGCCACTGCTCTATTGAGAGCGGCGGGCGTTTGCGGGTGTGTGTGGCTGCGTGTTTCTATCCGAGTTTATTTTTTCTAGAGCTCTGGGGTGATAATGCCAGTGTGCATTTGCTGTCTCATTGTGTGCATTTGTAGAGAGAGAGGAAGCGACCCCCAACATATGGCTGGCTATATTGAGCAGACTGGGGTGATGAGGGAAATCTTCCTTGTTTAAGCGAGATCCGAACTCATCAGGGCTCTGCTTCGTCCATGAGATGCACAGTTAGTGGGATTTATAATTGGGATTAACTGTTGTCCCCTGGTGAGTATTTCCAAGCTAGTTATCATTAATGTAATCCAATTAGTCCATCCATTGTGTTTACAGATTTGTCTCTAAATTACTGAATGCAGGTGTAGACTCAATAATTAACCTTCAGTAAATAGATTCACTTTCTATAGATTATTCCACCGTACTGGTGCTTGGAGGCGGATGTTAATGGGACTTTAAGTTTTTATTAACATTTAAATTGTTTTGTTGACTCCTCCCCTCACTTGAGCTTAAAGATGTAACATTTCACAGTTCTTAAGTAAAATGTCGAACCTGGAGAAATCCCACATTTTTTCATTGGCTTTGCTCGTTTGCTCACTGTGAGCAATCTATGAAACAATTCATAACGTGAATTCAACTTCAATACATCATTTCATCTGTGAACATAATTTGCCCCTGAATTGCGATTTGCGCTGAATTTTCTACTTCTGTAAAGATAATTTGAGATCCAGTATCCAGGTGAGTTAAATCCTTTTAAAACAAAGGAGTTATTATTTTAACCGTATGATATAATGATTTAATAGCTACATTTCTTTATACTTAAAATACATAAAATGATCTCTTATTGGGTGCACAGCTTTTGCAGTGATCCCTTAGAAAAGTGCAGTTGAGCCCATTTGCTCTCTCTCCAGCCGATCCTGGCTCCAGCACTAATGAGAGATGCAGGTATTGATCTTCCCTGGGATTATTGCTGTAATTGCAGTGTAACTTATTTAACGTATCTGCACCATTAAAAGAAGCTGCTGGTTGAAGAGAGTATATAAAAGAAAAAAAACTGCAACACAAAAGCAGCAGTGTGAATAATAAGGGTTTGTCTGAGATTGGAGGGGGTCTGTGAGAGTGTGCCTCCACCAACTGCACGGGTGGAGCTTGTGTGGTGACCTGCTGACCTCGAGGCGGGCGGCAGACGACACAAACATGACATCAAAATTACAGTGTTATAGTTGATTGACAGTCACACACACCCCTACTGTGCCCCTCCTCCAACTGCAGCCTCAGACTCACCAAAATAACAAGAATGGCACTTGGTAGATAAAGAGCATTCCTCCGCTAAGGCCCAACAGTCCCACCATCCTACTATCAAGCTGCACCAAATGACACAGATGTCACAGAAATCTGTTTCCCAAATATGTCTGATTGTTTTTATCATGATCTGTGAATTATTACCTGTGAAAAAGGTTAAAATATTGAATCAATCATCTCAAAATGGAATAAATCCTGGATCTGCCCTGTGATCAGGATCCGCTGCAAAATGTTATGGTGTCTCTCCCGACCCACATCAAACAATCTGTTCTGTTCTTTTGTCTAATCTTGCAAACAAACAAACAAACAAACAGACAGACGGACAAAGTGGAAACGTAACCTCCTTGGCAGAGGCAACAAACAGGCTTGAGCACAGATGAACATTTCCAGGGCACTGACTGTGTGTCAAATACACAATGTAGGACAGCACGAGCTCGGCTGATGTTCCCCTCCTTCGGACTCTCCTTGCTTTTTCATATCAACAGAATCACCAGATGAGACGGTGCCGGGGCTAATCACATCTTCCCTCCAGTAAGCACAAGTCCCAAACCCCACCTCAGTCAATTTTTACACCAGCTCCGTTAATCCCTCTCCCTTTTGATGTTCGCCTCTGTTTGTATGAAATCAATAAAATATACGGCACAAAAACACTTCCCCTCCACCCTCATCTCTGCCAGAGCCGCCACAAGGAGCTAGTCTCTGTCTTCCTGGTCTCAGGAGTCACAAAAAGAGTCAATTGTTATTGGTGGGTGCTAAGACCAACCCCCCTGCTATGCTCATGTATGCCCTCAGTGGCTCCATATGCCAAGAGAGCTGCCAAGAGAGCGGACAGGCAAACTCAGTGACTGCCAATCTGCAGATGCAGGAGCCGTCCGCTCATGCATATTAAACCCACACCACCTGCTCGTCGTACATCACACCCTGCATTCTTGGTCCCAGGAATTTTAATCAACCGCTCTGACAGGAAGCTACTCTCTGGTCCACGTAGCTGAATCGTTCAGCTCCTCTCCTCTCACACCGCAGCTCAGATGGTGATGCATGTAGATGTTGCATTTCTGCAGCATCTCAGAGTCGCCCGTGAGGAAGATGGAGGGTGGCAGGGAAAGACAAAATGTGGCGTCGAGGCAGAAGAGAGGAGAGACCACAAACCTTGAAATTCCGGATGCATCCGATGCTGTGTGGTTGCTCTCTTGTGAAGTGCTCACGTGTTGCACCTCCTCTGCTGTTGTTCTCTCAGTTGTTAATAATCGTCTGCGGGCTTTTAGTCTAATGTAAAAGACAGACACAGAGGGACAACGGGAAAAAAAGGAAAAAACAGAAGTAACCATTGACCAAAGCAACTTCTTAGTCTTTAATTGGTTTACACAGTGTGGTGGAGACAAATCAGTAGCTCCAACTTTTCATGACTATTTGATCTTTTTGCTCGTGCAAAACCGCATCTCGAGATGAGTGCTGCACGAAACAGTAGATTGAGTCATTTCCAATTCTAATATTTTTTGGCAGGCGTAAAGAGGATGCATGGCGAACGCTCATGGAGGGACAATAAAAATGCTGGGTTTTCACAAACAGGCAGTTTTTACACAACTGCGCTGTGATCATAACACAGATGACACTATGATTCTGATACTGATGAGCTGAGATGCACACAACTCCTCATCAGCTTCAAATCTGCATTGTTTAGCTTCTAGCCGCAACCGTCATGTCGGCTATGATATAACAGTAAGTAAATGAAGACGCAATTAGGTACTCATTCAACTGCACCTCAGTCTCTCTTCCAGAGTCCCCTGGCAAAGCATAATCCTCTAGACCCCAGGATTAAAGTTTCATGCCATCTTTTTAAATATAGTCTTAAATGCAGGAAAGAGAAGAAAGAAAAAAAAAAGGCAGATGGAGACGGGCACTGCCAAGACGAGTCCAAGTGTGGTATCGGAATCGTGGTAACAGTCAGAGGCACATGAAGCCAAAAATGTCACGTTTGGTAAATGGTTTGTTAATAAATTGCGACGAAGAACAAAAGACCTTTCATGGAAATGAAAAAGTATTTAATGGAGGCATGTTGTGCTGATACACACGCACGGAAATACTCACACTGAAGACAGATTGCGATCATGTCTGTAAATCCTAGATCATCGTATCTGCAGATGAGTGTTTGCAAATAACTAAATCTAATTATGCTGCTGCTTTTTAATAGGTGATATAGTTGATTATGAATTTGTATCAGATGCTTTTCATCATGATGAGATTGGATGTTTAGGGCTACAACCTCCTAATGGATATTGTGTGTCCTGATAAAACACATTAAAACCCTTTATACACTGCATTTAATTTGTAAATCTAGTCCATCGGTGCTCTACACTGCTTCTTTGCACATATGTCTGTGTGCATTGCGTCTTCTTTCTCCTTTTTCATGGTGTCCTGTTTGTAAATAGTGGTGAATTATTGAACATCGAGCCTTTCCTCAAGCAAAACTACTTGCAGTATACTTCAGTAAAAAAATCAACAAGCGGAAGCTTTAATTTGTGTCTCATTTCTCTGTGCGCGTCCTCTCCTGGAATCCAAATCTAAATTTAAAGCCATTGCAGTTGTGAAAATCACCAAAGCACTAAAGCAGCCCCACTCATTAAATATGCATTTGATAGATTCAAATTTATTTCTCCAGTTGCTGGTTATTCGTCATTATTTGCTCTGTAAGTAATGGAGGTAATGGCGTTAAAGTACATCGCCCACTGTTGAATATGAGGTAGAGGCACTCATCCCGTTCTGAACAGCTTTTATGAGTTCTCCCCCTGGAGTGAATTGACGTATGTTTACAGCTGTGCCGGTGTCCGCCGAACTTTACAGCAGTTTTGCTAATGCAATGCTAACGTGCAGCACATTTCGCCGTAAAGATCACCTCGACTCACGATGCTCATAATGCACAGATCTGTCACGAAATAAAGAAATGTGGCAAAGAAGTTAAACAAAACTGGTAGCAGCCATTTGGATGATTCCTGAAGCCATAAGCAGTAACGAAGTTTTGTCCCTCCTGGTGGTATATTATGATAATTATACCCCAAATTACAATCAATGAATCAGGATAAATTATCTGTCTGGTTCCATATTACTGCAAATGGGTTGCGAAGACAAATCAGCGCGGGAGAAATTGCATCTAATAACACTGCTCTGCGTTCAGCGCATTCTTATAAACCTCATTAGTGATTCTGGTCTTAAACAGTGAGTCTATCACCTCTGACGGATTACATTCTGACCTTGATCGCCTGAAAAGAAAACAGCTACAGGAGGATGTGCAGGTGGAGAGAAAAGGAGTCGCTCTCAGCCTCTCTTCACAGCGCCACTGCCGTGAACCCCATTTGGAAGCTGTGGGCATTGTGGCTTCATCAGCGCCGCAGTCAGAGTAATGTGAAGCTGAGGTGGCAAATTATCTTTGAAAGCCCTGAAGACGACTTCAAAAAAACACATCACAGTGCTGATAATAACCTGACAATATTCATCTTAATATTCATGCACCCCACTGTGTTCTTATTAAAGGTACTTTTATGATACTTCATCTGGAGCAGGCACGGCATAGACGTCATATAAAGATGGACGGCGTGACAGCTCCGCAAAAGTGCAGTGCAGGTTATAAACCCCTCATCCTCCGTGTTAGCATTCAGGACATGGGCCAAACAAAAAAGAAACGTCATAGTACGCATCAAGTTAGCAATAAGGTGGCGGCATTCCCTGTTGCTACTGTGTATGACATCATTGTGCAAGATGGCAGCATTTGTATCTAGTGTATTATGGCTTCATTTGTGGATGGTGTGAGGGAGTAGACACATGTTGTCCATCTTTTTACGTCTAAGGTCCATGGACTGTTAAAAAATATACCATCTGTCACATTTGTACAAAAGAGTAATACAGTAATGTCGTTCCAGTTTTCTCAGGGTTCTGCTGAGGATAAAACAAAAACATATTTTCCTCCCATCTGCAGAAAAGTGTTTCGAATGTCTGTGCTTTTTCTCAAGTAACAGTCCCACTCAAAAATTACACACTCCCTCCTCTGTCAGCCGCTGCTCCCCCGATGTTTGCACAGTTTCTCCTATTGGTGATGCAGGTTATGTCTGACAGCGCAGACATAGCTCACCTGCAGCAGAGGAACAGTGCACATAAGACAACAAACAAGCTGAGCCGACTGATGGAGCGCAGCACAGGCGACGCGGACCGAACAGTGCAGTCTCTCGGCTGCAAAAACACTTGCACTGTGCTTGCGTGGGTTATGGGGATAAAATTTCATGGTCACTTTATGATGTGTTTTGGAGCCGCTCTGAGAGAGGGAGGGGTCTGGAGCTGCAGGGACTTCTACTTGTTGTGCGAACTCCGATCATCCAAACTTTAATCAAGATTCAGCTGACACCAGGTCAGGAGATAATGTACATAATTAAAACTTTTCATTAGTTCCCTTAAGGTTTAATGCATGTTTGATGTCTTCTGAGGGTCTACTTTATTAACCTGCTGCTTTGGGCCTGAAACATATTCAAAACCTGTTTTTACTTCGTCTTGTAATGATACTATTACATAATGACTGGACTTGATGGTATTACAAGAAAAACACGTTTAAGTTGTGGATGCACCCCGCAACAAAAATTCAGAAAAGCATGTATCTCTTTTTTCCCTTGAGATCCATAACAAAAACCTTTCCAACCACAGATGGAAAAAAAAATTCCGCTATTGACTTGTTTGTTTGAACAAATGCAAAATAGTTTGACGATTAACATGCAGCAATTTAGCATTGAGGCTTCATAGCCAACGCCACTGAGACAGGAGTGAAGGACACCTGAGTATCTGTGACAAATGTCCCATCGAAGGCCAATCACCAGGATGTCATGGTTACCAAGGCTGCATGCTCTTTAACCCTGCTTACTGGCAGCAACTGCCACTTTTAACCAAATGTTCAGCAGGTCAACGACTATTTGTTTATGTCAGGTCAGGGACAGAAGGTCCTCAGGGCTTGTTGTCTTGATAAACACCTGCAAGGCATACAATCCGTGTGTGTGTGTGTGATATTTGACAAACAGACCAAGGTTTTGCCATGTGTGTCTAGTGAACTGTAGGCTTATACGTATTGACCCACAGCTATATCGGCCTTTACTCGTGCTCACCAGCTCAAGGTATTTTAAATATTCATGTGTGCTGTTTACAGCCTGAAGCTTATGTAACAAGGCGTATACAGCATATAGCATCTTTTGCCACGTGTTCTGCCATAGTTGGATTAAATTACTTTCATGTGTGTTAATCCTCAACCTAAAATACTAGCTTAGTGTCTCACAGTGCTTGAGATCAAACAGTAAAATTGACTTTGACAGCAGTATATTTATGTAGAGAAACGTGATAGGAACCAGATTTGTTATACTGAAATCCCCAACGTCATGTTAAACATCCACCTTTCTACAAGATACAGCTTGTTTATGCAGTATAGAACATATACGCCAAGATTTACTTAAAGGTACAAATAAATAGGCAGACATTTACTCAAGTAAAAGTAAATGTACCACAATAACTATTCTACTTGGGTAAAATTGAGTAAATAAATACTTGCTTTCAAATGTAGTTTAAGTATAGAAGTAATTTGTGGAGTGGCGCCTATACCCAAATGGCGTCTTCCTACTTTGTATTCATATAAGGAGGCGGGGATCCATGTTACCTGCCCGCTCTGATTAGTCTGGTCTTTATTGATTAGTTTTTAAAACATAAAAAACAATATCAACACATAAGCAAAATGATGTTCACTGATATATGTAGTGAAGTAAAAGTAAAAAGTACCCAAACAAATCCAAAAGTTAGGTACAGATACATGAACAATTTACTTTAGTACAGTTATGAAGCACATGTACTTTGTGACATCCCAAGACTGTTTACCATCTGTATTGGCCTCTATGACATAACATTGTACTTTTAAAGATTAGACGCATTGATTTGCATTGTCTCTTACTTTATTGACCTCTTACTAATGCAATGCATAGTAGCGTTTAAGTGAAAATGATAATGTTTAGTCATTAGAATTAACTTTGTGATGGAGCTCAGCGGCTCAGTCGAGCATCATAAGCACAATTGTTAGCTTAGCTGCTGTTGTTTTCACATTTATGAGGGAAAATTGTATCTCAGAGATGATAAGAATGCTTAGAAATGAATCCCTGAATATCTGAAGTAGCATCACTTCATTTATTAATGATTGGCACATTCAAATCTTACTTTTTAAAGTGCAGTTAAACTATGTCTGCTTGTGTGTAAGTTGGTATTTTGTTTTGTCAAGGCCAATTTTTTTGTCCATATCCACTGGACTATATATTTCTCTGAATATTGTTCTGTCCAAAAGGCAGCAGTGCATGATGGGTAAGCAATCAGCGGGCTCTCTCAGGACTCTCCCTTTACGTAGTAAGGCTCTCTTTGATGTGTACTGCAGTAAACACAGGCGGTTCTCTCCCGACCACTGTCTCCTGGGGGATAAGGCTCAGCACAAGAACACTAATGAGCACATTAGAAGGAAGCCATAGAGGGAAAATGCTAGTTGTAAATGGAATTGTCTCTTGTGTTGTCTGTAGCAAGGAGGCTCTGTCTAGAGTGTGTCTGAATTCATCTCACTACATGCATATAGCAGCGTCTGCATGAGCAGGGCATATACAATACGGAGGAGTCCATTAGTCAATTGCACCAAAGTTATTCTTTTGTGAAAATTCTCTCCCAACCTCATGGAATTGTAATGCAAGGTTTTAAAAGAGGATTCAAGTAATAACAGATAAAAACGGGAAAACAACTACTGCTTTCAGTTGCACTATAATTAACAGTTGAAGGTAATCATGCATCTGAGCTAAAATGTGAAAAGCAGGACTGTGAAACAGAGCTGACTTATGCCTCTCTGACGATCACAGTCACAAAGCATCATGAATAGAACATTCAACAATAAGGCAGGTTTCCTTTGCTGTGTTAAAGCGAGTGTATTCATTAAAAATGATTCTTGTTTAATGGAACTGAGTTTGCTTCCTTCTGTAAAGGATCAGAGTTCAGGCAAACACACATATCCATGTTCCATTGTGCAACATCTGCAGATACCGAGATGTTTTTCTGCACTTTGATTAGCTTCATGTTTGCGCATTCACAGATAAAAACATCAAGTGCTGTCACTTTTTCTGAACAAAAAAACATAATGTGTGATGTGTTGTTTTCCGTGGTAATATCGTTTGTAATCCGAGCACGCATGCATATTTACATTCACTCTAATTTTTGATTCACTAGCTACAACTCACGGGACGTTTGCCTTAGTTGTTTAGTGATTGTAACCTTCACGCTACAATAACAGATCTCTTAGTAATGAAGCCCCCCCCCAATCAGAAATACATATCAGAATGAGAAAAACCTACATTTACCTAAAGCTAAAAGCCTTTTTGAAGATTTTGGCGATCCAACAGTAACGACTGAGCAGAAGTGCTAGGCTCAGTATTCCTCTCAGATAACTCTGATCTCTCAAGCATCATGTGAATCTGTGATCCCCAGCCGGTGGATTCCTTGAAAGTTACCAAGGGAATTGGCAATCTGGATTGCCTTTGTGCAACGGGGAGAGTGAGAGACGTGAAAATGATTTCAAAGAGTCCAGGATGAATCACGCTCCCAATGCAGCTGCCATTTATTAGCACATTTTCCACAATGCTGTTATTTTTTTACAGCAACCAAACGGTTGCTGTGTTTAATAGAGATTGCTAGAGGCTTGCATGAGGACGATTTTATTTTGAGAAAAAGGAGGCTTCATTAGAAGTGCTGAAAAATGAGCCTAGTGGCAACTTGTATGGTGTGTTCGTCATAATTAGTCGTGACTCTACATCTCAATAATCACTAAAAGCAAGGGACACATCATTTAGTAGCTATCACCTCAATAATGAAGATAAAGATTCATTTAAAAAAGTGTGATTTCATTACTAATTTAATATCAAAACGAGCAAAAAAATTCCCCCTTAATTGGTTTGACGGCTTGAATCTCTTACTGGGTTTATGTTGATACCAATCACTTCATACTCAACATATGACAACACAGAAAACATCAAAATATATGAAAACCCACATTTTCGCCTTTCTGCTTTGTCGTACTCAAGAAACTGATTAATTGCGTTCTTAAATCCCAGTTTCTATTCTGGCAGGGGAATATTTAAAGAATGTTTGACAGATGCTCGTTCAAAAAAAATTGTACTTGCTACTTTGCTGATTTTTTACCATTTCTTGCCTGTCACAGTGATGAAAAGAGAAGCAGTAAGAAATTGACAGCCTGTGTTGCTGGAGGCCAAACATACTGTATGTGAAGATGACTTGTTCCTTGATGTGGCCAACAGGGCTAAAAGAGTGGAGGTGATTCTTAGAACATGTTTATTTTAATTTGCAGATTTGGTAATTAGTGCAGACAAGCATGAAGTGAATTTGAATTTGTTACGGGTATTGGTCACTATTAAATGAAGAAGATAATCGAAACTATGGCGCCAAAAGTAGACAAGGTATCACTTTAATGTGCACCTTACTGAATCAGGAATTGTGCATGGGTGTTGGTAATATAATCTGCCCCTCTGTGTAAATTGTGGCCCCTTTATGGCCCCTGATTTATAAAAATCCTAGATCCGCCACTGAGATCAACCCATTCTAGAAATTATTTCTCATTCAAACTTTGCTGTGCTATGTTTAATTTAAGATACTCTTGTCTCTCTGGGTAGAAAACTGGCACATCCGCTGTCTGAAAATGTAGCGATATACAAAAGGTGCTGCACTAATGTCCCTTGGAGTTTTTCTGGAAGCTATATAAAAAAATATATGGGGACATCATACATCATCATCGATTCCCCAAAGTGCTGTGTCATTGCTACGGAGATGACCTTGTGTAGTTCACGTTCCACCCCTCTGCTCTGTCACTAACATGTGACAAATGAAATGATGGCGAGCTTGAAACATTTCCCATACGAGAGAGAACGAGAGCTTTCTCCTCCAACCTCTTTTGGTCGAAAAAGACAAGATGACAAGTTTTGAAAAGAAAGTTTTTGAATCGCCCGAGCACAGATAAAATTTCTTCATACAGGTACTAAAAGGGTGTTTGGTATCTGCATGACCTTGGCTTCTCTAATGTAAATATATCAATGGTTAGGCTTACAGCACAAAATCAATTCTGGCTTTTGACTGAACAGCTCTGCCCCGTGTGCTTAAACCTGAACCGCTGACCTAAAATAGCGAACGTTGTCTTTGTATATCAAATGTGCAGTTTTTCGCTTGTGGTCACTGCCGCTGTCTGAATAAAAGCTGCAAGGGACTTTTAATGCCATGACAATTATTGCGGCAGACGTGCATACCACAGGAGGGAGTTGTGTTCTATTTTCTATTATTAAAGTTTCATCCTGAAATAGATAACCTTATGAACAATCCACCCTGGGAATTTGTGGAATTAATATTACAAGATGTGATGCTGTGTGTTTTAAAGCCTAGAGAGTGAAAGAGTCAGCTCAGGTTCATGGCCTGCTTTCATATGCATCAAACTCTAGGGGCTGATGAATGAGAAGTGATCCAAAAATTAGCATTCGCAAAGCAAGACGTGCAACAGATACAGATTGTGCATGTATTACCTGTTAGGTACGTCCTCGCATGTAGAACCCACATGCATCTGCACATCTGGTGTGAGCTGCTTCATTTAAGTGGCAGGAACGATATCTTCCAAAGTTTTGGTCGGTCCCAGGAGCGTCACATATCTCAGTTTGTGTTCCCTCTGATCCTTCATCATCTCTGGGGCCTAACATCAAGAGCCCCAGATTTATCAATCAATGGCCATAAACAAAACACAGATTGAACTGGACACTGGGGCACAAAAAAAAGAGAGATTACCGAGTTTTTACTCTCCTGCACGCGATTGGTCGCTAGAGCCTCAGCTGACAAAAGGCCAATGGCCGGCACATAAAGCAGCTTGGGCTACAAAGATTTGGCCGACAAACAAAAGGATGACAGAGATATGACAGTTGGAAGAATATGTTGTGTGTGCGCACATGTGTCGCTGTGCATATTATAAATGGATGAAAGCAAAGTCACATGTGTAATCCTATTGTATTGTCAAGGTATTGAGCATAATACCAGTCAATCCAATTTTCAATGCTTGATTACATCATGGAATGAAAGTGCTGCTGAGTGATAATCACTATATATGTGTGTGCCAGTGCACTTGTGCATTTTGCGTGTGGCTGCACATGCTAGCATGCACAACGTTTGGGTGTCGCTGTGGCCACATGCCTGACAGCTGTGCATATTTCACAGGGGGGAGAACCCTGCATTGCAGTGCTCGTGCACGGCAGCCATGCTCGTGATGCGAGAGCAGCTCAGGGTCAGACTGGAAGAAGAGAATTAAAGGCTGCATCACCGGGGCCCGTCTCTCACTGTGCCCTGCCTCTGTGTGATGTAACGTTATGTCTTCACCTCTATTATTTATTTCTGTGTTTACCAAAGCGACCAGATGGGGAAATTCATTGAAGAAGTGAGGTTAAACGACTTCACACGAAACAAACAGTGCACTGTTGATAGCATTGATGACTCTGGGGTTTGATTTACATCATGATTCCTCTATTGCATCAGGGTTTAAGTTAAAAATCTTCAGGCACTTTTCCCTGTCCATAATGAAGGGAGTTGTTCCGTTGGCCTTCTTGCCTTTAGCTAATGAGCTTCAGAAATCAACAAGGAATGAAGTCGTCTCTTAAAATCTGCAGAGAGCAGTTGAATTAGTCCAAAAACAGAAATCAGTGTAGAAGAAACTACAACCAGTGGCACATCAAAGAGATTAAAGAAATGAGAAATGTTCATGTGCGAGTTTGCAACGATTTTAGAAGCAAAGTTGAAAGAAATGAGAATTGTTTAACTGTAACTAAATCTGTCTCCCTCTGTCTGCAGCAGTGGCCCCCACGCTCCCCAGTCCACGTTCGGAAGTCTTCAAGCCTTGTGTGGAAGATAAGGACCTGGCCTTCTGTCTGAACGAGGGTGAATGCTCAATCATTGAAACGGTGGCCGGGGTTCACAGGCACTGCAGGTGAGCGTGATGGTGCTTGTCTGTGTGTCTGTGTGTCTGTGTGTGTGTGTGTGTGTGTATGTGTGTGATGCATTTGGTTACTTTCACAACATCGATATTTCCTCTCTTTGCCCTTCCCCTCTAACTGCTAACCTTGGGGTCATTTTCATTCAAGCATGCTTTTTGTTCTGTGTCCGGCCTGACAGAGCGTGTTCTTTGGGCGATGAAACGCGGGAAAATCGTTGTGCAAATGCAACTAAGATGCACTGGTGATCCAGAGATTTGATATATCCTTACTGGAGATCCAGAAGTGCTCACTAGATCAAGTGTGTCTGGAAATGACCCCTCACATTTTTGTGAGCGATCGCAAACTTCATTTTCCCCATCCTCCCGTAGCCATCTGACAGCGTACACAGCGTAAATCGTTAAAGTTCCCACTGGTCAGCTGATTCTCCCGCTCTCCTTCTTGCCACATAATTATTTCCTCTGACAGTCGACATTTTCCAGACTTCAGTCTTTTGGAGCTCATCGTCTGTGACAGCTGTAAGTCTTGGCTGTTTGACAGATTTTCTCCCTGGTTAATTTCTGCAGTAATGACGTCGGGAGGAGAAGCACAGAACTTCACTTGTAACAAATTAGTTTCCTCTGTGGGCAGCGGGAGCGTTTTACTACAGCCTTCAGAAAGTCCTGCAGGTTTAGAGTTAACCAAACATTTTTCAGGCTGGTTAACTCTGAAAGATGCGGGCAGCTTAAAAACATAACAAGGATAAAAGTAACATAAAATGCAACACTCTTTATCCCAACAAGACCCAAAGCCCTAAATAAAAACTCACCCCAAAACCTAAGCGTTGTTTGAAGACAACCACCCAAAACCTGAGGGGTTTCTGAAGAGCCAACAGAATTGCCAACATTTACAAAAAAATTCTCAGCCTCTAGTAGATATAAACATGAAATCAAAAACTTTTCATAGTTAAATAATTTGGCTTTCATTGCAAATCATTTCCATTTCCCTAAACTTTGTGTTAAAAAAACAATAAAGACACTCGCTTTTAAAAATCTAATGCTCTAGTGAAAATACTGTCTAATATTAGGATCAATATCCTCCTTCTCCAGAGTGGAAGAAACCCTCAGCATGTTATTTCTACTCCTTTGCTTTGGGTGCTTTGCAAAAATGCTTATTTACTTTCCCTAAATCTTATAATGGTTAAGCAAACCCCGAGATCCACAATCACCCAAATTACTAACCCAGGGATCAGAGATGCTTTGGTCGCATTAGATGCAGCTGATTTTCTAAACCACACACACACTGTGAACATGAGGAACAAATATGATCTTCGATTTGGTTCGACTAAACTTAAATAGTGGAATAAGTTGTACACAAAAAGTATTTTTCGTCCTGCTCCTCACTGGACTTTGGTTTGACAAACTGAGAAACCAGCAACCTTTTAGTACCTTTTAGCTGTTCAATCTTTAGCATTTGCATGATATAAAATAAAATGTATATACTTATATCTGATAGCGAGACTATGATTATTTAAAAGATAAGAGAGAGAGAGTCAGTGTGTTTCCTGACAAATTACAGTGGCCGGCTCAACAATTTGCAATGTGGCGTCTGCGCAACAGAAGCATCAAGAAACCCTGAAGACTCATAGCAGCGACCCTCTGGACTATAATTAGAGACAGCCGAATAACTGCATACAATAGGAGTCAGCACAGGCTGGAGGGCCTAACCTAGTTGCGCTATCTGGCGATATTTCCTAAGCCGAACGCCCGTTGTGTGGAAAAATGATTACAGGTTTGTGCATTCTTCTATTGAAAGGTTGTTTCCTTTGCCCGAGAGAAGCTGAGGCAGTAAGTCAGAAAGAAACATCATGATTTTACCCAAATGAGAGTCATTTGAAAATAAAGGCTTCCTGACCACGACAATGTCAGAACAGCAAGTCTATAAAATTGAAATAAGTTATACTTATCGAACCTTTAAAACAAATTCTTTCCATTCCCTGGTATAGAAGGGTTTTGTTTATTCTGTCACTTGTCTTTCATTTTTGCTTGTGAAATGTTCAACTGTCTTCACTGGCCTTTTGTTTACTTTTGATCGTAGCTGTTTCCTGCTGGGCAGGTAATGTACAATCAACTTGTGTTTGCTGAAAAATGGCTTCCCGCAGTTTTATTTTTCTGGGCTTCAACCATATGGACTGTCAAACCAAAAAACAATGAGCTGAAAGCTGCAAACAGCTGTTGAGTTGCTGCTGTGCCATTACGGTATTCATGCCACATTGTACATGATCTCTTCTTCCCTTCGTCCTCCTGTCAGAGGGACTGTGCAGTGAGATAAACACAGATATCGTCCACATTACTGGAAAAAAGTAAAACAGAAAGAATTTGTTCACACTCAACTTTCTGGTGCCGGAGACGCAGTCATTGATCAGTCGCCCCTCCGAGCGATGTCAGATCAGTGGCATCATGACAGTCGCCCCTCATCACCGCTGCTCTCGTCTTTTAGGCAGAGAAAGTAAAAGTTTGAAAGATTGCTGCCTCCATTGACGTCATGTTCTCCTCCGAGCCACAGCGCAAACAGCATAATAGATGGTTGGATGTTTTCCAACATGAGACAAGTCGAGATGACTGCACAATCTTGAATCATTGGATGAGATCACAGTTTTGAACTTGGGAATCAATTCAGTTTGTTATGAAACATTTGCCTTGCTCTCTTCCATTACTTAGCCCACCCCCTTATGCTGGATGGTCATGTTTGCCGATGCTAATAAGGATCTCAAAATAAATATGCAAATGTGAGTTTAAGACCTACTTCCACATCAGCGCTCTGCCCTCTTATACACTAAGTAGAATGAATGTACAATAACTCAAAGATCCCGTGATAGTCAGGGTTCAACACATCATGTTCAATCACATGCTGGATTGTCATTGTGTAGAAATTGCATCACTTCAAATCAGGGTTTTTTGTGAACCAAGCAATCTGCCAAATCCCCCCTAGGGTAGTAGAAAAATCACTGATATGCACAATATGTACATTTCTGACGGTTCCACAAAAGTGAAGCCAAAGTGTCTTGATTCCCCCCTGGTGGCTGCCTGCAGTATAGACCTTCTCCGTGCTAGTGGATGAGATATGGGCCAAAAACATCAGTCAGCTTTTCTGGTGGTTTCTGTCCTTTCAGTTAGTTCTTATCACACTGACGTATGTTCAAGTGCTTCTTTTATCCAGCAAGTTTGGTGTTAATTAGTTATTTGACGCTAGATAAACATGGTGAAATGTCACGATTGACAGGTGAGACTGATTCCCGATTGGTCGAGCATGTGTATCTGTGGGAGCTCGTTACTGCGACTCCATCCCCTGATCTCAGTTGCAAAGACTCCTAAAGATGCAATCGGTGCATGATGGGGATATTTAGGCTTAATTTGTGGATAGTAGGAGAAAGTGGAGACGCATCGTCCATCGTACAGTCTGTGGTCATCATATCATTCAATCATATTTTCCTAGTATTCTTCTCAGTACCACAGCACTCGCATAGCATTTTGATGGTGACTCTGGCATTTGCACTACCACTACAGCTCCTCCTCAAGGGGAAAGTATGTCCCCACGCCAGAGGTAAAAAATCGCCACAGGTGTATATAGGGCACCCTAGATTAAATTAACACATGTTGCTGTGACCCTGTGAGAATAGATGCCCAGCGTGAGAATTCAGTGTCAAGACACAAGGAGATGAACAGAACCTGCACACTGTTGGAACACTTTGTCTGTGCCAGTGCAGTGCCGGAAGGTGCCACAGAGTCCACAGCTTCCTCCTTCAAGTGTCACTCCATTCATTATGATGCTTCCGGACGGTGTTGGGTTGTTGTTTTTTTTCCCCAGATGAAGAATTTGAGTTCAGATCTCCAAGCACATTATTCAGAAAGAGTTAGAAAATGATTTTAGTTAATGCATTTTGTATTTTTTTCATATACCCATGCCTTTAATCATGCACTTTCTGCTGTGATTTATAAGTGGTTGTTTCAAGGTTAAATCTCAGCACCAGAATTTCAGCGGTGCATAACCATGACTACAAAAACAATGTTTTTGTTCCTCTGTGCTTCCAGTGAAGTGAAGCTGCACTCATGGTAATTCAGCAAAATACCCAGGGTGTGTATCATTCACTTGTTTTTTTTTTTTTAAAGCAACAGTTCTGAGTAGAGTTACTGGGAGGTTAATTGTTAGTGCAAAGAGTAATGCATTGGTGTGCTCTGTATGTGAGGTCTGTGAATTACAGGATAGCGTGTGTGTAATTCAGTGAAGCGGAGCCTGCCAGAGCCACTTTAAGTCCTCCCAGAGCACGAGACTAAATAGGACTTTATGGCCTCAGATAATATCTGATGGAAATAACTGTGTTGTAATTGATCATTCTGCATGGATGGCCTACATTCAGCTCAGCTCTTACAGACGATGCGCCCCAACCCAAGTAATGTTCTCTCTGCATTTTCTCAATACAAATAGAAACCATTTCCAGTTGGTTCTAGTTAAAATATGCTGGACCTGCTCAGCGATGCAGGTTTCGACTTTGATGTGAGGTCTCGGCAGAAACTGCCTGACGTGCTCAGCAAACCAAAAGCATGTATTTAGCCACAGTTGGAGGGTGTTGTGGAATATATGAGTCTGGAATGAGGGCGCACTGCAGCTCTGGCCACCACCTGCTGCATTGTGTTGGTGGAACAGAGTAGTGGTCATTACGGCTTGAGGAAGCTCTGCATGCTTTACTAAAAACAGAACTGTTGATTGATTTGTCAATAATGGTTTCTTTCTGCAGAAAAATCATCCCATGCTGCAGAATATCTTCTTTTCTCGACTTAAAATGGAGGATTTCTCTTGCATAAATCAGCTGGTCTCCCTGTAATCAAACTACTCGCCTGCGTTTAACATTTTGTGACTTGCACGGACCTTATATCAACATCGCACGACACAGAAGCTCAGTTGTGTTGCACAGATGATGCAAAGCTGCTGCAAGTCTAGAGCAGAAACAGTCTGATGCTGCCACCTTGTTAAAGAGAAACACGAGGAGAAAATAGAATTTGCATATGAGTGCTGTTGTTTTTAATATTTTTTTATTCTCATCATGATGTAAGCCCGTAATGTTGATGTAAAACTGCAAAATGTGAGTGTAAAGCAAAGTTAACAGTGAATTGCTTAAGTGTTTAAGTCATTTTAACAAACTATATAATGTAATATTTAAATGCCTTCTAATATTCTAAGGTGTTGATATTGCTAGTATTGAGGCCTGAGCGTGTAATTCATGACGGTCTAACACCTGAAACCTTTCAGAAAGTTTAAACACAGATTAAATGAGAGTCTGATATTGGTTGTTTGCTCAAGATCAAATTTATCGGTGCAATTTCAGCATCAATTATAGACAGATAATATAGATAGATAATGGAATTGACCTGCTTTGCTTGATAATCACAGAACAGACAATAGTGAGTTGAAGCTGCCTGTAATCATTATGATTATAGAGGAGAGAGTCAGACTTGCCTGATGGCTTCTTTTGCCATTTATGTTCGAATGTGTTGCTTTTATTCAACTCAGTACGAAGGATAAAATCACTGTCCTTTGTGTGTCGTCGTGCGAGTGTGCATTTAAAAACCTGGTGGAGCTCAAGGTGGTTCGTGTCTCCTATTACCATGGAAACATCTTCCCTCATTAGTATGGGGCCAGAAGCAGAAAGAGAAAATAACTAGGTGTTGTTAACTCACATAGTGTTCCTGCCACTTTGAAACGTTCCATAATCTCCAGTCCTTTGCATCATATTCTACATATTGATTCTGATTGATCAGACCTCACAGGCTTATTGTATGAATAACCGCCGTCGTGAATAATTCATGATGGAATTTACACATTTGATTGCTTCAACTAACTCTGACATAAGATGTTGGCTCATATTTAAATTAACATTGATTTGTTTTATATGCTTTCCTTCAAAACCCGTCTGATGGATGACTGATACGAAAAAACAGCATTTCTTACGTTAACGTGCAGTGTGTGTGTGTGTGTGTGCGTGTGTGCATCTGAACGCCTGAGGACACATGTTCATCTATCCTGATGAGGAAGTGTGTGTTCCCTCACCCCCAATGACAAAAAGAGATGTTTCTCTTGGTAATTCACTGTAAGGTTAAGCTTGAGGATATGCTCAGAGTGTGTGTGTTTGTCTGTGTGAGTGTGACTTGTTGTTGTTTTTTTCTCCCAAGGACCCAGGAGATGTTGACAGCAGTATTAAAAGAGTCTGATATGACAAAATGAATCACATAAATGAAGACCACAGCCTCTTAACTTTCCCTTCCTGTTTTTCTTCCTCTCATCTTCCCTCTTTCTACGGGGAGCCAGTTCAGCGATTAAATTGTCACTGCACTGTCAGACCTTGACAGGCTGCACTAATCCACGATGCTGTCGCTCCTCTGCTGATCCATCCGGCTATAGGGAGGACGTTCTCTCGGCTTAAAGCCAATGGGCCATGTCGCCCGCTACCCCACCCAGCTGCCAAATGAAAGCAACACAATTATAAACACGGGAGAAAACTTACCTGTTCACAACGTAACATTACAATCCCATCGTCTTTGTTTGGGGTTGACCTGAGCTGGCAGATTCAATTGATTCATCAATTGAAAAAAAGAATGGTGCCCCAAATGGCAAACTGGCTTCATCCTTTCCTGACCTGAGTTTCAAGCTTTCAGTTTCTCTCAAATTAAGTTTTGCATGTTATGTGTAAGACAAACATTGTCATTCCTCCTTTATCTACTTACCACTACATGCATACCAACACACTAATTATACTCAATTCTCCATTCATGCCTACGTCTTGGTTAGTTAGGCATTATGCCACAGGCCCATCACGAATGCCGCAGATGAAAGACTCACATGTCCACATTCAGCTAATGAAGGATGCCTTGTTTTTTCGAGAGAAGCTTTAATGAGCGTGGGATGGATGCACTGGAAAGAAATCCACCATGCCATGTCAATTAAAGCCTTCAAAAGGTGTTGGTCTGTGTTTTAACGATAATATATCCAGCTCACTTTTAAACAAATATACATTAAATTGCTTCTTTGATATCAAAGGAAAGCAATGGCATCCTTTTGTAATACCATATTACAAGCTACTGGAATGTCAGTTGTGATAAACATTTTATTTTTAACTCAAACTCAATTTATATTACTCGACTGTAACTGTAGATTTATTTCTTTGTGTACTTCTCCAGTCATGACTGTCAAACTAAATTATATGACATTCATTATCTGTATGCATTTGTTTTTGAAAGGGTTTAACCTGAGCAAGACCTAAATACCAATTATGTCACTTCCATACAAGGTTATGGCCAAGTACAGGTATCAGAATGGATATTGGGCATTGGAACATCTCTTGTGGTTGTGCCATATCTAGCTAAATCCATGGTCTCTTAGCAAACTGAACAAAAATGTAAAGCTTCTTCCCCACATGCACTGCAACCCTGAATTTTTCAAGAAATTGCCCAGAGGTAACGGCGGACAACCCGTTGGGAGCACAGGAACCTTTCCTGGTGGCCTGAGGGTCGTTGGTGCACCCTGAACAGTCATCTAGATCAGCCATGATGTGAGTCACTGTAACCTCTGCTGTGCATGATGGCTGTACGTCACTGAACCGCTGAGGATTGCAGGCGTGTGTGTGTGTGTCCACACTGTCTCTTATAATGACCGTCGATAATGATAATAAACATCCATTGTTGATGAGCATTGGGAGATGTGAAGTGAGAGTGCAAGCGCACACACAGGAGAACTGCCACCTTGCCCCTAATGTTTTATTAACTTATAGACATAATTATAACCCACACATGGTTTCTGCTATGACTACACAGCATAGTTATTCCTTTAATAACATGAGGATGTTTTAATATATATTAATAATCAAATGTTATTTATTTCATATTCGTTGGTCTATCACAAATCTTTGTGTTTTTAATGTGGATAATTTTCTTCCCAGAAAACCGAGTGGACAAACGTTAGAATACAAATCAGCAGTGTGATGCATTGCATGAGGATGGCCTGGGATGTGACTAGTTCCTATTCTGAATTATTTGTTTCAGTCTGTCCCTGCCAGGAGAAGCTCAGGGATTAAAGGTGTTGGAGCCCAGCGTTGGCTAGTTAGTCAAGAGGCCACTGACACAACAGTGAATGATTTTAGTGTTTTCATATGTAGAGAAAGATCAATAAATCTTTGTTCAGCGAGGGGCAATCTGTTTTAAGTGCCTTGGTTGAGGCTAATTGGGTCAGTTGAAATCTTTAATTTAAATGAATTACATTAACCCAGCGTTTGGGATTCAAAGTGTCAACTCACCAGCACGATTGCTTCGAACTTTGTGCTCCATTGATTGTGTTGAGAATATATCCTTATAAAGGAAGGTTTGCAGAAGGAGCATGGGTCACAGTGAGTGAACTCGACACTATTTACACGCGGTGGCGGATTGTTTGCGTGAGAGTGTGCACGGGCTCACTGACCACTCGCAAGCAACTTAATGCTCATTAATTAATACAGTCCGCTGCAGTGAGTCATCAACCTCGATCAACCTCCACCCTCTCCTTTCCACCAGAAGATTTCTTCCTTCCGCTGCCATCGCTGGGAGCTGTAAGCTTGAACCTAATGACCAAATCAGTTGTACCTGACATTAAGCGGACGGTTCCCTGCCAGCTCCCAAGTATTAAGTCTGTGTAATGTCCAATTGAGCGGATATGTGAATGGGGAAGGTCACTGTCTGGAGAATCCCAGCGAGCAAGTGATGTGTTGGGGATGTTTAGCATTTTTCCCGCACGCTCCACAGAGGCGAGTATTTCTAGAGGGTGTGGGCACGTCTGGGTAGTTACAGCAGGCAGGTTCCCTGGTTGGAATCCTGGTTTGGCCATGGTCTTTCTGTGGAGAGTTTCCATGTTCTCCCCGTGTTTGTGTGGGTTTTCTGCAGCTTCCTCCCAAAGTCCAAAAACATGCGGATTGAGATTAGGTTAATTACTGGTGACCTGTCCAGGGTGTATCCCGCCGTTAGCTGGGAATGGCTCCATCTCCCACTGCAACCCTCTGACGATAAGCAGATAATGGATGGAGATCAGGTTTGACAAGGACATTATGTGAAAGGGCAAATTTCCAGTTTCTCTATATTTTCTAGAGTTAATATATGTGAAACCCTGCGAAGGGAAAGTCCCACCTACAGAGGCTTACAGCTACTGGCTCTTTCAACATCTTCAGTAGTTGTTACTTCAGAAAAATGCTGCAGTATTGGAATTCCTTCATAATAAAGTCAGGGGAAATCAGAGTACACAAATACACGCGTCTTTGTCGCTGCCATGTCGCCTGTAAATACAAAATGAGACCTAAGAAGATCACAAAGGAGATGACAGAATAACCAGCGCAAACATCGACTCAGTACGTCTCCCTGCTCTCTCTCTCTCTCTCTCTCTCTCCCTCTCTTCCCCTCATCAAATGCACACTAAGACTTTCGATAAAGTAGTGACGGAGCATTTGAACGCAGCCGCCACAAAGACGCTGCGTATGGATGTGAAGGCGGCGGCAGCATTTAACTTGGCATTTCTTCGTGAGCTCGGCTGGTGAAGGAGAACGTCTGCTCCTCATTACTGATGATTTTCAGTGGTGGACACAGAAAAGAGGCCGCATCTTCATGTTTGAGCACAGTTAGCACTTTGACAGGCGGCTTTGATAACTCTCGCAGATCTTTTGAGGTTTTTCTCAGGCACTGCCTTTCTGCAGCTGTGATAGTTGTGCCATGTCATTTAAACAATGGAGACGCGCATCCGTTCCTCTTATCTCAGGGGTATCAGATGGCTAAGATCTCTCAGATCCGGAGTTCAGGTGCAGTTTAGACCCTGAAGTCCTCTCAGCTGTACTCAGGACTGTCATCTGCACTCCACTAGAGGGAGCTCCACTGATTACATCTTTCATTTTCATACGTACAAACTGCTTTTTTTTTTGCTCCTTTATGTTCTGCTGGATCTAGTGAGAAAGTCAAGGTGTTAATATAGTTTTCCACATATGTCTTCACAGTGCATCATGTAAGCTAATCAGCCTTTATATTAAAGTGGTCATGTGTACATCCGCCAAACCTCAGATGAATAGGAAAGAAAAATCAGCTCTATTTCTTCCATTTTCTCCGTTTAGTCTCTGTCTGAAGTGCAGTACAATGCACCTCAGGCCTTCTTTGTAGCATCTTTACTGGCTTTACCTGAACTGAGGCTTGTACAGTTCATCCACAGAAAGGTGTCAAATAAGATAAACATATCACTTAGTTGGGAAACACGAGACGCAGGATTGAACCAAATCAAAGAAGAGAAAAAAAATTGAAGTAATAGATTCGGTGGGTGGCTCTTAACCGAGATGATATTTCATCATCAAACGATCTGACATGTTTCTCTATCTTCCCAACGTCTCCGTGCTGCTCTGCATGTTTTCACACGTCTGTTTGCTTTTGGTGTTGCGCCGGCAGAACTGCCCGCATTCATTGATAGAGCGCGGCCGAGCTGAATCGGGATTTAATTAAGTAAAGCAGCAAATAAAAAGAGATTGAGAGAGGCAGAGAGAAATCCCATTGTTCCACCTCAACCTGTCTCGGGCCGAGATCAATTATCCGGCAACAGACTAGTTTAATCCACGTTCGGAGGAAAACAACCAAGCAAACGGGGGATAAATATTCATGCGTCAATACAGAGAGATGTTGACAAACGGAGCTGCGGTGGAAGGAGGCTGCTCCCGGTCTCTAAAGCTAATTTGAATTATTCTCGAAGTATTCAATTATTTAGTTTTTTAAAAATGAGGTTCAAGTACTTTTGGAAAATTGGCAAAACAAAAAAAAAGGAGTCAATCAGAATCATCCTCACAATCAATAGGCTTATGGGGCCTTCTTTCATATACACATATATATTATTTTATTATAAGTCACAAATAACAATATTAAAATGTACAGAAGTTCTGAAAAGAAACATGAATTATTCTCATGTCCACACAATATAGTATTAGAAAATGTTCTTATATCGGGTTGAGTGCTGCTAACGTTTCAAATTGAATGTCTTTTTTATCACTGATTCAATATCTAATCATTATTAACACTTTATGCAATGATCACATGGGCGCTACACAACCAGCAGCCGCAGGTCTGCTGTTTGAATGAAGTCCTTCATGTGTGCTCTCAATTCAAGGCAAAGGCATCTTATCTATATGTTAATCTCGGTTCAGGGACCTCTTTAAGAACAGCCATGCAGTGTATGTTTTTGTTGTGTGTGCTTGGAAAAAAAAACACTGCAACGTTAGCGTCAGGCATTTACAAAATGGTAAAAAAAAATGTCCCATTCACACACACACGCTTTTTCTATCATACATCATTCATGCACTGTCAGCCCAGTAATATCTTGCCAACTTCGAAAAGCAGACTGGAGGAGCTGGGTATCGAACCACCGACCTTCTGGTGA
Organism: Paralichthys olivaceus; assembly: GCF_024713975.1. Taxonomy (NCBI): domain Eukaryota; kingdom Metazoa; phylum Chordata; class Actinopteri; order Pleuronectiformes; family Paralichthyidae; genus Paralichthys; species Paralichthys olivaceus. The sequence continues at coordinate 5,620,510 of NC_091113.1, read as the reverse complement.
GTGGACTAGCCAAACTTCCCCTTTATCATAAATCATTCTGCTGGTTTACAAAACAAACAATTTCACAGTGATGCAACATTTCCTCCGACAGTTAAAAAACCTGTAATAATAAATCTTAAGGCCAAAGACCAGGGCCCCTACTGGCTCCAGGGCCCTGGCCATGTGCCCACTCATCGATATAAACCCGCTGAGATTGAATCCAGGCCTGTTACCTGTTTCAAATGAACTCTGATGAATGACAGCGCTAATGCCCCACGCTCTGTTTGACCTCAGTACAACCTTTGGCACAGTTAATAATGAAGTGGGGAATTGCCTCGGCATCTCTGGGACTGCTCAGCACTGCTTATCTGTCGGTGTGTTTTGGGGCTTTTATTGGTGATTGTGTTACTTCTGCTTAATTTAGTGTGTGAGCGGAGCCACGAGGTGTCTTTCATCGCCACAGAAAATACAGCAGAGTATAATGAGAATCTCTTCAATTGTATTCAGCTAAATGCAGAAAGACGCTGAACTTGTTTTATGTCATCGCCACATAAATGAAGAAGTCGCTGGTTCTTCCAACTCGACAAATTACTACTGAACACCACTGAACAATTGAACAATACTTTAAATAGTTCATTATTATTCACCGATAAAAACACATTTAACCAGCATTGTTGTCATTGAAAACAACAACTCTTACTTCTTTTATTATTAATTGTCACTAATTGTATCTGATTTTTAGGTATTTACAGCATTAAACTTGAATTTAACAATTATTATATAAAGACTTTGTCACAGCTTTTTAATGTAGACAATAAATAAAATACAAAATATTTCTTTAAAGTAGAAATATATGATAATTCATTTTTCAATGGCTCAATACTGAGATGCTTCGATTGTACTTCAAGCTTTGTACAAGTTCTACTGAGAATCTTCTCTGTCGGAACATCTGTGTTATAATAAAATCACATATTCAAGTTAGAACAACTGAGGCACATCGAGTTAATTCTTATCTTCACCACCAATTAGAAACTCCACCATCTTTCATCAGACATCTGTGCAGAGGATTTCTCTTCACTGATCTAACTGTGTTTTAATGAAAAAAGAGCAGCGCAAGAAATATACATTTAATATTGACCACAATTAAATTACTCAGTGGCATTTATAATCTTCGTGTTTATCTGAATGACTTTGCCATCTTCAGCTCACAGAAGCTCAATTAAATAGTCAGAAGTACTTAATGTTTAAAAAGGCAAAATTAATCTGTGATTAATGATCGTAATACGAGTAAATAAGCTTTAGCAGATTCCACAGATGGTGTTTGATGGACTCCACCGGGCACTAACTCGGTTCTGTTTGTGTCCGCACAGAGAAGTTGTTTTCAGTCGAGGGAGCTGTCTAAACTTTTCCAAGCAGTTCAGTGGGTATGAACATTTTACAGGAAATCATGACAGCGATTACATGTTTTGAAATTCCTTTGGGTTTTTGGATGTTGATGGCGTCAAAGCTTTGTTGATGTTTTTGTGCAAGTGTGCCACTCTCCTGCTTGTCACTGCTGTTTCTATCAATCTCACTAGAACTTTTTAAAGGTCCTGCCATGTCTAATTAGATGTTGTCATTGTGTCAGAAACCAAAGCTTCTACAACATTTTGAAATTTTCAAAAAAGGGCCCTGGCTGAGCAGCAGGGTTTTTACATGTCCTGACTTACCCGTGCTTGTTTTCACAGCCGGTACCAAAACTTAATGAGACCTGTTCAACTACGTTAATATGTATAATCAATCATAAGTGTAGTATGACTGCCCTGGTTTAATCTCTGAATGGTAGAAGTGTTGCCACTGTTTAAATAATCTTTGATTTTTACTGCAATTAAATTAGCTTTGAGTCAACCCAGTTAAGTTAATCAGAGTTGAATGGGCCTTTCGAGATACAAAAGATGAAAAATAATTAGGTCGACTTCAGCGAGTGATTGTAAACTAAGACCACGGAGCCTTTTGTGAGACACAAGCAAGTGATTTAAAAAATATCACTGATTCCACTAAAGGCAATTAACACTCATGAAGTGAAAATTAAGTTTCACACAAAAGCAAGAAACACACGTTCGAGCTGTTTTCAGACATTAATGTCCCAATGACTGTGTCAAGACATCAATAGTAGTTTTCCTTTCATGGATAAAGAGCGCAGCGGGAATATCTCAGGAGCGTTGGGGTGAGAGGTGGCGTCTGGGTGGAGCTCGCAGGAGGCAGGACATGACGTATACATTTAATATTCATATTTTTTTGTGTACAACAAACTCCAGGGAATGTCAGGAGCAACTGACTCGGACATTTGAATTCTCACAAACACCCCCTCCGGATAATTTCAGATAATGTCTGTGTGGGATCTTTGATAAACGATACGTCAAAACTAATTTATTAACTAAATACCAATGGTTTAATCCCCGACTGGCTCATTTATTTTTCCATTGGTTGATTTACCAGGCCCTTTTTTTGATATTCAAACTTCTTCTAGTCAAAGTTTTCTCCTTTTTTCTTTTTTTTTTGTACGTGTTTCATGTGCACTGAGGCATTTTCTGTCGTGCATATCAACTGTGTGTGGCACAGGCAGCAAAATTTAAATAAACCCACAGCACAAACACACAAACACATCATAGGTTTCAATGCTTCGGAAGCTGTCATAAGTCTGAACACAAGGTTAAACTTTCTAATTGATGTCCTGAGCTTCCTAAATCACTGCTGGTGCGTGAGAGCAGAGACCTGGGAAAGAGTATGACGGAGAGAGAGAGAGAGAGAGAGAGGGAAGGAGAGGGAGAGAGAGGAAGATTAGAGTGTCTTGACAGGGAAAGCCTTTCAAGTTGTGTAGGTTTGAAGTGCTAATGACATGCAAATGTGTGCAAATGAGTGTGCTCCCACCCCTAAAACTCTCGCTGAATACTTGAAGCTGAGTGAAATCTTGGGCTGGTGTTTGTCTATAAATAGTAAAAGTTTTTTCAGGGAGGTTGGTGTGTTTTTTAACTTTACTAGCACTCGTCCAGATCTCTGAAAAAAAAAGAGAAGTAAATACATTCATGAATTAAACAAATCGTAACTCATGAGAAATAAACTTGCGCTGAGTTAAACTGATAATCTGATTATTTGTGGCGCTGGGGCTTGAACCTGATGAGGCTGAACTTAATTACACAAAACACCAACTGTATAACTCTGCTCAACTTTCGGGAGAGGGCAATTTTACTACATATGACGAGACAAATAAAGGGATGAATGCACAGATCAATGATCCAATTACCTCAGCTGACACCCAGATCCATAGACAGTGTGCAGAGAGATGGCAAACGAATCCATTCTGCAGCCGTTAACCACTTTAAGAAAAGTTTGCTGGTAATCCAAAAGACTGAGAGCGGAGACGAATAAAGAGACTGAGTAGAAGTAGAAGAAGAATGGCGGGCGGCGCATGATAGATCGAGAACTGCGGCCGCTTCCCAGATACTTTAACCACGTGGAAAAACTTTTAAAGTCCTTTGACATTTTCCAAAATGAATCGTGGAAAAAAATCCTTTCCATCTCAGATGATTAGAAAAAAGCACCATCACGCACAGCGATGTGGCTGAGATAATCCCCCTGACACCTGATGCGACGCTGGTGTCACAACCTCTAATCTCAGAGCGTCCTGTGTGATCGCATGTGCATTAATATGCACACGGAGGCAGCGATAAAAGAAAGACAGGATTTGCCATGCAGGTGAGAAACATTGATCCCCACTTTAAAGGACTTTAGCTAATATGCAGCTGAAGCTCATCGGTAATAGTGACGGGCATGGTTGGAAAAATGTGTCTGAATCATCAGCCCCAACCAAACCTCTAATGAGGGATGGATGTATTTGGTGGAGTTTGGCAGCTGCATCCACCGTAACTGCATTCTGTACTTGTTTCGGCTACGCCTGGCGTTTAGACAGAAATTTAAAAATGCAAACCTTTTTCTGAACAGGCAGAAGCTGAGCTTTTTGAAAATGATGATGGGGACAAAAGTGCCACAATTTTCTGTCTTAACCCGACCGAGCGTGAGAGAATATCAACCCAATCATTTCTGTTTGTTTGCGAGATGCCGGAGAAACGACACCTGTACAACTGAAATGTAGTTTTAGCACAAGGAAGACAATCAGCAGCCATAGTAACGAGTGTGAAATACTCTCAAAAATACATATTGGCAAAACTTGTATGAGCATTTAATCCTCATATTCATTCAGTCAGTGTTCTTCTCTCTCTAATTAATCTGTGACCAGAATAGTTTTTATAAGTCTTGCTCATTGTTGCAGGAAAAAAAAAAAAGAACGAACATTGTCGTCGTCTTTCTGTCCACCTGCTCAACGTAAGCTTTCTCTGGCATTAATCTCTCGGGAACTTATCTGTCCCCAACTTTCCAGATCCTCTAATTATTTTTTTTTTACACTGGCTCACTGCCAATGCAAGTATAGCATCCCATGAGTTTGTGCCGAAGGAGCAGCTGGCCGCAGTCTTATTACGGCGTGCCTTGCACAGAATATATGAGAGTGTTGATTGGAACTGCTGGGAATCGATGGAAACAAAGAGACACTGAAACGTCAACTGTGCAAAGTTAAATATTTGTATATGTCAGTCTTAACCAGAAAAAAACTACTGAACATTTAGAGAATATTTAAATGTTTAATATAATTAGAAGTCTCATCAAAAGGCTGCAAGAACAGTTCTGTACCTCCTACCTGCAGGAAGAGGAAGTCACTTCTCTGCTGTTGTTTTCAAAGTAAAAAGATGTAAATGTCACCACATGCTGGCTCTTTACTTCAGCTCTTTTTCCCGCCACTTCTGCTGAAATGAAAAGTCGACTACAAAATATATACGCTGTGGCGTCTCTTTGTCGTGTTTGTGCCGATCTGCTAAAGATGCCTCTTGAACATTTTTTGGAGGAGAAGCTGTGAAAAGAAATTGTCAAGTGCTCTCAGCTTGACACTCCAGTTTTAAATAAAACACTAATAATCCAATTTTGAACTGGCAGGGAGGAAAGGCTGCGAGGAGGCTGTGAGACCTGTGAGAGCTTTTGTCTGTCCATCATAAAGGTCAGCGTCTGAACTTAAGTGGCCTCTTCGAATCACGAGAGTCGGATTACAGAGTTTTCCTTGTTTTTATACATGTCACAATATAAAATACTAGATATCTCTTTTGACTTGGTAGACACAGAATTATTTTAAACATCCAGTATCAAATATGATTCGCTGCTTTATGCATTGAGCTGGACGACCTCTAAGCCACTGATTGCCCCAAAAGTACAAGAAAGCAACAAATTGTTTTTTCAATAATTGATTGCGAGGCAAAAAAAACTTGATTATTGCTCTAAATACGTTTTTTACTTTCTTGCTAGTAAATAATATTCACACAATCCAATTATAATTAAAAATTGTTTCAAGAATTCCAAAGTATTGTTCTGTTCTGCAAGATAACCCACCCCCAAGTTCCATAAGATGGCCTGTTACATTTCTTCATTTGAAGGTTTTTTACAAAGTTTTTCCAAAAACTGAGCAACTATTCAAAATTTTCTAAAGTAGCTGAAAATAAAAAACAACAAGCAATTCAAAGGCCAATCACCATTTTAATGTGGCCTCAGCCAAACACAAATATTCAACCGTAATATCTGCACAAACCCGAAAACAGAAAAACATACTGATTACTCATGCCTGCTTTCAAATGAGAACAAAACAACAACCGCAATGGCAACAAACCTGTTTGACAATAGGAGCCCCTCAATGTGGACAAGCTTCCCACCATTGTTAGGGAGCCAGATGCTGTCTAGGTATTTAAGTCCAGACTCTTTATTTAGCGCAGCATACAGCCCACCTTCACTCCCACCTTGTCAGCCGGTCTCTTTTATCTGCAGCCATGCAGTCTATCCTTCACTCCCCTCTACAGATGCTCCCCGTGTTGCATGCCTTTACCGTTATGGTCATATGCACAGACATTTTGTTTGAGCTTGTTATGCATCTGTTGTTTCGTACATGTGACAGTTACGGTTTGATTTACACCCCTGAGTGAAATTAGGTGTAAATTAGTGCCTGTTGCCTGACATCAGATTTGTTTCATGTAGTTTAGCATCCAGCAAGAGTGCAAATGAACTAAAGTGATGAAGACTCAATCAGCGTCAATATCTTAAATGATGGAGAGAGAGAGAGAGAGAGAGAGAGAGAGAGAGAGAGAGAGAGAGAGAGAGAGAGATGAGAAGCACATGAACAGAAACTGCAGGTGAGATAAAGCATCATCTCACTATAAATATTAGAAAAAGACAGTTAACTGTAATAACAGCATGTGATTTTTAATGTGACGTGAACTGATATTGATGGAGATGTGTGTTACAACATGCGGAAAAGCTGCAGCATAACGAGAAATGGTGTTGAGGAAAGAGAGAAGCATTATTGTATAACACACTACAGAGGGGGAGAGAGTGTGGAAATGAACACTAGGTTTCATATCTGTAAATATCTAATGGTTGTTTGTCCCCCCGGCAGCTGAATGCAGCCCGGGCTAAACGTTAATAATATTTTCCGATCACTTAAACATGTAAATGCACATTATCCAACTTATCACACGCTGGGAGAAAGTGACAGTGTTAGATCAGGAAATGAATATATCGCCAACAAATAAGGCTTTGAAGACGTTAAACTGATGGCGGCGATGCCTCATTGGGAAGTGTGGTCTGTCTGAGCGGAGACGGAAACAAGAATGAAGTGGAAAATCACTTAACGCTGTTTATCACAAGGTGAAGTAAAGAGATTTTACAGTCCACTTCAGGCTGAGCTTTTCATTGGCTGGAGAGCGACAGGAAATGTCAGCAAAGTGTTGTTTCTGTTTAATTTGGGAAGTCATTTCTTTTCACAAAGCCAGAATATCACTTTCACATGACAAGCGCTGAACACCGTGTTAAAGTGTACGAGGCGATGCAGTGTGATATGATTATATCCCGGCAATAAAAATGTTGGAAACCTGTTATTTCCTCAGGGATAAAAATAACTCGCAGCGGTAATGTAATCCTGCTCCGTCAAATTTCATTCGCATACAACTAAACTGCCTTCCACGATTTATTGTAGTGGGAATATAATCGCCGGTCAAACTTTTGTTTTTAATCAATCAAGAGCTACATCTATTATCTGAGTGGTAAGAAGGTGGATAGTCAACATTTCCAATCCTCAAATTTCACACCAGAAACCAGGGTTTGCATCCAAAGTCCCGTCTGTTTGTAGTTTTGGACAAAGTTTGGAAAAGATTGTGGTCGTCTTTAAACAACTCTCTAAACGTTGTAACTTTTAGCATAACTTTTAGATGTTCACATATTGCAATCCCGCTTCTTTATATATATATATTGTTTTGTAAAGTACATATTTTTACAAACTTTTTTTTCCTACATATTCTCAACTATATTTTATATTTATATTTACTGTAATCCCCCCCCCCCCGCCCGCCCGCCCCAGACATCATTAAGATATTAAAGGTATATATCTGATTCTGATAACTCTAAAAAAGTTTACGAGATTAAAACCTTGTCTGTGAACATTTTACTGACTCATTATCTGTCATCTGTCAACAGATTTGTTGACTACATAAACTAACAACTCACTATATTGATGGAATCCAGTGTAAATTACTCATCTCTGACAGGATTGAGTCAATATTGTAAATCTAAAAAATATATGAGATAGACTAAATACTAAATAAAAGCAAATCATTATCATATTGAAAGTGCAAAAAATATTTGTAGTTGGTAGATATGTAACACTATGGAACTGAATGGCCAGTTTGTTTTTCCAATTTCAGATTCTTTTCAATTTCAATATCACCAGATCAATAAAACCTAATCGCTGTGTTAATGGTTTTGTGTGAGTCTGTGTCTGTCTCGCATCAGTGTGTGTGAGTCTGTTACCAGTTGCATTCAACTTTAATAGTGAAGGAAAGTATCTGATCCTGTGTTAATTCTTGTCTTCAATCGAAATGTGTTGCTTGTGAACTATATCTGTACAGTCGTGTGATCCCACCCCCCCCAGCCAAACTGGTACAAGTCGCTCCTGCTGTTCACTGTGAGCGTCGGGTTCTTAAGGTTGGTGCCTGGTTACTGGAGGCTACTGTAGATTTCTGCTCAGATGGGTGTATGATTTGCTTACCCTGCCTTATATAAGCCATAGCTCTGTCTGTCTCTCTCTTTCTCCCTCTTGTTTTTCACAACTATGATCAGCTGTTAGTTTTGTGTCATCGTCCTTTTTGAGCATTAAAAAAAATAAAAACTTGAGGCAGTTGTAATTCTCAAAATTCAAACTTCATAATAGTGTCATGTATTACTTTTGCATGTACTATTTTAATGAATTGTTTACTTATAATACTTATTTCGTAGTTTTATTCTGGTTGCACAAGCAGCTTTTCAAAATTCACAGTTCAGAAAGTCTTAGCTCATCTCCGACTGCCTGCTTAATGCAGCCCCTAGTAAACCTTTGTCTCACAGGGATTTACATTTACATATATTTATAGCATTATTTCTTAACTTTGGCAACGTTGAATGTGAACATGTGACGCTTTTACATAATATAGACAACGGAAAATAAGGAAAAGCACAATAGGTCCTATTTAAAGAGAAAAAAATATTCAAGAAGCTTGAATTGATTTTCAGATGAAAATCAAATAATTATCTCCTCAGCTGCCAGATGCTCGTCCATGATCAGCAGGAAGTGTTCAGTGGGTTTATCTGAAAACAGCTGTTATTGCATCTGGAAACCAAGACTGTAAAGTTGCAGTCCTGAAAACCAAAACAATGAGCTGAAAGAGGCTAAAATGCTGCTTGAAGCTCATTTCTGTGCAGTAAACTGATGCAATTGGCTGAGAATAGCACAGAGGCAGAAACAGCAGCAGCAAACATCTCTACAATATGTTACTGCAGAACCGTCTGTGGCAACATGGATGGTGTGTGTGATAAGTATTTCTGTGTAACAGTACACAGTAGTCAGACTAGACGGAGGCATCCAGTACAGGCGATGTACTAGTATTGGTTTTCCTCTCTTACGGCTCATATAAACTGTCAGCGTTATTATACAAAGTGATTATGCTCTACCTCAGATATTGAGGTGTTATAAATACAGTATCATTCATATTGATTCACTTTTTTTCCAAAGCCTGTAAAGTTCCATTATTGTGAAGTGTTCCCGCTGCAGCACTTCACCTGACTTGAAGACAGATTGTAATCGCTCTCCAGTCAGAGAGGTGCCGGTGATAGCAATCAGGAAAAGTGGCAGGACTGTGGATCTGTTTCAGGACCTCATCTGTGAGGAAAGGAGATAGATAATTTAAACCAAAGTCAGTAAGGTCAGCGGAGGAAGTGGTGGAGGAATTGAGGACAGGGCCAGTGGGCTGTTGAGAGAAAGATCTTTGAACGGCTTCTAACTTCTCGTCGAGTCAGGTGACAGAGAGACAGAGAATTAGTTGCAGGGGTTAGAAGACGCGCAGGTCTCATGGTTGCTCAATTTGCACGGCTTTAGACAGCAAAGAGTCAGAGGGACTGACGGGTAAGTGGAGAAGAGAGTTAACAGAGGAGGATAACGGAGGTGGAGGGGCGCATGGAAATATGGGCTCAGTCAGTTCACAAAGACTGGGTGTCAAGTGGAGGGAGCGCGATTAGGGCGGAGAAGAAGAATGGGAAAGTTGCCACTGGCTATTTTGCCAGATGGTGAGAGTGTGAGGCCTGATGTTTATTGAACTGAAGCATCTTGGGAGTTAAATGGAGCTAAAAAAATATTGTTTTATTGAATGTTACTATGCTTTGAAAAAGTCTGACAGGACAGTTTGGAGCAAAAAAAAAAAAATTTGCTCCACCATCTTAATAGAAATCTATATCGTCCTTTTAACACTGCAGAAAGTCTTTGAGAAATAAGAGCTATCGATAGCGCTGCAGAGAAGGGGGGGTAATAGCAGTCAATTTAAGGTTTTGTGTGTTCTTCTATTCTTAAGCACAGCTCAATTAATGTGTGCGTTTCCAAAAGCTTTTTCAGTCACTGTCATCTGCTGTGCGATTATATCCTGAAACCGAGAGAGACTTGTGCAGAAAATCTGGTTGAATATGAATCGTCCAACCAACGTGTGCCCCAGAGCAAAGAAAGTACCTGAAAGAAAATAAACAGATTATCATCCATTCATAAATGGAAGAGTCGTTACTGCAAAATCTGGCTAATTACCTTGTGCCCTAATAAAATTCAATCTTACAATAATAGTTTGATTTCCTTAAATATTTTGCATTTGAGTTCTCTGTCTCGCTCCAGTTGTAGTGCACAACCCATACACTATTTATTTATAACATATGTTTATTATGCATCCTGAACATATGTTTCAATCAGCTGTGAGCAGCAAGTGTTTCTGTCCAACCAGTGACGGTGATAATCCTCAGCTCAACATGATAAAACACTTGTAACACAGAAGCCTACAATTCATAAATACTATGTGAGTAGTTTGAACCGTTCAGTTCTTAAACACTGCGACATGAGGGATTATGTTGTTTTGAAGCTTGACCCTCAGAAATAAAAGTAGTTTGATCACTGCTGCCTCAGTTTTGAAAATTCTTGCTTTAATGTGTTGCTTATGAGTTACCCAATGTTATGTTGTGTTTCTTCTTATACGGCTCTCTGTCGTAATCATACGCAGTAAAAATACGTGCTCACACTTTTATAGGATTAGTGAGAAAGATGATTGTCGAACTGGACGGACCAGAACTGATGCATCATTGAGTATTACTCTACAGTGCCGGAGTGAATTTGAAATTTAACTTCCTCCCTGGCAATCAATAATTATCACACCGCTATTTCTCAGGTGACATGTTTGATGGGTGATGGTAACTGAGCCCTGACAGAAATAAGATTTGGCAAAGAAACTTTTCAAATTAGAGTTTAATAGCGCTGGGCCCTGTGTACTGCACATAACTGTAGATTTATTCCAAGGGGAACAGATTACTGAAATCTAATGGGAAAATCACATATCCTTTGGCACATAGTGTAATTGCAGGAAGTTACATGCATCCAAATGTGAAAGGTTAGGAGTAACAAAAAATGCAATTAGCTTTCTCCAGCCATTTTATAGAAATTCCCCTGAGACATGGTAAACAAACAAAAAGGCCAACTATTTTTCCCGCACAAAGCTCTCAGCACATGCATATTTAAGGCTCGAGTGGAAAGCAACGACTACATTGAGCTTACAGTCTCAGCAGACCATAAAAGACCCCCAAATTGTTCACTTTACATTTTGTTGCTCTCTATGGTGAAATGCTTTCTCATTGTCATCCTCACAAAGAATCCATAAAACGCCTCTTTGTGTTTATGGAGGGAGCGTAAAAATAAATAAATAAATGTATAAAATCCTCTGTGTTAGTCTTCCAGCCTCTGCAGCTCTTGTTTGCCGCTATCAGTCTTTTACAGTGATGCGCTAGCGAGTTCCAGCGGGTTTATAGTTTCTTTATCGCCCTCCATTAGCACCAGTGTCCTGTGTTACAGCCATGTCAGTGACAGATCAATATGGTGCAGGGGAGTTTGAATTGGCCACAGAGAGCTCCTTGATTCATGCTATAAATTTGGTGTGACACAGAGGGGTTGACACTGCACACCACAGTCACTAAAACCACTGAATAATATTTCACAACGCAAAATGAGCAACCAAGCTGCGACCTCGGTGGGACACCAGTTGACCCTTTGTGCTCACAGTATGTTGTAAGCAGAAAATTGGATCGCATTGGGGGATTATTTCTCCTACTGAAGTCTATTCAGGCTACAGTTGGTCATTAGATTTTGTATAACTGCTACTGGAGAAGAAGTTTTGAGTTTACAACTGCTCATTATATCCACAATTGCCTGCATATGGCTGAAATTAAATTATGTTTTATATCCAGACTGTGGCAGCCCGCCATATTCTAATTTGTCCAAGAGATCTCTAACTTGTTGTTTTGCTCCTTTGCTGCATTGTACAGCAATATTCGCTCGCTTGTGGGTGAATGACCATAAAGTTTTCGCCATCCACGCAGACAGTCAGACCTCATAGTTTCAGCTGCAGCTCCGCAGGTTGCATCTTTCACTCTTTAGTCCGTGTACCTGTCAATCGAGCGTGTGCATGTGCAACACTGCTCCATGGATGAATTTATTCAGTTTTAAACGATGCAGACAAAGGGAAACAAAATTCCTTGATATTTCCATGCACTGAAATGTTAAATGGTCATTCCTGACTCATACCACATCCTTCCATCAAGTTTCATGGAAATTCATCCAGTAGTTTTTACATAATCCTGATAAGTAACAGATAAAGTGAAAACATCACGACCCTGTTGGAGGTAAAACAACATATCTGTATCTTGACATAAATATTATACTTGTACATGCACGTCTGTATTTTTCCTGGATTGAAGCAGACAATACAGAGCTCTCCTCACAAAGCCAGTCTGGCAGTGACAGAGATGTTAAACCGCAAAATCCTGGCATCAGGGAAAAGTCCCATTGAAAACAATTGCAGGGTAACCATCGCCTTTTGAAAACACTTTCAGTCAGCCTTAATTATCCTCATCCTTTGTGAGGTTATTCTGCAAGGTTTTCATCTGTGTGCTCAAAAGTTTTGGGATCTAGGTTAGGCTCAGTTAAATCTGACTCGGGTCAAGCCTATTGCAATTCAGTTCCAGTTTGCTTGAGCAGGACATATCACAGCCGGGCTTTTCCCTCTTGTCAGAATCGGGGCCACAAGAGGGGTTGTCATTTCATTGAATTTAGGACAGGAAGGAAGATGCTTATCTTAATCTGCTCCAAGGAAGTATTAAAGTAGAGCAGAGTTTCCGACTGCATTGAAAATTGACCCAAAAATCTATTGCTCCAAAGTTACATTTGTGACAAGATCCTTTTGTAGTACAACAATTACTCAACGACTCGTCACAGCAACAACAATGTCCTGCTTATTCCACTCGGCTGGAAATTATGTGAGATGGACCCGGGGAAAATCAAGAACTGGTCCACACGTGTAGGAGAGAATATTCAGTGTGTCTCCTCACACGAAGTCCTTGCCAAAAGTTCATCCTCCATTGTTATGTAATCGTGCAGGGGCCTTCCTCCTGGAACCCACTTATCCTTGTCCGGTTGTCTGGCTCTCTGAGCGTCTGCATGGGAATGGGGGCTGTTAATGTAGCATGGAGGACAGACAGCAGCTGGAAATGCTACGTTCAAGAGGAAGACGCTTCTTCATGCATCACCTGAGAGATGAGCTCTCAGTGAGATGTATCACAGCTCTGTTGTCCTTTCTGTCTGAGAACCTGTTATTATTGCACAACATAATTAGGTCATTGTCTTCCTCTCGACATCAAGTGTCGCTCATCAGTTTATCTTCTGAATGGCTTTTCAATTAGAATCCAGAGTTTGTCTTAATGACAGATTGATAGACAAAGACATCTTATTAAACAAAACATTCATTTGCATGTTACATGAAATATGTTTCCTAGCAAGCAATCAGATAAATACATTTTCTTAAGCAGTTTCACAAATCCCATTTTTCCAATTTTGAAGAATGGGTTCATCTGTTTTGTTTGACCTTTTCTCCTCCTCGCCTCTGACCTTCAACCTTCAACCTTAAACCTCGACCTGGCTTTACCACAGAGAGACAATATTTACTCCCTTATCTCACAGTGAACTAACACTGCATCACCAGTGAGTCCACACAAAGCAGAAACCATATGCACTCACTCAAAATGACTCATTGACTGATTACACATTTTAAACCATGGAACACATTCAATATCAGCAGTGCTTATATGTTGCATATATATTATGTATTTGACGCCAGAAGCTGCTCCGTGAATGATCTATCACAGTCGCCACTCCCTGCAAAATCAAATCCAGAAAAATATTATTGGGATGTTAACTCATGATGAATATTTCCACTGAAACCGAATGGAATATGAAGAATAAATTAGTTTTAAGGACGCGACCGTGGTCAGATGGAATTACTTTCCATTATCGTCAGGACTAGACAACAACGTAGCACAGAGTTATGAATTTAATCATCTTTTTTATACAAAGAAGTCTTTGGAATAAACTGAGCAAATTAATGCCTCTGTATATTATTTTAAAATATGACAATAATCAGAAAATTAGTATGATTTACTATATGGATTCTTCTATCCGAGCGCTCACTTCACTATAACCTTTGCATAAAAGATATATAAAACCAGTGTGAATAGGGTTTACTAGGATATGACCAATAATGAATTCAATTAAATGAGCAATCACACTGGTCTCACCTCTTCTTTCTCGGACCCTTTGGACGTCCATGTCTCTAAGATCACAGAATCTCTCACGGCGACCGTGCCCTGACGTGGTGTGTAAATACAGAAGCTCGGAAGGGAAGAACCTTAATTTCACTCCATAGGTTTTCCAGCATCCGTGCTTTTAAAATGAATTTCCACAGAGTTTAATTTGGCCTCGTTCAAAGGGAAAACAGTGGGTGTGGACTGGACGGAGAAAGGAACCTGAGCAGCAGCGCCCCTGCAGTCCGCTCAATTAGACCGATGGAGGGTTGATGGAGGTTAAGACTGCTCAGATAACATAAATGTTTCCTAAGGACTTTTCTATTAAGGCCCACAAGCAGGGGTTGCACTTGGTAAGATTGCAAAAAGATCAGGGAAGCAGCGTTTCAGGAGGCAGGAGGCAAAACACCGTAACAATCTATGAATTAGTAGCATGATGTACTTTGTGTCAAGAAAATAAAATGAAAAACTCTTGAGCTCCTGAGTTCAAATGTTATTTTGGGGAATAATCAAAGAAACAAAAAGGCTGAAAGCTTTTCCAGAGGTCGAGAAATATCACTTGAAACCTCACAGTCCCAATCAGTTTGGCTATTAGCACTGCTATTACATGAAGTAAAGATGTGCTTGGATTTTAAACAGTGTAGAAAAATATAGACTTTGTAAAACAATAAAGTGTAAAATGATTTGATGCTGATGTGTGATGGAGCAACAGTAAATCATTTCTGTGGATGAGACAACTGAACAGAATCATAGGATTTGAAATTTCCTTTTTGCTATAAAACCCAGACCCTTTGTACGACAACATGCAAAACACGTCATGTGTGAAAAATGTTGTGATTCATCCTCCGGGATTTTTATGCAGAGTGTCAGGACACGAGAGACAGTTATTTTTCTAATTTGATTTCTTATTTCATTTCATTTTGATGTAAATATTGTGCACAGGACCCGGGACCAGAGAGTCTGTGTTTGTGTGTGCGTGCACGGTGCGAGGACGTGCACGGTGAATTCTTGTATTCAGAGCTTAGAGGGAATATTGCCAAAACATGCAGATACACTGCCAACAATGCTAAGAGGTGGCTTAAAATTCACCCGCCCACCCTCTCCCCCTACTGAACCTGACAGCATCCTGGCATGTTGCTCGGAAATGTAAAGCTCCTCACTCATTTGTATCAGTCTGGAAAAGGTATCAGCACAGAAACAAATGGTTCCCCCACACGAAATCAAAGGGTTTTCTTCTTGTTTTCCTGCTGAATTTGCATGGAGCCTCATGCTGTCGCTCCAACCCTCTGATAGCAGTTTGGGCCCAAATTAATGACACCAGCGAGGCCCCTTCAGACACCACAGAGGTTCAGTGACTCGTCTTTAAACATTCATGTGTTCCTGAAACAATTTTCCCTGTCTAATCTGAGGACGTTAGCAGCCGCGTAAATTATTCAACAGCAGGTTGTCTGCCAGTGAAAAGGAAGGTTGTGCAAAGGAAGGAGATCTGTCACGTCGGGCTCGGGCACATTAGCACACAGTAATAAACATGCACAAGGTAACCTGCATTTATACAACTCCAGTCAAGCAGAACCGGATCGACGCCAAAGCTGGAACCACAGCATAACTCACATGGTGTTATTGACTGACCAGAAATGTTTGTTATTCCATGTGGTTTCCTTTGAATGTGTTAATATTATAAATCGATGAATCAATCATGTAAATCAGGTATTTAACAATTATTCCTGATTATTATTGTTTGGCTGCTTGGGCTTTCTGCATTTTTGATTTTTCAATGAGTCATGTGTTCTAAATGAAAACACAAATCTTTGTGAACAGGAAAAAAATACAGAAACCTTTTTTTTTCAAAAGTGAGCAATTAATTCCCCAGGACATCTCGGCACTGCAGACTTACTGTACCAAACTCACTGAGTCAATTTGTTGGGCACCTTTTATCACCACAAAGCATTTCATAAGTAGTTTTCTGTAATTATTTCCTTTTATTGATTTCCAAAAATCACATATTTAGAGAAACATAATTAAAACCTGTGCTGTTCCAGAATATATAGTTTATGGTTTTATTTATTATTCTAATGCAGAATAAATCTCATGTCTGGCATTTTTAAGAAATGATCAGTGTTGTTTTGGTTTTTAAAAACTTTTGAAATTAAGATGGAACAATATTTCAAACATTGCCTTGTCCGTCATTTATTGACTGTATTAATGTGCTAGTTATAATTATCTGAAATACACAAAGAAATCATTCTTCTAAAAGAACCAGATACAGTTCATGTAATTACTTTTTTTTTTTATGAAATATCTTTTGACTGAGGTAACACAATTTGTTTTGTTTTTTTCATTATGGAGTTCTGCACTCTCAGGATTTCATTCAGCATCCATCTTCAAATTAATCAGCAGTCCAACAAATACTAAGTCGCCTTAATGAAAAAAACAAAACAAACTTTTCTGCCACTTTTAATTTGAGCTCTTCACATTTCTCTCACTGTTTTTCTGCAGTTGTCGTCCGTGCGGAGATGGATTATCACAGTTTGTTCATAATTCATTAAACTTACAACACTAATCTGGCATTTTACCATGTTTTAATTTGTCACTTGGACAAATGATTGTTTCTTGGCACGTCTGTTGCGAATGCTCCTCAGGTTGCTCACTGACTCTGGAGGCAGCGTGCCACGCATGTTGAAGTGACTGAAGGGTTGGCATGCTTCGTTGCCGGTTGGCAGGAGGACGTGTCAGAGTGCTGATAAGAGCTACCTGGCTGGGACCCCCCCCCCCCTGCACTTCATGGAGGGGGTACAGTATCTGTGTAGGATAACACAAGTTATGTCGGGACTGATCGGTCAAATAAATCAATCTTCCGAACTTTTTAAATAACACCAGTGTTAAAGTTAATGATTAAATCCGGCTTCAACCTGAAGATTTAAAGATATTATTTGAAACATTTCTCTTCACATCCTCCATCATCTTCAGTGTATGCAGAGGGAGTCCTGAGAGTAGTTGCCAGCTTTCGTTTTCACCACCTCATCTTTCCTGCCAAATCAGACCCTGTCCAACTATTTGTTTTGTGTTACAAATTTATTTAAATTTTCTTTTTCTTTCTTTTTTTTTTTGCTTTGGAACAATACAAGCCGTTATGCTCAATTTCAATTTCCATGCCATTTTCTAACAATTTCCCCGGCAGATGTTCTCGGAAATGACTTTTCTGGACAAGAATTTTATTTAATTTTTTTATTTCTCTACTGGTCTTTCAGGGCCAGAATGCAATACGCTTGACTTAGTCAGGTGCAGAGGCAATCAGTTCACTGGGTGATTAATATGCAGGGATGCATTTGCATAATAATTTCAGTGGCCATCATCTGTGCTGCTCCTCTGAATAGATACCTGATGTGGATTCTAGGGTTACCATGGGAACTTCACACACCTACACCTATAATTAACAGGTGGCAGTTTTTGTAAGGTGGAATACTGTTGTAGCTTGTTCCATTGTTGTCAACATAATGGCTCAATCTCATCCACAGGGAAATCCCTCACAAAAAAAAAAGAAAAGTGTACTGACTCACTGAGAGAGACATGAATACGTTTTTCAAAGGCGGGCTGTGTTTCAAAGGACATGACCGACTCTGGGAAATCAGAGCTAATGTATTCATTAAATCTGCATTAATGCGTTTTTTCCACTCTGGGGGCAGGACCCCACAAGAAGACAAGAAATGAGCTTTTCTCACTCAATAGCTCTGGTTGACTTGGGCAACATTATTATCCAACAATGTGCCTTGTTGTGCATCTGGTCATTTCTTGCTACCTCACAAATACAAGTCCAACCTCCAGTTTACACTTGGGTAATTTCTTTCCCATCTTTCCCTCATCCATCATCTAATGTTTTACACATTATATAAACATGTTCAACATTTCTGTTCAGATGTTTTCTAACCCCACCAGAGGAAAGAATGGAAGTATCATACTCAGAGGAGACACAGCTTTTAGTGTTCTATGTGGCAACAAACACTTTATATCCTGAATCACCTTTCTTTATGACAAACTCAATATGACAAGGGCAGAAAGCTAAATAAGGAAACGTGTATGATTCATAGAAATGTCACTGATTCGTATTCTTTTCATAAAGAACCTTAAGCTGAATAAATAAACTATAATATAATAAATACTTCAGCTAATATACATTTATGACAGTTTATATGTCATCTCAAAATACTCACATGTTGTTTCCAAGTTTCTATTTCTCCAGTTTAGTGTTAACCGAGTTTGTTTGAACTATTTTATTCTCCTGGGCAGAGCAGGATATTTTTGGCTCATCTGAATTAGCTTTAAGTAGAAGCATTATTTGCTTGCATTGCATTAAGCTAAGTTAACCCGTGAATAATCACCTCACCGCTTAAATGGGGTTTAATCTACTTTCATGCCACCGATCCCTCGGTTTCAAACCACGCCAGAGGGATCCCCCCCATTTGCATCTATTAATCTGATCATTAGTAACTCTGAAAACTTTACATTGCTAATTTGCACAAAGCTAATTTCCATATACGGACATGTATTGTTGATCAAGCTCTCGACACCTCCCCATTGCTGACCTGCTCATAATCTCTAATGACCCTCTGATATAAATCTGGTGTAATTACTGTGCACTCTCAGCAATTAGACATATCTGGACAAAAAACCATTAACCATTTTATGATGTGGTCTTTCTTAAGCAATGTTTATATCAATGCACACCTGTAAATACACATTTGCAAGACTGTTGTAATGGCGACTAAATCTCCCCTAAACACACAATACTTTCATAAATTGCGTTATTAAATCACGGAAAACTGACTGAAATGAAATTATTAATTGATTTAATAAGCGGAAATCATTATCACCCATTGAATTACCATCCGTTACTAGCGACTGCGTCTTTAGTTTGTGATTGCAGTTTTATCTTTTTGTTTTTCACTTTAACGTAAAGCCGAAAACTGCATCAATTAGCTGGTCTGCATTTATTATGTGACACGGTGAAAGAGGGGCACCGGCTTCCATTACTCAGCACAGATCTGTTTGTTTTCACTGACCAATTAGGCTTTGAAAATATTTCTCTTGGATGGTGAAGGCAGGTTTGGGTGCCTGAGGGATTTACGTATTAGCCGTGTAAACAGTGTTGCAGGCTGTCTATTAGCAGCCCAGCAGCGTTAATGATGTGTGTGGCCTGTGTGACTTTGTTGGATTACATCAAAATAGCCAGGTTAGAAATGTCCATGTCTCTTATTTAAGCTAAATAATGTCATTTTTATACGGATAGAGTACATATTTAAAGAGTTAACTCTTTGTATTGTTTGAGCAGGGAGATAGAGACGTGCATATAGACTGTTCTGTGTTTGCTTTACAATAACACTCTGGTTACACGTATCTATATTTCAGCTTTCAGCTCTCTCCTCCTCCTCTGACCTCTTGGCAGGGAACAAATGATTAAAGAAACCTGTTCACACTGTGAGGCAGCGGGCTGCAGTTGCACAGGTTGGAGAAATGTGCTGTGGGTGGAAGAGGTGAAAAAGCGAGGTTCCCTTTGTGCTTCAAGAACCAGCGTGAGTAAAAGCATTTGTCCCCATCTGCTGCACTTACAGTAAACTAGGACTGTGGTGTCAGTGGAAGACCGGGTCGTGATGGTGGTGTTCACTCATAGAGATAATACTGTTAAACACCGTACTATTCCATTGACACTCCCTAAATACACTGAGCGTGTCTAGGCGGATGTCTACTCCGGAGCTAAACTCAAAAGCAGGTGATGTAAAATGAATGAATCACTAAAACGGCTCAGACTAACAGGCACTACCCCAAATGCAATGGTCTTAACTTTTCCTGACAGCACCGAATTCAGTCTCTGTATTTGTGATAATTTTTTAAATGCAACGGATCAAAACCTGAGCTTCACACATGGTGCTAAGGAATTCAGCCAAATCCAGCGTCCGTGCAGCCCTTTCAGATTTCAAAGTCTGTCTCCTTCAGTCATTCCATTAGACCTGGCCGAGGACAGAGGACTTCATTAGAGCTGCTGCATTGAGTAATGTCTCTATATAAAGTCAATTTGGAAGACAAGGCATGCCAAATTACCTCTTTTCAGCTTATCCTTTAAGCAGCACATGGCGTTATTTAAAGTTGACTTAAAGAAAACAGATTAAAGATTTCTGAAGAGTGTCTCGCTGCTCACAGATTGATTTTTGGTGCAGCTCCACTATGCGAGGTCTTCATCATTCAGTTCTTCGAGTGAATGATTAAGTTCAGACAGGGTGAAGATTATATTTACATGAATAACTTGCATGGCTGGAGGATTACCCCCAATGTCACAACCAATTCTAAATCTTGTATTTAAAAATTATACATATTTTCTGGCCTAGAATGAGCTGTTTGAGCAATATTCCTCTTAGAGATTCACTTACAGTACGCCCACTGTGCTTTTTATATTTCATTAGCCGCACGTAGTGGAAAGATTTCAAAGAAAAACAAGAGGGAAAGATCACAGTTGAAGTCAACCCTGAGAATTGAATCAGTGCTCACAGTTAGCGCTCCTCAAAACTCTTCTTGGGAGAGTAACATGAACGAGATGGACCGCCGAGGAGCTGCGAAAATTAGGCTTTGAACTCCGCTTTGATTTTTAGGAGCTGTGGTTGGCGCTGTGTTCCCGGGTGAGAACATGTAAAATCAACTTAGTCAGTATGCAGAAGATTGCAGTGTGAATCATTGTGCACACAGTAGATACATGTTTCCCGTTTCCCAGATAACGGTGAGATTTCTACCTTAAGAGTTCAGAAAGGTAAGAAACCAGATTCACAATCCTACATGTGTCTATCCACCATGGCTTCCTTCGAACATGTATTTTGTCTCTCTTTATTCCACCTCTCCAGCTCTGTCCGTCAGACAAATGCATTAATGAAAAAGCGCTTTTCTTACCATGTTATCAGACACCAGCAGCAGACATGACTCACTTTTAGCCATCACAGGGCTCTGGGGATAACAATGTTTTTCTGCAAGGCAGTTGGTAGGTTCACCACTTCAGACACAATGATGAAACTTGGAAAAGACGTCGATGGGTCCTAAATATGTTTGTGCCTGTGACTGTTGCTCTAGCGCCACCAGCTGTCAAAAACGTCACCTTGTGAGTGAAATATTGACTGTGTGTGATTTTTTTTCTTTTAACAGACTTGTAAATGATTTATCAAATCTAAAGATACTGATAAATAATTTATTAGACCTTCATCTCAAATAGTTTCTTTTCTTTTCTCTTCTTGTTGCTCTCACCTGCAGGAAAGGTGCATTTTAAATCAAGTTTGATTGATTGATAAATAAATTAAACAAAATATATTAAGACATCAGTCAGACCCAATATGTCAATTTCCCTAAACCTTTCATCTAACACCATCAATTGTCCACATTTTGGTTTTTGATTAAAATATGTAATAATAATAACAATATAATAACATTTCTATCATTGTCAGTTGCATTTTGGATGTTGTGAGGTGTTAATTATCTAATATTAGCATTGCTAACATGCTAAACCAGGATGGCAAGCGTGGAGAAATTATAGTGAAATTAAAGCTGCTAAACAGCAACATGTCAGCTTAGGCATTGTGATCAGGTTGATATAATGACATTAGCATTAAGCTCAAAGCACCACATTTAATGGTCCACATGTATTTATTGCGTAGGGATATCGGGGAACCTCAAGCAGAGAAAACACGTCAATGGTAGCATTGTACGTTAACTCTTACAAATCTGACGTGATTCTGTCGGCAGAACTGACCACACATCAGTCACCAGATCACTCTGACTGTTTCTACGTCAATTGAAACAGCTATGCTTTAATTTTAACTGATTCACAAAAATAACATCTGTGTGTGTCGCTGCCACTTCATATTTAGGCCACTCATTCCCTGGAGCACACTCTGCACAGTGTAGAGGAAATCTGCGGCCTGAACTCCAGGGATGTCGGCTCCTTTTGGGTAATCTCAACCCGCATACATATCTGCTCCCTTGGTGCTTAACAGCAGCTTTGACTCCACTGAAGTCGAGAGCCTCTGAATACAAACCTAATGAAGTAGATCAGTCAGACTGATGGCGAGTGGTTACACCAAAAGGCTAAATGAATACATTTTACCACAAATTAACTTCTTGAAAGCAGCGAACAAAAATCACAAATTGGTGATACAATGTACAAGAGTGTAAGAAGCCGTTTATTAATTTCTATCCATTATCCGACTAATTAGCTTGTAGTATCCGAGAGAATCTAAGCATTTGTCTTTCTCCGGCTCTGACCTTTCTGTAATGCTAATGTGACAGTTTGAAGTCACTCAGCAAACGGTCTCAATCTTCCACAAAGAGCCGTAGAAAACTGTGGAAAATAACCTCATTACATCAAATCTTTCCCAAACTCCCATTCGAAAACAAAGCAAATCAAGTGTTTGCATGTTTATATGATCTCAGCACACCGACGCAACACTGAAGTTGTGCTGCGTGATTCCCGGGTGTGTGCACGAGCTTGGATGTCGTTTTCATCCATTTCACATTCTTATCATTCATTGTAAAACACTGTAGCATAACTAATGGCAAAACATTGTTGTGCAAGTCTTTCTTTATTGTATGAATTTTATCTTTTGGCTGCGTTGTTAATTCCAGACATTTGAATTCTGCCATGAAGCTCAGTATGTCCACCGCGGAGAATATAATATGCAAAGTGAAAATCCAACCCTACCACCGGCAGAGGGTCTCGTATCCACGAGGCAAGGCCTGCAGTCCATTTCACCACATCTTACTCAAAGTGTGCGTTTGCTCTTTTCCATCCAATTTGATGAGAACAGCAGTCATGATAGCAGCGCTGAATGTCAACGAGTGGGGAAAACCGTGTTCTTTAGTTCCTGAGCGAAGGGCGCCCTCGGGGTACAGATCAGCCACGTGACAAGGTGCTGTGACTCATTTCCAGCTCGCTGGCATTAACGAGCGGTGCCCTTTCTGCTGGCAAGCGCAGTGTGGGAGCAGGCAAGCTGGCTTGACGGCGCGATAAGGAGGGGGGAGTGAGAAGGCTCCTGCTGCTTTCATCAAAGAGAAGTCAAGAGTGGAATACATTCGCAGGCGCAGCTCTGCTCAGATAATTGCCTTGATAAAACTCATTCTTTGTTATGTTTGCTTACCTGTTTAACCGAGGCTGTCATGCAAGGAATAACATGGTGGGGTACTCTCAGAGATAATCACGATTTTTGTTGCCCCTGTTTCGAATATTTTCACATTTTACTTCTAACTTTCTCTTTGTCACACCAAAGTACCACACGCTACATTATTTTATCTTCATCTCTCTGAAAAGTCATGTTGGACATATATTTAATCACCCTCTCACCTCGCTGTCTGGCCAAATTAACAGTCACCGACGTGTCATGTTTCCATCACAGATAAAAACCTGTGTCTACTGCAGAATCATTTGACCCGTGAGTGAATGTTGTATCCATTTCTATTGCTGACAAAAGCCTGGTGTTAGTGGGTTTTCAGCTCTAGATCCCAAATAATTGTTTTTAAAAGGTGTATTGACTATTTCTTTATCTGTGAAGGACTCCATATCACATAAACATACATCTAATACAACTATAAAACTTGAAACATTACTTTATTAAGTGCAATAACAAAGCTTTATGATCAGAACATAAAAAGGAGAAATAAAAGAAAGACATTGATTCATTTTGGTGTTATTATCTTTAAACATCCAGCAGTGGAGCAGCGTAGAAGGTAAGGCCAATTTCACCTAACCGACAGAGTTACCTCTAAATGATTCTAACTGTGATTGCATGGTTTTCATCTCGATCTCATGAAAGTGAAAACATGAAAGCACAAAATGAAAAGCAAAGACTCTCTTCATGTTCTACGCATATAATTGACAGAGCTGCAACAGCAGCTGGTACCCTGACCACCGCACGTCCGAGATGAAGTTATCTTTTCTGGAGTTTAATCAAGTTTCAGTAGTTTCTGTAATCTGCTTGACTTTTCTTTAACTCTTTAATCTTACAAAGTGTCACAAAACAGGAGGCAATGTTCTCTGCTCGTTCCAGACTGACATGGGTGTTATTTTGTTGGTTAAATATCAAATACTTTTGCACCCATGTAAGAACCCATTGGCACGTCGGTCTTAAAATGAGGTGATGTCAAACACAATGTTGGCACATTGCTAACTTGAGGCAGTGAAAAGCTATCGAGCAACAAAAACCTTTTCAACATACACTCTGCTTGTTAGACACACCAATTAGCTGCTTGTGCCAAAGTGAAAAGCACTTCCTCTGCAGCAAAGCCTTTCTCTCGCACTACCTGCTCGTACAAATCTGCAGGTACAACAGCAATCCACCAGGGTGCAAGGAAACCTGGCTTTTAAAGGGGCGCAGATGATTACATGTTATGATCAAAAACACGCATGATGAATCAGGAATTTAAGTAGGGGTGCAGCGACCTATTTGTCCATCACTAGCAACCTCGCACTCGTTCTATGTGATACTTAGATCGTTAAATAAAACCCTTAGATCTTCATTTTTCACTTCTAAAGCAGAAAAAGTGCTTGACTTAGATTTGCATGAAAAAAAAGATTGTTCTAGCAGAAACCGAACCAGAGACGGAACTCCTCTCTTGAAATAGTTTGAGAGCTAATGAGCTCAGACATCTGGCCGCACTGTGTTCCAGGTGAAAAGGCCGGTGCCAGAGATGTGGACTAACGGGTGGCTCTGTAGAGATAAAACACTGAAGGTTACCCCTGTTCGCTCCATGATGTAATCTCATAATCACTGCCACTTCAAAGTGGAAAGGACAGAGTAAGGGATCTCTTTGCAATTCAGCAGATGTGTGATCTGGTACCCTGAAATCAGACATGATCATGCACAGAGGAACAGAAAACCCTTGATTTTCTCTTCTTCATCTTTGTGGCAAATGGATATTTACTGGCTGCAAAGAAATAGATTTTGCAGATGTGTTGTTATTTCGGCGGGAACAGAAGTGATTAGGATTCTTGCATATGTTCACACATGCAAACCCACGTGCACACAAGGAGCTTTGGGACCCAGACATAGCTAATCAGCAGTGAGTAAGAAAGTAATTAGTAGCTTGAGCAGCACCTCAAATGCAAAATGAACCAGTTGGAAGAAAACAAATTGTGCATAATATTGACAGCTTAAAAATGAAAAATCTGGTGTTTCTGCAAAGTGCTACCATTATAAAATACCATTATTGTTCCAAACAGTATCTATTTAAACATATATAGAGGATATGGTCCTTCCGTGTCGTACTGCTCATTTGTCTTGTTTGAAATTTAGTTCTTTTTATCTGTCCTCATTATTGTAACCGAGGAGGAAGCCAAGCAACTGCTGTGAATCGACACATCCTGGATTCCAAATGAAAGTTTTGTCTCTGCCAGCATGGCAATAATTGAAGATTTTTGTTCCACTCCACGGTGCAGCACTAGTGACTGGATGGACGACTGAAAGAGAAACAGCATGTAGGCCATTCAGCAGATTGTCCTAATGAACCTTAACTCACTCTTAAAACACTGTGTGCCGCATCAAGGTCAAACACAGATAGATAGATAGATAGATAGCTTGGTGGATGAATAGGTACATAGGAAGTTCGATCAGTGGTTGGGTAGGCAGGTGGGTCGATGGATGAATAAATGGATGATTAAAAGAAAGAAAGGAAGAACCAGTTAATCAGGGGAAGTGTTAATGAAAAAGGTTTATTACTTTCCGAGTAAAGCATGCAGGTATTACATTACCTGACAGTCAGGGGGCCCAGGAAAAAGGGAGCTTCAGGGCCCTATATCAATTTAATTTATTGTATGATACAAGTGATTCTTTTGTCATCAAAATTATTGAAATAAAGTGTGTACTGTACACAACAGTAGAGTCGTAAAAACTGTGCAAACCCTCACCACCATCCCACGTAGCTCATACATACATTAAGAAGCTGTAGTCTTCAACCCAACGTCTAAGATTTTGGTGGAAAGCTGTAAGTAACATGGGGCCTCATAAAGAGGTTTCCAACATTTCTGATCTCTGTTACTATGCCCCTGGTGACAGTTTATTTTCAGTAATTAAAGGTGTAACGCTCAAGAGTTCAATTCTGGTGGATTTTGCAACACCTGCAGGTGAAGTTTGATGCTGCAGCACACGCTCCGTGGGCAGCTATCAGTAAGAAATACAACAGAAGAACGACTAGTGTGTCTGTCTACACTTCACCCACACAAACTCAGTGGATGGTTTCACCTAACAACTCCCCGGGAAGAGTGCAGAACACAATGTCTTCTCTCGTCGACGTATTAGTGATTAACGATCAAAACTGTGCCACGTTTCACAATAAAAGCCTCCCCATGTTCCACCAGTTGAACTGTTTTATTATGAAACAGCCACCAAAGGGAAGGGTTGTATTTGCATCAGCGTTTACTCAATGCAGCTCTGACACGTGCAGTGAAAGGGGTGTGAGTAGCGAACACAGAGGCTGTTACTAATGAGATAAAATCACGCTGGAGAACACGCTGCATCTTTTCCTGTGAGACCCTCGTAAGTAGGTAGGGAACCTGTGTACTGTACATACACGCATTTAATATAATGTATAATATATATGATGTTTTGCTGTCTTTAATTAGAAACTGACGTACCTGGCATGTTTATTTCCTCCTGATGTTGCTGCAATTATTTCCTTTTTTTTTTTAGGTCACTCGTTCATTCATTGATTTATTCATCCTCACACTTGTTCCATGTTTTCCTCCGTCGTACCTGTGACAGCATGTAAACACAACAAGCATCTGTGATATCAGCCCTAATCCTCCACTTGGAGCATGTTAGCAGGCTGCACAGCTGACTGTTGACAATGCTATCAGCGTATGTCAGCTGGCTATTGAGTTGCAAAATGTTTCTCCCTTTGAGCGTGATTCGTTGTGCATGGGGAAAATCTAATTAGCCACCATCATTGGAGTTTGGAGCTTGACTGACATTGATGCACTCCACGTTGACGCTTCCTCTCTTATAATTCCCAGGCTCACCCACCCTTCGTTTTCATTTCTTTTTGCCCATCACTTTCAAGTTCATCCTTTTAGCTGTTTCTCTACAGTGTGACACAGATAGATACACTGAATTTTACCAGGGGCTAAACGTGGAAGCGGATCCACTGACAACTGCATAGCTGGAGCTCTGCTTCCCTCAGACAGATTCATGACTTGGGTTTATTTTAGTTTTGAAGTGCTAAACAAATGATAAAAACTGTCCCTAAAGGAAAAAGTGCAGTATTTCTATTGACATTTTTCTTTTAAATGTACCTGTTCTCCTTTCTTTGTACTAATGAATGTAAGTAATTGAGTCCAGCAAGTTAAAAAAGACCACACTGACCATACAGCATGGGATCAAGGGTAATTAAAGCAACAGAGGTCATCTATTTCTGCTCTTGAGCCACATTTGCTTAGACAGGCGGCGCAGGCTCCATCTCAGCTTCTGTAATAACAGCAAAACTGGGGGAATTGAATAAGAATTCGATCGATACCAATTCACAGCTGTCCACTTAAAAAATAGCCCTTGCTCACATGAAAAACTCACCAATAGGTAAATCATAAAATATTGGTGTATTTACAGAGTGTATAGTAAATATAGATCACTGTCCACGCGGAAAATCTATACGCTTGACATCCGCAGCAAGACTGTGAGGTTATTTCTCCGGCTCAATTCGCTTCTAATTAGCATCGCTGCTATAACTTTGCTCTGCTGTCTCATTTTTTATTTCTAAATGTGAAATCCATTCCTTAAATCTTTTAAGGGGGATTTTGTTTTCTCACAGCCTAAGGACTGTATTTGTTTTGTGCTCCAGCCGGATCCCGCGGCTCAGATTTGTGCCGTGTCAAAGCATTGACCTGCTTAGGGTGGTGAATTTTACCTCGCCTGTGTTAATATTACAGCTATAAACTATTTATCTGGGATCTGGGTATTCCAAATAGAATCAGACCGCCAAAAGAACTCATAACATGTATTAGCATAATCACATTCTTTTCAGTGAGCTATTAGAATTATGTTGGGATCCCTATTTTTATATATTTTTAGCAGAATTTGTGCACAAAAATGAAAAAAACTAAAAAAATGGCTTCTTCTATCTAATGAGTTGTAGTATAGTTATAAACATCTCCACTTACTCACTTACATTACCGGACATTTTAGTTTAATCCATGTCCCATCTGCTAAAATGTACAGGGCAGGATTTACGACCTATTCTGCAGCCAGCCACCAGGGGGGGGCAGTTGATTTTACATTTAAAAGATATAAAGCTACCGTCATCTCCTTGTTTCTCTCGTACGTTCTTGTGACTATGATAAACAGTTTTCACGACACATGGCCGCAGGAATCAATCATTTGACGTTGACAGTATTTCCCATTAGTGCGAACATTATTCAAATAACCTCAGGTGTGGTAAACAAAAAAATTACATTTTCATTTATGCCTGAAAAAACACTGAGGATGCATCCAGCCTGCGTCGTGCTGTGAGATATCGTATCGACAATTACAAAGACACCCATGAGTTTAATGACAGATTTTAAGCCGGGCTGAGATGACAGCGTGTTGCGTAATGGCGTCGCCCCACAGGGTAAAGTATTGTGACCATCTATTGGAGGCTGGTTGGCTGAGCCAGTCAGATTGATCACAATGGGAGCAATCTCTTTTTCCCCCCAGACACTTGTTTGGTTTGTGTTTGAGAGCAGTGTAACCGTTGCAGTCATCTCTATCAGAGCACACTCCTCTAAACCTGCAGCACTCGTACGCAGCTCGCAGGAGTAAACAGACCTCACACAGGAGGAAGCTGTGTGCAGTCACTTCAAGATCAACCCTCGCACAACCACACAACACACACACACACACACACACAACTTATTACATTGTGCTTCAGTGTGAGAGTAGTTATAGAGGAACCTAATCCATCTTTTACAGCTGATACTGTAGCTGAGCCAGAGGGTTTGGCACCAAGTCAGTTCAGCTGCAGACAAAGCTCTGCCTCCACTGTTCTGTACACTCTTTCTGTGTGTGTTTGGGTATTTGTAACCCTGTAAGTGTGTGTGTGTGTGTGTGTGCGTGCATGTGCGAGTATAGGTTCCATTAGTATTTGCAATGATTTAAACTCAATCATGCTGAATGTAGAAGAGGGGATTATGGTTGTAGAGGCAGATGTCAGCAGCATCCCAAAACATTGGGCACAAAAGGCAGCACTGTCCTCCTTCTTAACCGAAAATCCTTTTCCAAAATACTAAAAATACTAAATATGCAGCGACCCCACTCAGCGGTGTGTGGGTGGGCAGACAGAACGTTAACTCGGCTCGACCTCTCTGATGAGCTCCCGATATGAATGTGGAGCAGAGGGAAACACCTGGAGTCACGTGGCGTTGTGGCTTCTGCTCTCTGTTATGCATCAGAGAGCAGAACTATCCATAATACATTAAAAAAAAACACACAGAGCCAGATTTGCAGAATGTAGGGCAAGACGAGGAGCAGGGAAATGGGCATAACTAATATCATTGATGTTTGTGGAGAAACTACAACATAATCCCACGCACATGACAGGAGTGCGGTATTTACTGTCGGCTCTCGGGGGCATTTGCCGTGTCATCTCAGAAGTGAAAATCATTGAGTGTGGCGCTGCGTCGGCCAATCATCGCGTTTGTAGTATTGACTAAAAGTGTGGCGCGGTGGTTAACCACAAACAGGAAACGTATATATTGGCTTAGTGAGAATGATGGATGGTGTTTGCAAACGTGTTATTCTGACTTCCTTCTTTTCTGTCTAGTTTTATCTTTATCTTGAAATCAATTTTCTTATTATCTATTCTGAGAAAACAATGAAAACAGCCAAACTCACAATGTTAAACAAAGTTAAAGAAAAAATGAACTCATTCATCTTTAAATCCAAGGAAATGTCATGAAGTCTTAAGTTCTCTCTAAACAAGAGTAACAAAAAAACTAATCTGAAGATAATTCCTGTAATTTACTGTCTGATAGCGAGGTTTATGTTTGTGGAGAAGAGGGTGAGGATGGGTAAACACAGGTGAAGTCAACCTGAGGTGAGGAGCTGGAGGTCGATGTTGTTGCCGCTGCGGAGACAGATAATTACAATGTTCCAACAAGTGTTGATACTCTGTGTCAAATGTTAAGTGCACTGTAAAAAAAATACATTTAAAAAATAAAAGAACAATTTCCTTCACCCACAGTTTCTCATCCTATAATCACAGTATAATCACGGTTTTAATGCTTTTTCCTTTAAAACTAAATTGCTGGTCTAAAGAAAAACACCACATGATAATGAAGAGATGACTGCATTCAAGCTTTTTCCACCATCTGAAACTATTTTTTGGATAAAAGGTCGTTTGGACGTGTTTTTGACACCAGTACTTTGCTTATTGAAAGAAAATGCAGGGGAGGAGAGATTATTAAATCTGATATCGTGGCAAAGGTTGAGCAAACAATGGCCACAATAACACGCTTATACAAGAGATAGTGACGGTGGTGCAGTGCCATCGTCTCACAGCAAGAAGTCCTCTAAATTGTACAAATGTGAGAAAGTGAGTGTGAAGGTTTTGTCTCTATACGTACATTTTATGTGTCACATAAGGATTAAATAACACTCCAAATTCACAAACACATCCTCTTCTGGTATTACATAAACACCACATGGAGAAAAAAGAAAGGAGAAGATACACAGAGAGAAAAAGAAATGACTTTGATTTTCCTGAAATGAATAATAACAGTAGAAAAAAACATGTAAATATGTGTTTTTGCTCATTAAAATACCAATTTAAAAAATGTGTCTCCACTAACAAGCACAGTCCTGCGACCGTCCCTGCTCCAAATCACACGTGTTGACGTTGAACTTTCACGGAGTTGGCGTGGCGGCTGTGTTTTAAATGTCAGAATGTCAACACATAATAAGGCTCCCCTCAAAGCCACTGTGTCGTTCGAACACTGAACATAACAAATCCATAGACTGATTCAATAAAGGGCTTTTTCGGCTAATTATATGTCGCTGCACATTATCCTTATACAAGCACATGCAGTGCACAGTAAAAGAAAAGAGGAAAATGGAATTATTGTATTGTCAAGTTTCTTCAGTCAAAGGTAGAACACCTGACATCACACAGAGAACTTAGATTCTTACCAAGATTATAAAAAAACCTAACTCTCTGCACTACATTCAGTTTTTATTGTAAAAAAAAAAACTAAATATAATTAAGTTGTCAAGTCATTTTGTTGAAGTTACGACAAAATTTGACTTGAAATCACTCACAATCTTAAGTTGATCTAATTATCAACAATAGTATTTCATTATAACTCTCTGGGTGGACCCCGCCTCTCGCCAAATGTCACCTGGGCGTAACTCCAGCTCCCACCACCCTTAAAAGCATCAGCGGCATAGATGATGGATGGATGATTTAACAGAGATGAACAGTTTTCCTGCACAGTTACATTTTCAGAAATGCGTTTTTTTTCTTCCCCCTCTTTTACATGTATGTATTTAAAGCATGTAGAGCAAATGCATGTGAAATGTTCATGAGTTCTGTTTCAGCTCTGTACGACATCACACGCTTTGAAACCACTGGAGATGTAAATGCACCCGAGTCATGTTTCCTCTATGGAGCATGCCAGTGATCCTAGACACAATGTGTCCGGACAAGACTCTGATGTTACATACATCTTCACCCATTTGGGAGGAGGTGAATTATTCAGGTCACTCTTGCCTCTGCTGTGGTGACGTAATCCCCCCCCCCCTCAGTCTTGGCACCTCTGGTAAACTTGTTGGCTGTTGACAAATAAAACGGAATCAGTTGTAGTACTGAGCTGTGCCAGGTCTGTATTTTCTTTATCTGTTGTCATGGATCCAAACAACACAGTTGAACTTAATTGCGTTTTCATTGGCACTGGTCCTGACGGAGCATGTAAACGATGCCGAAGAGGATAAGATTTTACACCTCGCTGACAAGCTGCGGCTCTGCTGGGTTATATCCTCTCTCTCTCTCTCTCCCTCTCTCTCGCCATCTTTCTTTATTACAGTTTACATATTATGCCCTCTCCAGGTACAGTTCAAACACCCCTGCTAAATTTGTAACGCGCGGCATTGCATAGCGCAGGCAGCCAAGTCTGTGTTGCGGCTGTCTGGCACCAGCCGCCGCTCGCAAAAGGAGAAGTGTAATGAATAATAAAAGTCGCAGAAGCGTCTCTGGTGATTTGGGGAGATATTGTTTTGATGGGTCTCATAACCTCTTTGGTGTCTCTAAAACAGCCGGGGTGATCTCAGGCAAAATATTAAGGCAGCTGGCTCGCTTTTCGTCGGAGAAATCCCAAAATACAACACTGACAAACACTTTTAAAATCATCTGGGTAGAGAATTGTTCAGCACAAAGTCTACATCATCATTAGACCAACATGGAAAACATAACAGATAGTGTTATACTCTTCTTTATGGTTTTGTTTAGGGGAAACACTTACATTTGAAAGTAAATCTGTTAAAAATATGTTTGGAAACCTGTATCTTTATCCCCCGTGGTCAAATCCTGACCGCTTCTATTTAGCAGCACATCATATCGAGTGTAGAGCAATGAGGATTGATGCATCATTACTCAGTTTGAGGTAATGCTCCCTGCTGGAACCCCTTCATGGAGAAATATTTAACTCTTATTTATTGGACCTGCTGCAGCGTCCATTCAAACTGGGCTCACCTCATTAATATTTTATTAATGGATTCATTCATCTAATCGTCATCTTCATCTCACCGCTGTGTTATGACATTAACGATGATAATAATTGCAGACCCTGTCTGTCAGATGCCTGATTCGAAAATACCAGGATGCAGATTTACAAGGATCCATGTGACACATAAACTCACTTGTCGATTTATTAGGTACACCGATATGTAACGACTGCAGTATAATACAACAGGCCTGCAATGACCCTCCCTTCAAATGGATTATAATCTTTTAATTACTAAGTGTAGATTAATTTAACCACTGCTAATTCTTTACCTGTGTCTGATAGAAAGTTACGGTGCATAGATGTGCCACTGTGCAGAACTCCGGTCTCTGGCTGCAAAGTTCACTGGGCTGTCGACTTAATTTTTTATGCTGCATGTGCCTGTAAACGGCAAAAACATCTGGCTCAGTTCAAGTTCGGATACAAAAAAAGAAAGGCTGTCAGGTTCATTTCAGGCTCGGCTAATTCCCTCTCCAGGTCGGTCGGGTTCGGAAAAGAATATTGCATTCTGCACTGTAATGTGGATTCTTCTCCAGCTCCAACCAAATATTTATTACAAAACAACAAGTTTAAATTATATCTAAAAACATTTTTGGCCAGAACAAACACAAATACCACAGCTAACATAAAGCTGAGAAGTTATCCTGAAGATCTCCGTTAGGATTTTGCATATTTATGCTGACTCTGGAGAAATTCCCTATGGCGATGTGGAATGACTCTATGGTGGCATGACGCGGTTAAACAGAGACATGAAGCCAATTACAACGCAGCTGGAGTGAAGCTGGGTATTTACACAGCGTTCGCTCGACGGAATATATCAGCTGTTGATTCTTTCTTGATGATATGTTAAGTCTTGTGCAAACACACCAGACGATCATCATAAATATACTTGATGGATGAAAACGTTATTTACCCCGCAGGTGCTGTGCAGGCTTCCTCTGTGCTTGTATGGAGAGATAAGAAGACAAAAGAAAATGGAACATGCATCAGAAAACGTCTTTTGTTTCAAACGGGGAAGATAATCTTTGTCTGCTTTTAATCCAGTGTGGAATCTCTTTTTCAGTAAACCTCGAAATAATAGATCACCAGAAGTGGAAAGGCAATGTAAAGAAATATGTTGGTTTAAGGGGACATGCAGGGGTTAATGGTACACCATGTAGATGTCTGGTTTTATTCCAGGTGAGAAGTGCAAATCTCATGAATATTTAACCTCCATGGACTGCTGTGAAAATTCATCCTTATTCTTCAAGAGCAGCACTTAAAGTATTATTCTCTTCAGAAATAGAAAGGATTTTCCCAGTCTGCCAGTATTTCTTCTTCTATGGCTATTGTGTACATGTGCGCTCGTGCACACACATACGCAGACATCCAGAGAGAGAATGCAAAAAGAAATCTCTGAAGATGAAGAGGAATACATCCCCTTCAGCGGTCTCTGACTGTGTCCGTCTCCCCTCACCCTTTTCTTCCACTCTGTTATCTCTCGTCCTTTGAAACAGCACCTGTTACAGACTCACGGCTTGGGAACTCTGTCGTGATGTAGAGCGCACTCCCGCGTGATACAGTGCCAGCTCCCACTTTAACATTCAGCCCCGCTGATGTGCAAGGCAAACAAGCCGCGACGTCTTCAACCTCCATGAGCTTAATGACTTCTTGGAGCGCTGCAGATAGAGCACGGCAGACCAGAACATCTTGTGCCGTGGTTTTCTTCCTGGCACACGTCCACTGAAATATTTTTATGTTTGTTAGTTAGCTCAGATCACATTTGATCGCGGGGTTGTGTAAGTGTGTGTTTATCTTGATGAATGACAGTAAGAGAAGGAAGAGAAAAAAGCTCCCGCAGCCTTGTTTACTGTCTTAGCTGATGAAAACGTAATGATCCCTGCAGCAAAATGGGGACATCGCAGCAGCAATTATAGCAGGGTGCAGCTCAAGAAAATGGAATATACTGTAAACACTATTTAGCAGGGTCGCTAATGTATGCAGGTTAAGATCTGAAAAGTAAGATCTGAAAAGTAGAGAAACAGTATAAAAGAAATGAGGACAGTGTAACCTTAGATAAGTTTATTATATTCATCAAAACAGTTAAAATGCAAATTTTACCATAATGAGGCTCTCGTTACCTGTAGTTGCCTGATATTTGAAACATTTGTTTTGTCATGTCTGTAGCAAAGGTACAGGTGCATACAAGCCACATTTTTTTTACATTATGTGCTGAAAATGCTATTGCGTGTGCACGTGACTCAATTCCTCCCCACACTTTGATTAGTTTGTGCGTGAGGTGTGTGCACGGAGAGCGAGCACCACAGACCAGCCTTCTTCCTCAAATGTCAAACCAGCCTTCCCTTAATTTGGAGTGCACCCATATTCTGACCTTTATGGTAAATGCTCCGTGGTAAACGGCCCATAGCGAGCTGACGTGCAGGGTTAGCGACTTTATTGTGTCATTTTTCTTACTTTCCAAAAGCCAAGTGTTGCAGTACGAAAGGCGTGGAAGAGAAGAACAGCATAATTTACTTTTCACACAGTCCTACTCTTCAGATTGTTGGAATTTCCTTGTTGGATTGTGACAAACGTGGTGTATCAATCGTTTCATCAGGGGACTTTTGCTGCACAGACGAGTGTAGAGTCGTTCCAAAAGGTAAAACGTGTAGAACGGCAGGTGGAATACTACATGGGGAGTGTATCCATGTATTTTTTTATATATTTTGTACTAACACTTTATTAACTTCTTTAATCTTGCACTAACTTCACCATGTCTAACATCATTTTCAATTAATCTACATATTCTAAGTGCTCAACATTATGTCATACCCATGTATTCTCAGTTATTTCAGTGGAAAGAAAAGTTCCTCCGTGACAGCCATCCTTCTCACTTTAGTTTTTTGGCTTCCTTTTATAAAAGTTTAGAACACAGACACATCCTGGCAGCTGCATATCACTCTTGCAATGCAAACAGCTCACTCATAGCAACAGACATCCATCAAATTCACTCAAGGTATAAATCATGTCCACTCTACCTGCACAAGACAGATAGGAATATGTATGGCGTCTGTGATAAAGGAAGAAGAAGACTGTCCTTATTGGAGGAGTGTTCGGCCTTGATGATGATGTGTGTGTGTGTGTGTGTGAGTGTTTGTGTCTTTAAAAGAGATAGAACAAACTATGGCAGATGTCAGCCAACTTACAGCCCATTCTTCCCTCGTAGCCCATCAATAACAATGAGCGAAGTGTCAACCGCTGATTAGTCTTTGATATTGAGAGTGAGGGGGTGCGTGTAAATGCATGTATGTGAAAAGTGCATGGTTATAAAAGCACACGGATCACCGGGGTTCTTCTCATTAAAGAAATGGATTTAAGTTAGTCATCCTGACCCTCCCAGTGGTGGAAATTAGGCCGCGGTGAAAAAGCAAATACAGCTTAAATCTACCCGGCGCCCTCAGCCTCCTCCTGTTCTGTATTTATACACTTGATGAAATAGGAATGTGTCATGGAGCGCAGCAGGTGCCTTATCTGAAATTAAAATACCACAGACATCACCAACGTCACACAATGAATGGGATTTATTTCAATATTCAGCAATTAACATAATGCCATATTGCATCCATGCTCCCCATGCATATGCAAATATATTATTATGCATGACTTGTAGGTCAAGTTATGGAAATGAGAGGTGACGCCCGATTCAGTAACACTTAACAACATCAACTGCACCAGTTGGTGTGCCATGTGAAATGTGGCAGTGGGTCACAAGACGTGGTGCACTGTGATAAACGTGTCCACTGAGTGTGTGGTGTGAGAACACCTGCTGCCCAATCACGGTCGCCTTTGACAGTGACACTAGAGGAAGTCATTTTCAAGAAGTCAGGTAATGAAGGGAAATCGTTTTTGTTGCATTTCGAGATTCTGTGAACAACCCCAAAATGAAGAGCCAAGGTTTGTAGCATGCGGTGTCTCTTCTTCTTTGGTGTAGAATGTCTATGTCATGTATTAAATTGAAATAGATTATTAATTTTGTTTTGGCACGAACAACTAACCTTGAAAAGCCGGTGATAGTGAAATGCTCAGGGGGAGCCGGCTTCAGATGTACATACAGAACGTAGTCCAGATAAATCAAGACGTGCTGCTCGAGAGCCTTTCATATTTAGAAACCAAGACGGTGCTTAACCGTTTCTTTTTTAAGTGGCGCAACTGGGCTATTGAACCCTGCAGGAAGCCAAATGTTTCCATCAGGGATGGAATTTTCCCTGTGAATGCACGTCACCTTCAAAGACCATTGAGCTTTGAATCAGAGGAATTGATTTGAAGCTTTGAATATAAAGAAATAAAAAAGAAGAGGACCTTTTAATTAATAACATTCACACAAAAACAGTAAACACACATCGCAAAAAGTCTAAAGCTACATGCACTTAATCATGTGTTTTGATAGAATACTAGCTCTGCAGAATTGAATGGAACATGTATTTTTTAATCCCAATGCTACATCTACGGCAAAAATGACAAAACAAAGACGTTTCACTACTTTATTTTAATCACGGATCATTTCCTCTTCAGATGCTTCGGGACGGATCACTGGTGCGATAAGATAAATTACTCAAACGAGAAAACAATATCAGCACAAGGTCAATTTAGTTCTGGAACCACATGATGTTCATCAGCACATTCTGCCCCGGTGCTATGGAAGTAGATGTTCAAATTTCCATTTACACTCCATTACCTTTTTTTCTGGATGCAATTTGGGAGGTGAAATATGATTTTTGAACCTCAGCCTCGGAGTGAGCGAGGATGAGGAGTTCTTTAAGGAACAGGGTAACGTTTGGGGAAATATGATTTTTTTGTTTACTTGACAAGAGCTGGAGGAGAAGATTGATATGATTCCCAAGTGGCTAACTGATTGCTGGTTCGATCCCCGGCTCCACCAGTCAGCATTCCCAATGGTCCTCTGGGCGAGATACTGGA
The DNA here is from genome assembly GCF_024713975.1 of Paralichthys olivaceus. Taxonomy (NCBI): domain Eukaryota; kingdom Metazoa; phylum Chordata; class Actinopteri; order Pleuronectiformes; family Paralichthyidae; genus Paralichthys; species Paralichthys olivaceus. Next base: position 5,582,499 of record NC_091113.1, on the reverse strand, counting down.
GATACCCCAAATTGCCCCTGACGGTGCATTTACCATGTCTGTACTGAATGAAGCTACAGCCTGGAGCTGCTAATCTTAGCATAAAGACTGGAAACAAGAGGAAACGTCTCGCGGTGTAATCTTAATTTAATCCACACCAAACATAAATATTAAAATCAAATCTTTCGGCTGTGTGGGTGCAAGTCGACAACAGGAGCTGCTATAGGTTGAGAATGAAATTTGAACTTTATCTTAACTTCCTGAGCTGAGTCCATTATCGATACCACTTCTTCTTTGTTGTGGGAGGAGCTGGAGCCAATCCCAGTTGACATAGGGCGAGAGAGGCGGGGTCCACCCTGGACAGGTCGCCAGTGCATCGCAGGGCTGAAACATAGAGACAAATTACCATTCAATGCTTCCATCGAGAATGTCCAATTATCCTAACCCCATGTCTTTAAACTGTGGAAGGAAATACTCTGCAGAAACACAAAAGCGCCAACCAAACCAGGATTTGAACAAGTAACCTGTGTGGCGGCAGTACTAACCACTGCGCCACCATGCCGTCCAGCTGACTAATTTATTTCTTTTACAAACAAAATCACTCAACTCATTTGTGAAAACTTGAACTGTATTTTATCAGACCACCGTAGGCTGTGCTGCAGAATTGCACACGTCGCTAAAATGGCTTGTCAACAAAACGCTGCTCAAAGTGAGGGATTAAACCCCTTTCTGAACTCTGCATTCGACAATTTATCCTGCATCAATGACAACCAGATATTTTGCACCCAAAAGCAAGTTGCACGCCTGCTCAGCAACTCCAGGAGCAATTCCCACCTCCAACAAGCCATACTGCCTCCCCTGCGCCTCATCACTTACACCTCATATGGAGTTACTCTATAGGACATATGGCAGCTAATATGGATGGGCGTAGGAAGCAAAAATTAAAAGATTTGTCGCCTCCGTCACATCCCCATACCTTCTCTCCTCCTTGAACCTCTCATGCCTTCCCCTTGCTCTCGAGCCATCCTTTATTTTTCTTCGTGCTAATTAACAGGCAGGGTAATTAGTCATGAGGTAGTGATCCCCACCCCTCCGTCATCCTCCAGATTTAGAGGTGTGTTTTCTCGGTGAATGGAACATGTGTTAAAAGCAGCTGGGTACTCTCACAGCCGCAAGGGGAAAACATGCTCTCGGTCTATAGCTGCTGTTCATACACACACACAGTGGCTGCAGGATACAAACATACACACTCAAAGAAGCTGTCATGTGTGCTTCACTCAACAAATACACACACATCTGGGTTCACCGCGAGATGTTTACCCCCCTCTTAAAACACTCCAACGTGCACACACATGAATACGAGCCCTTTTCGTCCCGTTTTCCCCCCTCGCCACAGATGCACACCGCAAACGCGTACTCAAAGCGCATCATTATCTCATATTGTTTATCAGCTATTCAGGCATTCAACGCCATGTTCACACAAACACTTTTACAAAGCATTGTTTGCATCTCATTGAGCGATGGCTCAGCCTCGCCTCGCAGTGCTACAAAGGCGGCAGGAGCGGAGAGATGGAGACGTAGACAAACAGAGAGCGGGCCCAGACGTAAACAGATAGCCAGACAGGCTTTCTGCCTTTGGGTTTGTGATTCAGAATACTAACAAGGCGGCGCTGCTACCTCACACCTTCTGTCCCTGGGCGTGAGCAGAGTGATGGGGAGGGGGGGTTGGATTCACCCTTGGAAGCTGACTGGCTGCCTCAGGTTGCCTCCCTGACTGCTGCGGTGTGATCATTGGCTGATTCGCTGAGGTAGACACGCTGACTGAAGAAGAACATGTGTTTTGTACAAGAGGAATCAGTTTAAGAACACAGGGATGCTCAAAGATTATACGTGGAGTCAAAGCTACAGGTTTCTCTTGATATGCATGTGAATACATTCTCAATGGAAACTTGCAGTCTGAACATGGGCTGTAAGATGGATGCACGTGTCAGTACTCCGCCCCTCTCCCTCTGTGGTCCCGACTTAATTTCTCGCATACAAAAGCAGTTTTAATTTGGTAACTAATCTAATATCTTTGCATCAGTCATTTGGACTGTTCTTTTGCATATTCCATTTCACTGTAAATGCCCGCTCTGATTTAATGGTCTGTCTCTGTGGTGATTAACGATAACTTTCAAAATGGATATTCGGTTTTGGATTTCCATTAATGCATCTGTTTCTGTTCACTTAAATTATGTTGATTTTTACAGATTTTTATCCTGAAATACATATCGGGTGATTTACGAACAATGATGCTGATAGTCCAACTGATGGGAGACGAGGAGACGGTGCTAACCACTGATCCACCGTGCCACCCTCCTGTTATTCAATGCCAAAATTGTCATTGTCATGCTGTGGGACAACATAGCTCAGCATAATCATGTGTACGTACGTGTGTGTTTGTGTGTGCATGAAATATAGAGCGGGGAGAGAGTGGTTGGAGATTACGAGGGTATTTGCATTCGTATTTTTTGAAGTTGATTAGAGGAAAAAGTCTGTGAAAGGAGAAACCATGACAGTAGAAAATCAAGTTCTTTATCCCCTCCTTTGCCAGAGCACTGCACCGAACAGGCTGTGTGCGTTTGTGTGCGTTTGTGTGTGTTTGTGTGTGTTTTGCTTATTAGTTTGGAAATAAAATGACACAGAGTGTGAGGTTGAAGATTCAAAGGGTTTAATTTGGGGTATATTTTTCACACATCACTTGATAATAATGCGCGCCACTATTTAAAAGGTGCAGTTAGAGAGATTTTTACTGCCACCTAACGCAAAATGACCGTTTCAATAATCACGCCCCTGCAGCTCGACAGCGGGGGCTGATCACTGTGAGTGACACTGAGGTTTCAAAAGCTTTTCCACATTCGCTGCCTGGCCCATCCATCATTACCATCAAGGTATTTTCTTCTACATCTTTCAAGTTCAAGACGATTAAACTGCCTAAAAACAACTGAACTCGTGTGCTCACATCATCCAACTTGTTTCCAACGTTGTTCAAACACAGAGATATCCACTCTTTTCTTCAAGTTAACGAGACTTTTCATTTTAATTGCGTTATTAGCTGTGGTTTTTAACTACCAGGGAAAATGTCAAAGGAGAAACACACTGCTAGCCCCTCCTGTTTCAAGAAGAAGAAGAAGAAGAGATACTTTATTGATCCCTCAAGGGGAAATTCTTTTTACACTCATTTTTTACCTGTTAACACGTTATCTGAATAAAACTCACCTCTTCTGTGAACACGATTTGCGTCTGATGGTGGTGAGAAAAACTCCCATGATCCCGCACTGCCTCACAACATCCTCAAACTATAGGTCTATTTTTATTTATTTGATTGAGAGACCTCTAGTTGCTGAAGTTACATATTGCATATTTAACATTTTTAAAAAGGGTAAAAATACAGAGTTGCTGAACATTTGAGATACCTCGCTGAATGATTTTAGATTTTGTGCTTCGAGGTGGTCTGTGTGAGTTGGAAATGGACTTAAAATTGCATCACCTAATGTGCAACCTCACTTATGCAGCTCCACCCACCCCCGGCAGAAAGAAGCAGAAAGAAAATTCACTAAACAGGTGCAAACTGGAAAAAAACGGCCACCTAATGAAAGTGGTACGGCAGCTGCATTAGCAGTACCAGCAGCTCTCAGCCGAAATTAGACCAGAAAGTATTCTATTTATTTCCATCAGTCGTGCAGCTCCACAAAGCAAACAGACGAGCTAATAAACTGCACATATTGAGCCGAACAAATTGAGCTGAAACTGCAGCTCGAGACGTAAAAACTGCAGAAATATGACAATCTATCACAGTTTTCACTCTGATCCCGGCCTTAACCAACAACTCGTGATCTCCACTGCTGCTCGGTTTGTTTTTACTTCGCTCACTCGTCGTCGTCATCGTTGTTGTTGGCAGCGTTGTTGTTTTGTCGTTTCTTTTTTACTTCATTGTCCTCAGAGCCAAGCTAAGTAAGAATAAACGATTCACTTCTTGCCTGCCACTCATCCAATACATTATCCTGAACGTGGGATCCATGACGCAGGTAGAAATGTAGTGGACAGATATTGATGGACAACGTGTGAGTGTAATCTTCCTCCACACACACACACACGCACACAGTTTATCGCCAATAAGTCTGATGCCTGATGGAATAAAGAAAACACGGACAATTCTGACGTGTCGCTCACTCATGTACAAGTTTATTTTGAAGCAGACACATCAAAGCAAATCCTCTGATTGTCTCCCCTAAGCCGTGACAGAGCAGAGGGACGGATCAGCCCACTGGATGCGGTCACAGTGCGGAAGATAGAGAAGAAGAAAACGCTCAATTCTTATTGAGGATTCTGCCAAACTGTGGCTGAGTCCTGAGGAGACGGTCCAAACTCATTGTCCCGTGTTTTATTTGATTCTGCGACTACAAGTTTTTGTGACACTTTTCTAATTATTATTGGGAAAACGCCTGATTATTAACAAGAATTATAGACTGATTTGACTAATTGGTGTAAATCTGCGGCGAGAGTTCATTCTCCGCCGTCGGTAATGTGATTTAAAAACTTGTTATTTTCAGCGGCTTTGTGGCTCGACTGTGGCAAAAAATACACCGATCTGCCACGTTAGAGAGCATTCACCTGTTTTAATGTGGTGGCTAATCGCTTTATATGCATCATAATGCGGAATGCTTGATTTTTTTTTTGCTTTTCTGCAACATACTGAGCCCAGATTTCAGATGTCATATTTCCAGGTGGTATACTGATGACAGGTGCTGAGGGATTTGCAGGCATCAACCGTGCAGGGATATTTATTTGACGATGAAGGCAAATATCTGGACTCTGCCAGGACTTTGTTTATATGAAGCTTCCAACTACGGCTGCTCACCGTTCCGCTGTAGATCTTGCGCCGCCTGCATCGCGCCAAGTGCTCCTCATCCCAGTTCCCCGTCTCTTCCACTGGGACCTGGCATTCCTGTCAATCATGTGCTATCAGCGAGAGTGCAGGCGCTGCTCAGGCCTGCCCAACCATCTTCCCCCTTCCTCTCTTTCTTCTCGCCCCGCCCCTCTTGACAGTTTCCGTGTATCTCTGTCCACCACCTCAGTCCTCGGTGAGCACTCCACCTCCTACCGTCCATTATGTGTCTTCTTCCGTCTGGGTTTTCCCCGCACTCAACTTTCCTTATCTGAAAGTCTCTCCTGCTGATAATTCATGTTGTATTTTATTGCTGTCTTGCTCGGTTTGTCTCGCTTTTAATCTTAGATCTTCCTCTGTTCCTCTCCCCCCCCCCCCCCCCCCCCCCCCCCCCCCCCCCCTCTGTCCCGCAGGTGTAAGGAGGGCTACCACGGACTCCGCTGCGACCAGTTTGTACCCAAGACAGACGCTATCCTGTCAGACCCGAGTACGTTCTATTTCTGTTTTTCATCCAGCAGTATTGTTGTATTGATCCGCTAACAAGAAAACTAATTCATAACAAGCACATGTTAAATGGCCTTCGGCGCAGCTCTGATTGTGCTGTGTCAGTGAGATGAATATAAATCAAGTGAGATCAGCTTTGAATTAATCCTTACACCACAGCATCGTGTGGCCGCAGCAGTGCATGAGAACTGATGTTGGCAAAGAGCAATCAGAATAGTCACTGGGGGGGGGGGGGTTATTATAATCCTTCAACATATAGAATGGTAGAATTTCTCAAATTTTTTTTTTTTTACAATGTAAAGATTAAATGCAGCGAGTCCAAGAAACCTTCAGCTGCTCTTGAAAGTAAAGGAAAGAAAACATTCTTTTTTACATGGTGCTTGATTTACATCTGGCACAACATTTGTGGAGCCTGAGGTAAGAGTCGGCGAACAGGTCCATCTCTGTGACCCCTCGTTGGGGGAGCAGAGAGATTCCAGATGGATCCTGGAGAGAGAAACTGTAAAGACTCTGCAGGAAACTATGGAAAAACATCTGCGACCAGTTTGTCGAAACTATATGGTGCCCAAACTGTTTTCTGCTGGTGTATTATTCTCAATCTCAACCTCAAGCATGATGTTGAGGTCCGTCAAGCAGAACCACAGCTTTACGCATATTTCCGAGATTTCATTTAGTCAGACATATTTCTTAAAACACCAAAGTACCACATAAAAAGGTAAAATTGGGTTCATTTATATCTTTGAAATCTTTTTATGCTTTGCCATAAAAATTACAAGTGTCTTTTTTTGTATAACTTCAATCTGAGTATTTCATTAATAAGACTATAGACATTTTCAGTTTCTTATCCAACTGCACACAGTCAGAATGAGTATTATGAGATTGTGTTTCTGTTATTGGCCTGCACTCACAGTGTCATCATGCAGATATTAGAATTAAACCCTGTGCGTATCTTTCATCGCGATCTCTGCTGCACTTTTGTCGAGTTAAAGTGAAATGGTAAAGTCTCCACTTTGCCATTGTTCACGAAGGACAATTCCCCTGAAGTCTTTGAATTCCCATGACAGTGGTGTAGTGTAGTTAAAAAATAAAGCAAAAGTCAGAGGTACAAGGAAGAGAAATTGAAGGCCCGGAGCCGTTCCCCATGAGACTGCAGCCTTAACAAATTCTCACTGTTTTATGGAGTGACTTGGCTCCTCGGCACCGAGAGTCAGAGAGAAAACTTTACTCCCATTGCCGTCTGTTTGGTGCCATCAGGCCCACTGAGAGTCCGTTAATGGGGTCACAAGCCAGTGTCACAAAGCACATTTCATGCTCCCTTATGGCACTCAGCTTCCACAATGGGATTTATTTTATCTTCCATAGGCAGACATCAATTTTCCTGTGTCCAGATCAGGAGATTTTTTTTCTTTTTTTCATTGTCCTTTGAGATAAGCTGAATCTTACTGTGTTTAGCGCAAAAACGGACACTCGCAGAAGCTAATAGATTACAGCACGTTTACAGCAATTTTTTTTTTTTATTTTGAAATGCATGAGACGGTAAGCTTCGGAGGGCAACCTATAAAGAAGGGTTCGTTATCGCAGTGAATACCGAATCTTTTCAAAATACAGCAGAGAGAAAGAAGCACCGGATTAAACATACAATACACTTTAACTATAGAGCTGTAATTCAGGGACATGTATGTTTAAGTGAGGCGCGGTAAGCTACTGTTAGCTTAAAGGTAAGCTCATAAAGCGTTTTGATCAGCATGTGGGAAAAACACAACACTTCAGAGCAGGAATCTCAGACAGCAGCATTAGCTCCTGAGCTTAAGAGCTTTGTTTGCACTGTGGCTATAATACAGCTTCTGTGTTGTGTCCAAAGTAGTTTAAGGCAGTGATTTCAAACCTTTTCATCTCCTCACCCTCCTAAAACAAAGTTACATCTATTTGTTGGCCCGCGTCACAGATGCACATGGGAACTATGACGGTGAGTAACTTTCTGGAGGCCGGTTGAAGTGAAATGATCCAGTAATTTATATTTTAAAAAGTTAGAAAAATTCATTTAGTGTGTTTTCTCTTCAATACGGCGCGATCATACAAATGTAAGGAAAGAAAAGAAAAATATTTGAATCTGTATAGTTGAAATTACAAAATGCGGATGTGCTGTAATTTGAGGCCAAAATAGTTGCGAGGAATCAACATTAATATATGAGATGACATTTACACACGTCAGAGTTTGAATTTGTACACTATATTACAGTATTATTTTCAGGGAGAGTGTTCTCTGTAGGTGGAATACTTGATAAGGAAGGTTGGTATGTTACATATCTACTTTACGCAGCATAAATGCAAGACACCTCCCATCACAGATGTTGCATATCATTAGGTTCCACTTTTCCAGAAGGCTCCATATCCACCCACTGTGTTTACACACTTCATAAATATACAGTATATTTATATTGTAGACGAAGCTTAAAACGCATATTAAATCTCTAATTTTGGTCCTTTAACTCATCTCCAACTTCTCTCAGCGAGAGCAAAATAAAATCCTGACATCTGTAATGCAACACTGAAAACAAATTGTCTCTTATCGCCGCTCCACGCAAGCACGTGTTCAGCCATTGAACCACCAGAAGAGTGAAGTGCACCCTGGAAGATTTGAGAGAGGAATGAAGCCTATTTTGATCTCTGTTGATACAGAGTAATCTAAAATTTACACAGATTACCAGGGATTTTTGGGATTATCCTGCTTTCAAAAGCCAAGTCATGTAATAACATACACACATGCATGCACACAACCACAACTGGGACGAGCTCCAGTGGAATTCGATTCATTGTGTGCATGTGGGTCTGAGTGTGTGTGTGCGGAAGCGAGTTAGTGCATGTTTTATGCTCATTCCGGCTGTTTTTGTGTTTTCCTGAAGTCAACCTCACAGTCACAAATCATCCATTGGCCTTCGTCCTTTGTCTTGGTATTGACCCGCCGGTTTGTCTCGTTCGCCCTGCCACTCGCATCCTCACAGACTGTTGTGCACCTCTCAAAAGCCAGACGACAAAAGAAAAAAAGAGGCTCCCTGCCAGGTGCTCCTGCTATACCGCTGTGTGCTCGGCTTTGGAAGGGAGGAAGGGGAGAGGGAGCCTGGGTCTCACATATTGGCGCACAGCGGGGGAGTGTCGGGGCCTTTAATTGAAGGCATGGGAGCGCAGTAAGGCCGCAATTCCCTTTATACCTGATAAAGAACTGCAATGAGTAAAATGCGAGAGAGTTCAGGGCCAGTAATGATGTTCAGCTTGGCTGCTTGAACCTCTGAGACGACTCAGGTGATGTTTGGGCGGAAGACGGAAGATGTGGCTGGAAAGAAGGGATGTGAGCCAGCGCTTGGTTTTAGCCAGCTAATTCACTAAGAGGAAGAAGGCAAGCCTAATTTGAACTGTTCATCTCCGGTAGATATTAAGCCTGGAGTAAGTAGCTCCACAGGATATTGGTTTCAGATGCACCAACACATGCACAGGCTCCCCAGTTCCCTGCTCACCCAAGTGAAGGGATTAAAGATTTGACTCACTCCTGCCTTTGTCTCCTCCACCTGCCAGTTTCCTGCCTTTTAATCGGGCCAAAAGCACCTGACACGTCGCACAGGTATTCTCCAAACCTGCCCGTGGCTCCCGAAAGAACTCCGTAAACGATTCCCGCGGGTGCCTTCGACTTGCCAGCGCGAGGGATAAGGAGCCTGCACATATTATGATTGGTGAATGTCTCCAGACAAGGCAGCGCCAGAGGAAGGGACGTGTGTCAGTGCCGTAATGACATCGTCTGCACAGCCTGCGACAGTGAGGGCGATTTAAGAGTTGGGAAACATCCGTTGTTGCCACGGGCAATCACAAGGAAAGTCTCAAATGGATAATACTGTGTTTACTTCTCTGGCCTTTGCCAAGTGTTTGTGCCACAGTCAGGGAAATGTGAACCATATTTTAAGCTTGCACTCAAAACTCCCCATGAAAGAAAGCAGAACATCCACCGACCAGAGCTGATTGACTCTTAACTGTTTCAATCATTAGTCTGTGACAGCAGCTTCCTGTCAGGAGGCTGCGCTTAAACAAAATAATGGTTCTTATATTTGTTTTCAGAGGCAGGAGTAAAACCCTGAAAAAGGAGCCAACACTGGTCTCACAGCTTCCAATGTCTGACAAGGAAACTGAACTCTGACCAACAGTGTTAAGTTTATGTTGCATACACACGTGGAAACTACATTTAAATCCACTAGATCTTATATTTGCATATAAAAATAAGTTGATTCTCTGAGAATCCCTCCAGTAGCTGGAGATAAACAATGGCAGATGAAAACACATTTAAATGAATTTAATCCTAATAATATGTTTGATCTACATCAAATCACACCCACTCAAATATCTCTTAAACATGCCTGATTTTTTTTTCTTCAAGATCCAGAAATTATTCTGTGAGAAATCAATGAAAAGATTTAAGAAGTTCAAACAGACAAAATAAGTGAGAAACATATTTTAGCAAACATTGATGCACAGTTCCATCCCATAGGGGCTGAGTATCAGTGCATCACATGTGCATCAGTCAGCAGCCGATAGCTTTTCATTATTCACCACAGTGTAACCAGTGGATTCTGTTCTCTAACAACATCCATCTTCTGTAACATCATCTAACCTCGTCCCTCTCGTTGCTTCTTCTCCATCTCTCCCACTCTCTCTGTTGTCTCTGTTAACATCGTCGGTCATGATGAGGCAGTGGCGCTCTCGCGTCCTGACTCATCTGCTGCCATACCAACAGGAGATAACTCTTCCTCCTCCACCTCCTCCTCCTCCTCCTCCTCCTCTGGCCTCGCCTGCTCCTCATCGCCTTCTTCCTTCTTCTTTGTTGAAATGCATCTTGTGTCCTCACGCCTTCGACTCCCTCCTCAGTGCATCAACAAGTCCTGTAATCAGAACTGAAGATTACATATAACAGAGCCGCCTGTTAGAATACAAAATAATAAGGAACTGGGTTTAGTTATAATTAGATGGTAATCAGAATACAGTTTAGTTACAGCACATTCATAAGTGAATTATTTATTTCTGTTTGTATTTTTTCACTCTGAAGGTGTTTTTATTTTAGTTGAATGTTCAGTAGCAGTATCATAAGCATCGTCTATAGTATTTCAAATAACTCTGACAGAATATAATGTCTCTGTCACACACACACACACACACAAAGTAAACATAAGCCGAGTCGTGGCACACAGAGGACCAAAAATATACTTTTTTTTTGTTATTCTTATTTTTGATATTATAAATGTTCATAAATCACTTGAGGACAAATGTGGTTTGTGAGTTGCTGTGAGACTCTTGAGATCCAACGTATAGATAATAGTGACATCTGTTAAAGAGTCCTTGAGGCTGCCGGAGATAAAACGATGCACTTACATTGTGTTAAACGAAAACACAACGACACCTTCGTCCTGTTTAAATACACTTCTGTTGGTTAATTGATTGATTAATTCAGGGATTTCAGACTTTCCTCTCAGGCTCTCTCATCTCCTCCCTCTCCTGTTATCGCTGTAAGCAGGAGACATCCCCTCGACTCTTCAGGAAGCCGTCAGAGAAGTTGGCTTTGTGTTTAATGTTAATAACGTTTGCAGATCTGAATGTTCTCAGGAACTTAACCTGAACTTCCTGTTTGCTTATAATATTAGCTTTCATCATAAAAAAGATACATTTCCTCAAATCACATGCCTTAATAGAGTCGGATAACCCTAAACAATTACTATGATCCATTCATCCAAATGTTCAATTGTCTCTTGCCTTTTTGAACCTCGCTCCACTTTATTTTTCTTAAAACGGATGAAGCCACTTCCTCCCATGCACATGTTTTTATTCATTTATTTTTATTTTATTTCTATGTTATGCCATTTAATAAAAATTTTAAAAAATTGCGAGTGCACGCAAAATCATACGTCAAGTGCCTGGCAAGCCAAATTCTATTTAAAACTGCGACCACCTCTGTCAGGAAAGCAATTACTAGTGAGGGTTTCATTTTAATTTAAATGAGATTACATTACAGTGACATGAAAAGGGGGCACTGTCAGGGAAGGGAAGAACACGAGTGATCCTTTTTATGTTTCCTCCGAGCTGGCACCGGGAGGAAAGACTTAACTGTTGTGGTTCGATTTTTGAGGATGTGTTTTGCTTTGTGTTAACATCTCTCTCTCTCTCTCCCTCTCATACAGAGTGTGCTCCAAGGGGCGGGGCAATCTCCTGGAGCACAGAGCACCGGGCACACCTGCAGCTCATCATGCCCTCATTAGTTGGCTTCTTAAGCCACTCTCCCTTTGTCTCCTGTGCCGGATGATTCATTTGCCTTGCAGTGCCAAGCCAGTGCTTCGTGTGACTCCAGCTGATTGCCTCGCCTCGAGTAATTCCTTCATGTCCCTTTGTATTGTGAGTTTTGTGCCTCGACACCATTTCAGTTGTACTTTTGTTCCTGAGTCTTTTCCCATTTCTATGGAGATTTTTAGTTGTTACTTTATTTTTTGAGTATTTTCCTGAGGAACTGTCCTCCCTCCTTTTGTTAAATAAACTCTTTTGTTGAACTCTGCAACTGGGTCCTGACTTCCCTGACCAGATCGTAACAGAATCATCCGGCCAAGCATGGACCCAGCAGAGAGGGACAACTATGAACGAGCACTCTCGTCGCAAGCCACCAAGATCACCCAGAACGAGTCCTCCCTGCGGCAGGTGATGGAACACCTGCAGCAGCTCGGTGCCAGCGTCTCACAACTGGGCGGTCAGTTGGCCGCCCTGCAGGACCAGCTCGTCTCCTCTCCCGGAGCCGCCGCTCACCCCCCAGCCGACGATCCTCCTCCCAGCCCTGCCCCGCAAGCACGCGAGCCGTACATCCCCATACCAATCAGGTATTCCGGAGACTTAGGTACTTGTTCGCTATTTTTACATCAGTGTCAGCTAGTATTTAGCCAACAACCCCACACCTATGCTACGCCTCAAGCTAAGATAGCCTTCATAATGAGTTTGCTCACGGGACAGGCGGCAGCCTGGTCCTTAGCGATATCGTCGCAACAACACGAGTTGGTTAATGATTTTCACCGCTTCACTGAGGAAATGAGACGAGTTTTTGACCACCCGGTAAAGGGCAGACAGGCTACAAGCCAGTTACTCGATCTCAAACAGGGTAGCTCTTCGGTGTCAGAATACGCCGTGAGTTTTCGCATTTTAGCGGCAGAGAGTGGGTGGAATGATTCGGCTCTTCAAGCCATATTTTTTAAGGGGTTGGCAGGGGAGTTAAAGGATGAGTTGGCGGTTCGGGAGGAATGTAACTCGTTCAACTCCCTTGTTGATTTAGCTATCCGCCTCGACAATAGGATGAGGGAAAGAGCTAGGGAACGGCAGAGGACGAGGAGCAGGCGGCTCATCTCCGGCACGCAACCCAGCTCACCAGGCTCCGCTCCGGGATTGCCCGACATCACCCACTACGCTCGAGAGCTACGACCGCCACCAGTCGACGAGCCCATGCAATTGGGTCGGGCGCGCCTCACCCCAGCCGAGAGACAACGCAGGATGCGCGACAAGCTGTGCCTCTACTGTGGACAAGGTGGCCACTTCGTTTCCTGCTGCCCGGAAGTTGCTAAAAGACCGGGCTCACCAGTACTAGAGAGGACTCTGGTGAGCCACATCTCTTCCTCTCCCGCGTCGAGAATTCAGGTTGCAGGTATGATTCACGGACCTGAACACTCGTTTCCAGTCCAAGTGCTGGTAGACTCCGGTGCCGATGACAACTTCATTGACAGGAATTTTATGAAGAGTAACAACATTCCTTTTTATGAACTGTCCTCTCCCATAAAGGTACACGCCGTAGACGGCAAGCTCATTGAGCTGGTGACTCATAAAACTGAACCATTGAAATTGGTCCTCTCCAGTAACCATCATGAGCATTTAGAACTGTTTGTAATCTCCTCACCTCTGAATTCTGTCATTCTGGGAATCCCTTGGTTAAAGCTTCACAATCCCCACGTTGATTGGTCCACCGCCACCATTCGTAACTGGAGTCTCCACTGCCACGCCCACTGCCTCCGTTCCGCTCTGCCCGCCAGGCCTGCAGATCCAGCTCCAGCAGTCGAGGTAATCGATTTGACCAATGTACCCCCTGACTACCATGACCTCAGCCAAGTTTTTAGCAAAACTTCGGCCACCTCACTGCCCCCACATAGACCCTACGACTGTGCTATTGACTTGTTGCCAGGGGCCCCTCTTCCCACTAAGAGGCTGTTCAATTTGTCCAAACCCGAGCGAGAGGCCATGGAAAAATACATCACAGAGTCCGTGGCAGCCGGCCTCATCCGCCCCTCCTCTTCTCCGGTGGGGGCGGGTTTTTTCTTCGTGGAGAAAAAAGATAAAACCCTGCGGCCTTGCATTGACTACACCGGGCTGAATGACATAACTGTAAAAAACAAGTACCCACTCCCCCTGATTGACTCCGCCTTCAGCCCCTTACATTCGGCCCGTGTCTTCTCCAAACTAGACCTTAGGGATGCCTACCACCTCATCAGGATTAAGGAGGGGGATGAGTGGAAGACAGCATTCAACACCCACTTAGGTCACTTCGAGTACCTGGTTATGCCTTTTGGACTAACTAACGCCCCTGCTGTTTTCCAAAACCTGGTGAACGATGTGTTAAGAGATCTCCTTAACAAAACTGTGTTTGTCTACCTTGACGACATTTTGATTTTCTCTAGCTCCATGGAAGAACACGTGATTCATGTTAGAGATGTGTTAAAAAGGCTATTGGAGAACAAGTTGTATGTCAAAGCTGAAAAATGTGAATTTCATGTGTCTACTGTAAGCTTCCTGGGTTATGTGGTGGAGAAGGGGCGGCTGCGGGCGGATCCCTCCAAGGTGGAAGCAGTGAAAGAATGGCCCACTCCCACCACCCGCAAGCAGCTGCAGCGCTTCCTGGGGTTTGCCAACTTCTATCGTAGATTCATAAAGAACTACAGCCGCCTGGCGGCCCCTCTTACTCGTCTCACTTCTACGAAACTCAGTTTTACCTGGTCTCCTGTAGAACAATCTGCCTTTGAGAAACTAAAAGACATGTTTGTTAACGCCCCTGTTCTTGTGCACCCAGATCCTGAGCGGCAGTTCGTGGTCGAGGTTGACGCCTCGGATTCTGGGGTCGGGGCCGTCCTCTCCCAGCGCCAACTCACAGATAACAAGCTCCACCCCTGCGCCTTCTTCTCACGTCGACTCACCCCCGCCGAAAGCAATTACGATGTGGGGAACCGAGAGCTCTTGGCGGTGGTCCTGGCTTTGCAGGAGTGGAGACACTGGCTGGAGGGGGCAGCTCAGCCTTTCATCGTTTGGACAGATCACAAGAACCTCGCCTACCTCCGCACAGCTCGCCGCCTGAACTCCCGCCAGGCCCGCTGGGCCCTGTTCCTGGGTCGTTTCCAGTTCACCCTCACCTACCGCCCCGGGTCTCGGAACATCAAGCCGGACGCACTCTCCCGTCAGTTCACCCTGGAGGAAGGGGGGCCCATTAAGGAGACCATCCTGGATCCCGAGTGTGTGCTGGGGGCGGTTCGCTGGCAGGTGGAACAGGAGGTTCAGGAAGCTCTGCAGGGCCAGACGGTTCCAGACGGTTGCCCGCCGGGTCGGTTGTTCGTGCCACCGTCTGCCCGGTCATCAGTGCTCACCTGGGGGCATACGTCAAGGATAGCCTGCCACCCAGGGGTCCACCGCACGCTGGCTCTCATCCAGCAGCGTTTCTGGTGGCCATCCATGGCTTCTGACATTCGGGTCTTCATCGCTGCATGCACAGAGTGCGCCCGCAACAAGTCTTCCCACCGACCCCCGGCAGGTCTCCTACAACCTCTGCCCATTCCTCCACGTCCCTGGTCACACATAGCAGTGGATTTTGTTACCGGACTGCCCCCCTCCGAAGGTAACGACACTATACTCACGGTGGTTGACCGTTTCTCCAAGGCGGTTCATTTTGTCCCCCTCCCTAAACTCCCCACCGCCTTGGAGACTGCTAATCTACTAGTGACACATGTCTTCAGGTTGCACGGGATTCCACAGGACATTGTGTCGGACCGCGGACCTCAGTTCACCTCGCGGGTATGGAAGGCTTTCTGCCGGGCCCTGGGAACCACCTCCAGCCTCACCTCCGGCTTTCATCCCCAGTCTAATGGGCAAACGGAACGGGCCAACCAAAGCCTAGAGTCCTCTCTACGCTGCGTCGCCTCCCGCCTCCCATCATCCTGGGCTACACACCTGCCCTGGGTGGAATATGCCCACAACTCCCTCATCAGCTCAGCCACCGGGTTCTCACCATTTATGATCAACAACGGTTACCAGCCCCCCTTATTCCCTAACCAAGAGTCCGACGCAGCAGTCCCCTCTGTCCATGCTCAGTTCCGCCGGGTCAGACGCGTGTGGCGAGAGACCCGCGCAGCATTAGGCAGAACGGCTGAGCGCAACCGACGTCTGGCGGACCGACTTCGGGTTCCCTCACCCAACTACCAGGTGGGTCAGCAAGTGTGGCTCTCCTCCCGAGACCTTCCCCTCCAGACCGACTCCCGAAAACTCTCCCCCAGGTACATTGGCCCTTATCCTGTGGAGAGGATAATAAACCCCAGCGCTGTCCGCCTCCGCCTCCCAGCCTCCTTAAACATCCACCCTGTGTTCCACGTCTCCCTCCTAAAGCCAGTCACCGAAAGCCCTCTCCAGCCTCCTGCACCTCCACCGCCTCCCCCACGTCTCGTCGACGGCCACCCAGCCTACACGGTCAACCAGATTCTGAATGTGCGCAGACGGGGTAGGGGCTACCAGTATCTGGTCGACTGGGAGGGATACGGCCCCGAGGAGCGCTCCTGGGTCAGCCGCTCCCTCATCCTCGACCCGCAACTGCTGCGGGATTTTTACGTCAGGTTTCCAGGTAAACCAGGTAGGACGCCAGGTGGCGCCCCTTGAGGGGAGGGTACTGTTGTGGTTCGATTTTTGAGGATGTGTTTTGCTTTGTGTTAACATCTCTCTCTCTCTCTCCCTCTCATACAGAGTGTGCTCCAAGGGGCGGGGCAATCTCCTGGAGCACAGAGCACCGGGCACACCTGCAGCTCATCATGCCCTCATTAGTTGGCTTCTTAAGCCACTCTCCCTTTGTCTCCTGTGCCGGATGATTCATTTGCCTTGCAGTGCCAAGCCAGTGCTTCGTGTGACTCCAGCTGATTGCCTCGCCTCGAGTAATTCCTTCATGTCCCTTTGTATTGTGAGTTTTGTGCCTCGACACCATTTCAGTTGTACTTTTGTTCCTGAGTCTTTTCCCATTTCTATGGAGATTTTTAGTTGTTACTTTATTTTTTGAGTATTTTCCTGAGGAACTGTCCTCCCTCCTTTTGTTAAATAAACTCTTTTGTTGAACTCTGCAACTGGGTCCTGACTTCCCTGACCAGATCGTAACATTAACTGCATGAAGACAAACTGTGTGTGTGAGAGAGAGAGAGAAGATGTATGTCATAGCGTGTGTGTGCGTGTGTGTGCAAAAGACAAAGAAACACAGGCTGTAACATATATGCCTATGGGTGCATGTGCATGTGAATGTGCACATGCAATTTAGAGCGACCAGCGCTTGAATATTGAAAAGCTCAGAGACAGAGGAGAATAATTACTGCGATGCCTCGGGCTCAAGTCGATATAAAAGTCCCGTGCAAAGCAACATCAGTGACATAAAGCTAAATGATATGTCATTTTCAACTTTTATTTTTATTCCTTCCTCTAATCCTCTCAGCCCCCGTATCTTTGTTGGTTCCTTTCTTCTTTCAAAGCCACTGCGGGCTGTGTGAATTCAGCGTGTAACATGGAAAAGCATACCAAGCATCTGGGGCTGGCTGCTTCATTACCTTGTGCACGAGGGAGAGAGCCGTGTCAGAGGAAGCCGTCAAACCAACTTTACGGTCTAGTTGCGGCGTGTCTCTCCCAAAGGTGAATTTTTAGTAAGATGGAGGTGCATCATGTTGTAACTGTTCTATTCTCCTCTCTTCTTTCTCCTCTTTTCCTTTCCTGCCTCGCTTCCGGCCTTGGACCCAACAGTGGATGAACTTGGGATCGAGTTCATGGGTAAGATTTTTTTTTTTTTTTTCCACACTGCTCATCCATTCATGTGCCTTATGTCTGCGAAACACCCCACAGAAAAACACACAATCCAGCACAACAAGGCCACTCACCTTGGAAAATTAATGTGGGCCAGTCTCCATGGAAACACCGTGGTGGTGAATTAGGTGCATTCTGTCTGCGTGAGGAACGGTGCCGTTAGTGAGGAGTTGTATAATGAGTAGAAAGCAATAAAGTCAGACCGCTGCATTTCAATGCATGAGTGTGTGTCCATACTTCTCCGTTACGGGTGTTGAGTGGCAATTTCTGAAACGGTTTTGTTTCATAAGTTGTGACACAAAATTTGTTAAATTTAATCTACATGCCTCCACAAATGCAGAAAAAGTTCACTAGTGGAATAAGAGGTAATGAAAATGCAATTCAAACCTCTTCGGGATTCAACTTGATATTACTTAAGATACCTTTACAGCTCCCAGGTGGAGCAATCTTTAAAAACCAAATTATCCAGCCTTCTTTCTTTATAGCACTCCAGCACACACACAAACACATGCTGCCCCGCTCGTCCCTGTTCTTTTCATTTTCTCCTTTGCCGTCTTCTCCCTGTTCTCCGGCTGCCTTTTGTGCATACATAAAAACCAACATAGCGTGCTGTGAAGTTTTCCATTAGCATGGCTTCATACGCTGCCGTCACATCACACACTTGCTCCAGGAAATAGAAGGGGAGAGAAGACGCTCTGAAAGAGGAGCCTGTCTGCACACAACACTCCTCAGCTCAGTGATTTTAATCTGAGGACTAAATTAGTTCAGAAAGCAACTGCAGGTGGGCGGAGGCATTAGAGAAAATGAGAAGGGGAGAGATCGATTGATGGCTGGACAGATGACAGACTGACGCAGAGATTTTTTATTTCTTCTTTTTTGGGCTGTGAGGTATAAGCACTGAGCTCACTTGCTTATTCATTGTGCTCCATTATGACTCCCCCCTCTGCTTCGGCGATGAATCACTTGACGGTTGCACTATACAGTGAGTCCGAGATGTGACAGTTGGAGTCTGAGACTGTCAGAATGAGGCAGAGCTCTGTTTGAAGTGGGATCGAGTGCTCCAAACATCATCTTGTCTTTTAATTTTGCTGCATTCTTACACCGAGCAGCTGCAGCTCTGTGTCTCTCATGTATCTCAGGCTGCTTTCTCCCGTTTTGTCATGGATACTTTAGCGTGGGCCTTATTATAGCTTTTTCTGTCATATATAGAATGGTTGCTATGATATGGCTGCCCATATGGGATTGTCTTGCCCTTATGTCAATACGACATGGCTCAGCCAATATAGCCTATGCTGTTCAGTTTGTTCCCTTCCCCAACAAGCTCTTGCATCTAATTACAAGAATGCCTCGTAGGCATCAGGCATGAAAGGCCTGTAATGGTTTTATGTACAGACTGCATGTTGGTTTTTCCTTGCAGCCATTCAGCAGAGCTTTGTAGACAGCTGTTTTTATGCTCCGATTTTGGAAAGGCCTAATTTGTTTATACCCAAAAAAATATAAAAGGGCAGAGGCTTGTCTCAGGTTGTGCCACACATGATGACGAGGCAGCAGGGGGAGAATGTTTCTCACAGATTTCTGACACGGAACTGTCCAGAGGTCATTTCACTGACGGTACAAGGCTGCAGGGTTTACATTTACACAGGTATTCGTCTTATAAGCAAAGAGTTCCAGCGGCAACTTCTGCTGTTTATTTGTAAAGTGCAGGTTAAAGCCATTCGCTGCTGCGTTCGTGACAAATTGCAGGACAGGTCAAAAGCGTGTTGACAGCTCCACCACAATTGTTTTCGTATTAGTGTCACATACTGTGTTCTGTATGTGTTCTCTCATTATTATTGTTACTCTAGTCAAAACTCATTATTCAGACATATTTGGATTTCATTTTTTAACTCGATGAAAATAACTTATTATCTCAAGCAGTCATGAATATGTGCAAATATTTGCTGGAAAATATGTTGACCCTGATACATCTTTATTTTCAATAACTTTCTAACCACTTCAAATGGATCCTGGTTAATGAAATTGTGCTCATGTTTAGGAATGATCCACTTTTATTATAAATACTGGTGTCAACATTTCTCATCTAGTTCTTGATTCAAATTTAAAATTGTATTTTATTGTTGTGTTGTTTTAATTCTCAAGTTTCAAGAACAGTGCTCTACAAATTAAGCTCATCATTATTACTATAACATCACAAATCCAGCACCAGTCAGACTATAAAACACAATTACACCTAAATGAGTTAATTTGTCACACAGCAGATTGTGCTTTTCAAGATGATAATATGTGCGTGAAAAATGGCTTTAACTTTCAATCTAATTACAAGATATTATTTGTTGTAATAAATTAAAGCTCCAAATGTGATTGAATGCAAACAGTGTATCTCAGTCATTTTTGATCACAACAACCACAATTATCCATGTAGTAATTTATCAGCATTAAATAAACTGCCGTGTGTCACATCTGGCCACCCATGCTGCATTTCCCTGGACTGAATCTATTTTAAATCAAACCCAACTTTTTCCACAGGAGCTTATATATATATATATAAATATGTGTATATGTAACTTATATATATGTAACTCCAGGATGTGCGCATGTTATTTTTATCCCCTGCCTGCAGCATTCTAACATTAAAAAGGTTTCCCTGCAGTTTGAACTCGGTTACACCATCTCACCCTTTAAATATGTTGATGCGGTACTGATGTAATGCCGAGGCAGAAACTGAAAAGAAAAATAAAATGGTGCAAACACACTTCATGGTTGCACTGAGGTGTAAACTTCGAACACAGGAAGCTCTCCGATAGTCACCGTGGCCTTAAAACAAGAGCAGGAGGAAGTTGATGGACCTGGGCAGACAAGCACGAATGAAGAAGACCTCCCTGGACACTTCTCTGTTGACAGCATCAAAAGCCACAAACAAGCCCTCAAAGGTCACGAGCAGGTTGCGGTGATGTGTTCTGCACTTTTCCCTGCAGTTGTCAAGGTGCTGAGATCTTTCACACACAGGGATTTTATTTTTTTTGAGTGTGACTGAGTGATGTCACAGGAGGTGTTGTTTAAGGTCACCAGTGACAGCGGGACAGAGAAGTCTCTCCAAACTTTTGACACTGGATGTCGGCGAATTAGTTGGATGCCAAATAGCAGGTTTTTAGATGGACAGTTGTTCTCCCTTGTTTTGACCACTGGATGATTTGGCGTGAGAGTTTTTGAATAAGCCGGCCTTCGCCCGCCCGCCACGCCACGCGCTGCCGTAAGTAGCGCAGGTCTCCAATGCAGCTGCTCAGTCAGACAGATATCAGCCGGGATCAACTACTTGTCCCGGCTGCTTGTGACCTAAAGCCTCTGTTGCTGATGTGCAAGGGTTTGACAAGAAGCTCCGGGAGCATTCATTTGCTGCTAATTCCCTGTCGCCATCGGTCTCTGAATGCTGACACACATGAGGAACTCGCATGTAAACACACTCACGCGATCTCGATGTGGCCCCCGCTGGGCCGAGTCTGTCCGCTGGTGTTGCCTGCTGGGTTCGTCTGAACGAAATGATTATCACACTTCGGTTAGCACATGTCACTGAGCCCTGCCCGGGTCTGCCATGTCCCCATCCTGTGCTCAAACACTGACATTTACTGACAGCAGCATTGGTCGCTTTATGCTAATGCAGATTGTGGGTGGATGTCTTGTGTGTGACTGTGTCCGCCCACCGCTTGTGTATGTGTATGTGTGTGTGTGTGTGTGTGTGTGTGTGTTTGGTGGCTTAATTCATGATATATTCCCCTCCTCCTCGCTCAGAACAAGTCCATATCCTCTGTGTCAGGATAGATATTCAATGGCCTCAACTGTATTCTCTCCTCCGCAGAGAGCGGTGACACCTACCAGCGGCAGGTGCTGTCCATCTTCAGCATCGCCTCGGGGATCTGTCTGCTCGGAGTGGCGTGTATGGCTCTCTACCGCCGCAACAAGTGAGTGATGCCGTCCAGCACCACATTAGTGGAGTGTGCCCCCGGCTGTGCAGAAAGAGCACTTTACTATCATGGCATGGAGCCCAATGAAAGTCTAAGTGTGAGTCAGCTAGAGGATGTTTTAGCAGAGTCACATCTAAATTGTGTAGGATACATTCGAGACGGACACTCATGTGAGATTGATTCGTAAAGTGGTTTGTCAGATAAACGCTTCCATCAAAAATAAAAATACACAAACAAGGCAAGAGCTTGAATGAGAATATTAGAGCCGAAACGTACGTGTGGAAAAACAGACAGCGACAGGGAAGAAGGAAAAAAAGAAATGTAGACGTAAAAGGAGAGAGCGGGGGAAATAAGGAAAGTTGAAACAAAACAAATGTGTTTTATTTTCAGCCTTGCAGCACTCTTAATGGTGTAGCTCCGATCGGTCAGCGGAGCCAGAGTCACGGCTCAATGGGTCGAGTTAATTTACTGGATTTTATCCAAAACCCAGAAACCTTGTTAAATTGAATCCCTTGTCCCGAAAATGTTGTTTGACTCTGCGGTTTCACAAAGATGGATCCTCTCGGTTCATTCTCTCTTCAGACGTCGAGACTTAAAATTCTATTTGTATCGGTACTTCACAGGGAAGATTAGCACAGTTGCATTCTTGATTTAGTTTGAAGACTACACAGAGGAGTTCGAGATAAGAGAGACACTTGTACATTTTTTAAGGACCCAAAGAAATGAAAATCAAAGGGAAATGAATTATATGTGGTTATAAAGTTTAGTAATTATAGGAAGTGGTGTGGCAGTGGGATTATTCATCACAATGATGCTGATGTTTGCCATATCATCATTGCTGATTATCATGGACAAAGAAGAGCAGCGAACATGAACTAATAAATACTGTAATATATTTTACTATACTATATAATGGAGTAAGCTTATCTATAATAACCGGGCCTGGCTGAAATAAAACAAACGCAGCCAACATGAGTATTTTTCTGCTTTTGCTGATTCATAATGTGCCGTTTAAGTATTTAAAGTAAGTCGCCCACAAACCATCACTTTGTCTTGTTCTTTTTAACAAGTTCAGACATTTGCCTCCTAAATTTTAACATCTCACCACATCCTTTACTCGGGGAACATGTAACAGGCCTCTGCTGCAGAGAGAGTTTAGCAACCTAGTATTCCAAAATGAACATTTAATGGTGAATTAACATTTAATCCGAAAGTCTTAAACATCAATTAATTTTTAATCCAATCAAAATTTAATCCAAAAGAAGCAACATTCTCAAATTCCATGTTTAGCAAAGCTAAAAGATGAAATTTGACTTTTCTTGCACACACTCTGTTCATAAATGTTCCTTTTTATGGTTATGGTTAAAGAGTGGAAGTAATTCTATTGGGTAGGAGAAAATAAATTAAGCTATTTATGGTTCACGGAGACAAGAAAGTCTGCTCAAGTCACCAGATGCCAGTAAATGAAAAACCCCTGTGCCCAGCACCATGATTGTGTTTACTTCACTAGAACACACATACATGTACATTTTCCTTTGATTAAAACATGTCAGCAGCCAGAAATGTTCCTGATACCTTCACTCTGTGATGTGAGAATCTAAACTTGTGTCTCTGGTTGTAGTTTTTATTGAAAATCTGTTTTGTTTTTTTCTCTTCTGACTTTATGAGTATTATTACGAAGGCATGAAATGGACGTTTCACAGATGACTGCCTTGATTAAATTTTCACTTGTGCAAGACATCTACTTTCCTAATGCTATTTTTTTGAAGCCTTTGTGAAAAATCGTACAACCATCAAATGTACAGTCACAGCTCTTGAACAGAAAATACCTGTAAGTGAGTTTCAAAGTGGCTGGTCCGCGTTCTGACACTTTTACCTTTCAGTCTTCATTCTCAGCGTTTTTCAGAACAGGTAATTTCGCTGAAAAGGAAATCTTGTCAAAGTGTCAAAGGAAGTAATGAAATCTATCAAATTTCTAGCGTGTGTTTATGATGAACAGCTCTGAAGGGAAATCATTTCTGAACATGTGAATGATCAGTTTACTGACAAATATGTAGAATAGAATAAAGTAGAGCAGAGTAGAGTAGAATGGAACAGATTAAAGTAGAACAGGGTGGAATCGAACATATTACAGTACAGTATAGTAGAGTAGGGTGGAATATAATAGAAAAGAATGGAACAGAGTAGAATAAAATAGAGTAGAATGGAATGAAAAAGAGTAGAATGTAGTAGAATAAAATAGAATACGGTAGTTTCGAACAGATTCAAGTAGATCAGTGTCGAATAGAAAGTCTTTTTTGTCAATGTAAAAGAGAAAGCAGAAAGTAGAGGTGCTACTTCTGAAAATTGTGCAAATTTATAAAAAATGTATTTGATGCATGTGCTTCTTTCTACACACGTACACAGTAAAGTGTGTTCTTGCTGCACATGTGCGTCTTAAGAGCCACAACAGTCATAGAAATCAATGTCTGCGCTAAAAAAAAAACACAGTTGCAGAGAGTATTCTCATTAGTGAGAGGGCAGGAAATATACTGAGCACAGCGAAAAACACCACCACGGTTATCTTGGTAAAGAAACCCTCTCTTGGTTAAAAGCAACTCTATTTTTTACTCATAACATTGCAATATTTCTCTTTGCTCCACAGGAGACACAGGGAAAAACTCCAGGCTCATTTCTCCGATAGCCGCAGCCTGAGGGACTGCAGTGTCCACGCCTCTGGCCTCATGTCCAAATCCACTCCCAGGCTTCAATACAGCCTGCAACTCCAAAAGGTTCAACATTATGCATTATACTAATTATAAACTGTAATCATCATATTCAGCTGTATATATGTATATATACATATCTATATATAAATATATAGATATGTATTTGTTTGAAGTATTTCTCTACTGAACAAACAAATCAGTTTACAGAGAGCTTGACAGGATGATGTATGATACATGTCTTAATAATCTCTCTCTTGGCTGGAGTCTGTTGTTCACACTCGTATCTGACATCTGAGCTGAGAAACGTTGGGGAGTTATAGTTTAAAATAAATGCTTCATGTGTTATACAGGAAAAATCTGCTTGTCATGCTCACAATGACAGATTCCTGTGACAAACTGCAGATTGGAAATTCTAATCTGCAGTGTGTCGGGAATCTGGAATTCACCAAGCAAGCAAGGCAGCAATACTGTATAGTAGACAAACCGGGTTTAATGTTTCACTACTGACAATGCCAAGAGTGTGTTCTGCAGGTGCGTCTACCTTTCGTATTGAAAATGTTGACTTTGCAAGTGGGACTTTTTTTTTGTGTATTTGTGGAGCAGAGTTAAATCTGCAGCAGGATGGAGGTTTGTGCAAAACAAAAAAAAAAACCTTGAAGTAATCAAGTTATTTGCTCCCAAAGAAAAGCAAACCAAGACGCAAGTGGTCAAAAAGGAGAAAATCGACTTTGGGCAGCTGTTTGTCACGATAACAAATCACACAGACAGACTCCTGGTTTAGTAAAAAATAAAAATGTGACCCAGTCAATCACAGAAGAGGAGGTGGAGGATGAAGATGGCACTAATGTGGCTGATGTCTCCACTGACTCCCGAGGTAATTGCGGCCTAATGGACACTTGTAAAGGTCTCGTCGAGAGTGCGGTCGCCATAACGCATTAGCACTTCCCTGAATGCACGGGAAAATGGTCACATATATCGTGTTCATTCATTATTTGCTCCTGAGACTTTTTGGAGATATTATTTTTATTTTTTAATTAAATTTATCATGCAGGTTTCTTTCATCCTTTTAAGAAGGTTGTGCCATCTGTTCCTCTCTTAATGCTCTCCCATCATGTCCCTTTGCTAATGTGCACCTGCCCTATATAGAGGTGGACATTTCTTGGTTTTACAAACCCTCAGATATGATAAAATCATGAATATTTAGTTTTTTCTGCAATTTGTATGACTCAGTATGCACGTGTAAAGGTACACACAAGTTTACTTTAGAGATCACACCTCAAATGGCACGAACATGCGTGTTCCGACACATTTAAGCAACAACAGATGTATTTGTTGCTGTCGAAAATTCCTCTCTTAGGTTCAGCCTTGTTCTGTCATCTCTGCGTTTGCCAGATGTAGCCTGTGCTGAGGCTCTTTAATAATGCAACAGCGCCTAGTGTCACCCACTGAAACAAACACCCCTGAAGCAAGCCCCACCCACAGAACTGCAGTTGGCACAATCCGAGAGCTTTCCGAGGATGTCGTTTTAAATTATGGCTCCGAGCAGTTGACGTGTGAGAAGTGGTACAACATTTTATGTAAATGTAGCTGTTAAGTAGCTGTGTTTCTTGGTGAAGTAAAAAAAAATCGAGTGTCAATGAGCCGAAGCGCAGCGAATGTTTTCAGTACCGCACAGAAATATTCATGACACTCTGCTGAGAAACCTTGAAAGTGTAAAGAGTCCCAAAAGTTCTACTGACACAAAACCATTCTCAGCGCAGTTTAATGCATTTCACTCAGCTGCAGGCCCATTGTCCCATGGCACAGTAGCAGGGTATTGTATTAACACGATATGACTGTGAGAGTGTGGTGACAGGAATATATTGGGGCTCAGCATTTAGTGAAGCCCCAAATCTGCACAGAGCCGGACACAGAAAACCAGAGAGAAAAATACAGCATGGAAACACAAGCTATAATAGAAGAGTGTGAGGGAAGCTTAAGGTGGGATGTGAAAGATCACTGACTACAAGAACCCAGGAGGGTGTGTGAGCTGAACACACCAAAGATTAACAAGTGAAACCTATTTTTCCACATGTTTGACACAGCAAGCCCTGACCACTGCTACTCTCCTCCCACTCTCTCAGCTTGCAAACCATCATGTGCCGTGGGCGGTGCAGTCCTAAAAGTTCTCCGGGTTCTTCTTCCAAGTTTAACCGACACAGAATAGAAACGCTTTAGATGGAAGAACAGAAAGGAGTGGAGGCTTGGAACATAAAACTAACACGCCAGTTTCTACTGTGTGTGATTGAGGCAGGAAAGTTGAGGATGAAACCAAAGTAGGTTTTGGTCAGTGTGTTCATCATGTCATCTCTATAATAAACTGATGCTCTACTTTACAGGAATATAGAGCATCAACTCCCTAAAATACTTTTTTCCTTAAGGTGCAATGCAAAGTCTCTATATGCTGACGTCAGACCGGTCTAAAACAGCTAAGAGATCACTAAACCCTTGGTACCCACACACCTGCACTCATATAGCTGACTTCTTTGTGCACCAGCAGGTACTTCTAGACTTTCCTGTTTGTTCCATCTGTGAGTGCACATGCCTGTTCATATGTGCAAATCTGGAAAAATTCCTGTGCATATGCTCCGTCCATCTGTAATCTTACATAAATGCTCAGATCTAGAAACAGGTGAGTCATATTTGAAATCCCCTGAAAGCCTCAAGAGCATTCTGTGGGGTCTCTGGGAAAAAAATATTAAGGAAATATGTGTCACTTATAATTGTCATTAAATGTTTTTTAAAAGCGTACTATATCCAGTATGAAGTAAGCATGGCTTCTGCAGCAGCGGCCCGCCGGGGCAGATACTGATATCCTTGCACTGTGCTGTTACTCTGCCGTTTGTTCTCCCTCCTCACTCCCCCACTGATCTGTGCTCACTTTACACGTCAACAATAAACAGCAACACTAATCAGAGGTTATTAGGATCTGAACAGTACTTGAAGTTTACTTTGTTTTTGTTTGATTCGCTCCAGAGTTCACCAGACACTTATTTAAACGCACTGAAAATAATTTTGAAGCCTGAGACGAAAAGTGATATGAAGCGCACAGCCAGGAAATCAGGGTTAAAGTGACCGATCGGGACTCATGATCCGACATCATCGATTAATTAATAAATAAATGTGATGGTCAGGTTGCGTGAAGAGCGACTGAGACGAGCGCACACACACACACACACACTCACACACACACACACACACACACACACACACTCACACTCACTCACACTCCTGCAGACCAGAGAGAAGCTCTTCCTGCAGATGACGCAAAGCAGCGTTTTAACTTCATTGTTGCAGAGGAAGTGACGCCTTGTCTATCCAGGAACATTGTTATAACAAAAATAATTCTGCAGAATGTTTCTGATAAAGTTCAGCTCTAAGTGTGAGTGATTAGAGTGATTAGAGAGTTTCTTTTGACCAGCGGGGCACCTAGACACTGTAAAGCCTATGATCAGAGTTTCTAACCACATAAGTGCGTTCACTAGGTACGCTGGGGGCGGGGGGGTCATTGACACCGGGTTTTTCATAAACTGTTATGATGGCTCCTTTCAAAAACGCTTTTCAAATCAAAAGAGAAATGAAGAAATGTTATTGCATCGTTAAACACTTGCCACCCCCACTGTTATTTGAATCTACACCTCGGTGGCAAGAAAACTGCATCTGAAATAAAATGTGATGGAGTATACACCCGTGAGACACGCCACCGAAACAGACATGCACCGACATGAAGGAATAGGGGCACAGAGGCCGAGAGGACAAGAGTCAAAAACTCAATTCCCATCAGCCAGAAACTGGAGTGGTGGTAATGGACTATTCCAGTCTTACTCTAAGAAGAAACCGAGTCACCCTCAGGAGCGACACAAGGCATTGGGATGAGGGTACTGTATGAATACTGCATGGGGACACAGAATGAATGGGGCCCCAGACTAGAGCATTGTGAACCACATCTCAAGGCTTCTGTTTCACCAAAGTCAAGTGTATAAAGCTCCGAGGTCAAAAGACACAGTGTCTTCTTTCTGCAGAGTCGATACTGCACCAATTTCTGAAAACCAAAGTCATTTTCAAATTATGTTGTCAGAGACGTGAGAACAGTAGCATCAGACGCAGAAGAGCATGTTTGAGTTCAGTTTCTGGAAGGAGGTGACACGTTTATCTGTTGTGATGGCGGAAAAGCTTCTGTAGATATCGTCATGATTAATAAAACTACCGGCCAGTTCAGACAATTGATAATGTTACACTATATTATGCAATATTATTTAACATGCTGATATCGGGTAGAGCCAAAATGGTGTTTGCTGTCAGTCTTGGCTCAGAGAATTGACAAATTGCTCAGATTTAGTAGTTTCCCAGTTGGTTTTAGGATTTCCCTTGTCTATGAATGGTCAAATATTCCATCGTGCATTTTGATTTGATGTGTATAAAGATGGAATATGTGACAGCTCCCCAAAAGTACAGAGAAATCCACTGATGGCGGGCTGCAGAATAGGTTTAAATCCACCTCCTCCATGTTAGCAGATGGGACTATGGACAAACTAAAATGTCATAAATACCTTTTATAGTTCTTATCATTCTGATATATTTCAAAATGCTAATTTCCCACATAAGTTTGGTATTAGTTAATGGCTGCTGATAAAAACAAGGTGGAATGTCATGATTTACTGTTGAGACTTATTTGTGTCGGACGGGACCTCGATACAGCGACTCCATCCCCTGACCCTGCCTCCAAAGGACATCGATAGCATAAGATGGTGCCCTCATATCCAGAATATTTCAGCATGGCTTTGTAAAGAGTTCAACATCGGTGAACTGCAACCTGAGATATTTGCTTCACATATCAAGTATGTGTGACCACGTCCTTATTGTGCAAAACAGGAGAAAGCAGAGACGCCTCTTCCATCTTTATATACAGTGTATTGATTTGTTGGCAGGGGGAGTGCTGCTGCTCTGAATGCACAGGGTGGCTTTACTCTTAATGTCAGTTCATGTTGTTCACTCAGGCTCCTGTATTTTCCTTCTGTCTCCACTTGAAACGAATCCACTTTGCCTCATGTTTATCTAAAGCTGTCACGAGTGGCATAAAATAAGGCAGAAATCGAGATCGCAGGGAACAAGTGGAATGGGTTACGCCATGCAGGTCTTCCGTTGTCTGCCAGAAACTATTTATTTTATCCCCCAACACAGATATCATCCTCCAGGAAAAGTTTGCCACAGAAATTGGTCCAGAATGGCGTTCTCCACCCGCAGGGTATATGAGAGGGTGGCCAAAATGATCCTATTTTCTTGCCCGGCTAGTGCACAGCAGTAACTGCTCCCACTGGGAGTCTGGGGTGTGAGGGAGAAAAAGAGGCTTATCGGCCAATGAGAACCCGGGACCGGTTCTAAGTCACATGCAATTGCTTTAATGATGTACAATCAGAGGGGGAGAAAGGGCAGCGCAGGAAGTACTGTAACTGGAATAACAGAATTATCTCCTGACTTAGTGCTTCACAGGGGGGGGGGGGGTTCTCAGGGCATTCACGTCACAGTGCCAGAGTTTTGTCTGGGGCCCATAGAGAGATAATGCTGTTAATTTTGATAAGAATAAAGGAAAAGAATATGAGGGGAGAAATACTTTAGGAAACCATTAATGTAATCTTGTGTAGGATTAATTCTTGAGTGCGACAGGAGCGCTGTGAGGGCCAGTGTGGAGTTTAAGCACCGAGCGTCCCCTCCTAAGCTGCAGTTTAAAATGTACAGTATAATTAAAGACACCCTGCGTGAGATGCTAAGAAATAAAATACTAATATAGTTTTTATCACCTGCTTGTTTTCAGGTTGTCGGCTTATGTGAAGCACCTTGTAAGGTGGATTTAGAAAAGTGCTCTGTAAATAAATATGATTATCATTATTATTATCGAGAGGGTTGCATTAGGCAGAGAACATCCTCAGCCTAACTGGGGATTTAACCCTGAGTAAGGACGTGCCGCTGAGCCACCAGTATTATACATTAAACCCTGAGCTTATTCCCTGTGTTGTTTCACAGTATCACTTACACCTGAACGTCTCGTGTTTTGATGTTGATCATTGCCACAAATGAATCCAAGCTGAGCTCTAATAAAGACATCTTTTACACAGCGTAGAGGATAATAACCAAGATGCATCCTGAAGCCACAATTACCATGTTTTATAACTTACTGTACCCGCTGTTATTCTTTCTTTTTTTGCAGAGCTGCAGTTCTCATGGATCATCTGTTAAGGGCGGCAGCGTAGCCCCAGGCACATCCACGGCGTCCCCTCCTCTTCTCAGCAGAGCGCTGTCCAAAGGGAAACGCTTCAGGTGAAAATGTGACATCCTTTTAATTTCCAGCCCTGTTTCATACTGTATCTTTCACTCCGTCAGCGTATATCCAGATATAAAAGGCAGCCAAGTGAGAAATTCAATCATCCTGCAATATGGTTGAGAATATAGACCTCCAAATAATAAACAGATCATTTGTAAAATTGTTAGAAAGATTGATGGTGATTATGAGTGGGAGCATCGTTGTTAATATACAGTATATCTCGGGTACGTGGCCGACACCATAAGCTTTGCCAGCGTTCATATCCTCAGTCAGATTCAAATGTTTTACAGCAGGAGTGTTGCTATGGCCACTTTCATAAAAAGAAAATTAGAGGCTCTCAAAGAAAAAATCAACAGTGTCTTTATTCGTGTGATGAGTCCAGTAAATTGTGCAAAGCGATTACATGTGTACTCAGGCAGATTGTGAAATTACTACTTGTACACTGATGGGGTGGGGGGATATGCAGAGTTAAACATTGGTTCCTTTCATGCTGTCCTTCAAATGACGCAGGGATCTCTGATGCAGTGGTGCTTTGTTGTCGAAGTATCAAATGCTGCCATGTGCAAATCCTCAGAATAATGCAGGGATGTGGGTATAGATGCTACAGTGTCTGGGATGTTTACGGAACGTCTTCGTTCGCTTTGACGGGCGCAGGCACACTTTGACAACTGATAACATTCAACCACACAAGCAGCAGGAACTAATTTCCACAAATGTTTATCAGACGAAGCCTCTAAGAATGTTTGATTGCTAAAAAAATGTTTGCGTGCTGTTAAATGTGTATATTGCACCAGATCTAATGGTGTCGAGTGGCAGTGGAATAAAATCAGCAGCTGTGAGAGACTGTGCGTACGGCTCCATATACTTATTTATAATGCCATCACATTGCTGTGTGCATTAGACAAGCTTTCAGCGTGATGTAACAAGAACATAATGCGCAGGATGCACAGTGATTAGAGGCAGCAATGTTTGGGGAGATAATGGTGAGCTCAGGTTGTGTGTGTATACAGGCAAAGGGAGTTTTTCGATGTCGGGTCGACTGTGATGACAACTTCAGTGAAAACCCTGCTGAGGCGGCAGTTGTTCTCTGTTTTAATGGACCAGTGATGTGCCACAGAGGAAAAGTTTTTCGTCACGTGTGGCTGCAGGGATGGTGCCAACTTGTCCTGCGGCACAGTGTCACGCAGGTGCCTCCGCGCGGAGGGCAGCTGACAGTCAATCATCTGTTCAGCTTGTTGTCGGGGCGGGAGGACGCGGGGGAGAACAAGACTGTGATGGATGATGTTGCGATGCTTTCAGCTATTGACCTGAGAAACTAAACCATATTGTGAGCTATCAGGAGAAATGCCCCATAAAAAACATGTCAATATGTGCCATCAATATAGCTGCCAAAGGTTACCTGCGCATCATAGGTTTCATCACTGGGTATGTGCAGATTGATTCACCTGCTCGGATGCAGACTGTATCTGTCGAGGAGGAATTTTGTTGACTTCACACACAGTAAATCACTTCAGATATAGACATAATAAGAGAGACAACCGTGTCGCCTTCTCTCTAACCAACAACAGTCTGCAGCCACACCAGCAGCAGCGTGAGGCTTTACTGAGACACAGCTCTGCTTTGAGATAAATGCTAAATTTAGCATCGTAACATGCCCACGGTGACGGCGCTAACTAGAGTTGCCAACTTTCTCATGACCAAACGAGGGATAAAAGGTGAGACTGGCACGCCACCTTTTCTCTGGAAGTGTGGGTGTGCACATTGTGTATTCATATTCTCATTTAATTGGAAACATTAGAATGTTTTATTTTCTATTGAGAGTATGTGAATGCGCCTCAAAAATAAAAGATCAAACCCAAAAAAGCATTTCAAATCCAAAAGGAGGGCATGAGTAACCAAATCTGCTTCTTCCACTGGTATTTCTTTTCTGCTTTTGACTTATTCAAGCTGTCTTTTGTCTTCTTGCACAGCTGGAGTAAAAGTCCTTACATGACAAGTCACAGTTCACAGAGGTCTCAAGTTCATTTGTGATAATCTCCTTCTCCGATCTGCGTTCCTCGAGTTTTGATCATTTCCTGGGAGAAAATCCGCTCCACAGAGGCGTTTGAGCCTGGCACACTGAAGACAAATGAGATATACCCAAACATGTTGATCGAGCTGGCTTCCCCTATGTCTTGGAAAACTCTCTCCCCTCTCTCACTGGTGGTTTCCAGCTTTCTCTATTTCCTCGCGGTGTGCACAAAACCCTTCATAGATTTGTCATTTTGAGGGCAAACACCACCTGCTCCATGCAGGCTCCTCCCAGAACCTGATTGGTCTGTTCCACAGTTCCATTTTCTGCTGAGAAAGGAAACTACATCTAAATCATAAGCAATAACCTTCGTCCTATTGCTGCCTTGACATTTGTGCTGAAACTTGTTCGTCCATAAAAAACCTGCCCCGTTTCCACTGAAGCGTCTTCATTTTCAAAATCCAAAGGTTCTTGTAAACACCTGTGTTGCTCAGCAGGTTTCCCTAAGGGGCCGGAAGAGCTGACCAGCTCTGCAGGAGATGATCGACGTGCAAACATAACATATCTTCACGCCACTCATTGTCAACAAAAGAAAGATAAATGCTCTCAGCTCCTGTTTGCAGGAAGCAGATACTGTGAAGTGGCTATAGATCTTCACAACAAATGACTCAATATCCACTGACAGCTGATCGCAGGCGAGCTTGCAGGTGTTGTGAGCTACGCGAGCCGGGCAATTAGCTTTCAGAACTTCTTTCTTTGTTGGCACTGCTCAATATCTGGTAAACAGAGCAGTGTTTTCCCAACCTGACAACAGCATTATCTGCTGCATTGGCTATGATGCGTCTAATAACCTGATCCGAACAGTTGCGCAGCTTGATTCGTGCCATTTGCAGTTTCATCACTCTCTTCATAAAAGTCAAGCAACTCCATCAGACACCGAGAAATTTATCTCGCATGAAAACATTTTTCTATTTCCTTTCTGTGAGGCATTGATGGAAACAGAAAAACACTGGCTCACCTTCAGTCAGGGACACATCCTCTCAAATATCCCACAGAATCTTTGGTCCTCAAACATTCATTTTGATTTACCGCAGCTTCCTCTCCGAGTGCATCTTCTTCACATCATTTGAGTTGTGAAACAAAGCACGGCTGAATTAAACAAGATACCTGCGCTGTAAACATACGAGGCTACTAGTAGATGTCATGAAGAAGACACCGTTATTTCTTTCAACTTTAGCTCTTGTGTAGCTTTTTGGAAACATGTTTGGTAATGCTGAAGGATTTCGTTGAGTCACCCATTTTCTTTCTTCCTGTTGTTTGTTGTAGTTTCAAAAACTGTTTCCAAAAGCCAAACTGGCCAAAATACTCCAGACATTACAGATACTGTTGGGGAGTGACCAGAGGACCTGTCATCTGGGGACCTTGAATGTCTGTACAAACTGCCAAGGCAATCAAC
Organism: Paralichthys olivaceus; assembly: GCF_024713975.1. Lineage (NCBI taxonomy): Eukaryota > Metazoa > Chordata > Actinopteri > Pleuronectiformes > Paralichthyidae > Paralichthys > Paralichthys olivaceus. The sequence goes on along the minus strand of NC_091113.1, from coordinate 5,548,453 downwards.
ACATCCATTAAGTAATCTCAAGTCGAGTCAGTGAGTTTTTTCACATGCTGAGGTGGAGGAATATTCGGTATCCAGTGTGAACATCAGAAGTGCTATGTGGGTGTATCCTGCTGCAGATGGTTGTTTACCGTCCATATGAAATGCATGTCATCCTCCTCAGTCTCCCAGCTCTGCCCAGTGAAGGCATGAAAAGAACCTGATTAAAACCTCCCTGCCGGGCTGAGCCCTTTAATAACAAGAGGCCATGTAATTTTGGGGAATTGCAGCGATAAGCAGCTGCCTTTCAGTGACGGACCTTTAACATTTAACATTCATTAATTGCAATAACCTGGTGATTTTGTCCACAGAAACATATTTTAACATTTTCTCAGCTTTCAGTTGCTCCTAATTAAAACTAAAAAGAAAAATCAGCAGGGTAATAGGCAACACAATTTACATGATTTAGCTTTATTCATATTAAGTTTTTATAACATCAGTCGATATAAAGCTAACCCTGGCAAACACCAGAGCCAACATTAGCCATGCTTATTGTTCCACAGCCATGGAAATGACTGTGGCTGGATATTTTTGTGGATGGCGTTCCAGTCATTTATCAAATTACATCCAATTAATGTATGAATGATGTCATTTAATGCATTTTTAAAAAACAAGTGAATTAAATACAAAACCAATACAATGCAAGAATTTAACCTTATAATAAGAAATGTAAAATCATTTGATGGCACTGGGGAACAATGGGGCGTCTTTCATTCCCACTCTGAACACCAGTTCTTGCTCTTTGTAACTTTGAAGACGACGTTTGATCTCAGATGAGACAAAGTAGTAAGTCGCTCATGTTGCCAGAATCAGCCCCAGAGAAATGCCAAACTGAAGATCAGTTAAAAAGACTTCGACTATCGAGTTTGTTGTGTCTTGGTCCAGGAACCCAAGGATCATAGGATGTATAAAACATTCAGCCGTTCAGTTTATTGAGTTGGACTAATAATGATAATAATTATCATAACAATAATATTTGCATGGCGCATTTAGAGAAACTCAAAGACACTTTACATTGTATTTAATGGGGAGAATCCCTACCCAGAGACCTCTGCCCATCAGAATTACTCACCTCCTGTGGCTGTAGAGGGCGCTGTGGTTCAGTAAAAGTTACATCGTGTTGATTTAATGAGAAGCTAGAAAAGTTTGGACGTCTTTATAACTTATTAAACAGCAAAAAGAATCACACAGTCCACCACTTTATACGTGTAGAGCCTAGAGCCAAAATCAAAGTGGGAGAATGTTTTGTCACTGATTTGTGTTCAGTGCTTCTATGCAAACACATTTTTCACCCGGCGGTAATAATATGTCATAAGTTTTTTTCTTTTTGGTGCTGTTTAACTAACACGAGCGGGTGACCTATTGCTCACAACAGGAGAAACAGAAGGACGGGGAGCCCTCGTCTCAAAAATACATGCATATTGGATTAAACTGGAAGAAATGTATGTCTGCATTTCATGTGTTCTCTGGGAGGTGTTTGTGTTTGCATGATATACTCACACAGCAGCTTGCAACATAGCGCTGTAACTTTGATTCACAATGATGTCATTGCTTCATTTCCACGGACGAGCAGGGGTCTGCTTCGAAATCAACCACCCACTGCCCACCGGACAATTTAAAAACACAGTGCATCTGCAAAAAAAGCACAGTTTCGAAAGACTGCTGCTGAGATCATTCACAGCCGCAGGATGTCAATGCACATTGGTCATTTAAATGAGGTCTTTATGACATATGCCTGCCTGTGGCGTGTTCTAACATAGTTTTGGGCACATGGCTACAAGAAACAGGACTTACAAGCGTTTTTCGCCATGCAGGCTAGCACTTGTCTATGACACTGCCATGTAAGCAGAATTTTATGAGGTCATACTCGGAATAAGCAATAATCGAATTTACACAGTAGACGATTTGTGGGGGAATGAGGGAGGATGCCTTCCCCTTAGAAGAAAAATTACCAAAAATGATCCCCCCCTTAATAACCTGCCAATTCTTCTGCCATCCCCCATGAGAGCGAGGGCTGCAGACAGAGAATTTCTGTTTGCAGGTGCATCCTCTATAGTTAACGAAATGGCAGAGTAAGCAGATTATTGATGACCCATTCCCCGAACAAGCAGTAAGACGTAATGTTGACATGGGTCCTAATCAGACTGTGCTCTGTAACATGTCAACAGGAATGTGGATGGATGATTCTATCAGTAACTCGTGTAAACATCTCAATCGAAATCAGGTCTTTTCAGAACAAGGTCAATAGTCGAAATATTGGTGTCCATGCAGTCAATGAGTCAGTCGGCCTAATTAGCCCTCTGACATGGAAGAGCGGGAAAAACAAACATCTGACTAGAATGATTCCCGGAGTTTAAATAGAGCAGAATGAATAAAACTGCAACCTGTCACAGCTGCTGTAGTGCGGCTGAGTCTTATTGCTCCTCTTTGATTGAGCCGTGACATTTTTCTAATGTTTATATAAATGATTGTGCTCACTGATAAATTACTATTCTTATTCTCCTGTGTCTGACACCCCGGGCTGATGCTTAGATTTCAATACAAAGTTAATTTATTCAAACTGTAGAAAGGTCAGTCCATTTTACATGAATGAACAGATAAGAGAAGGTAAATCTGACGCTGTTTTAAATTCATGCAGCTTTTGAGATAACAACGTGTTAAATAATGTGATATTTATCCTCTGTATTTGTTTCCCCTCTGCTTGCAGGAGTAGCTCCCTGTCTCTTAGTCCTGCCCAACAACGGAGGGAGAATCCTTTTTTCAGGACCCCCCCCATTTCCAGAGGGAAACACAAGATAACAACAAACCTCCTCGATGGATCCCGAGTGGTCGGACATGTCTACAAACACTTGCAGGAGGATGAGTCAACAGACATGGAGTCTTTAAGAAGGTGAAAGCTTTTGTCTAATTCTTAGTTTTCTCATATTTGTTCAATCCACAGGGAGGAAATTCTCTCTTTCCCTCCCCTGGCTGAGGTCAAATTGCCAGTTCAGCCAAGATTAACTGAGGTTAAGTTGGAGTGGCAGAGGAATAATTTTGGGGGGCGAAATGAGTTTATGACTGAAATGCTCTCGGATCAAATTCGCAAGCTTATGAAATCTGATCCAGGGAAATAAATGAGATCTGCTCTGCTCTCCTTCAACTGGGACTGTCACAATTAATTTGAGAAATACACTTGATCCCAACCGCTCAACAGTATCATGGTGCTGGGGAAGTCCAAGACATGAGGCTGTGTGTGGAATCCTCTCTACACTTGCAGCCGGGGCTGCTGCTGTGAATGAAATGTGTTTTATTTTGGTTAAACAACCGTGCCACAACTAATTACCAGATTGACTGAAGTTATCATGAATTTGAAGCTTTGCCTTGGTTTGATTTTGGTTCATTCTTGGAAAATGATGTGAAAGTTTCATGGTCCACATATCAAAGAAATAATTAAATTTTACAATTTAATTTACTTGCTGAATATGGCACCATACTGTGCATCTGCAGCCCTCTAGAACAAGGCTACAAATTGCAAAGGATTAATTTCAGGCATTCACACATCTTGAATTCTCCTCATGCTCGTCCTGGAGTCGAGTGAGGACAGCAAGTTGCCCCATTTCCACGGCTCTCACAAGTGAAGCACAGCTACTGGCGCCGTTTCTGGGGATTTAAAAGCAGGAAGGACTTTTTTTTGGCAGAGCCACCTATCGCCAGTTGGCGATCTGGGGGCTCAAAATAACTTACATTTTAAAAGCACAGTCTGATCATCCTCACTGGCATCGGTTCAGAGAGGTAGCCTAGTGAGGAATCCTCTTTGTTATCAAAGACAAGATGTTTGGGTGTGGTTTTTTTCGTTGTCTTAAAGGAGGGAGGAGTTTACTTACGTAGAGACTAAGTTTCCCATTATTTCACATCAATTAAAAAAAGATTATAAATAATATTGATTGATGTATAACGCCCTGAAATCTGTAGTAAACAAGTAGTACTGGAGAACATTTCTTTTATTTTAGAACTTATTTACAGATGTAAGAGTCTTTCAGTGTGGGCCAGTCCTTTTTAGCATATGGCTCAGAAACAGCCGTGCTGTCAGTGTGTGTGATACTTGAGTGATGCCGCTGTTATCAGGAAGGGTCACTGAAGGCGGTGCACTTAAAGTGCAGCATGTTGCTGTTAGCCTGCCAACCTGACTGAGGCTTACAGTGACTCGGAAGATACACTGCACGCTGCCAAAAGTCTTTATGTGACCTATTTCCATAATTTACATTTTTAAACAAAGCTCCATGTGGCTCAGCAGTTCTTTGAAATGGTTGTGCAGAGAAATCCTCCAGGACCACAACAGGCTCCCTCCTCTCACAAACACACACACACACACACGCAGAATAACAAACTAACTTATTTTTCTAAATCACAAAAGCCAAATGAGTGTGTTATAGAGCAATACAACCTAACACAGCTTTTTTAAGTGTTTAGGAGAACAGCTCTAAAGAAAGGGCTTCTCATCCTTTTGGCCATAAGACTGCATTTGCCTGGTGAAACAGTTTAGATCTAATTAGCTATTGATGCTTCCCTCGCAGATCCATCAGTCGGATCTGGCTTTCCCTGGCCTTCAGGAGGTTGAAATGACCTATTTCTCGACTTAGCAGCCATGCAACACCAAGCTACCAAGCTTACAGCCTCCTCCTCCTCTTCCTCCTCCTGCCCCCACCTCTCCCTTGTTGCCATGGATACACCCTCTCATCTCTGGGAAATGAGAAATGGGAGGTGGAAAGGAGAGTGAGAGAACGCAAGATGGAAAGTGAGGAAAGAAGGGAGATTGTGCAGAGATGATGAGAGTGAGGCAGAGGAAAGATGGAGGCAGAAAGAAAAAGTCTTGAAAACAACAAACCCCTGTAGAGTATCGTCGTTTTAATTATCCCCTGTCAAAACATATATTTACCCATCACAGATAAGGACAGAATTGAAGGCAAATTTGCGATTGGAGTTATTTTTAGATGTGTTTTGATCTGCTAGATTTACCTCCAGCTTGCATTCATCCTTCTAATACCGAGGGAGGAGTGGGAAAGTAATTTAATTATTTAAACTTGGTTATGCTACAAACAGTCTCTGAGAGCTGACAATAACACTGGCGGTCTCCTAAGGCTGCGCCGCGCAGATTCTAAATGCAAACGGAGACTTTAGTGACAATATTAACTCATGTATATACAAACGTATCTGCGTGACTCTGAATAAGTTTCTCGCTATCATTTTCATATTAACCATGATGCTTTCAGAGCTCGTAGGCAACGCTCCACGACGCGCAGGGTTCATTATCATGCAAACATACAATCTTAGATTCTCACGCCCACGAACACACCTACATTCACCTCAAATGTCACATCATAAGCCTGTCAGATGAGACGCGCTCTGTGAGATAGTCTAATGAGACCTTCAGATACTAAAATTAGAACGACATGTGAAGCACAGAGGCGATATATTATTTTTCCATATACTCACCTGGGCCAGGGTCAGGAATCCAGCAGCTGTGTTGCTAAAGCCTTAAATCTCTGATAAGGCAGTCATGACAGAGGGGATTTTTTCAGTTAAGCATTCATGCAGCAACAATAAAGGCTGCTCTTGCTGGGGATTATAAATAATTACACAAAGATTATGAGAGAACAATACATAAATAATAATAATTTTGTTGGAGCAAGATGGTTTTTGCTGGGACTGAAATTAAATGGTGAAAAGCACAGGAGAATCGCAGCTTTATCTCCATACTCTTTTATTCCACTTCGGATATGAGTGTGCAGGACAAAAAAGGTCACAGTATAAATTATCTGGTCTCATTCTTACTATTTCTGTTCTCTCGTCTATCTAAAGGTGTGATTCTGCCAGTGGAAGGGTCGGCGCCCTCCTCAGCAGGACCTCACTCTCCCAATTTGCAGCCAAAAAAGGATGGACCGAGGTTCCCTGCACGCGCCTGGATAAGGGAACAACTTTCCTACCACCTTCCCTTCGCACCCGCTCCGTGCCCATCATCCCCTCCCTCCAAGCGACTGACCCTGAAGCGGGACGTGTGGATACGAGCGAGCGGAACCAAGGCGGGCTCCTCAAGTGGCATCCTGTGCTGGCTGGAAAGACAGCAGTGCCCATTAGCAATTCTCCCTCTCTCCCCTGTGAGACTGTGGTGCTGCCGCCTGGTGTTATGCCCAGCAGTGTTAGCCCTCCTGCCACCGCCGCGGCTCCGCTTGGTCCATGGAGGAATCCCAGCTCTGCACAAACACCCTGCTCCGCTGAAATTACAGTGGAACTCGTGCAGGAATTAAAACAGAAAAGCCTTTCCAGCTCCGTGAAAATGTCTGGCTCTCACAACGAGATCCAACACGGTGGCAGAAACACTCTCGAGACTGGAAGTGTGCAGGAGTCGGAATGGAAAAGCGTCCAATATTCAGCCAGAGCTCTGCACACAGGCAGCGGGACCAGAGGATGGAAGGCAGCAGGCCAAAGAGAAGCCCAGGGGCAGTGCCAAGGTCAGACATCTCTCGTGTACGGAGGCGCAAACTGCTCCTTGGCCACCAGAGGACCCAGCTGCAGAGGAACTGGAAACGCTTATGCCAAGCCCTCCACGAGCTGATCGGATTAACTCTGTAAAGGCTTCATAGACACTGTTTCCAATAACTGTATACCTTTGCTGGTGGCACAGGATGGTTAGCAGGTGGGACTATCTGTGTGGCCACGCGGACCAATAACAGATTGCAGTCGATCTTGAAGGAATGTGCACAGATTGAACTGCAGAGGGACAGACACAAACAAAAAGACATATAATTACAAAGACAAAGAGACAAATCAACACACAGTGTGAATAAATGTGACTCAATAAGGAAAAACAAATCCGTGACTGGAGTGGGAGCTTGATAGTGTATTGGAAAAAAAAAAAAATGCCACTATTTAAAGAGGAGCTTCTACTTAGAAACCAAAATAGTGTGTCATCTCTATGTTGTTTCTCTAATGTAAAGAAATGAAATTATATATGTCATATAATATATGTCATATAGACGTATATATATTTGACATACAATTGTGACAAAATAAAGACTAAGATAACAGTGTTAATTAAGGGCTTTGTACTTCTCAATCCATTCCCACCACAAAGAAAATGTTGCATATTGTTGTCTATGATATAAGGTACAAAATACTCATAAGTATAAGTGTAAACACCAAAGATGTTCGATTTACATCTTACAAACGTATCTCCATGGCAACAGACACCTGTAGCATGCTTTTCATCCTGTTTTTTAGAGCGGACAAAATCGTGCACCTGGTTAACAGCCCTCCATACGTCAAACCTAAAAACAGCCACATCTATTACGAATAGCTGACGATTTTTTCCTCCAGGTGTCTTTTGGTGGCCGATCTTCGAGTGTGTCGGCGACGACATCCAAACTCGCACCTGGTTTTAATGGTTGGGTGGTGGCGGGAGGTTAAGATGGTGCAACAGGGGGGAGAAAGTACTCCACACTTCCCCCTGCATCCCTTCCCAACATTTTCTTCTTTTGTTCTCAAGTTTCTTCAAGTATCTTCACAATGTTGCTGCAAAGTGAGTAGGCGACAACGGATGAAGGTTTGGTGATGGAGCAGAAACACTGTGGGTGAAAAAGGGTGTTATCAGAAGTTGTTAATGGTTGAAGCACTTTGTGAGATTGTCCAATGACGTGGCAAAGCAGTCTGCTTTCAGTATTTACCCTCATGCACTTAATACCACACCCATAGGCTACCACCACAAAAGTAACGCCACTACACTGTTTTGTACCGCAGCTATGGCCACCGGGTTTGTGGCTGGAAATGAAGCAGGGCAGCAGACGAGGCAAGTACAATTCTTTATTTCTGCCTCATTTACGTTGAAAACAGTACATCTGTGTGTCCACCTTCCCGTTTCCAAGTGAATCCAGCAAGGTAAGTTGTATAGGACTCACAAACGTATGGATGTATGGTATATGACTGAGACTTCTTCAACACCACTACGCAGAACGAAACTATACCGGGTCTAGAAAGGTTTTTATGAAGATTAAAATGAACTCTATTGGTCCGACGAGGGGAAATTTAACCAAGACAGGTGCAAGGGAAAGATAAAATAACCAATAAACAGAAAATATTGAGGATTCTAAATACATAGAGCGACTGTTGGCGAGAACCCACCGCACATTTACTGAATTTTCAGATGTTTCCAGATTTACATATTGTATTTACCCTGCAGTGTAAGACCACACAGGTGTGCAAATATAGACGAGAGCCAAATTAAAAACGAAAAACCTGAATAACTAAGTGGAGAAACATGATGAATGAAATGAGTATGAACAGATGTGAATGATACGCTGTACGCCTTCATAGTCACAGGGTCTCAACCCAATTTGGTCTGAAAGCAAATGTCCGCGTCTATCATATCAGGTCAGGGATTATCTGTAGCCCGCAGGCTGATGGTAGTTCAATACTTTACTGACACATCTACATCTATATGCATCCCTGCCCATTCACAGCTGTTACTAATATTAAAATCGTCTAATAATTCCAAAATTAATGCTACTGGTTAAGTTTTTACATATTGCAGATATTTTACCCTAAAATCCTGATCTTTGAGAAGGGTTGGATGACTATCCAGAAAGTCTCACAACCCAAAAAAAAGCTCAATTGCATCATTCTCCTTCACTGGTCTTTGAAATCGATCTTACTTTAATAATAAATTAATATAATTACCATCGTGACAGCACAAGTACAACACCCAGAAACCTCAGCACAGTACTCAAACTTAAAACTGGAAATAACAGTGCTCGAGTCGATTCCTGTCGGATCAGTCTCCTCGCGGTGTGGCACTAATGAGAGGCCATGTGGATTTGAAAAGGAACGGATCGGTCTTTGATCAGAGCCTGCGCTGAACACTGGGAACACCGTTTGAAGCACCAGTCGAAGAGAGGCCCAATCTTGCTGATTGCTGACTGGCTTTTCTTACCAACTAAACATCTGAGCCAAAGAACCAGGGAGGACCCGCCTGAAGCTACGTGACTTGGTGAACTGCAGCTGTTACTGTAATCAACACAGAAAAGGAGAAGATTGTGAATTTGCAGCTGCCAAGGTTCCGTCGACCGAAAAATTCTGACTTTCATTCCACATTGTTTCAAATTATTTTTTACGGGTTATTTTCCAAAAGATGGAATTGTCTTTTTTAAATCAGAGGAATTTCACTCTTGCCGGTGAAAATCTTGTCGTCAAAATTCTTAGTTACACTTGGTGACAACGTGAGATGGTTGTGACTTTGTCAGGGGGCTGTAATGCACACGAGCAAGGACAACACAGAGGAAGATTAAAGCATTGTCATTACCTGAGACGAGCCAGGTTTGTTGGAGGTGGACCCTGTAGCCGTTACATTAATCCTCACCGGTGTTGACTGTTTTATGTTTCTGAGGAATGTCACACACACACACACTGGCCTCCCTGGCTCAGTGTGAGAGGAATACTAATGTGCCATAGGTGCAAGGGGACGGAGAGGTCCCCCACCAGATGGCATGGAGATTATGAGGACAGCATGTCGGCATGTGTAATGCAGCACTACCACAGTGGATGTCTGCTAACATCTCTCACCAGCTCCCCTCAACGTGGGATAACAGGTGATACATAACACATCCGGTGACTGTGATCAAACAAGAGACAATTTCTTTTCTGGAATTAAAACATGATTTATTTATTTTTTTTAACAAACTAAAACAATAGGATCTTGGATATTCCATTTGTGCAAATGGTTTGGAGGAGCTTGTAAAACTGATGAATGTTTAATGCAGTCAGAGTTGTAGTTTCATTGCTGTCTGCCTTGTCCACCATATGCCTGTCACAAATAGAAAGGATCATTCTGTGGGGATAGACTACAGAATACTCGAGCCATGGCATGTCTTTTGGACATTGGCCAACAGTCTACTAATTTGGTCCACACTACTAATTTGGGCAGCCGGAGGACAGAGCAGGTCGATCGCTAATCAGAGGGTCAGTGGTTTGATTCCTGGCTCCTCAAAGCCACCGTGTCCTTGGGCAAGACATTGAACCCTGAATTGCTACTGATTACTGGCAAATTGCTGGCAGCATGTGAATGAGATGAATGATTGATATAGAAAGGGCTTAGATATAGAAGCCCCGTGTGTGTGAATGGGTGAATGTCAACTCAACTGTAAAGTGCAATATAACAAGTATGGGGAGACTGCCATGGAATTTCAAAAGATAATGGTTCCCAGAAGATTAGTTCCAACAACAGCAACAATATCATTATGAATTTTACTTTTTTACACTGAAGACAATAGAGAGAACTATCACACTGGTCAAAAAGGGGGACTAGTCTATGCAAATAAGATCAAGGCTTATTTTTAAATGAGGAACACTTGAAATACATCATCTCATATAGTGTTTGATTTCAGAGGGAATAGTAGAACAGTGGAACGGTAGTTGGTTTGTCAATGGGGCCGTGTTATTGTGATGCAGCAGTATTTAACAATTGTCCATCTGCTCCCTCTTGCCATAATGTTGCCCAGATAGTGTGGGCTCAATGGAGTCAATAAACAAATGTGGCAAAGAATGTGAATGACTCACAGTGCTGTCCTCATTGGCAGCTGAGTCTCTAGTGTGACACAGAGAAAACCACATCATTCAGAACAAACTCCCAGAACCAACTCTTCCTGCTTTTTTTTTTTTAAACAAACATTAAAATACTTGCAATCAATAAAAAGATGGACGACATGACAGCTCCACAGAAGTGAAGCCAAAACATTGTGATTGCCCCCCTGGCTGCAGTAAAGGTCCTAAACCCCACATCCTCCATGTTAGCAGATGGAACATGGAGCACAATAAAAAGGCAAAGTAAGTGGGTGTATCAGTGGGACTCTGCAGCCACAGCTCAACTCCATCCACTACTGCACAGACTCCTGTATCCGCAACATTTTTGGCTTAATGTTTGTACAGTGGGAGGAAGTGGAGACATGTCATCCATCTTTATAAACAGTCATTGCTTGTACCGTCCACATCCAGTGGTGAGTTGGACCCATGAGCTCTGGAGTGTCCATAAAGAACCAACTGGCCTGATAAGCAAATCCTTTGGAATATTTTTTCATATCTGTTTTTTTTCTTTACCCAATTGACAGCGCAGCTTTCAGTTGGTTGACTGGCTTGTTTTTTTAGCTGTTTAAATCTCTTGGGATCAGTAGTTGTAAAACACAGAAGTACAAAATCTCACAGCCAGAGTGAAGTCAAAAGTGTGTTGGTAAATTTCTTAATCTACTGACATACACCTACTGCAGTATCTCAGCATCCAGCTTCTCTCATCAAATATACAAAGGGTTGAAACCTGTCAAAGGGGCAGCCATGTTGACACATTCTGTTGGTTAGCAATGTTGCCCCTGTTTGTTTTTGTTAAATGTTTTCTAGGTTTAACGACATTCAGTGACACTTCTTCTTTAACCTAACAGGTCAAATACATGCAGCATAATGAGGATTAGTTTATCCTGCAAAGACAGCAGTCAAAAGGTCTGTGTGTTATGCAGTAATAATAATATCGGTGCAGTCTGCTGCTTGACCAAACAGGTCAAAGGTTGTTTTACCGGCAACAGTGTCACAATGTGTAAAGTAGCAAATAAGACATATCGGCTCTGATGTCGACAACACAACAGATCCTTGTTAAATATTTGTTAACAAGCCAATAAGAGCAATGAATACAGATTTTTAGAAAACATATAACATTTGAACTTTTCGTAGGATTTATTGTAGAGTATTATCTTTAATCTTTTCTCACACCAACGTTATCATCGCAGCAGCGCAGTTCTAAGTATATTAACAAAAAGCAAAAAACTTTATATTCAAACTAAATAAAAGTTGAGTGTATTCTCCGTGTAATTGCCACAAGTAAATACACTCTCTGGATCGCACCAGGAAGCCAATGAACGGCCAATCTTCTGTAAAGTGAAGCAAAATACTGTCGACTCAAATCCCTCGAGACTCCCACGGGAAAAAAATCTTCTTTCCTCACAGAACAAACCTCTAAACTCTGCTAAACTGCTGACATGAAGGAGTGACAGGCGCTGCTGCATGTATAAACCCTGAGGGTGGTTATGATTGCTGGGGCATCCACTGGCCGTGGCCTTCTGATCCGCTGAGAGTCCTCAGTCAGCCTGTAAGACAGATTTGAGTCATGACCCCAGACTCTGTGGTTTTGCAGTGAACGGGATGTTCCCCACGCCCGGGCTGTCAAGATGCAAACTCTTGCTTTCAGTTCAATTCAAATATATGGTGGAAGACACTTCAACCAATGAGGGAAGCACAAATAAATGGATCCTTTTTTTTTAAATTATTTTATCAGTGATAAGTTGTTATTGCCCCTTTAATATAGTTTGGGACTGTTTGATACCCTACAACTGGAGTCATAAAAACTATAGGTAGGTTTATAATGCCCTGTGAAATATTTTCATCACACACAAACAATGTATGAAGTCAGTAATTCATTTTTTTACAAATGCCTTCCTAAATGTAAATTTAAAAAATTCTCTCATTGTGTAATGAGCCTATACTGGATCCTCTATGTTTAGTTAGCCCTGCTATTACTGTCGTCTGGACAGATAAAGGAAAATAAAGGTTGCATGGAAGGCGTTTTAATTAAAACAAAGACGAGAATATCCAATCAAAAAAATATCCGCTATTGCATGAAGAAAAGGCCTAAGATGATCCCGTTACAGATGTTTAATCAAATGATGACCAGGACAAGACTTGATGAATTCTTAAATCTCAAATCCTCGATGATAGATGAAGTGACTCAAGCTTCTACAATACAAATACCCTGTGTGAAAAAAGTCCTCGAGCATTCATACTCCTCCTACTAAACACCTACAAACAGACTTTAACACGTAATCACATGATGAATAGAACTTTTAGTTAGTTTCAGTCACAAGTTCCTGAAAGTGTCTGACTTTGTTTAACACTGTCACAGTTGGGCTCTCTGCTCCCCATGATAGCTCTGGCTGCATTACCTTAACCTCACCTGCACTGTGTTGTCCTGATTTCCCAGCAGCTGCTTCCAACTGCTCCGTCCTATTTAAGGCCGAATCTCCCGACACTCTTGTCTGGTTGTCAAGCCTGCCTCTCATTCTAACTGGGAGCTTTTAAGCAAGACTCTCCCGCTCTGTGCTTTCCACAGCCAGCCTGACGCCTAACCTCTATCAAGTACCAGCTCTTGCCACTGCTATCAGACAGTTTTCTCTGGTTCCCGGTTAAGGTCATCTGTTTCCCTCAGTTCTCATTGGCAGTTAACCGGCACATCCAATCTCTTCGGTCCACCCATCTCTGCTGCCTGCCAATTTTAAACTTTTCAGCTTGTTTATCTGCCTTCAAGCGCGCATGTGGAGGACCTGGAACATTTCTGACTTAGGTGACTTGTAGTGGTGGTGTTGAAAAACACAGTGGTAGACAGCAATGCATGCTGTTACTCCTCCTTCCCCTGTTCTGACCCGAGGACCTTGACAATGAACGAGCCTAGGCATGGATGGATTACTGAACAGGCATAGCACATACAGGCCCAGCTAGGGAACCTATAGGACTTAGGGGCAAAGTCCATGATACCACAACAAAGAAACACACAATGGCTAGGAGAAAAACACAAAACAACTTGAAAGAGACACAAAACAGCATGAAAATTACTAATAGAGTCACAAATAAGTAATAATAGATGCAAAATGAGAAAAAATTGCCACAGAACATGAGTATAACCAGAGACAAATTAATTAAAAAAGGATGTAACGTGACTATAAACAGTGAAGTGTTTTGACAGAATTTAATATGCACACATAAAGGGGCCACCGGCTCCTGTTGGAACAAATTTAGACAGTTTAATTAAATTGGCATCTAAGAAGCTGTGACCTCCAATCCAATGGATCTCCATTCTCCACTTCAAAAGAACACACAGGCAATAATTGTGTCCAAACGTAAGGCAATTTATGAACTACTATCTACTAACGTGGGGTTAATCCAATGACTGATAACTACTCAAAGACGCACAGCGGAACAAATGAATAATCTTAACTAAGAGTGATGAAACAAGGGTTGCAATAACCTCAGTGATGATGCAAGATGATTCACTTTAGGCGAGGTATTATATGGGGATAATAACGGATGCTGTTTGAATGATTCAAATTCTTGTAATCACATCAACCAAATAATTAAAGGTTGAATGTGAAGAATTTAGTGGCATCTATTGGTCAAGTTGCATATTGCAACCAACTGAATACCCCTCCCCTCTCCTTCCAAGCAGATTGAATAAAAATGCAAAAGGCCCTCTCTAGAGCCACTGTTTGATTTGTCCAATCTGGGCTACTGTAGAGACATGGTGGACTCTGTAGAAAAGGACCTGCTCCTAATGTAGACATAAAGGGCTGGAAACCAAAGCAGTAGTTAGTGGGTTTTGAGACCCTATGCTGAATCTAGGTGGCCTTTCCCGGAAGTGTTGGTTGCCTGGCGAACAGAGTTTTGGCAGGCTGGCAGGAAAAAGTACTGCAGAGAGTCCACAACTGACTTGGACTACTTCACTCTCACATACAGCCCCATCGGATACAATCAGGAGAATATCCGGAGTTCAGTGCATGTCTGAGAGCAGTTTCAGCCATCGCATTAGAGAAGCTAGTCTGATGTATGTATTCAATAATTTAGTACAGCCCACAAAGGATGTTTTAAAAATTTAAATGGCCCTTGATAACAAAAAGGTTCCCAACCCCTGATACACACTATATGTATCATATATAATACAAGTGTCGAGAAATAAATTAAACGTGAAAAGCTTTCAATGGTACAAGTAAATATTAAAAAGAAATAAATTCTCTCAGGGTGTTAAAGTTTTATTACATTATCACATTAAATTCACATTTGAATGAGGTTTTCCCTCTGCTGGGGTGAAATTATTCTGCCCCGAGTTCAGAAGTAATGCTCAGATTTTCAAGCACTTTGAGGAATATATGTTCTCAGCTGTCACTGGGTGGTCATTTACACTCAGGACACTTAATGTAGGTCAGACAGTGGTCTAGACAGGGATCATCTCATTGTACCGAGCCCAAGAAAGCTGAGGAGGAAAATCATGCAGGAGCAGTTCGTAGGGAGGCTCTCACGATGTATTTCCATTCTTATTACTTAGGTCAGCCATGAGGGGGGAAGCTATATGATCACTTTTCAGCTCTCGATGAGTCCTGAGTGTATGCAAACATTGCAACTCGTCTGTTAAGTATTTGTGAAAGCATCCCATCAGATGAGGCTCTCGGACACCCCCCCCCCCACATAAGAAGGATCCATATGAGAGAGGCTGCTCCTTTTAGAGGAGGTAATATTATTGGAGATGGATGGTAGAATGGCTTCCACTGGAAATAATAATGTACACAATGTACATTGAAAGAATGCAGATACCAAGACAAGTGCTTAAGTGATCCATCCTTTAATGGATTCAAAAAGCCAGCAGCATCAAGACCTCACTATATAGTTAATATACTGTATATATATAAAGCAAAGGCTTCTGGAGAGACCATTTTCCTCGTGATTGACAGGAGTGTTACGTGTATGACACTGAAGAAATTGCTGTTCTGTCAGCGTGGGAAATAACTTCTATTTCATTTTTCAGAAGGCTGCATCATCTGAATCAAGTCTTTAAATAATGACACTTTGGCAGCAGTGACAAGCAAACGGGAGAGTGACTGCACAAGAAGAAAACAAGAAACAGGGTTGTGCACACGGCAGCTGGATATGTTGCCTTCATTAATAAAGCAAGAGCTAAGTCCACAACCTGTAGTGTAAACTACCTGACCTGATCTTACTGCCATAGCGAATCAATCAGTCAAGGAGAGCGAACAAGCATTGCCACTGTGCATAAGTTGAGGGCAATCAGATAACTCGATGGCACAAAAGAACACAATCTGCAGCTTTGTTTCTCCCACAATGCACTTTTATTAACTGTGGGATATGAATCCTGTGACACAGCAGCATGGAGTCGAACACCATTTTATGCTGTTAACGTGTCATACTCGACCCTCACGACCCAGGGCTCCAAAAAAGTGAAGCCAAAGCATCTCAATTGCAATCTAGACCATAGACCTTGTGTTATTAAATAGGACCAAACAAAAAAATCGAATTATATATCACATTTTCCTCAAAGATGGTTTCTGTCATTCTAGGTAGTTCTCATCACATTGATGTATGTCAAAGTGCTAATTTGACCTGTTTTACAACATTCATCACATAGAGTAAGAGATTCAGTAGATGGCGGTAATGCACCTTGACGTTGGTTGCCGTCGCTGATAAACCGAACTACAAAGAAGGAGAAGAAGAAGCCATAACAGCTCTGAATGAAACATTAGTACAGTTTATTTAGTCTTTCGGCTGAGTCAATTGAAGTCAACATTTTATTTGACTTAAGTTAAACATTTATAGTATTCCCCTTTTTCTCCTAAAATGTATCATAACATATTTACAGTCAAAATAATTCAATATATAATTACATACATTTAGGAAGGTCCTCATATGGCAAGTTTGTTACAGAAAAAAATATATTATCTATTGTGAATGTATCTGACAAATGTGTATGTTCTGGATGCCTCAGAAATGTATTACCTCAGGCGCCATACTTTTGGCGTCCGGTGGTGAGTCGAACTTGTCGTTAGCACTGGTGCGTCCATGAAGAACCAGCGGGCCTGTATTTTATGAGGTTTGTGAAAATGACAGCACAGAAACCCTATGCATCTTGAAATATACTCAGGTCATTAAGCACACCACTGGGAATCACATTCCCATATTTTGCTGAACAGAGTTTGATATCACACTCTCTTAACGACCAGGCCAGACATGCGGGTGTTGGAGAACTAATTAAAACAACCATAACATTCATATTTGGTTGGACAGTGCTTCTTCCTTTTCTAGGTTGGTTGTTTCAAATCTATTGGCAGAAAATTCATAAAACACAGAGCCTCAGAATCTCTCATCAAGAGTAATGTGCAATGTGTTTTTGGGCAATGTCTGAATCATCTACTGACACACACATCATCGAGTGATATACCAAGCAGCTCATGTTTAAATCCCTTCAAGTTATGTAACTGCTTGGCTTGGAAATGTGTCCTGTGCTTAATGTCTCATTAAACCAGTCTAGTACAATTAAATTGAAGCAAAGTAAACACACCTGCTGCAGAGTATTAGTGTCAATTAAATTAAATCTAAAAGACACGTCAACGGGTGGAAACTGATTATTGCAGATGTTGTGTCAGGATTATGATTACAAAGCTGAGTTTATACATTGTGTGTGTGCACTGTGGACCATTTAGACCACGGACCTTACGGAATTAGGACATGTCTTCATACATGCTGTCTTCACACTGCAGTTTAATTAAGGGCAATCTGAGGAACTAGTGGACCTGGAACAACAGCTCGATTTCTACTGAACACTGGCTCTATTGTTCAGCTGCCGAGTGAGAAGAGCTGGTGGAAGAGAAACAACAGAAGAGTCTAGTTCTCTGGTTGGTTCTGCGTCTTCTTCCAGACCACACCCATTTTCACAAAGGCTGGTTACACTCTATCTACCTCAGTGACTGGCTTCGTACGTCACTGCTGCTTGACTCTGAAACTCTGGTGGAAGTAGAGCACAGATTTCCCTGGCTGCAATATTAGAGCTACACGTCAGCACATCTGCAGCACAGCACTCCAATTCCTCCTCAAGCCCATCTTCAGTGTAACCCTGTCTAACCCTTCCGACGACACTGAACTGTGTTGTCCCAGGTGGAGCGAGAGAAGCTCATCTTTTGGAAAATAGTGGACAGATAAGCAGAGACTTGGCCTCTGTGACGCTGACAGCCGTTTCACTCAGCTGCTCGGAAGGCTTGTTTAAATAGATGTTTGGTTGAGGCCCTGCAGGAGTTTGAGAAGGACCACTTATCACCACCTCTCCTGGGCCAAGTGGCTTGTATCTGCGTGCCCCCTGCTGCTGCTGCTCTGTCAGGCTCTAGGAATATTTCTGATTCCATTAATGATCTTTGGTTGTGAAAAACAAGGAGAGCTGGTCTCTGGTGTGTTGAGAAACCTCCATGCCTTCAAATCACATATCTCTCATCGTCATGCTGGTGTTCACCTCCAGTGTCATCAAAGTCTTCCGGTTCGAACTCCCAGAGCTGTGCACTCTGAGTTCCTTTGCTTTGCTCCACCAGCGTCTGTCATGTCGTCAGCCGTCACCTCATGTGGGATCCTGTTTTTTCTCTTGAAGCCTGATAAGTTCTGCAACCAGTGCAACCTGAGAAGAGAGCTGAAGTTCCAGCAGATCTGCAGAACCCGTTCCTATATGTGTCCAGTCGGCAGCCTGATGCACGGGGAATTCCTGCGCTCCCTTCAGTGAGTAATATATTGCTGTATTTCACAGTGAATGAAAAGCACTGGAGAGGTGATGCACTGTTTGTAATCCAATCAGGCAATGCTACATTTAATTTGTAGTGTAATACTGCCATTTCATTCTCTGACTTCACGGTGGCTGGAGCGTTTCAAGGAACTTTAGGGGTCCTAGACATAAGGGATCAGGGGGGCCCTACATCAGATTCACATCATTCTAGTCTTCTAATCAAAATCAGAAAAGAAAGTTCAAACTGTGCATACACATTAACAATATTAAAGTAGTAAAGTTTAAGTGCACCACCATCCCAGACGCATCACACTCACACTTTTCAACGTTCAAGTCTTCAATTTCCTAAATTTCCAAAGCTTTTGGGAGAGGGTTAGTGGCACAGGCCCTTTTAGGGGGTGGATGATTGTGCAGCTTGTGTCCTGAAGAACATCAACTTCTATTATTTCTGGAAATATCTTGGAAAAGGTGTTTTTTAGACCATATTTTTTTACCTTGACAACAACATTTGACCGATCAGCTCCAAACAATAATTGTCTGGAGATATCCTCTCAGATACTTTCCTTGCAAGTTCACAACCTTACACACTCTCACACACACACACACACACCAAAACAATGCCCTGCTTATGTGGATGTGCTGACGTGCAGGGTAACAAGGTTAAGCGTCACAGCAATGACAAATGATTTAGAGCAGTTGAATTATAACTATACAATTATAACTTGAAAGAACTGAAACTCAGTTGATCCTTCAGGCATAAATGAACAAGTGTGTGTGGGGTGACGAGGGTGTGAAGTCTGCAGAGAAATTCAAACTGTGTCACCGTCTTCAATATTCTAAAACTCCTTGTGACGCATACACTGATTTACAACACCCAGTATCGCTATTTATTTTTAATAGCTTGTAGATAAATTATTCCAATGTTGCCTCATCTCCATTATTTTCTGTATTCTATTTAATCAAAGCATATCAGATAAAGGTGGAATATACTATGAATGTTAATCTATTCTGAAGCAGCTCTCATTTTAACATGGGTCAAGGATCTATCCTCTGAAATAAGATTAAAGGGAATTTCAACACACAGGATGAGGATTTCAAGTAAATGTGGCGTTTTCAGAGGGCACATTACATTTTACAGCTTTGAGATGGCACACAGGATCTTTGTCATTTGATGTGTTGCTCAAACGTTTGAGCATAAATCGGAGTTTGGAAAATTGGTCTAAAATTGATTGAGGTGTCCAGATTGGATTTTTCTTTAAATCAAAGGTTTCACTACACTGCATGCTTAAAAATCTCTGTCACGACACTCGAAGCAAAACTTCTGTTCATGATTATTTGGATTTTTTTGGTCGAATAATCTCAAATCTCTGTAAAAAGGCGAGAGACATCTGAGTCACAAGCTGAAGATGAATAATTTCCTTTTTAGTAGAAAAAGCAGGAGGCTCAGACTGGTCAGAAACAGCAGAGAGCAGAGTCAAGGAGATGATGGGTCATAAGATGTGTGAGTGAGATGCTGTGCACTAATGATGCGAGTTTGTCAACAGAACAGAGGAAGACATTTTTCACAGGTTTCTGAGGAAACGTCAACTGAAGCAGACTCGATGGTGTAGAGCAGTGCTAATGGCACTAAAAAGAACTCAAGGTTTGTGTCAAAATAACATCAGAAAAAGGACTGAATATAAAAAAGGACTTAGACATTGGATCCGGAAGATGAAGCCACCACGGTAGTACCATCCAATGGGTGCAGGTCGCAGGTGTAGGTGGGCGTGCAATGTCGTCGTCGTCGTCGCCCCCCCCCGGCTTCTCCAAATATGGTTACTGCTGGTTTAAAAAAAACAAGACGGCGCTGAACGCAATGCCAAACTTAAGGCTTCAAAACAACTGTTTACAAATTAACATCACAGTGGGCACCACATGGCATTGACAATATGGATACAATCTCGATGTCGTGGCATTTTCTCTTATCTCACATTTTATTTGAGATCTCTCTCCTCTGTCTCAGTTCAAACATGGTGACGTTGGACATGAATGGCCTCCAGCCAGACACTGACCCAAAATTTGAAGAAGAAAGCCAAATATTGCCAGTTCTATCAACAAACCCAAAGATGAACTCATATCAGTGGCTGCAGATCCCACATGAAATCAGATTACAGTAGAATCTAGAGCTTATTTTTCTCACACAATCACAGAACAGAAATATTGTATAAATGTAGATTATTCTCACTCAGTAATTAGAAACAGGGCTGTGTGTGTGTGTGTCTGTGTTTATATTGGAGCTAAAGTGATGATGCAGCGGGAAATCAACCCTTTTAAGACTCACACTTTATGTCCTGATTAAGGGAATCCAGAAGAGACCTTCTGCTGTCTTTGAAGTCATGTGGCGACTGACTCAGACTTTGAAATTAAAAAAAGTGAAACGCAGGGGGGAGAGGAACTTTTAGAATTAATTATTGGTTAACAGAGTCAGAATTGCAGCTTTTAAACCTGTTTACTCAGAACAGAACATGTCACGTAAGAAACTTGCTCATTAAATTCTCCCCAAATCTTTTGAGAAGGAAAACACGAGGTGAAGTTCCCTCTCTGGATGAACTGTAGCTTTGAATATTTGAAAGCTGTGAAATTAAAAATTTAAGGATGAGGTCTAATGTTTAAATCTTCAAGGTATCTTGTTCTGCTTGAAAAAGCTGAACTGTACTTTTACTTTGGTGTGGGCCATAGAAAAAAGCCAAAGCATATTGATGGACCCTAGTGGCTGGCTGCAGTATAGGTCCTAAACCCCACCTCCATATAATGAGTTAAAAGATTTGGGGACATATTCCTGTTTATATAACTTGAAGTATATTTTAACTGAAAAGATTTTAAACACAACTGCTCTGTCAGAAGGTGCAGCAATGAGAAAATAAAGCTTTCTGACAGATCTCTTTTCCATTTGTCGATTTCTATTCACATACAATTCTTCAGATATTAAAACCAGTTCAGTCTTTGACATCTTCACAAATGCATGAATCCATCCCTGTTGATGGTGATCAAAATGTCTTTGGGTTAAGTTACTTATTCAAGTTTTGTGACAGAATAAGTTACTGATCAAATTTAGGCTTTGTTATCCTCGCATAAAACCCTTCCCCCGAGTATTCTGCCCAAAACTGGCAGTATCCTGCCGTTGTCATATCCTTAGGGGCTGTTGACAAACATGAAAGTGAGCTGCATGGGTCTATTTTCCAGAGGAAACTAAATTCCTGTCCTGCAGTGATACAGATGAGAAGGGCATCAAAGCATGTGTGTTATGCAAAACGACTGCCAATGCCACATTTCACTTAGGTGGCGTGGTTAACTCTGATTCAGGGGCAAATGAGGAGGGCGCAAAATGGGAGGCAGAACTCAAAATCATGCTAAGCTGCGTCAGGTGACAGCAGCTAACCTGCCACAGATCAAGTAACGCGATACTGAATCAAAAGGTGTTCATGCTCACGTTCTGAACGGTGATTTGCTTCGCTCTCCCTCCCGCTGCTGCGGACTGCTGTGCATCATAAACAAGCGAGCCACAAATAGATTTCACTTGATAGTATGTTTCTTTAATAGGTGCAGCAGAATGACAGCACACCACACATGGAACATTCCATGTGATGTTGGAGTGACCTTGCTTTATACTCCATGCATGGCTTGAATTCGAGATATCAGCGAGGCCATATGCTGAACACTCAGAGAAAATGGAGCAGCCTCTGTTTGCAAGTTTCACTAATTTCTCTTATGTGTGGACACAGTTGACAAATTTATGTATAAATCTCAGTCTGCACAATTTAAATGTAACTGCGTGGTCTGGCCATTAGTTTACATCAAAAAGATAAAGCCCTATACTGGCTTTCTCTCGCTGTAAATGTGTCGGATGGCAGCGTAACTCAGATACGAATTCAACATCAGTAGATCCACTGTAGGACGCTGCATGTTGCTGCTATGATCATATACGAGGAGAAAATAAACACTTCTGTGCCTCCGGAGCGAGTCTGCCTCTGAGGAGCGACACGTTCAAATCCTTAAACATCAACATTGTACTTGTTGTCATTAGTTCTCAAATAACCTGCTGGCATGAGAACCTCTAGATGTATTGGTGCTGACATACAGATCATTATAGCAGCAAGTGGGCGGTGTGCATAAGGTATTTCCATTTCAGAGAATTCCCAGTTTGAGAAATGTTACAGCATATTTCAGAAGTTAATCGCACATTTATTCCATCGCTGTATTTGAAAGTTTGTACCAATTACATGCTGTATTTTGTTTATGTGAAATGATCATAGTTTTGTGCATTTCCATGTAGACCAGCATCGATATTAAACTGTGATTTACACTTTTCTTGCCGTTGGTAACCATGGAGATGTGGCATCTGTTGCTGCTGCATGTTGATTTCTAGGCTAGAGTGGGAAATGATATTTCTCCCATGGAAACACAGGAGGTTTTATTTACACAATCACAGGGGACGGCTGGGGGTCAGGAGGTAAAGAGCCACTAACCAGAGGCTCGGCGGCTCGATCCCCCGGCTCCTCCAGTCTGCATTCCACAGTGTCCTTGGGCAAGATACTGAACCCCAAAACTCCATTTTTATATGTCAGTCTGTGATGGAGGCCTAATGACAGGCTGCGAGGAGCCTTAACATGTGGTTTTATTCCATCTGGCTGAATACAAAAGGTTTAAGATTTTAAAAAAATGAAAAGACTGAAGAGCATTTGGAGGTAACGCTCACAGTGCGGCCTGTGGTGCACGTCTCTATTTAGGAAGGAGCCTCTTTTCTGTGTCAGGTGTTGAAATGCCCTTGTCACATTAAGTGGCAGATCTCAGGACACTTAACATTCCTCCCCACCCCCTCGGCAGATGCAGTGAGCTTTTAATGACATTGTCTGCTTCCTGTCAAGTCAGCTGGGGGCTGATATGAGGAAAGTCAGGTGTGGAAGGACGGCGGGAAGAGAATGTCTGGAAAGGGGCAGGACAGGAAATCTGCCGGGCTCTGAGCTGTGAGCGCTCACACCTGCAGTACATGGAGGAAGGGAGGCTGAGGCACGCTGCACTGCACTCCACTGAACACACACCTCACCGTGAAAATCTTTTTCTTTCCTCCTTTCTCTGTAATGTTACCTCTGTGTTCTTTTAACTGGGCTCAAAGGAATTATTCCATTGCATGATTGAATGGTTTATGGAAATGTCCAAAGGGAAAATATAAAAAATCTTTTCATCTTAGATATGAAAAGGAGAAAACGTTCAGATAGGATGGTACTTAAATAGAAAATTGCCAAGACAGACAGAAAGGTTTAGGGTTGAACAGAGTGCATGTGTGTGTGTGTGTGTGTGTTTGAATACATACTTGCACAAGGCGCCTGCTAAACAATTCAGGTGTGCTTTGCTTGCTTAAACTCTGGTCATCTTCAATTCATATGAATCTGCTTCCCTCGGGCACTTCTCTCACCTCTTTCTGTCATCTCCTCTTCTCTTTAATTTCCCCTCGCTGGTCATTGTTCACACAGAATTTTCTACCGGCTCGGAAAATGTCCTGCCAAGGTGCGTCAGGAACCCGAGATGGGAGGGATGACAGATGAGAGAGGAGCTGAGAATCCCTCACATACAAGAGCTGACATGTCTCTGCAGGTAAGTGAGACCCCCCCCCCCCTCCATGACCACATGTGGATACTGATGATTACAAGGCTGCACCTATGGGCTGCACTGAGATAGTGCCTCACTGTAGAACTGTGTCCTCATATGTAGCTGTTGAGAAAATTGAGAATGACGTGTTTAGTATTCATCAACGTAATGCCGAGATCATTGCCTGCCTGTTGACGGCACTTAGCACATTCGTTTTGTTTCAGGGGGTTTCTGGTCTCTGGTCTCGCTTTACCTGCCTTTGTTAGGCGAGGTGCGTGTGAGACCTGTAAATCTGAAATAATAAGGGTTTTCTTGCCACTTGAGTGCAGCAGAAATGAGCTAATGCTGACGGGATTAATGATCGTGCAGTAAAATATCCACCTGTAGACGCTACATCATTATGAAACTGGTTCATGTCTTTGTTTGGACACTGTGTAAAAATACAAAACATACACATCCTACACATCAGATTGCTGAATGTATTTGTATTTTTTAAAGCTTTTTTAAAAAATCATTTTTTTACCATTTTACAATGCACAGTATAAACTGCATTAGAGATTTGAAATAAGCAAAAAGATTTTGAATCAGTGCGTCACTTGGTTGTGACCTCATTTCTTTCTGTCTCTATTATTTACAAGAAATATTAACACATTTGCTGGATGGAATCTGAACCATCAATCTTAAAAATATGAGATTATGTTGTTTTTCTTTTGACTCAGCGAGACGTTAATCTTTCTGATGATCGTTTCCGTCCTGACAAGGATCAGCATCGACGAATAGGAATTTAAAATTGATGCTGAAGGGAAGGAAAAGTCAGGCTGATGAGGAAAAACCCATTAGTGACATGAGGTGAACGGAGTCCCAGTCGGATGGAGGGTTAATTGGGAAAGACACGTTACCTTGCTGAGTTTAATATTGCTTTTTCAGATTGCGTAGATACGCACAACCTGACAGTGTCTTCTGTGGGAGACAGTAAGAATCTCAAGTGGTGCGCTGCTAAGTAACAAATCCGGCTTCTTCACCTTCCTTGTTTTCACTTTCTCCGCAGAATGTGTCAGAAATTTCTCATGAGGGGATGAATGTTGAGAGGATTATAATTAGACATTTACCCACATGAGACTGTAAAGCTTCTTGACTCATTCTCCATTTGACTTGGATAGAGAATCCCATGTAGAGGATTGTATACAGTCTAAATTAAAGATGTAGAGAGTGATTAGAGAGCATCAGGAAATGTACTAAAACTCTGGTGATTTAGCAAGTGATTAGATATTAGATATGCTTTGGGTGCTGATGCTCATCGTGGCCAATCAGGTGTGTAATCGATTGAATCCCAACAAATCTTTGGATCAGGATTAATCCGATGGGGGAAAGTTAATTTGGACGGGGAAAACTAAAATAATATTCTTCACTGAGCACAACACGTTGATGAGAACGCAGGCAATTTAATATCTGCATCTGTAGAGACAGAGTGTTTCCCTAGGTTCTAACATGATGGAGACCCCTCAGGTAAATGACACACATGGTTTAGAGTTGTGCTGAGTCAGGAGAGTGAGAACAATTATTACAATGATCATTACTCATTAAAGGGCTTTATGTGAGAACACAATGATCTCTGCAGGGGACTCTATACATAATGTTCTGCCTCCTACAGGCTCGACTCTCACGCCACCTGAATGTTCCGGACATGCGTCTCACTCAGACAATCTCCTGCTAAGTTCTTTATACGTGAAAGGCAGACAAGTTAAAAATGACTTAACCCGAGTGGAAATCACAAGAACAGTACACACACATCATAATACAGTGTGGTTAACATAGTTTCTGTTTACCACATTTAAATATATTTACCAACCCTCAGCAATTCTTAGTAAAAGTAGATCTTTTTACTTTTGACTTTTAGTCAAAATTCGAGTAAAACTGGCCAAAATCTGTTCTGGTTGTTATTGTCACTTTTGACAGCAGCTGCTGGTGACAGGTGCTTAAACCAACTGTTGACTTTTCACTATGGAAATTTGAAGTGTCATGAATGAATAAGCGCTGCGCTTTCAGACTCGATAATTTTGTCCAAAAGGTAGAAGTTCGGTTAAAACTTCATCCCAGTTTAGTTGTGGCGCTCTAGTGTTGGGACGTGACAGTGATGTGTCATTATGTCCATAAAGTCCAATCAGCGTGCTTGTTGAAAAAATATATTACGCAGATTGAATGTTTAAATTTGCATCCTCTGAAAAAAATCTAACATCCAGATGGAAGAACTGTGACAAACAATTTCAGATCTCTGCCACCTTAAATCAAATTTTATCAATAGTTTTTTCCTCTCAGATGTTTATTTTCATGTACTTAAAAGCTTGACTTACAAGTTTGGACTCAAGCGTGCTTGTTCTCTTCCATGGTGCTATCACACGGACAAAGCCTTTCTAAATTCGGATTCTCTGCTACTACACGTGTTCACGTTACTATGTGGGTAAGAAACATAAATGAACGTGACAGCAGGGATTCCAAAATCATTAACATTTAATCCTGGAGCGGTGAAATTTGAGTTTCAAAGTGCGTTATCACAGACTGCACGCGTGATGTTTCAAACATAACCTATGCACGCAGACGACCGCCTCCGCCAGACGAGACGGAGGAGAAGAGTTGAAGACGAGCCGAAAGAGAAAAAGGACATCTGGGTAAAATATGTTTTTGCTGTTCCTTTCATGCATAATCAGTGGAGCTGTCTCTCTGTGCTGCAGCACTTTACACGAGCTGCGTTAGTGGGAGATTCTAGTTTGACGAATGCAACATCTACATCTACCATTCACCCTCTCATCAAGTGAGCAGTACAGTTTGTATGTTTACACATCTGCTCCGTCAGTCTTTATTAACTCAAATGCAACCGCAGCTCAAGGTTACAAAGCTTTACTGCCATCACATACTCAGCTGCCCCAGTGGAGGAAGTAGAGCTTACAACTACGTAATAGTCTTCGCCACAATGGTGAGTTGATGAGTCATCAGGTAATTTACTGCCTGACCCTCAGGTTTGATCAAAAGTGGAGGAAGTGAAGTGAACGTTTCAGCAGCTGAATCCAGTTGGTTTGGTTTCAATATACAACCTGTGTACGATTGAGCTTTTCTGAACAGGAAACAGACAACATGGCAAGTAATTCTCATACATCTCTCAACACCCTTAATAGTATAAATAACATGTAATCACCCCCACCAAAGATCTTCATGGATCTTTATGAAAACCAGGCATATTCAGGGGATTGACATCTATGAATGTGTGAAACATGGTGCGGCTTCATTGAACGTGAGTGGACTGTTGGGCCTAGGCAGAGGTATCTCTAGCCACTCTAGTTATGAATGAAAATACCGGGGGTTTGTACTGTAGAAGAGACACAAGTCATAATTTAGCAGTGATATCATGAACTTACGCATTTGTTTGGGTGTTTTTGTGCCTTTTCCTGATTTTCCGTCTTGGGCCCTCTACTTCATGAAGTCGTCTGATCAAAACCTCAGAGATCATAAAAACTGCAACAACTGCAGTGTTGGAAGTTGGGAACAGTGTTACATGCACATTGTCAAAGTAGTTTACACCTTGCGTAGTTTCAAGTCATTAGGGTGACAGCTAAATGGATGACCAGTGTTCTTGCTGCACTGCTAAGTGTGTGAGAGGTTCGGCAGAAGAGAAAGCGTAGATAACTCTGCGAGAGCAGAGGAAGGCAGAGACTCATCAGTTCTACGTTTCTGACGTCAATGTTGTTTGCTCTTTTACTCTAATGATGTCGACTGCCTAAGCTCCGTCTTGACTGTGGCAAGAATCTTATAATAATCTTTTATCCGCTTAAAAGAGGAGAAACCTCAGAGTTCCTAAAATAGATCACCATTCATACCAGGTAAGATTATCCACGACCACTTGACAAAGAGGAAAAACAGAGAGATTTTGAGGCAAGTTGCTGAAAGGAGGGGAAAGGAAATCGTAGAGGCCCCTGAGGTCCTTAGTTCACCTTTCGTATGATGTAAATCGACTCTCCTCAGAGTACAAGAAAAAAATTCAGTTTAATAAAATGTTGAAGTGAGAGAAAATCTTATAAGTATAATCTCTCCGGCAAAGTCTTCTCCCTCAATATTTGATCTTTGGTCTTTTGTCGTATTTCAAAGTATCACATTTTCAAGGTTAACTCCAATTTGTGTCGGTGGAGAGTCTCTGAAGGTCTGCGGCAGCAGAAGCACATTGTCAGTGGTATAAGAGCTTTTCTGACGGCTGACAGGACTGTTGAGAACACACGCTGTTCTCAGCTTCTCGTTTCCTCCTCATCGGACAAGAACTGTTGAGGGAGCACGAGAAACGAGCTTGTGACACAACCACAGAGTTGGAAGTGTCTCCTTTTCAAACGACAAATCGAAGCTTACGAATGAAATTAACAGCTGGACAGATGTCAGTGTGATAAGAACTGCCTAAAAGTTTGTTTAACATACTCAGATTTACTTTAGCTTTGTCAGTGTCCTGTCTGCATACATGGAGGCAGCAGAGGGCAATCAAGATGGTTTGGCTTCAATATTTGGGGAGCTGTCATGCCGTCCATCCTTATGTACAGTCTGTTACTCCACGATCGCTCAATGCAGACGTACATCTTGGAATACAAGTAGCTCTAGTTCTGAATCAATACCATAAATCTACCATTTGTGGAAGTATTCACATTTTCTATTTTATTTTCCAGACCATGGACGCACTCAGAGACACCCCCCCCCCAGGTATGAGCAATCAGAGTGGACTTTCATTGTCATGGTAACGAAAAAGCTCAATGGTTTGGTGAAACTCATGTTCTGGGTTATTGTTAGAGGACGGTCATCATCATGGCAACATTATTATTGTAGTATAGCATTTTAGGTAAAAGAGAAATTCAGAGAGTGAGAGTGGTCCTGATGTGTTTTCTCAGCCCAGCAGTGCACTTATATATAAGATGTGATGATGTATACTGGCTGTTCACCTAAAGATAGATAGTGAGGAAAGAGGAGAAGAGACTGTTACTCATCAATTTTACATTGGTTCACCCACTTCATGGGTTGTGTTCAAATCTTATCTATTCGTGGTGTTTGGCAGCTGACCCTCAAACCTGCAGTTGCCAACACCTGAGTGCATTTTCAACAGTAAACCAGCAATTCAGAGCAAATGACCACATAGCTTAGTGCTGAGACGATGCATACATCTGCTGATGATAAGCTGAGGCAAATATCAAGGCTGCTCAAAGAGATGATTCATGCCGTATTGATCTAAATAAAAACACAAGGCCGCCTCGTCAATAGCAGAGATACACATTCAGAAATCTAAAGCAGCGTGGCTCACTTTTCAAAATCCTCTGCAATCATGTCAAGAATCTGTTTTGTTGGGTAAGAATACGATAACCTAACGTTTCGGTCATTATACGAACAGAGAGATGTATGTAAGGTTGTTTTCACTGCAGAACATGAAAGTGCTGCCTTTCCATACATCAGAGAACTACAGTTTAAATTACTGCATCAGATGTAAATGTATGATTCAGCTTTTATCTTTTCAATGTGTTCCATCCTAGATACAACGAAACTTGTTTCCTCATACTCAAATGTTAAGGTGAACCAGACTTGAAAGCAAGTATGATGCGACCGTCACCCCCACGAAGAGGCATTCACTTGGGACTGGACGGGAAGTTTGTCAGAGCGTGTCCATCAGGTGGTGCCGGAGAATGCTTGCTGATCATATCTCACTATTCAGCTACGAGGTCTGGAGTTGGCTGGAGCAACTGTGCTCGGGCTCTAATAAAACAATAGTATTATTTTTTCTTTAAAATGTCCCAATAAAGATGGGTAGTACGAATGGGTTAAGGGATTTGAGGTTTCAGGGGTTAAATCAACCATTTCTTATTCTTGTTTTTTGTTTTTCTTATTGTGGCGTTAATGTTCTCGTTACGTTGTCTCCTCCTTGTCCTCCACATTGTCTTCCTGTTTGTCTTGAGGGTAGTCCTCCCCATCATCAGTTGCCGGCTCCTCCTCCTGGCGTTCAGCAGTGCCAACCTTCTGTTTATCATTATTCGTGACAAACATCTTGCAAAATGAAAAAATCATTGTTAAACATGAACCAAAAAAACAAAACTCAACCATTCAGAAACCAGCTTAGTGTTATCCTGTGGTAAAAGGATCAGCCGAGGAATCTTACTGAGTCTTTGTCCATAGGAAGATCCGCTTTTGCTCTTTTCTCCTTCTGTTGTGCTCTCCTCTTTCTAATTCTCGGGCATTGGTTGCTGAGCCGAGTGGGAAGAGGAGGAAGAGGAAAGGCTCATCTAATTTTATCGCATTTATCACATGGGGCGGCTGAGGGGCTGAGCGGGGCAAAGCGGCTGTCCTCCAACCAGAAGGTTGGCAGCTCGAATGCCAGCCCATGCTAAAGTGTCCTCTGGCAAGATGCTGAACCTTGAATGGCTCCTCATAGATGTTGAATACTGGAGTAGAAGTCGCTTTGGACAATGCTATATGGCCTAGAAAGGTCGGTTTCACACACCAACACTGTAGGGGCCAGTAATGCACCTTGAAGTTGGTTCCACTAATAAACTAAATGTTTTTATGAATCTGAAATAAAAGCTTAATATTTTAAGTATTAGATGAAGGAAGAAAAGCAGACATGTACTTAGTGAGCTTAGTGAAATAATATTAAATCTGTATATTGTAAATATACCACTGTCGGTGCTCGGGCCCTCATTATCTCTGAGATAGACTTGGACTTGAATCAGCTGCAGCAGGGTGCACACAGCACAAAACCAAACATAGAGACAGAGTACAACTTACTTCTATTTACTCTCCAGCTGTAATAAACTCTCAAACAGCGTGTGCTTGAGGTACAAAAGTAGAGCGGCCTATTAGCGTTATCTCTGCTAAATTTGCCCACCGTGAGACAGCGCAGGGAAATCAAACCTGGAATCCGTTGGAGTTGGGTTTTGGCAGGATTCGGTTGTTCATTAATTACATTTTGTAATGAGTATTTTGTAGTTTACTTTGTTGGGATAATGGCTGTTCATTTCATGGCAACACGAAAAATAAGCATCCCAGGAACATTTAATCAAGCTTTCAGGCTTTTGAAAATAAGTTTTTTCTTTCTCCTTGAAACATGGAGGCCCAGGGAATATCTATTAGCTCTTTAATTGATTGCAAGCTAACAGTCAGAGTCACATCTCAATCTTTCTGCTGTTCTCTCGCTGTGCTCTCTTCCATCAGGGCTCGTTGGTGTGTACAGTGGGTCATAACATGCATAGTGAGGGCTGGTTTTGTCAAGGTTGAAGAGCAATGATTTCATCATTAGAGCGAGGAGCTTTGAAATAAGACCAGTGAGTTCACAAGGTCACACACAAAATGAGGAGTCGTGCATGCAAGTGTTTCTGCGAAAAGGAAAGACTAATGCTGCAGATGCATTCACAGAGGAGAAAGAATCATACAGGAAATATATTTAACAGCACTGACAAAACAGTGTATATTAATGTCAGTGGCTGAAAAACTGCTGTAGAATATCCATATGGCATGAAAACTGTTTCAATCCTTGTTGCATTGTTTTTTGTAGCTGTTGCCCATTGAGCATTTAGGTGAAAATTCATCCAGGCAGGGAAAGGAAACGTGCGAGAGCACAAAGTGACGAATGTGAGGGAAAGAAAAGGGGAGAGGGTGTGAGATGAGGCAGAGAAAGCTGGACAAAGGTAAGAGTTGAACAAGGAGGCAGAAATAAAGGGCAAGAAAGGAAAAGAAAAGAGCTGACTGTATTTATTTATTATGTTAGTCCCTCAGAGAGAGAGAGACCTGATACACACCCAGAGACTCATATCTCTTTAGAGGCTGTAAACCTTTCCCTTTCAAATTGTCACAGATGTTGGCCTTTTGCACTTTCATAATTCTTTATTTAGTTCAAATGTGCATGCATCGTAGTATTTGTTGTCGTTATTGTATATCGAAAGCTAGTACTAATATTATTTAGCCTGTAATCCCACCTCCACACACCCTTCAAAAACCGTGGAACTGAGGAAATGCTAAAATCCGTTGTGAATCGTAAATCTGATCATTTTGCAACGAGGATTTACCAAAGGCAGGTAAACAGAGATAAAGATAAAGTGATGGTAAAAGAAAACATATAAACTCAGGACCTTTAAGTTTTACTGCAGGGACAAAATGAAAAGATCTCCTTAAAAAAAACGAACTATAAGCGAGGTGTCCGCTCAAGCTGGGAAATAAAATTAAATATTTAGTGCGTAAAGCTGAGAGACGATAAGGCCGCTCAGTCACTGCAGACTTGAAATATCAGTGATTTAATAATTAAATATTTTCCTCAGCAAACTGTGACACGCTCTATTTTTCAGTCTGGGCAGGCAGACTGTCAATCTGTAGGTAGACTTCAGCATGAACATGAGATATGTCACAGTTGTGTTTATGTCACAGTCAACAAGAGTCAGTGAAGTATTTATTTCCAGTCGCTGTGTCTGCCATCTCTTGTTTCTTATTAGTTTATCGTTTTGTATGCACGATGAGCTGATGCTGCACTTCAAAGTGTTTCTAAACACTTTGTCGAAGATTTCTGTGAAATGAAATATTAATGGAATGCTAATCTCACTTTGTTTTAGGAAAATTTGCCGCTTTGAAAATTGTAGCTCTGCTGCAGGTTCTGATTATGATCTTCAGTTGTACTGTGGTGGAAATTTATCTCGAGATGTGAAATAAAGAGTTTCTCCGTTTCTCAGAGTTGTCTCTGGGTCTTCAATAGAGCTCTGCAGAGGGTTTCACACTCAGCATGAACGCTCAGAGTGGAACCTCGAATAGTGAAAGAAGAAGGTTTTTATACAGTGTGATAAACAGGAAACATAAGAGACAGCAACACTGAAGCCACCTGTAGTCTGGTTGACAGGAAAACGTTTGCTCTTGCTTCTGCAAGAAACCGGACGTTAGCTAAAAGCACAGATAAGGGCCAACAAGAGGATCCTGAATTTTGAGGTTGCATCAGTGTCCTGTTGTACGGCAGGGCTATGAAAGCCATGTGGCCCGCTCAGTAGATCCGATGTCATTTGCTCTGTGCCTTTTTTTGAACTAAACTAAATACCTACTCTCATATATGCAGCAGTGTCAGAAGCTGTCGTATTTGAGAAACTACATAAATTGTGGTTGCAATAAAAGTGAGAAAATCCTTTCCAGGGTCATGGGGCATCAACCTTCATTAAGCAGCCGACATTGTGTCTAGCATCTAGACTGATGCTCACATGAACCATTTATCATTTCGAACCCGCCTGACCGCGACGTGTTGTAAGAGGAGGTAAAAACTAGCGCAAGAACACAGGAGAACGTGCAGCCTCCATGCCGTTCACCTGACGTAGCTTAAAGTCTTTAAACTTTCATTTGATGTTGTCTAATCAAGGTAATTTGGCTAATACATCACATCTCTCTGCAGGGCAGGAGATCTTTTACACTGAAAGACTGTGTGCCTCACTGGTGCAGCGTTGGTGCACAGCGTGATGCAAATGTGAGCCTCTAACAGGTCAGCGACCCAGTTCCAGACGAGAGGAGCTGGGCTGGTCGCTGATGCAGGGCAGCGCGAGGTCTGCTGCAAAGTGGTATAGTTTCTGCCCTGAGGACATGGATCACCAGGAGACTGATCCATGACCGAATCAAACTCCTCCCAGGACTTGGGGAAGAGACTGTCACGTCCGTGAATCTACAGAGAGATGGATGGTGAACTTTTTTTGACCATCCAGACAATTTATTCTTTTTACAAATTTCATACATAGTTTACGTTTCTTGTCACGCTGTTGTCTCCTGACAGTCGTTAATTAGCAAGCTCTGTTTACCATAATAAATAATTAGCTAGTGAAGTGTTACAGCTGCAATTATGGAGAATACTGACGGACTTGCCAAATCTACCTAATCTATCAGAGGTAATCAGTATGAGGCAGATTAATATATTTCAATAAATACAGTATATACTCTGTAGCCTGTATTAGTTTGTCATTTAACAATTCATCTTTAATTGTCCAACAAACACGCTTGTCCCTCGTTCATTGCAAATGTCTTTTGAAAAGGACTGTGTGTAAAACAATGACACTTGGATGGAATTAAAAATTGATCCGTTCAAAGCGTATTTCAGGAACTTGAAACCAACGTTTACTTTTCATGTGAAGTGCAGATGTGGTTACTTTGTATATTGCAGTACACAATGTTCACAATAAACCACTTATTAAACCAAGGCCACAAACAAGAAAACTCTACTGACTGCAGTCAGTTTCCACCTGAGGCCCATCAAACACAGTCCACCTCTCAGCCCGTCTCGCAGACTGAAAAGAATTTGTTCCTGTGTTGAACATTTTGAGGCAAGGTCAGAAGAACTTGAAAACAAGTGCTCAACAAGGGGTTGGTACAATGGATTGACTGTGCTCGTAACAAAGCCTCAGAGAGGTCTCGAGAATATCTAATGCAGCCTTCGACTAAGTCTAATAAAAATCATTCATGTGCATTTATTTTGCAGTTGTCACTTTTGTCAGGTCAAATCAGATTCACAGGACTGAAACACCGGTGTTTTGGCCCCCGATGAAAGTCAGGAAGGAATATTTTCTACGCCGCCTGCACTTTGCATACAAACAAAACCTCAAAGGGCTTTTGAGATTTATCAGATTTGCAACGATTCAGTTCGTAGGGATATTTGTTGCATAAAGGAACTGAAAAACTACATTCAAGTCTGACGTTTGGTTGGAAATGCATCACCACTGGCACTTGTAGAATTATTTATATGGTTGAATGCCCCTGTGGCTGCATGTAGCGTGTGTGTGTGTGTGTACACAGGAAAAACAAGGCCACAACCATCTTTAGTAGTAGTATATGTGCATATAAGCAAAATAAATGTTTTTCGGAATTTCCAATTTACATGTTTTCACTCCTTCCTTTAAACTCTCTTCTTTGGCCAAAACATCAACACGTGAAGTTGTCGCCTCTTGGATCTTCAGAGAAAAGACCACGAGGCAATAATCCAGAACTCAGAATATAAAGTGCACCTTTTTCTTTTTCCAGACAAAAACTTAATTCCCCAAAGTGAGGTCGCAACATGGGCTCACAGCTTTTGAAAAAGAAAAGTGTTTTTGAATAAATGAATAATTTTCTCCACATTATAAACCAGCTTTTGATTGTGATTAATGTGTGTGTGTATCAGGTCGATGCAGGAGGTGTAAAGAACTGAATGGAGACAGGGAAGAGATACTATTGATTTATTGGACATGTTTTCTTGGCTTCTACATGAAAGACTTAATTAGGATGTGTATGAAATAGATTAAGAAAACATGTGAGGAAATGCAGTGACTGGGTGACAGATATAAGTGGCAAGCCTGATTATTCAGTGAGTGTAATTACTGTATACTGACTCTGACTCATTACCCCATTTGCCCTAATGAAGCCATACGCTGAAACTCGAGCTTGAATCAAGGTCTGTGCTGTTGTGTAATCATGTCTTCAGGAAGAACAAAAATACACAATAGACCACGCTATTATCATACAGTACCGGTGACAATTAGCAAGTAAAACAATGAAAAGATTATTTTGAAGGTCAGCCCCATGGTTTATTTACTATTCACGAGTCCACATCAGTGCAGCATCTCTCTTACGAGGATTCATCAGGGAGGGAATGGTTCACACAACAGGAAGAGATAATGAATTCCCCAAGCCAGATTTCTGTTTTCAGCATTATTCAAATATAGGCTCAGTGTGGGTCATGAAATACATTTACTTTAAAATTCATCGTAATCATCCATATTTATCTTCCCATTCACCTCTGCTTTTATAGACCCTGCACACCTGGAGGGGGGGAAAAAACTCTTCAAAAGATTGCACTGTACATAAGAGATGGCAGCTCCGCCAAAAGTGAAGCCGAATCGTCAGGATCGCCCCCTGGTGGTTGACTGCAGTATAGGTCATATGTGCATGAGGATCAAACAAAGAATAATAAGGTTTACGTTCAACACAGACATAGATTGCGTACGAACAAATGGGGCATATGGTGACAGGCCTCTTCTGGCAAACAGGAGTAATCGGAACGTAGAGTGGTGCATGTGGTAAATGGTGAATACGGCCCAAACTAACACAAACTAAAAAATGCAGGCACGTGTGGTTCACCCTGGCAGAGAACTTGTTAATAAACAAGATGAACAGGTTCGAGGTTTGAGTCCCGCGAGGAGTGGGGAGTCAACTCCTCCTCTTCCTGTTCGCTTCATTCACCACAGCGGGCAGCCGGATGTACCGTAAAACCCCGTGTAAAAGAGCATCTCTCTAACTCGTCGGGTTTTAAAACCTGTAGCATGTGAAGCTAAATCACACTGAGACATAAAGTTTTTTAATTTTTTTCCTGCCGACAAAACTTTAATTGTACTTCGCGTTTCCCTGCACCGCCCGACACGCGTCACGCTTCCGGGACGCCCCGCGCTGTTTAAACAGGCGCACCTTTGCCTTACGTCGGCACGTGACGTCACCGCGCCGTAATTCAAATTTCCGGAAGCGAAAGCGTCCGAAGCCCGAAAGAGTTGGAGGAGGAGGAGAACAGGTTGTTTGTGTTTTCTCTGCTTTTCTTCAACTCGTCGCTTCCGTAAGTCACCAACATGTTTCTTCTTCTTCTTCTTCTTCTTCTTCTTCTTCTTCACGTGAACTGTCTGTTGTTTCAAAACTCGATCGTTTAGATAAAGTTACGTCGGTTTATGTTTGACAACAACTGAGGGGGAGGAAACTGCTGCTGCAGCGTCACTGAGCTCAATTCTCTTTATGTTATAAAACTATGAAACTGTTTTAATATTCCACTCCGGGTGTGTAGGAGTGTGTGAATACAAACATATAAATATATATTTATATAGCCTTATGTTGTATTATTTATATTGTATTGATTATTACACATATTTGTACATTATATTACAATATAGAGCACATGTAAACATAATTATAGGAAGCTTTGTAAGTATACGACAATTATTCATTTATGGAGAAGGGATGAGAATTAATAAGTTTGTATTTAATCTAACTCCTTTTTGAATACGTGGATTTAATGTGTTTGATTATTGTTTTCCTCATCACTGTTTGTACATTATATTTTTCCTGAATTTTTATTTTACATCTGGATCACAAGAGTGTGGATTATGTGTGAGTGAAGTTAATGAGTAAATTAGATTACTCAAACTAATTTACACTGGATTTGAAGACTGGTTTTAGTAGTAAATCTGTTTGAACCTGTAAAACATTTGAATGTAAAGATAATATTAAGTTATATTGCTATTGATGGAAATTATATTGTGATTGTGTTTTATTGCCCAGCCAGCCCTAATTAATACTGTATGAAATTAAATACCTGTACAAGGTTTCACTGTCAAATTTCCTGTCTTCCCAGAGTCTTCCAGATCAAAGCCTCTAGACCACAACAGCAGCCATGACGTCGAAAGGGAAAGAGACCATTGTCAGCAGGCTGGGTTTCAAATCCAGCAGCTCCGTGTCCAAGGCTGAGGCAGAGCTGGAGAAAGTCAGGAAGGAGAACGCTCACCTGAGGAGGAAGATGGATGAACTGGCCAAACGACAGATCAGACCACCAGACTCAGACAAGAGCAAGCTGCTGGAGGTAAAGTGTTTTTTTAGTCGGTTGCACTGAGGGATTTCAGGTTACAGTTGCAGATTCCCTGCATGTCTCCATGTCTTCTTACATTTTTGTGTGTTCTTATGTTTGTTTGGTGTCCCGTGTTGCTTATGTCAGAGGATTCTTAACCTTGAGACGCTGCGGGAGAGGAACAACCAGCAGTTGCTGGTTAAAGAACAGGAAATGGAAACTTTGAGACAGCAGCTGTCAGCCAGAGGAGGAGAGGTATGTATGCATGACACATATTTTCAGAAATATGGTTTTGAACATTTAAGATAGTTCTGTATTTACATATAAGCATTTGAAAATGCCTCTGTACACATGGACGCATAGATACACACACTGGACACCCAGGGGCTGCACTGTTCCACCCAGGCTGAGCAGATACACCTACAGCTGGGCAGAGTAATCTCTTTGTTGCACTCTTGGCATTGTATTGGTGGCATATGTATTGCCAGCAGCAGACAACTGTCAGAAGGGAATATCGTCCTAGAATTCCACTGAGCTGCCACAAAAAACAGTTGGGGGGGGAAATGGCTTCCTTCTATGCCGTTTTGACAGCAGCTCAGCTAAGTGAAGTTTAGACAGTCGGCAAAAACTGCATGCCAACACATGGTGAGTGTGCTGTTCACTTGATATTTATAAACTGAGCATCTTCCTCTGCAGTCCCTCTCTGTTTGTATTTGTATTCAAGTCTTTACTTACGTTACTGTTGGACTGACACTGATGTGACTTGTTATGCTGAAGGAGAAATATGTTTTTTTTGTCCAGGGTTGCTGTCAAACCTCTTTTCTATTGAGGCACAAATTATTTTTTACTAGAGGCTGGTCAGAATGGCATCAGTCTAAAATTGGTAAATGGAATATCAGCTAATTGTTGCCCTGGACATTGAGAGGATGTGATGTGTTACTTAAGCCTCAAGGGCTCTCTTAATCGAAACAATGTCGTAAAGCAGCGTGGAATCCTGGGAGTTGTTAATCACACTCACAGATGAGGTCATGTATAAAAGTTTCATTCACGTTTAAGCAGCGATGGTAACGAATAATCGCGATCTATTATGATTGATTAATAAAAAAACGTGAATGGAAAAAACAGCAGACTCGCTAACTGGTTTTTCCTTCCTCTCACATCGCTTGACCCAGAAGTTATAGCAGATCTGGTCAAACCCGCTGGTGAAATAAATACGACAACTAAAACTCGACCAAAATTAAATATCCTGTTACCTTGAATATAATTGTGGATTGCCCATGGTTAGAATACTGTTGGAAAGATTTTGTAGAATCTAAGTACATGAATAACCAAAACGTATTTTTTTTAGATATTTTAATAAAGAACTTTTACATATTTTATGTTTATCTGTCATCAGCAATGCTGTTAAAACAATAGCTGCTAGTTGCCAATGGTAATGTCTTTTGCATGAAGCGGATAATTGCTTCGGAAAGAGCAAATGCCTGTAGAAAACTGTCTCTGCTTAAACATAACCATGTGGGCATGGTTGTATCGGAGGAGGTTAGTGAAGATGTCATTTGTTGAATTTTGCTTTTGTGTTTCAGGTGGTAGCATCACTGCAGGCCCAGCTGGAGCAGCGGAGGAAGGAGGCAGAGCAGAGAGACACGCTGTTCCAGAGCTTGTCACAGGAGACGGAGAACCTGAAAAACAAGCTGACGACTGTTTCTGCGCGGTGCCAGTCCCTGGAAACACAGGTGACGGTAGGTGGACCAATTTAGAGCCACTGTACCTGTCTAAATGTCTCCGTCGTCTTCTCCTCCATACAGCCAATTATCTTACAGCCAATCTGCACTTCTGTAATTTCTAACTTATCTTTAGTTATTAAAGAATTCCCCCGGGGATATTATAAATAATTTTTTTCACAGGCTGCTTGGTCACAAAAAAATGTGAAGGAATGGAGTAAAATCCTCAATGAGATTATTAGAAATCTTGAGGGAAAAGTTTCTCAGTTTTTTTGCAGAAATCACTGATGAGCAGAGTTGGTTGAGCGGTTATATCCCTCACTGTGACGGCATACTTCCCCCCCGGCCTGGGTTTAAATCCTGCCACAGCTTTCTGTTCTCTGCCTCCTATTGTAATACCCTTCATCTTTGATACATGTTTTTTTTATTCATTCTGCGACATATTTTTGTTGAATTATGTTTTTTGACAACTTCTATTTTAGTGATAAAGCGACTTGAGCTCGAGCGACACTGACCAACAGAAATGTGCTTTAAAGGAACAAGTAACTTCGTCAAAATTGATGCCGTATTTGCCTGGGGCCAGGTTTTTGAAAAGTTGTAGCACCTGTTCAGATCAGGAGCCAGTGCACCTATAGGATGTATGCTTGTGAATGCATACGCACTTGTTTCTTTGTCCATTAGGTGGCACTGTGGGACCTCTGATTGTGTTCCTCAGCTGCAGACGTCTCCCTCTCTCTGGAGCAGCTTCAGTAATTTCTTATTGTGAAAGCCAAAGGGACAAGTAATGCATAGCTCAGAATAAAACATTGTAAATGCAAAAACACATCGCTCACAGTGGTTTTGTGACAGACGAGAAAAACAACTTTTTTTTACAGCGTTGTACAATCACCTTCAAAATCGTCTCTTTGGTGAATTTGTAAGTCGCCGTTGACTTCCCTCGGAATGTTCGTCTTTTCTTCCTTATCGAAAGGCAGCGCTGATTCTTGGTCTTTGATGCTTGGAGCCCGGCAGGCCCTCGCCGCAAACCTAGAGAGCGGCCATTATGTCTCCTTGACTCATGGGGAGGCTTAGCTGGCTGCAACACCACCATGAGGACCTGAGGAATTTGGATAGCTGAAGACATCAGAGACCGCCCCTTCATGGATAAAAAATATTTTCTCATAAGCTCAGTTCAAGACAAATACAATCGGAACCCTTTTTAAGGACGAATCCCTTCCCTGCTCTTTTAATTAAAAAAATTTTCTCCCTTTTTTTTTACCATTTTCCATTGTCATTCAGGCGAGGCAAAGGCCAAGTAAGAAGGGAAGTTTGAAGAAAGAAAAGAGGAGATTTAAAAAACAAAACAAGAGCACCATACAGATGCAGTGTTTTTTAAAGATTCATTGTGTTGTTATTTCCTCTCAAAGGTCAGCCAGAATGCTGGAAACGCTTCCGATGAATCTAAACCTTCAGACTGTTTTCATAACTCCTGCTTTGATTTTCAAGCCACTATTAAAAAGTATGTACTGGACAGCAGAGGAATACTTTTGTACTTTTGGTCCTTTTGATGTTAGCGTCTGTCAGCTCCCACTGCGAGTAGATTTCCACATCTTTACAGTAATATTCCAGGAAGTCTCTCCACTCTTCAGCTGAGCTCCCTTTTGTATCACTATAAATAATCTGACCAACAGACCTCGACTCCATCCATCCCTCTCACTCTTCCTGGATTTAAGAAGGCTATTTGTAGGCTTAGCTTATGGGACGCATGTTGAAATCCATCTGGAAAAAGTTGACAAGCTCATGATGCTTGTCTGGTAGTGGAGGAGCTCACAGAGCCTTAGAGTGGAGATGATCGTATAGATGCCTGCTATTGTGACAGTTCTGAGTTTGCTCCAGCTTAGGTGTTGGGGGGGGATCAGACGTGTCGACCTCAGGGTCAGGGCGACGGAATTATGAGATGAACGACTGTCCTCTAAGAATGGATGTTGAGGAATCAGCCCTGCTGGGGCCATCGCCCCGGGTGAAGTGTCCCACTCTCTGATATAATAGCGCCTAGATTGATCACTCACACCAATGTTTTTCTTGCGTCATGAAAAATTAAGGAGATTAATAATTTAAAGCAGCAAACCTACAAGGGTTTTAAAGCCTGTGGCAAACCTACTGTTTTTAGTGTCTGAGATGTTTCACAGAAAACAGATGGTAAACAACAGACACAAACAACCACGTTAACATGAAGCACTTCAAAGGAAGAGCGTCCATCATTTTCCTTTAGAACAACTCGAGCTGTTCTTTGATTTTATGTCAAAACAAGTCCCAGAATATGTTGTGGAATATCACAGACTAAAAGACTTCACTTCTGTCTGTAATTACTGTCTCGAAATTCACTTAACCAGGATTCATTTGGATGCAACAATCTGTAGAATACGTTTTTTTGTTGTTGTGTTGGTGTTTTTTGAAAGAATACATGTCAGGCAGGAATGAAGTTCTGTGTATAAATTGAGTTTTATCTCAAAAGTTTGTTTTCTCCTCTCAGCAGAATGGACAGGTTCCTCCTGCCGACTTGGCTCTGGTACAAGATCAACTGAGAGATGTGAGTTCAGTTAATGATTTACTCAGTGTGTTTGTGTGTCTACACACCGACTTACTCCTGGAAAATGTTTGAGTCCAATACCATGTGCAACTGAAATACATCAGCACACAATTGAATGTATATTTGAAGCGTTTCATTCTCTTATTCGGAACCATTGGGAATTGAATCATTCTCTGAAATTCGTCATTCCGTATTTCCAAAAATATCCAGGACTCATTTTTGTCAGTATCAACAAAGCACATGCTGGGTTTTTGTTTTATGTTGAATAGAACAAAAAAGTGAAAGAATTGTCTTTTTGCAGTCATGAGGAGAAATCTGTTGTTACAAAGCGAACTCTTATTCCTGTCGTTTACAAAAACAAAAAACGTCTTTTCCTTCAGTGTCCTTGAATTGAACAGCAATCAAGTACAGTTTCTCAGTTTTTGCGTCTCACCACCAGGCTCTTGAGAAGAACCAGCAGTGGCTGATGTACGACCAGCAGAGAGAGGCCTACGTCCAGTCCGTCCTGACCCGCACGCTGGACCTGGAGAAGCAGCTCGCTCAGGCAAAGCAGCAGCAAACCAAACAAGAAGCTGGTTCTGATGGTGAAAAACGTAGGAGGCGAATTCTGACATCCTCAACCTACGATCGTTTGCTCAAAACACGACAATCTTTTCGGCCGATGACGCATTGTTGCAATATCCGCCCCCAAAAATCTCTATTGGCCGGGCTCTGAATCTAACTCTTACCATGTATCGCTGTTGTTGTTTTATTTTTATGAAAAAGGAAATGAAGGGGAATTTTCCGTGTGATTCAAAATTATATGTATAAATATATATATAATAAAAAGCAGTTGAGAAAAGATGGGATAATCCTAAAATTATCCTGGTATCAAAAATATCAGCAGCAGCAGTGAGGAACTGTGATATTTAAATTGCAGCTCTTTGTATAAATTCTGCTTTTTTGTCCTAAACTGGACATTTTGATTTCAACAAAACCCTTTTTCATAGGTTCTTTCTTGTCATCCAACACATTTTATCACAGCTTCTACAAACCCAGCAGCTGCAGAAGATGCTCAGCTGAGGAGCCAGTATGAGCAGCTGCATAAAGATCTCAAGAGCCAAAAAGATCAGGTCACCAGAGGCCATCAGGAGCTCAACATGCAGAGAGAACAGGTAAATGTTGTAGGAGAACACTTAATGACCATTTGCTGATTTCCGGGTTTAATGTCTAATATGAACCGGATCTGTTCTTATTCCTCTCTGATGCGTCTGCCGCTCAGCTCATGTACGTTTACGTTTTGCTCTACAGACACTGAAGGCCCAGGAAGAGCTGCAGTCCCAGAAGGAGCAAGTGACCAGGCTCCGGGACGAGATGCTGCTGCTGCAGAGGAGGCACGAGGACAAGAGCAGCCAGCTGTCGTCCTTCCTGAGAAAGTACGAAGACAAGAGCAAAGAGTTGGACGAGGTCAAGATGCAGCTGCAGGCAGAGCGACACAGCAACAGGTAGGCAGAGCAGCAGAGTCTGATCTGA
Organism: Paralichthys olivaceus; assembly: GCF_024713975.1. NCBI lineage: Eukaryota > Metazoa > Chordata > Actinopteri > Pleuronectiformes > Paralichthyidae > Paralichthys > Paralichthys olivaceus. The sequence goes on along the minus strand of NC_091113.1, from coordinate 5,505,005 downwards.
GAGGTGGCGCTCTGAATTATCATTTAGCTTAAAGAATTTGAATTCTCGGTTAAAATGTCAAAAAACTGTGTAATATTAAACTGACGTTGTTTAAATGTTTAAAAGCTTTTATAAACTATGCAAGTAAAAAGGATAATTCCGTATATCTATTTGGCACAAACGCCGCATGCAGACATGCAGTGTGCGAGGAAAGAAAGGTGTCGTCTGAGCTGGCAGACAGGATGAGAGTGGAACTGGAGAGTGTGGACGTCAGACTGGAGGAGGAGAGGAAGAGATCTGCTGAACTTCTACTGCAGGTAACGCTCACGCTCACTGTTGTGTTTCCACGAGTCACTCTTCTCTTAGTTTTACTTGTTTATAGAAGTCATCCGCTCGGTTATGTCAAAGTACTCGTGAGAGGAAATGGAAAAAGTCGTCTATCGATAATATTTAACTCATTAAAATGAAAGATCTGAGTAGATGTGTTTATATTTGAATTGAACCTCATACCGTGTTTATTTGAATGGAAAATTATTTAAATATTAAATTGTATTGAACTGATCATTTGGATTTTACAGGTAAATATGCTTCAGAATTCTCTTCTGAGCCAAAATGAGGAGCAGAGAAGAATCGCAGCACTGGAGCAACAGGTAACGCTTCACACGCGTCCATTTTTTAATAAATGAACCATTTTGAGTCTTTATTCCCAGTTATGATACAAGGATCCGTCATCACTGTGGTTCCAGCTATGCAAGGAAATTCACACTGATCCCACTCGTGCTAATTTATGTACAATGAGTTCTTGGCTTTCTCTCTTCTCCTCATATTTATTTGATATAAATCCTCTAAGATCCAATTCTCGGCCAAGGACTTTGAGAATGAAAAGATTGATCGTCAAAGCATGCAGCACCAGTTACATAAGGTGCTGAAGGAGCTCCGCAAGGCTCGTGATCAGATCGCCAAACTGGAGTCTGCTGTAAGTGTCACTGGAAATCACGTTCGATCTCAATTCTTGAATTCGGTCGGTTTTGACCATTTTCTGACGAGTGGACCTGACGCGTCATGTTTTCTGTTTCAGAAACAGCCTAATGCCCGTTTCTCAGAGCCCAGCTCCTACAGCAAGTTAGAGTTTGAGCGTCTAACCATTGATGACCCGACAACTCCATCTAAAGTCACCAACCTCCTGAATGAAAGTTTCCTGGAGTGTCCAAAGTGTCAGGCCTCATATCCCACCAGCCGCCACAGGGAGCTCCTCGCACACATCGACTTCTGCCTCGCCTGAACTCCCGCTGAGTCCAGATCAATGGTTTCGAGAACATGCAGTCATGCTACACTCGTTGTTTTTAATACTCCAGATCTCTACAGACACGTCTAATAAATGGGTACAAATTTAAATGGATCACAAACCTGAGAGGTCGGGAACCACTGTACTAGATCATGACATCAGTTCTAGACCTTTCAGAAGAATCTGAAATCGAATATTGAATTTGCTCCAATGTGAAAATCAAAACTGTTTCCACAGCCGCTACAGCAACTGAAGTTTTAAACTCTTATAGAAGTCCACTGACATCTGCCATCCCATTCTTTGCTTGATAAATATGATAGGTCGGATAAGGAAAAATAAATAAATAGATTTTTTTTTTTCATATTGCAACATGCGGTGACCGATCAACTCTTTTAGAAAATCTTTTTTTTTAATGTATAGTGATGTATTTAAGACCCCAGAAGGTGGTCCTTAGTAAATACACCCAAAATAAAAAGTTCATTATACTGTCATCAGGCCAAAGACTGATCATCACCCAACGTATTCCACGTGTTCACTCATATTTGTATTTTTCAGTTTTGTTTTTTTGTGAAGCTCTTATTGAATTACTTGTTCTGATTTTCAGTGTGTATTTGATCAATTATTTATTCCTGGCTTGTTTTGATAATGGAGTCTTTTTAGATAAAAGCTTTTATTTGCCTGCAGTACATTTAAGCAATGATAATTATGTATTTCTATAATATGTTCTGCATTTATGGTGGATTTTGGTTTTTTTGGATTATGTTGTATAGACGTTTACAAACCTGCCTCGTGCTGCATTGATAAACCTGCTGTAAACACACTGTCCACTCCTAGTTACACTGATCAATCCTTCTGTGTAACATGTATTATTGATAGTGGATCGGTCTGAAGACAGAAATTACCCATAAGCAGCAGTGGTCATTTGCCAAACTTGACAGTAATGAGGCGTAGGACAAAATAACAGGGAAACTTTTTCTATGCTCCATTCGCAGCTACATTTGCAGTCAATCATAACTGTGGCTTAAACTATCCATCAGGGTTTTCTGCCTTGTGTTGCCTCTTATATCTCTGGTGTTGTGCTCTAGTACAAAGTGCGGCAGTGTTTCTCTGTCTGGCGTCCGGTGGGACAATCTTCTCCGACTTTAACCACGACCAAGATCCTTCTCTCACCTCGACCACAGGGTTTGAATGACTTAAAACTAACTGCATCTGGGAGCTTGATCTGCCACATGCTGCCAGGTTGTGCACTCCTCCCTGTGTAAGTGAAGCTCGTTGCCGTCTGCACCCTGACTTTTCAAGGCTTCAGCCCTGTAAGGCTGGAATGAGATTGCATGAGTTAATTCCTTGTACTAATCTATTTAAGGCAGGGGATTAGTGAAGGTCCTCTCGGTAGGGGAAAAGGGGTTAAGGTGCCTTTATTCCTGCTGCCTAGGCAATGTGACCAAATAGACTTAGGACAGACAGACACTGCTATACTGGTTTTTTGTGTGTGTGTGTGTTGTTTTCACTTGGAAAACAAAGAATCACGTTGTTTTTGCTGGTGTTTTTTTTTTTTTCATCATGTTGCTCCAAAGTCGTTTTATGATGCACTGTACAAAAACGTGCAATAAAGACGTAGCTCTCCTTCTATCGTCTCCTCCTGTCGCAATCTCTTCTGTCACATCAGGGTCCATTTCAAAGCCAGTGGAATTTTGCTTCAATAAGAAATTGACTGAAGTAGAAATGAAATTTAAAAGAGATTTAAAAAAACAAAACCTTTTCTCTCACTTAACTTGCTTTTCTTTATACTGATTTTTTTTTTTTTTTCGTGGTGGAAAATTGGCGTCTGAGACGAAGCCTGACGATGTTGATTTTGCTTTGACTTGACTTTTGTTCTCTCTGTTCCCTTCAACATCTAGCTGATGAAACACAGTCTGGTGTTTTAATCTAGAATTAATTTGAGTTGATCTACAAAGTAAAAGAGAAAACATTTCATCAATGTCCAGGATCTCTTGGTGCCCATTAGATTCTCTGATGCTAAACAATGAAAATAATGAGCGGGTTCGTTATGAGGCTGTGCTCATACATGACTAACCCATGAATTTATGTGTTTGCCTCCTAATATTTACTATTTAGTCTTGATTTAGTCTTGATTTGTTTATTATGCACTCCAAACAACAATTACTTTTTTATTTTATTTAGAATAATAGTGTTTGTATGACAGGGTAAGGACATGGTTCAAATCCTGGTTCCTGCGTCTGCGTTGGTTTTCTCCCCCAATGTGAGTGTGAACGGTTGTTTGTCAGCTTTGCGATACTCCGCCTCCCGTCCACTCAGTCGCTCTCTCTCTGACGCTCACACTCACATCCATGCATTACTGATTTTTATTGATTCATCCCTTTGTACCTTGATTAAATTATCTTCAGAGTTCACTTCAATGAAACACTTTGATTTAGATTCCAGCGTGTTTCCTCTCTCCCTCTTGATCAGATCTCGCCTGTTGCTCAATCACACTAAAGCTAAAAACTTGTTTCACACCCTTGTTGTTGGCAATTTGTTTATTTGCACAATTATAAAAGTTTAAAAAAAAAAAACTTAAAAGAGAATTCTGCATTAACTTGAATTTTGATGTATTTTGACTGACTCCAAAGGAAACATCATGAATTCTTTATTTGCAATCCAGGAATAAGGATAAATATTTTAAGGCAATCAAAACAGTGAACGAAGCCAACACGTTATTAATGTTTTATTTCAAAAACTGGATCAAGACACAACCAAACTTCACCTATAATGCACGTGACTTAATATGTTTGCATTTAGGTTAATTAACAACCTTTGTGCTACAGGATTATTCTGTTTATAAGTGAAGCCAGTGACTCGTGAACCTTTTTTTTTGTAGTAAACACGGTGCTCACAGTCAAGAGTTTTCTCACTTTGACCAGAAAACAAGTTCCACTGGTTTCCATGACGATGGTTGTCTCACACTACACTGAATTTGCTATACAAAGAAAAAAAAAACACTCCGACATGTGAGGAATGTTGTGGATGAGACTAAAATGTTAAAGTTACTGAATTGAGGTGGAGGAGATCAGCCCGAATGGTCAAGCTTTGTTTCATTTTTTTTTTTTTTAAATATTCATTTACAGCTTCTGATTTGACATTTTAAGTTCATTCTTGGAGAAGAATAGGATTCGTCCTCTGGTGAGACACATGCAGACAGAGGAGGAGACGCTCTGGTGGGAGTGAGTCAATGACCAGCCGAGGGGCACACAGTCCCAGAGGTGGCTGCTTCAGGTAAGAAGTGTCACTGTTTGTAATAGTTCTCGCTGTTCTCGCAGTAACCTGCAGAGGAGACGAAGGAAAGAAGTTTTTCATTTGCTTATTTTGAAAATGTTCAGTCAAATCAAGTTGGAAGAGAAATCAAGTGGATTTTCTCTTAGTTTCATCAATCATTCTCTTGGTCTTTTGTCGCATTTACTCACAAAAGGCACAGATCAATAAATCATTGGACAAACAAATGAGCGCTGAGTCGGACGCCACTCACCGTTGTGCTGGACGCGTCTGTATTTGCCCAAGAGGCAGATCTCGTTCTTCTTCATGGTGACGATTTGCTGGTCCTGTGGCCTCAGGCCTTCGGGATGACGGGAGAATATGAAGGAGTAGCTGTCTTTGCAAGTGCCGTCCTCGGCCACCTCTCTGCAGGAGTAGTGGATGGCGTAGTTTTCGTAGTCGGTGTCAACCACCCAGTGTTCATCGTCTAATAGACAGGTGACATCAAAAGTCAGTGTGGGGCCACAAAAGTAAGGACTCTTACTGTATGAACGTGGCAACTTTTTTTAAAATGCTACTATGTCACTTCAGAATCTGGAAATTTAGTTTAAAGAAACCATTGAATGATCCTCAAGTAACAGTGTAAATAAATAGTATGAGCAGAACTTCAGTTTAGAAAGAGAATTCACTTAAAACACAGAAGTTTGGGTCCAAACTGGGATCTGATTTCATGCTAGGTCTTAAAATGGGCATCAAGTTATCAGGTTAAGAGTCACAGACAATCAAATGTGAGGGAGGATGATTAGATTAAATGTAAAGATCAACAAATCCCTGAAAACAATGCCCCTTAAATACCAATGACAAAAGGTCATGCTAATTTTCAACATTGGTCCCATTCGTGTTAAATGTCCCGTGACTTACTTCCACTCTGAAGGGCGGCCGCGATTCCCCAGTACCTCATCCTGAACTTGGCAGGGTCGGGGGTTTCCTCAAAGGTGGCGAACATCTGGGCGCACACTTCCCAATGGCTTGAGGTCAAAGGGAAAGAGGGACATTGTTATAAAAACGTTGGGAAACAAAATGTTTAAAAATCTTCACAATGAAAACCAGAACTCACCCGAAGATGATCACTCTGCCCAGAGCGGTGGCGGTCATTTTGCTGTCTGGTGTGATGGTAAAATTAGCCACGATGTTGTCGAGTAAGAACAAACCTTCTGGGTCCTTCTTCCCCATGGCATACCACGTCCCTGCGTACTATAACACAGACCATATCTTAGTATATTTCAAAAGCAGCGACAACCTTCAAGCCACAGTCGTATCATGTGATATACTCGACTATCTCTGTCCCACTCACCTTGGTCCTGTCAAAATTCTGCATGACCTGGATGTTGGCCACCTGGCAGTCGTTTGCCCAGGACACAGCCAGGAGACAGAGGGCCACAACGTACCGCAACATTCTACCTCAGAGGAAGGAAAAACAAGCGAGGAGATTGACAGTTTAAAAAAAAAACCCCACAATTATCAAGTCCTTGAGTCACGAAAGTCGAGTGTAATTCTCCCATAAAGTATTAACCTATGTGCGACCCACTACAAAAAGTTCATCAAAACTATTTAACTTTATATTCAATTATATTTAACTAAAGTAAAAAGAAAGATTGAATATCTTTCGCAAAACCACCAATGATTTACTTTGAATAAGTAAAAACTGTGAAAGCCTGCGGTCGGTACGTACCTGGTCAAGAGGCGAGCAGATCACAGAGCTCCTCTGCTTTTCTGCGTGGTTTTATACTGTTGGCGTGTGTTGCATAATGACTTCTGGAGACCTGAACCTCCCCTGCTCTTCCCACAGCTAGCTTGCCTTCCATTGGACAGACATTTACATAACTGTGGGTCCCAGTCCTATTGATTTGTGTGCTTTGCACAATTGGCTGCTGACCACCCGTCCACACGAAACAGGGTCTCTGGGTCTTGTGAAAGCAGCCACAGACCAAGCCAAGAGGTTCCACCGGCAATATTCCGTACAATACCTCTGCGTGGACTGAACCCTCTTTTTTAAGGGTGGAAAAGTAAACTGCTTTTTCTCCATTTTCTAGTTTATTCAATGTTAGAGGGTGAGCGTGTGCGTGTGCTTCCCGGCAGCATCACTGTATCAGCTGATGATTTGATTAGCACTCAAGGGAAACGATTCAAACACTGTATTCGTAAAGATGGACTTTCAACAGAAACTAATCAGCATCACAGAGAGAGAGAGAGAGAGAGATTATGATATCATGTGTTTGTTGGCGTCTGCACTGTCACATGTTGGTGTAAGATCACAGACGTTTATTCGCCATGAACTTCCCTTTGTTTTGTTAATGTGGGACCAATCAACACAAGTACAACAAAGTCTAGCATCTTCTCTTGAAGAGTTGCTGTGATTTAAAAAAAAAAAAAAAAAGTCAATCAGGGATCTCTTTATGTAAAAAGAAAAGGGCTTCCATTGAAATGAAATGTCATCCATCTTGCTGCTGCTGTTGTTTTGCACTGAGGTCATGTAAACAGTCCATTGAAGGCCTGGTTAAATAAAAGAGCGCTGCTCGGCCAAACATCTGCAGCTTGCATAACCACAGGCCCCGGCCGCTGGAAAACACTGCAATCACTCATTTTTGAGCAGAAAAAGTAGCTGCTGGAATTTGGCCAGAAGCAGTAAGAATATTTCATAATCATCAGGACAAGACACAACACACTGCTGTGTGTGTGTGTGTGTGTGTGTGTGTGTGTGTGTGTGTGTGTATTTAACATTTAGACAGTTGTTTTGATGGGATGTGAAAGTTGAGTTACTTGAAAACCTAAATGATTTCTTATAAAATTCAGTTTAGAGTAAAAAGACCTTTGCTTCCGTCTGAGTTCTGGAGCTTTGTTGAAGATAACAGTTCAACGTGGAAGTGTTAGTTCTTTCTTTTGTCTATCTCCATAAATATAACACAATCAAACCCACACCCACCTTTGATCTCCATTTAAAGAGCTGCATCAGCACTTTTGACTCCACAAAGACTGACATAGATTTTCCAGTTGTATCTTAAAAATGTTACAGTTTAATTTTTAATCCAAAAGTATGGAGCTTGGTCCAAGTAAATTACACTTTTAATTGGCTTTTTATTTTCAGTTTTTAGTTTTATAATACAATTGATCAAATCATCGATTTCAAATCCCAAACAGAGTCTGAAATCACAGTGTTGTCGGACCTTCATTTTAGCAGCCACGTTAAAAATAATCACAGTCAGCCTCAGCGGTCCTGTCACATCTTTATCAAACATTGATAAAGAACCATCCAGACTCAGAGAACCGCAGAACTTCAGCTATGTTCTTCTGAATCAAGGCTGATTTTAGTTTGAAATCAAATAATTACCTCCGTCTCACACTGCACTTTATTCTTTCACTCTTGCAATAATTATTATTTTCAAATTCTAATTCCAACATCTCTGTCTAAATGCTTTGATAGTTTGTCCTGATGCCTTTCATATTTTTCATGAAGAACTTTAAAAAGCCTTGCTCCTGAAACATCCTATTCAAATAAACGTCCAATGAAAGATGACCCTTCACATTGTCTTCTAAGGCCCAACAGTCCCCTTCAGAAACCACTTTTAAATTCACCACATTCAGATTTTTCTTTTTTGCATCTGCACCGTAATGCACGCACTCATAAATGTAATTTGCCTTCTGCGTCGAGAGAAACGGTTTCTGCTGCTGTGGAATTCCACGCTCTAATTTATGATATTTATTTATATCATTGCCTCACATCCACACACACACCTTTTGTAGTTCTCCCTTGATAAGCTTTCCTTAATCCCCACAGCGAAAAATAGTGCGGAACCCCTTGTCTTGCCAGCCTGCCAGCGGCTAACCAGACAGTAAGATCAGTTAATAATAGCCAGCCATCTTTGTTTCGGGCCTTGTTCTCAGTCGTCCAAGTCCCACTAATTGCCTAATGCCCACATCTAGGCCTGATTCTTCCATAATAATGGTGATTTCATTAGAGCACACAGGCAGGAAGGCAGCACAGTGAGAGAATAAGAGAGGCCACCAGCACGGCTCGGAGCCCGATCATTTTCAGTGGCCGATGCTATTCAGGGTTCCTCTTCCACAGCAGCAGCAACAACAAGGATATAGGACAGTAGTACCTGAAGCACTTTGGCTCCCTGGGAAGTTACTTGAGTCAAGTGTCTCCTGATTGCTCGCATTGTTTGATTCGTGTAGTCGCGTCATTAAATATTGAAGCTGCTCTGTTCAATAATTGCTGGGATGCCCTTCAGCCAGGCAGTTCATGGAGCTACCACGGTTGCCAAGTGCTTGCTCATGCTGGGAATTGTGGGGTCTCTGTAAATAATATCATAAATATGTCTGCTCTTCATAATCAACTATTTCTGCTGAGGAGGTTTTCACCTCTGTCTGTTTGTTTGTTAGTTTATGCAAAAACCTATTGGATGTATTTCCATGAAACGTGGTTTAGGAGAGATTATGAGGAACTCCTTTGATTTCCTACAGATCCAGATCTGGGGGAAGATTCAGGATTTATTGTTTTCTCCACTTTCTTTAACGTTCTGAGACTGGACATATTTTAATATGCTCCTTTATTTCTCAGAGAACAATTCATTCATCTTAGTAAAAAAAATCTGACATGTTTCGGGAACTGATATTTATGAGGAGTTTGGTGCAGATCCTAATAAAAATGTACAGGATCTAACTCAAACGTGGTTTCAAAAGGGGACTGTTGGGCCTTGGTGCAGGATGTGTGTGTTCTCGAGTGCCCTTCGACTGTAATATAAATAAAATTGACTTGACTAGCAGCCAGCTTGACTTGGATTTAGTGTCACTGTGTATTTTCATGGCAGATGAAACCATGAGGTGTTTTTCTCTCCTGATGTCCACGCCGGCATTTGACCTGACAGCGGTCTCACACTCACCTGCCTCCTGCCTCGGACGGGGACGAGTGCCTGATATAAAATGATCAGCGTTGGGATTTGCGGGGTTAAGGACGCTTAGAGCAGGGGTTTTAATGTCATGACGTCACATTAATTAGCGGCCACATTGATCCTCTCAGCCTCTAAGCCCTGCTCTGTCCTATTCTGTCTGTTGGTGGACACGGCTGGCATTAGTGACTCCCTCAGGGACCGTGGAGCAGGATGCACCTCCGCGTACACGGGCGCTACTGATCCTACCCCACCCTGCAGGCCACAGCACGGCTCCCCTCACCGCTTTGACTCTTCCCCCTGGCAGGTGATGCTTTTGTGAATAAGAGGACGGGAATATTAAAAACTACACAAGTTCAACATGGCAGACAAGGATAGTGTGGAGAAGTACTTGGAGAACAACCCGCAGTTCGCCAAAGAATACTTTGACAAGAAGCTGCGCGCCGAGGCCCTGACCGCCGCCTTCTCCGCTCCTCTGGACATCAAAGACACTGCTTCCTTCAAGGATGTTAACTCCGTGCAGGAGGCCGCAATCATCTTCGAGCTGATCCAGGAGCTGCAGAAGCCGGGGGACATGGAGAAGCCCCTGCACAAGGTGCTGCAGAGGATCGCCCTGCTCCTGCAGGCGGACAGGGTCAGTTTTTACATGTGCCGCTCTCGAAACGGAATACCCGAGCTCTCCACCTCCCTCTTTGACGTGACCCCGACCTCCAAGTACGAGGCCAACCTGGTGCACCCGCAGGGAGAGATCGTGTTCCCCCTGGACATGGGCATTGTCGGTTTCACTGCGCACTCCAAAAAGCCCCAAAATGTCCCTGACGTCTCGAAGGTGAGGAGTAAAGTCTAACAATGATAAGGAGATGGGAAATTACACGGTAAAAAAATATTGGTGAAAATGAATTAATTTAATTGGTTGGTTGTTTCATAAAGTTAAAACATATAAAAGATAACAGGACAATGAGTGGACTGTAGAATTTGACCTTTACATGAAAAAATTCCTTTTTAAATGGGCATGGTATAAAATGATTAAATGTAGAGCAGATCAATAATCTACCACCTCACTGATAAAAGTGACGGTGTGTAAAAGTGTTCTTCTGCTGAATATATAATCTGCCTGTATTTCTGCAATTCTGGAAAATTCCATTGATGAAGAAAATCAGTGAATAACTAAACAAATAAAATGGAATTATATAATTAATATATGTAATTTTACCTATAACCTTATTTTGTTATAAGCCTGTTTTTATGTGCCAAAAGTACAAAATCAATAATTATCACAACATAATTTTCATCAATAGCAAAATAACAAAAGTCTAATATATGTTGATATATTGCTAATGTATTGTGTGAGGAAGTATAACATGTAATTGATCCACCTCAGATTTGTTTAAAACCAAACCGTCACAAATTTAGTCTTTACAGAAATAATAATATGTGATTTCTCATAATTATTACTTTATGGACGAATATGAAATGTTTTATTTCAATTGCATCAGTTGTATTGCCATTATAGTCGGTTTAATTTGAAAGAATAATAGAATGTGTATCTCTGAAGTGCACCTAACACAGTTTCCTTTTTCTCCCCGTCCAGAATCCAAAGTTCTGTGACTTTGTGGACAAACAGACTGGATACAAGACCAAGTGCATGCTCACGTTCCCTCTAATGGTGGAGAAGGAATGTCTCGGAGTCATCATGGCACTGAACAAAATAGGAGCCGATCACTTCTCTCCAGAGGACGAGGCTGTAAGAACACACACTTTAAACATCTAGATTCAGTCTTATCAGCAGTGACTGGCTGAGGGAGCTGGGACTGGGTTGGATTTTGGACACTGGTGCATGTCTGGAACTGATTGTCTCACATATTAGACTTGAGTATTCACGCTTCCTCTTTGCATTAAGATGTAACAGCTGTAATATACACTGTTATACATTGATTCTTGTTTTATATCCACAGTTACTTTTCTGCTAAATAGATATTTGAAATATGAAACTAAACTAGAGATTATCATGGGACTGAATCATACACCTAGGTACTGAGTAGTCAACACTAAACTATTACATGAGTGCTCAAGAGACAATGCTGTACTTTTACATAAGTACTCAGTTGTCAGTACTACATTATACTCAGCACTATAGTCAGTAGTTAGTACCACATGTTATGAGTCATCAGTAGTTACTTCGTAATCATTGCTAGCTCAGTACTCACACTGTTACACAAGTAGTAAATAATAGAACATTATTATTTGAACTTGAACACATAAAGGCAGGTTGCTCAGCTGTGCTGCTGTCATGGCGACAACATCTGTCCAGAGACACTCAGAAATACAAACATTTGTCAAACTGTGTGTAGCAGCATCTCCAGGACACACACACACACACACACACACACACACACACACACACACACACACACAATATGAAAACAATACCAACAAGCAGCTTTATGATCAGCCCGCGACAGCAGCTGGTAATAAAGATTATTGCCGTAATGACATCTCACCAGTAGAGTGCAATACACTCTCATTATGTCAATGGGAGTCAGACCTGACTGCCTCCACGCGGACGCTTTGGAGCATTCAAGTAAAAAAGAAAGACATAATGATTTAATTATGTTATCGAAGTCGTCGATATCAAAGCGCAGTCGCTATTGTTATTCAGATGGTACAAACACACACTGAGGCACAATTCCATAAAGACTGAACCCGCTCGTATGGAGACAGGGTTTTTGAGAAGTAAAGCAAAGGCTTTAACTCCCAGGATGCATCATAATGTGCGACACGTCTGTGTTCTCTGTGTTTGCTTTGGAGACACAGAGGCAGGTGTCGTATTCGTCTTTTTCTCTTCACATATCTCTCAAACTTGTCAGCTGCAGTATGACAATAAAACACACACTTGACAGATCGATCAGTCTGAGAAGACTTACGAAATGTATATTTATGTAAACCATTGTGCAACGGCTGTGTAAACTGTGTATAGATTAGTCAAACATGGCCATGGAAGACCTTAGTTTAAGTCATTGTTTACTGAATTCAAAATTCAAATGTGATCATATTTGAGCCACAATCTGAGGATGCAATTCACACTCTGTTCATACTCCCACCTTTTATTCCTCTTTATATGAGAACTTCTTTGGCAAATCTTTACTTCTCATTTGTTTCAAATGACTTGAGCCATAGTTATGAATCTGATTTTGTGTTGATGAAACATCTCATCTGATTTTGTCCTCAGCTCTTCCACAAATACATGAACTTTACCCAAACCATCGCCCTGCAGCACTACACAACCTACATGTTCAACGTGGAGTCCAGGAGGAGTCAGGTAAACTCAGCTGTTTTATTGAATTTATAGCTTTCTAAATATATATATACATATACTGTGATGACATCCAGCGGGACATTCCTCATCACCGGGCACCAATTCAGAATATTCCCTGTTAGCTACATGTTGGGTTTTTGAACAGCACCACAAACATTTCTGCCTGTTTCTCATCTTACAGGTGCTGCTCTGGTCGGCCAGTAAAGTGTTTGAGGAGTTGACGGACATTGAGAGACAGTTCCACAAAGCGCTCTACACTGTTAGGACCTATCTACATTGTGAGCGATACTCAGTGGGCCTGTTGGACATGACCAAAGAGAAGGTTGGTCCTGCAGGAGAGAGTTTTCAGACAGGATTGAAGCGATAGCATCGGTGGCTGCCGGCCAGCATAACTTAATGGTTTGGTTTTTTTTACCTATAGGAATTCTATGATGAATGGCCAGTGAAACTGGGAGACGTGGAACCCTATAAAGGTCCAAAAACACCAGACGGCAGGGTAACAAATGAATTTCCTTCAGCTTTTGACACATGTGGCATTTTAAATCCTACTTTTCAAAAAACTTTTCCATTGTCAAACATAGTTTGGAGAGGATGAGTTTTTTTCTGAGTCTTTTTCTCCTTTTCATACAGGAAATCATCTTTTACAAGATTATCGACTACCTCCTGGAAGGCAAAGAAGAAATCAAAGTCATACCGTGAGCAGCACAACACTTTTTATTTGTATAGTTCTTCGTCTCACACTCAGATCAGATTAAGAAAAGATGTTTGTTCACCATTCATTTGCAGCTCAGACAGTTCTGATGGGTGTTTTTTAGAGACCAATATAATTTGTGGATTAAATGTGTGCCTGAGCTTCAGCACTGTTTAAATTGCTTGTCAGGGAATGATTCTCTCCCTCCGGCTCACTCTGCTGTGTGTTTTTTTCTCTTTGTCAGTGGTCCACCTGCTGATCACTGGGCTTTAGTCAGCGGACTACCCACCTACGTGGCAGAGAATGGCTTTGTAAGTCTCTCCCTGCTGCTGCAGGGAAACACATTACCAGAACCAGAGGGATTATAAAAGAATGACAATAAGGGGGAACTGATGTGTGACATAGGTACAGAGACACATCCACAACCAAAGCTGGGACATAAGTGAAACAGTGGAGGGGACACTTATAGTACAATGTGATGGAGCTTAAGTGCAATGAACAGATTACAATTCCAACTGGTAAATTATAACATAAACTGTGACAAGCAAAGATATTTTTATTATGTTTTTTATGTGACTGCAGATTTGCAACATGATGAACGTGGCTGCAGATGACTTCTTCACTTTCCAGGTGAGGACACTTTCACTGCAACATATAGGACATGCAATTGTGCACGGACCACATGTGCACACTGTCGAATGGACACCACTGTTGGTTCTCATATACTTTAACCGATAATCTAAAATTCAATCAGTCTTTCCCTGCACTGTTTACCCATCTCATTTTCCTCATGCTCGTGTTCAGGACAAACTGAGCCCAGATTTAAAACGTGTGACGTGAATGTCTTTCAGAAAGAGGCCGTGGACGAATCAGGCTTTATCATCAAGAACGTCTTGTCGCTTCCCATTGTCAACAAGAAGGAAGAAATTGTGGGCATCGCCACTTTCTTCAACAGGAAAGATGGCAAGCCGTTTGATGAACATGATGAACAGATCACCGAGGTCAGCAACATGCATTCTCTCTCATATTTCTTATTTAAAAGTAACCAGAGATGTTGCGCTTAGTGTATTTATTAACTTTATTAATGACATATTAGTTATTTCTAGTTTGCGGTACAGGTACGTTTTGTGTTAAACCACAGGATCAATTCCTGTGGTTTTTGCATGATATTGCTTTCAAACAAAGAAACCCACAAACAAGTGGACAGGGCTGAAAACATAAACTCTTTGGCGGAGATGATAAATCAGAGTGATCCGAGGGACTGTCTCTCTTTTTCCTTTTTTATTGTTCGAAAACGCTTCTTTCTCTCCTTCTCTCTGCCCTCCATCGTCTGGTCCAGGCCCTGACACAGTTCCTTGGCTGGTCCGTGCTGAACTGTGACACCTACGACAGGCTGAACCGCATGGAGTACAGGAAAGACATCGCACAGGAGATGCTCATGTACCAGACCAGGTGCACCCCGGAAGAGCTGCAGTCCATTCTGGTCAGTATCGAGCTGAACTCCCTTCTTTATCTGTGATCTCTCGACGTCTGCTCAAGAGGCCACTCGAGCAGGAATTAAAAGGGGTTAGAGGTTAATGCAGTGTGAATAGCTTTCTGAGTAGTTGTCCTCCAGATGAAGCTATTACAGGACTAACAGAAGCTCGGATCGTTTATCCGCTCGGCAGCTAACGTTTGACATGATGACATGACAGTTTACGAGGTTACTGCTCAGAGTGCTCGTCTGAAGTGTCTGAAAACCTGACATCAGGATATTTTTCCTCTTTTTGTTGCCGATGTGAGGATTCAGGCTGCGGGATGTTCAAGAGTAGAATGTAAATGTCATTTCAAAGCATTCTTCTCCCTTTCATTACCAGAACACCAAAGAAAAGTTCGACTCGGAGCCCGAAGACTGCGACCAGAAAGAGATGTACAAACTGTTGGTATGTTTCTTCTGATCTTTCAGGACAAAATGAGATCAAACTCTGTCGTAATCCCACAGTGCCTCCTTCATCCAGTCATCACATACACAGGCACACACAAGATGAATAAATGTATCAATAATATTAAGAATTAGCATTTTCAGTTATCAAATTATTATAATCAGCAAGATTTGGGATGTTGTGAACAGCTCCAGTGTAAAATCATGTTAAAAAATCATCTGCAGCACTGAAGGACTCATGGCTTTCTGTTTCTGTGCAGAGAGCAACCTGCCCAGTGGCCAACAATGTCAACGGGGAGGACTTGTACAAGTTCTCCTTCAGCGATTTCCCCGTGTCGGAGTTCGACCTCATCAAAGCTGGCATTCGTATGTTCTTTGAGCTCGGAGTTGTCGAGAAGTTTAAAGTTCCTGCAGAGGTGAGTCACACAGGGCGTCACGGTGCATGGCAGGATTTCTTGAGGCTATCCTTTTTTCTTTTTTTTTCTGCAAATGCTACCATTGTGCTGCTGGGATAAGATTGGATGAATTGGGAAACTTTTAAATGTAAGCATAACGTATAATATGTGTAGAAATGTTCTTATTTAATAAAATGTTCTGACGATAGAAGCTTTAGTTGAACGTTGCATTTTTGTACGAGTAAACAAATATATGACAAATTTAAGATGAGCCGCAGAGAAGTGCTTTTCATGGTGACAGACAAACTGCCTCGGGTCTGTTTTTCTGTTAGCGGCTGTCGTGATCCTTAATGAGCCTCTCGAAGTGATACCCAGCCACTGTGAAGGCAGAGTGCGTTTCCTTGGACACAGGGACTGCAGCATACTTTTCTTTTTTTTAAAACATGGCGACATCACACTGGGTCGCAGCTCATCCGAACGCCCTGTGGACAAATAACATTACTTTTCTTCCCTGACCCCTCGTTCTCTCGCTCTCAGACGCTGACGAGGTGGATGTACACAGTGAGGAAGGGTTACCGTGCCATCACCTACCACAACTGGAGGCACGGCTTCAACGTGGGCCACACCATGTTCTGCCTGCTCCAGGTAACGGCTGCACAACATCTACCACAGCTGCTGTGAACAGGAGGGTCTCATAAGACGGTCCGGTGATCCTATCCTCTAGTCTGTGCAGCTGCGGACATCTCAGTCTGTTTCCCACAGAGAGCGAGGGATCCTATTTACTTTTATGGTGCCGTATACAACACAATACATCTGGTGACAGTTAAACACACGTCTTACAAGAAACTGAACCACCTACCCCGGCCCGTAACATGTTTTATTTCTTTATAAAGAGAATTTTACCAATCCAAGTAAAACAGACATCGCTTACAACAAGTATCTATAACGTCCAATAACTAGTTTAAATGTTCAGAAAGATGATTTAGATGAGAATAATATTTCATCCTCTTGGATGAAACAGTTCATTTTAATCACACACACTCAACTCAATACCTGCAGATAATAATCAATGATGCGTCCGTCTCCTCCGACAGACAGGGAGGCTGAGGAAGTACTACTCTGATCTAGATGCCTTTGCCATGGTGGCTGCCGCTTTCTGCCATGATATCGACCACAGAGGAACCAACAACCTCTACCAGACAAAGCAAGTCAAATCAATTCATTTGTTGTTTAGTTATTTTGAAAGTGCAGGCAATTTATTATCTTATCTTTTTCTGCAGGAGTGCACATCCTCTGGCCAAACTTCACGGCTCGTCCATCATGGAGAGGCACCACCTGGAGTACAGCAAGACCCTCATGGCAGAGGAGGTACAAGAGAATGTTGGGGAAATTATTCAATAACAGACTCGGTGGGAAACACGGAGGCACGTTCTGACCGCTGCTCTCTCTTTGTCTCGTGCAGAGCCTGAACATCTTCAGCGGCCTCCAGAAGCGTCAGTTTGAGACTGTGCAGCACTTGTTTGACGTCTGCATCATCGCCACTGATCTGGCCCTTTACTTCAAGTGGGTTCTCTGCAAAAACTCGCTGAAATACCGCAGCTGTCACGCTGCAGCCACAGTTTAGTGTTCAGACATGAAACAACCCTCGAGGAGGACCGGCTGAGTGTAGCTGATGTCGCTCCAACGTTTAGTCGCAGCCCGTCAACGCTCATCTCCTCGTCTTGAGCTACTCAGTAAGTGTAATGTGTTTGGCTCATGTCTGTTATCTCGTGTGTTTGTCCTCTCGCAGGAAGAGAACCATGTTTCAAAACATCGTCAACGCCACCGAGCCGATGGCGGAAGAAAAGGAGGCCATCGCCTACATCTCCAACAACCCCATCAGGAAGGAAATTGTCATGTATGTATCTGATTCAAAGCAGCTGTTGGGTCCACTTCACTTTAACGTGTACAGTCTCTGTGAGGAGACCTTTGAAAGCAGCAGACCCTTGTACCTCATCAGCATCACTGGCAGGGTGTCATCATCTCCCCCCTGACTGTCTGTGTGTCTTACACCTCCAGGGCCATGATGATGACAGGCTGTGACTTGTCAGCTATCACCAAACCCTGGGAGGTTCAGAGCAAGGTGGGTGAACAGGCCGCATAAACAAAAGAAACTAAAAATACTTCTCAGTGATGTTTCTGAATCAAAAAAAGGTCACAGGAAACAAAGGAGGAAATTTAATTGTCTCTAGGTGGCGCTGATGGTCGCTGCTGAATTCTGGGAACAGGGCGATTTGGAGAGAAGTGTTTTGGACCAACAGCCAATTGTAAGACCCCTTCTCTTCCTTTCCAACATGTTTATTTTTGTAGGTTTCTCAGGATTTAAGAGCAATTGTTTACCCCCTTTGTCTTCTCCTCTTCTTCACTCAGCCCATGATGGACAGAAACTGTGCCGAGCAGCTTCCCAAGATGCAGTGCGGTTTCATCGACTTCGTGTGCTCGTTTGTATACAAGGTAATGAGCGTTTTTTACACCGCACAGAACCTCCGATGTTTCTCACAGGAGTTAAGACGAGCAGAGTCTTTCTGAACAGTGAAGTGGCGACATTGAGAAGATGGATGCTGAGGCCAGAAAGAAACCTCATGTGGATCTATCCGAGCGGGAGTCAGTGTGTTTGTAGCGGCTGTATTTACTGCACATCTCCAGTGTAACGCGAGCAAAGCGATTGAATCCAACTGCGATTGGATTTTAATTCTCAGCAAAAGGGGAGAAAAGCATCTTAAAAAAATTGATTCTGCCCATAAGTTGTTTTGACTCACTTCAATTTAATAAATCTGGATACTTTCGAGAAGTAAAAACTCTACAAATGTGAAGCATAAAAAGCGACTTAACTGAGTCTTTAACCTCATCCGCTGCAATAGCTTCAAGACAATGCTCTTTATTTTAAGGCTGCACCTCAGACTGTGCGATGAATACTGATGAGTAAAGGCTGTTTAGAGGTCTAAAAGGTGTAGTTTCAACTGAGCTGAATGAGAAACACTGTATGTGGGGGGGAAACTAAACAACATGTTAGCTTTATGCACAAAAACAGACAAGAAAATGACCGCTGGGTTAAATAATTCATCACACAGTCTCATTATAAGATTTACGGAGGTGTTGTTGTAGCTTCAACCACCTTAGGTCAGATAACAGGATGTGCAGAGATGAACCTAATGAACCCACATGGCCCCAGCAGCAATGTGAGCTCGCTATGGTGTTTGGACAAGAACACACAAAAATACACACTGAGGCTACATGCATTACGATAAACATGTGTGCCTATAGGCCCATTTTACCTCCTCCCCCCCTGTGTATTCCACACCGTGAATAAAGTTCACTAACATGTGTGTTTCCCTTCATTTAACAGGAGTTCTCCAGGTTTCACAAAGAGATCCAGCCCATGTTTGACGGTCTGAACAACAACAGGTCACACTGGAACGAGCTGGCGGAGGTGTACAACGCGAAGATGAAGGCCATCGAGGACCAGAAGAAGAAACTGGAAGAAGATGAAGCCAAGAAATGTAAATATGTTATTAAGTGTTAAATATCTGGATCCGTGAATTATTTCCTGGAAGAATGTTGAAAATTAAGGAAAACGTTCTGTCTCGCAATGTTAAACAAAGTGGGGAGAAAAAATCATGCATCCTCCCCAAAATTTGATGCGTTCTTCTCTGACCCATAATGCATCTTGCCACCAATTTTTGTGGAAATCCAATCAGTTGTCATTGTGTCCTCTTGGTCACAAACAAACAGATGTGGAAAAAAAAGATGTGTGTCCAGGTGATAGATAGAAGATAGAACTTCATTGTTGAGAGTAACCCTGTGCCCATACATCTTTTTTATTTATGTGTTTATCTAGCTGGCGACGGAGGGAAGTCAAAGACATGCATCATCTGCTGAGCTCCTCCAGTGCTTGGATCTGGACTCATGCGGTCTGGTTAGGACTCCTCTAGGCTACGCTAGCCTATGATTCTGGTCTGATGGGTCATCTAGTTGGATCTGTTCGAGGCTAGTTCGGTCTTGTCTGATCTACATCAGCTGTAGTTCTCTCTGGTTAGGTGCTGTCCGCTCTGGTGCAGTCCAGTCCAGCCCTGTGTGGTCTGGTCTGGATTCAGTCCAGGCGAACCCTGGTCTAGTGTAGTCAGGTCTGGTCTACGGTCCAGTCTGGATTAGGCGAGTTTAACCGTTCTCCGAGGAGAGTCAGAAACATCACTGAGAAGTATTGCTGGGACTCTGGCTACAAGAGAAACCGTTGCGAAGCTGAAGACGTGACGTGTTTGAAACTTTCTCCTTCCTCTGCTTCGTGCAGCCATGAACATTTGAAAAACAAAGCATACATGGACGACGTATATTTCCCCTTTAAAACATCAATAATAGAAACAAAGCTCATAAACTGTAATGAAATGTTCCAAATCAGGCTCAACTCTTTTAGTATAAATCACACGAATAGGGTACTACATGTACTGTATGCGGGGTGTATCCATGCCAGAGGTTCCTATTGGCAGTGTTGTCGAACTGTAGGTTGCATAATGAACTTAGCTGCTGTTCTGGCAGTGGTGGGCCATGCAACAGTTTAAATAGCATGGTTAGCATCTAAAGGAAAATGATATGTATATCGTGAACACAAAAAAAACTAAGGGAAACTTTGAATCCAAAGGATCTGTCAACAGGGGCTGATGTTTTCTTACCTCAGAGGCCCTGATGAGCTACGTGAGGGTCTATTTATTGTAATATGCAATCTATCTACAGTATATACACATATATTTTTTGATTGTGTCTGATTTTGTACTTGAACCGTCGTCTTGGCCGGAAGAGTTAGAGACGAGCTTTGCAAGATTAATCTGTCGACAAATGCACAGGGGAAAAAAAAAAAAATCACATTCCTGCATCGAGGATATAGGTTTTGACTTTATCGCCAGCTTTGACACCTGTGCTGTTTTATTTGTGTCCATCAAACTGGAACTTAAATTATAATACATGAGATATTTACACCAATGATTAGAGCAAACGTACGATTCTGGGCTCGTTCTTGCGAGTCACAAATGATTTATTTTAAACGCGCTTGATTTCACGTGTACATAGTTTATTACGACATAGTGATTGTAAAATAAAAAGTTAATAATACCTGAAGAATAAAAATTGGATTTAAAGGATGTGAAAGAAACCTTTTGCTTCCCCGACGAAAGGCAAGAGTTTGCTGTCAAACAGGGAAGAGTCGAACTACCTCTCCTGTAAGAAGATTTGATAGGATTTGATTTGTCAGTTGGGATCTATGCAGCTTTGGACTTTAAATACCCTTCTTACAGAGGAGGTAAAGCAGGCTACCGAAGCCTTTATCCCGTGAATGTGCAGACGACCTGTGCTCATAAAATATGAAGATTGTTTGGGCTGTGCTGCATCTTCATTTCGACGAATGATTGCTTGTTTGTTTGATGTCAACTCAACGTGAACCCACCACCCCCCCAGCCCTCCCCCCGCGTCCTCTCCACAAAAAACCTGAATTCAACTTGATCTCGTCAGGGATGCGAACTGACAAGTGCAACCCCCACTTACCTGAGCACTTTCTGAAACGATTTTTAACGACAACCCTCACGGGGCAAAGGCAAGCTGTGGCTGCCGACTTGCTGTTACACAATGTCATCTCCTCTAATCAATGAGGCATCAATCAAACGCACTTAATCCCATCAGAATGGCTTTGGGACGACTCCTCCTCTGCTGCTTGAGGTGAAGCTCGGGGAGCTGTTGTGATCACTGGAGCTAAAACCATACAAAAAAAGAAACACACTTGGACTGAATCAACCCCTGAAATTCACCTCACCGCTCCCGCTGCACACGTTTTCTATGGATGGCTCCGGCACCTGTTTTGACTCTAGTGTTAAAAACAGCCCCTTGCTTTTCTTCCAACGTCCCTTTGTGAGATACCAAACGAGGCACTGTATTCTTTTTCCTTATCCCATCGACAGACATTAGAAATCTATCGTTTGATGTATGAAATGGCCTCTACTGTATGTATGTGTCATGAGATGTAATATGTATAAGCAAATAAAGGAATTTATGGAGGTTTACGAAGAGAGAAAATCGTCTTTTCTCAGTGCGTAACCAGCCTAGCCGACGCACAAAGGTGACACTTTATCTCTCGTTCACACCTGACTCGAAGCACTTGAAGGTTAGACGGAGACAAAGAATGAACTTATGAAACCCTGGGCTTAGCTGCGACAGTGCTCGTTCTTAGGCATATATCGTGCAGGGATCTTAGAAGCTCCAAAGCAGGATCAGCCTCGGGGGAAAGAGGATCAGTGGATTGCTCCTGATCCCTTCCCGATACAGTGTTGTCTGGCTATGCTCAACATCCTGTGTCCTGCCGGCTGCAGATTCTGCATGCACAAAAGTTGAGATTGTGTGTCATCAATTCAACGAGAATACGGCGGTTTAGACAATAAATCACAACAACGCGTCTCTCAATGCTGCAGCAGTATGTGTTGAGTTTGAGTGCAGGCTGCTGCTGAGGCCTCCCCTGACAAGACGCCGGGGAAAAACACAGGAGAAACACAACAATCCATCATTTTGTGGGACACTTAAACTCATCAACATGACCTTTCCTCCCCCGAGACTATTTGGGAGTCAGTGAGTGCACAGGCACAGCCACACACTACTCTCTAGTCCTGCAACAAAATTTAAAAGGACTCCTTCCATTCAAAAATGTGTTTGAATGTGAATTTCATCTACATATTAATAGAATCTGAGACAAGAAAGGTTTTAGATTTTGTTTTACCAGCCAATTCCACGGTTTTGTTGAAAAAGTCTTAAAATATGGACGGAATGGGAGCTTTAAATGTTAAAAAAGTTGTTGTTGTGCAAAATTTAATTCATCCCAGGATATTAATTAGGGCCCTAACATCTGCAGCCATGTGCAGGCACGATTTTCTAACAAAGAAATCAACTGCAGCACCATCCAGGTGCAGATCTACAACCAGGGGCCAAATCATATCCCACCTACGCTCCGAAATAACAAGCTGTTACTGCTCAATGAGCCATTCTTTACTCCACTTACCCACTTGTTAGCTTATGTTGTCACCAATAAAATCGCACATGCTCTCTTCTGAGGAAGCAGAGAAGAAAGTTAAAATGAGACAGACAGAAGAGTTAGGAGGAAGGTTAATGGTCTTTATTTAAGCCAAGGTCTATAATCTCCCAGCATCCTCACAGTTTCCCTCCCCGCAAGTCTGAAGTCAAGGTGACGCTTCGGGCCGTCCTTGTTCAGGGACATCACGAGCTAATCCTTGTGTTTGACTCTTGGTATCAGGGTTAGGTAACTATTTCTTTGTTACTTTGATTGTAGGAAGGAGCATTAGGGCCGTATAGAAGAAAGACATAATCTGTGGTTTTATGAATAAAGTCGTAATATTACAAGAGTGAAGCCGTAACATAGCGAGACTAAAGTTGTAAAATTAGGAGAATAAAGTCATAATGTTATGGGGATAAAGTCGTAACATGAGAATTAAGTTTTAGGTTTTGTGTCATATAAAGAACAGTGTCACATTCTGGTCATATTTTGTCTTTTCTCTCGTTAAATTATCATTTTATTCTTGTAATGTTTTCCTCATTATGACTTCACTTTCACAATATTGCAACTTTATTCTTCTTTTTCTTGGACATACCCCTAATACTCTGTCGCAAGATGCAGCACAACTATACCAGCTCTAGAATATAGATTCAGTTAAAGAAAATATGTTGGTGGGTTGGAGAGTTAATTACAATTCATCCCAGGGGGACTTTAATGTCTGTCCCTATAATTTCATGCATACGAAGCCATGATGATGGAACTGAACAGTTTTTATTAATTTTCCACAGAAGTGGCACATTTAAAACAGAACTGATCACAAACATAGAATCCCTTTAGGTGTAGAAAACCACAAACAAAGACTGTAAAGGTTTGAATTAGTGACAGGTGAGTCTCCCAAAGGAGTCTGGTTTTGTGTGGACGTGATTCCTCAGAAAGAAAATAATAATGCACCCTTACAACAAAACTTAGGGAACTTAAGCATCAATGTCAAAAAAGAAAAAGTGAAAAATGTGGAGCTTAACCTCAGGCTTAGAGCTGCAAGGAGGAGACATAAGGAGATTACCAAACTAAACTTTTCTGCAACGAACACAAAACTCTGTGGGACATTGTAAGGGCAGGCTAATATGACTGCATATTAAAAAACAGTCCCTGATGACCTGTAAAAAGCAAATCTAGTGACTGATTTTTGAGTTCCAAGCTTTTTAACAGACAATCTCTCATGCAGGATTTCTTGTTTGGCGATCGACCCTTAAAAGGTCCAATCACTTTTTAAGCACACCCGCACTAAGAGTCTGCAGAGCCAGATGGCGTCTCTTCATATTCTCCTCAAAACATGCAGAGGAGCTGACATCACCATGGCGACCCATCTTCCAAAAAACAAAAACTGTTGACTTGCACACCATCCCCACCCTCTGGAAGAAATCAATAATTGCACCTGTCCCTTAAAAGACAACATGTACAGAGATAATCCTGGTGTCGTTTCTTGAGCAAGAGATCGATGCATCATTACAACCCATGAAACCCATGAGCATAAACCTGTTTTATTTAATAATAATATTCCTCTTTAACGTCACACTCAGCATGCTAGGGTTGACACGACCCCCTCAACGCCCACGTCAATCAGTACCGGTGTCCCTCAGGGCTATCATCTAGACCATGAAAACCAAGTTATTACCAGGTGATCAACCATCCTGGGCCTGATGCACAGAGACAGAGGTCCATCAGCTCTGAAATCAAGAGACTTGTTCTGAGCTGAGACACTAACCATCTTGTTCTAAATGTGAGGAAGCCTGAGGTGTTTTACCTGAAGGCAGCAGGCGACCTCAGGCCGGTGGTTTTCCACAGTGGTCTGCTCCTCGTACATCAGTGCTGAGTGTATTGATCGCACACTGAGCTGGAGGGACCATGTGGAAAGTCTCTGCTTCAGACTTCAACAGGGGATGTATTTGTTTTATGTAGAATAAGAGCTTACAGAGTTCATGTTAGTATTTCATCTGACAGTAACGTGCAGCTAAGGTCACAGATAGCTAGTCTGGTACGCCATCTTTCAGGTTCCTGCTGGTCATGAGGACTTTGCATTGTGTCGCCACTGTTAATAGGTGAGTATATGCTTTTAACAAACTTGTATTTGTTTATATGTACAGACAATGTGTGACACAACATCTGTATTATTTTATCTTCTGTGAAACTGCAGGATTGGGACATTAAAGACAATCTTGTTGTGTTATCAGACATGCAAATCAAAGACTGACAGGTACAGTGTAAACACTGTGTTTATTTCTGTAGCAGTATTGAAACATAGAGCCAAATAAAGCTACTTGCACACACGAGGGAAGAGAGCAGGGTGCAGGAGGAAGTGTAGTCACAGCAGGGTTGCCTCTGATACCAGCCGAGTCAAAGAAACATGTCTTCAAAGTACTCGTCAAACTCCTCCTCCCTAAGGAGATAAACAAAATCACAGAGATGTAAGTTTCTGTCGATGACACAGACTGTACGAGCTTTCTTCAGGTGGCCCCTGACTAACTCTTTTTTTTAATGTCTTACATTTTATTCAGCCTGTAGATGAGTAAAACGTCAACACTGACACAGAAAACAAACCAACAAGAACCTTATTCTGGTGAGCAGTTGTTAATGTGGAGCATTTTTTTAATGTTTACCACAATGGTTGTGTTTGTAAATGAAATTCAACTCAAACACAATTATCATTGAATGAATTACAGAACACGACTTATTCTGTGCGAGAGTCACTTTTATCCAGTGCAGTGAGTCATCGCGTTACTGAACTTGTTTTGTCTTGAGCTCAGATTCTCTGGTGTAGTAGATATGCATGAGTAAACACCGTCTCTCTCTCTCTCTCTCTCTGTTGCTCTTTGCAGTAATATCTCTGATCAGAAATCTAAATGTCAACATGGGTGACATTAACAAGTTAGAGAGGGTAAGTGACTCTCCTCTGCGTCCAGGACGGCTCTGTGTGAGGTATCTAAGTGGTCTACATACTGCATGAAGGTCAGTAAGCATTGTACGCTAAGTGGAAAAGACCGTCTTTGATGGTCTTACAGGAGCTTACTGGGTATGACCCTATATGAACATTAGCTGTAGACCTCACCTTGACTTTTCCTCCACCGCAGGGGCGGGTCCTCGCCAGTGGACACCTCCCGATTGGTCCTCTGCCTGGTCCTCAGCTTCAGAGTCTAGGAGAAGAGTTTCAGAGAGCGTCAGTCGGACTTCTGTGAAAAAGTAGGTCGACCACTGACCAAAGATCTATCAGCTTGGTCAGATTTATGTTTGGCAGAACATGTTTGGTCTACAGTGTATAATAGTCTATATATTTAGTTGTCTGTATGATAAATGCAGCTTGATCATGCATAGCCATACATATCCTGGAGCCCAAACAGCCTTGGTTCACTGTGTTGAGTTTTCACTACTACCTCATCATGCAGCTCTGTATCTGAGCCAGACTTAAGTTTATAATGTCCTAAAAGGGTCCAATTCCAAAATATTTTTTATTTCATTGAACTTGAAGACACCAGTGTACATACACAATACAATTAGGGCCAGAAGGAGGGTCAACAGGGGCTCAACAGCATAATTTTTGCCCCTTAACAATTTAATTATGGGGTAGCTTTTCTGGCCACACCATGAAACCCTAACCTTCAGTTTCCAGGAGTCAAAGCACCTCCATAACCTGAACCGCTCACATACTGCATGAAACTCTAGGATTTCCAACATATACTCCAAATCAACCTACAGCAACTGCTTCACATAAATAGGACTGCGATAAAGAAAGAGTAAAAAACAGGGTGTTTATGTATGGATTCCAATGCTTGTTGAACTCAATGACACAACCTCTGGACTGAGAAAGTTTGTTTTGTATCTTCACCTTCCAACCCAGACCTTGGAATAAACAGAACAAGAACAGGGGAGAGGAGGGGTGGGTGGCAAAGACATGTTGTCATGTTGCTCTCTGTGAAGGGCAAAAAGACATGAAAACAGTTGTGGTTGAGGAATGAGGAGAAGGAGAGCAGAGAAGAAAAATCTGACTTTTGCTAATTCTCTGATGAATGTGTTCCCAGAGTGGATTGTTAGGTCACGACCTGGAGGCCCCAGGGGAGGAGACCATAAACCAGCAATGTGTGTATTTTGAAAAGGGGGGGGTACGTGTGTGCATGTGTGCGTGTTATGGATGTTACCTTTGTCCGAGTTCTTTGACTCCTCTGAGCTGCTGGAAGAAGCAGAGCGATCTGCAGTGAAACAAAAGTGAAATAAAAACAATTAAAAAACGTCAAACACAAGATAAAAATGTGAAAGACATAATTTCCAAGAACAAAACGTAAACAAGGTTGCTCCCTCGGACTCCTCCCCTCTAACATGATCACAGCCATAGTTCGTGGGGCAGTTTGAGAGGAGCCTTACCTCTGTGCCTCTTGTGTTTGTGCTTCTTGGAATGTGAAGAAGACCTCTTCCTCTTCCTCCTCTTCTTCAGCGGTGGCTCCTGGTTCTCCTCTGATAACCCTTCGGTCTTTGTCTTTGCTTTCACCTCTTTTCTCCTACAAGTAGAATCACAAGTTGGCCAAACTGTATTCAGAACATAAAGCAGACACTTCTTGAAATACAACATGAAACCTCTCACAGCCAAAGGCACTCTCAGAGCTTTTGAACAAATCTTGGCTAAAGCGTTAAGACTTTCTCTGGCTTTTGATATGAAGTCTGCTGGAACATAAAAGACCAGTTTGAATAAACGGCAGCGCTGGATGTTTCTGAGTCATTTCATACTCCCACTCCAACCAGCACAGGCACAACTTATTATTCCGATTGTGAAAATCAAAACATTGTGATAGTACAATTACTGATGTGGGGTTAAGTTGCAGTAATGTAATATATGTAATATATGTAATAGTTATATAATATATGGATAAGAGACTTGACTGGTGTATTTTACTTGATTTACATGCTTTGTGAGGTCACAGTGACTTTGACTCTTAACCTTCGACCATGAAAATCTAACCACTTCATCCTTCAGTCCAAGTGAACCTTTGTGCCGAATTTGTAGAAATCTCCTCCAGCCGATCCTGAGATATCATGTTCCAAAGGTAAGAGACACACAGCCTGACAAGCAGAAAACACATTGCCTCGAGCCACAGCCGCAGTTATCATAAAAATCATGATACTCATGACATGAGACGTGAATCGTGGTTTGAATTCTAAATCCTCGCCTGCTGCAAAATAATGTGTGCTGACTCTCTCCGTGGAGACCTGCCCCACTTTGAGCAGATGAGTGCACACTTTTCACAATCTTGAAAATCACTCATCATGGGCAAAGGGGTCTACATTTTTCATGTAGAAATGCATCAAGGGTAAAAGGTGGGTTGTCTTACTTGTGATGGTAGTTGAGTTTGAAAGAGCATTCGGGGCAGAGTCCTTAAAGAGAAAAATAGAATCATCATTACCAGCTCATCCTTGGTAGTGGCAATGTTTTATAACTGCCAACATTATTATCATTATTATCACAGTTTCAGCCATTACCAAGGAGCTGTAGCATTTATTCTTGGCACTTTTAGGAACAGCTTAATTGTATTGTTGGTGAACAAGGACGTGAAGTTAAGCTACAGCTGCAGTCAGAGGAAGTCACTTCAATGAACATTTCTTATGATGTATAAATCGTAATTGTTCCATGTATCGATGCTAACAAAATGCTCTTTTATTAGAAATTCAACCGAGATCAAGAGGGTGTGACATCCTTCATGGAGTTTTTCGTATTGGAACTCAGGTAAGTTGAAGTACACGTCTTTACTCGCTTGTTGCTAGTCACTGTGAGGAGAAATAATACACTCGACTCGCTGGTTAAGCCAAACACGTTACATAAAAACCAATCTGGGTTGATGAGAATGATGTCTAATGTTTTTAATGTACTTTGAAGCATGTTGTATCATTGTTTTATTCTCCAAAAAGATCGCTAACACTAAGTGCTACAGTGAGAACAGATTCAGGCTATAAAAGTGTATTTAAATTGTAATATTCATGTTAATGTGCAATTAATTAACACATTTTAAATTTGTTATGCTACAATAAAAATATGTGAATAAAAGTAGCTCATGACAAGTCTCTCAGTATGATGTATGGGTTGTACTGTACATTATGTTGTAGACATAGATAAGATAATGAGGTCTTCTCTAATGAGATTATTTTACTTTTGTTTTTGTTTTTACTATTTGGAGATTAATCCCTGGATTAAATCTGGGGGATTCTGTGACGGCAAACCCGGCCTGGGAGACTGAAGTCTATAGAAGACACTTGATGTGCTGAATTCCTCTATTTGGACACCACCTGGGTAGGTGTTAGTATTTCAGTAACTCACTTTGGGTTGAGACAAGAGGCGCTACAGACAGATGGGGGATATATATATATATATATATATATATATATATATATATATATATTTGTTATATACCTATAAACCAGAGTTTTAATTTCAGTTTATCCTGCTAAAGGATATAAATGAGTGTGAACGGAAATAAATCAATAAGCCAATAAACAAAAGGACCCAAGAAAGAACCCTGTGGAACTCCTGTTTCACTGTCACATGAACAACATTTAGATTTAAATATTTGTAAAAATACTTTTGAGAGTTATGCATTAACTCATATTGATGAAATCAGCACAACATCATTTGGATTAATTTCATTTTTCTTCTGCACCCAACCGACTTCATGCTCTTGGGTTGCCAGGTCACGTTTCATTACTGTCAAAACATGGATTAAGGATTAGTGCAAGCTGTGAATATTTTTTTGTTAATGAGGAGAAACAACATGTCTGGATGTGACCTGTTGAACTAGTTTGTGAAAAGAGCCTGTCATTTCCTGCTTGACTGAGTTGAGTATGACTGGTGGGTCCTCCAATTACGGTAATTATTCTAACAGGATTTTCTGCAGTATGATACCTGAAGGAGGATTATTATGAGCCGGGTCTCAGACAGGAAACCCCATCAGGCCAAAGCCACACACACACACACACACACACACACACACACACACACACACTCACATGCTTATATGCATAAAAACAAACACAGCTTTCTCTAGGGAATGACCTGAGTCTTTTTTTTTTTTTTTTTTCATCTTACTGAGTTTGACCAATGCATTCCTCTTCTCGCTGTGTTCCACATAAGCAAAATTCACCTCCCAGCTTTTCATGCCTTCCTGCTTCTCACAGCGTTTGTTTCCACACTGGAACTGACCTGCAAAACCAGACAGAACATGTACTTTACACATAAAACGTAAAACATAAAGCGTTGCTGAACTAAATGTTCTATTTCAGGATTGGAATTCAGATTATAAATCTTTTAACACTTCAGTTTCTGTCAGGCAATGGCCTAACCCTACAGCTGTCCCTCAAACCCCACCCCTTCGGCTTCATCCCACTGCTCCTACTCATCTCTCTTTCTTCACCTCCACTCATCTCCTCAGGTCTCCCTCCAGCCGTTGCACAGCCTGCCTATTATCCCAAGAGGAGCTTACATTGGAATTGATCTGGTCTCCGGGGTTCCTCCAGATTGTAGCAGAGGGAGCGCGTGCGTCAGAGCAGTCCACTCTTGGCAGAGGAACAAGAGGGAAAGTGATGCTGGCCCTCACCTGCCTAAGATCCAGACTCTTTAAATATTCGGGCGAAGTGACGCCAGCTGTCGTGGCTCCGGGCCACTTGGGCCATGAGGCAGACTTCCCCTTCGTGTGCAGCATTAGATTAAGGTCCTATGTGGTCAGGTAAAAAAGACACTCCTGGCTCCGGCCATGTTTGGGATTGGGTTTATTCAGGAGGGCCTGATGTTCTAATCAAACCAAATATTCAACAGATGAAACACTTGTAAATAAATAGCGACGGTAACAGTGTGCCAATGCGACTCTAAAGTAGAATCCCCAGTAGACACCACACATTTAAGATTTCAATTTCATTACTATTGCCTAATGCATAACCACTGACTTTTACCATGACCAAATGACTCTGTATATAGTTTATAACTGCTTCCAAACAATTAAAAAAAAAAAAATTCAGATTAACTGCATCAATAAATTAATGTCTCTAAATAGTTTTCCTTACTTAGGAAACACAAGCTTAATTTCATGTCAGTCCATCTGATAGCTAATGAATATTCCAGTCTGGACGAAAGTGGAGGACTGATCAATTGTCCATCATTGCCATGCATGAGTCACACCTATAGCATGGGTGAATAACATAATTAAGAAATTGAGCAATGGCTTAAAATGTTTGTTGTTTGTTCACCTTCCCACGTTAAAAAAAATACTTAAATCGTCATCAGTAAAGGTTAATTGGAAATACCAGCATATCCCTTTAAGTCCTTTAGGACTTACTGCATGGGTTTGCCTTGGAACGAGGCCACCTTCCAAACTACGTGCTAGTGTGACGCATGAGAGGTGACCAGAGCTCAGACACCTGAGAGAATCCTGTCCCGTCTTCACCATCATCAGTGACATCAATGACTATGGCACTGGAGTCCTCCCATGACATCTTACTCTCTCCATCACTCTCACACACTCTCTCTCTCTCTCTCAGACACACACACACACACAAATCAATCAAATACATCCACTCTGTCTACACACACTAGCTTTTATCTGTAATGAAAGGAGGTAAAAGCTTGTGCCTTGCCTACATAAAACCGAGCGCCCTTGAACAAGGTGCTGAATACCCTTGCTGCTGCTGCTGCTGCTGCAGAGAGACAGTCAGTTTTAAATATAAAAGAATATGATGTATATGAAGGTTACAACAAAGAGAGAGTGAATGTGTCTGACCCACCACACTGGCAGAGCCCAGTCAATGGAAGCCTGTTACTAGGCAACGTCTTTGATGTAATAAATGTCAGAAACTAAACATAATCAAAGTCAGGAAATAATTCTTTGCTTAATTCTGATAGTTTCCTGCCCGTTTGCTGCATGAAGGATAATAGGGACACTTTTAGTCAGAAGGCAAACTATCAAAAGAGTGCCACACAAAAATATTATTTTCCTTTGTTGAAAGTCCTGCTACAGTTTTTTGTTGACAAGTACAAGGGTATCCTCACACATCCAGTGAGCCTCACGTGCTCCATGGAAAGAGCTGGCACCAGGCTGGCTGAGTAACCCTGATAAGGAAGGGAACTCCTGTCCTCCTGCGTCAATGGTTACTAATGCTCCCCGGTCAGCAGCCTCAGATCAGGAGGGACACACCGCAGGACAGATGGCTGTTTCAGGGCGTCGACCTCTGCTCTTTCAAACTTGAATAATTGTCTAAAGTTCACAAATAAACAGAATATTGCTAATTAAAGTTATTTGGGTTTTGTGACTAAGACATTACTGTCAGGTCAAAAATGTCAAGTTGAATATTATTATTAATA
This sequence comes from Paralichthys olivaceus, assembly GCF_024713975.1. Taxonomy (NCBI): domain Eukaryota; kingdom Metazoa; phylum Chordata; class Actinopteri; order Pleuronectiformes; family Paralichthyidae; genus Paralichthys; species Paralichthys olivaceus. The sequence goes on along the minus strand of NC_091113.1, from coordinate 5,472,754 downwards.
AATGATGATATTTCTGAAACCATTTAAAAAACAATCTTACTTAAAAGGAATATTAGACAGCTTAAGCAAGTTCGATTTTTTTCCACCAATCCATGAGAAGATCAATACCACTTTCATGTCTCTGCATGAAGCCAGTGAGCAAAGCTTACTGGGTAGAAATAGGGAAATGAACCCGTCTCTGTCCCATAGAACATTCAGGAAGAGAGTGAATAAGTTCATTCTTAAAAATGTTGAACTCTTCCTTTAAGAACGGCTTCCTATCACAAAGCTGCCACGTCCACTAATCAGTTTCCACTGCGGGCCAGTGAGGAGCAGCTAGAGTATAAAACGACGAGGCTCTGCTCTGAGGTGGAGATTAATCAATACAAGTGATCAGTGCCAGCCCCATCCTTTAACTAGGTGGCCCAAATCATAGATTTTCTCCTGCGCCCCGACGTTGAAGTCTGTCAGACGGCTTCATCCATGTTAAAGTTACTGAGCTTGAGAATTCAGTGCCGCTTCGCCGCCACTCACCACCCCGCCTTCCTGCAGTGGTTGAGCACCTTTAATTAATTCTCGGCCTGTGGGTAGATTAACACTCACTGCCCCCGGGCAAACTTTTCGAATGGTGGGAATGTAAATGGCAACCAAAGGGCTGCTTCTCCAACCACATAGTCCCACCTCTGACTCGGGATCAGACTCTTTAGACTTTTTATATCGGTCCTTCACATTGACAAGCAGTCCAGACGGCTGACCTGGAGTTCCACACTCGTTTTATTTCACAACTTTTTATTTACCCTACAGCATCCTGTCAGCGAAGTAAACTAAAGAGCATTGCACGCCACTCAGATTATGCTTCACACAGTGTCTGTCTCTGCCTCTATTTAGCACTGACAAATACTAATAATACAGAGACACTTGAAATTGCTTTGTTAGAGTCTGAAAGCTTTTCAGGCTGTGTGCTAATGAGCTGTCACTTCTGTAGGCAGCAATACAGTGTGCGATTTTGGGTTTTCCATGACCAACGTGAAAGAAACGTTGGAATATCTTTGGGCGTGTTTCCAAGACGGTGGTCCGCAGCAGGTGTCATCAGCGTCATCACTTGTGGTCACAGTAAAAACAACGTAACTTGGTCTTCGTGAACAGAAATGACGTACGTATTTGTTTGTATAGAGCAGGGAGATGAGATACGACAATGAGACGCACAACGGGCCACATGTTAATACCAGGTGTGTGTGGGGCCACAGTGTAATTCACAATAAACCTGTAAATTGCTGAAATCTCACAGTCTGTAGGCCCCTTAACACTCGAAAATGACTCACTTGGTTAATTTTTGGGAGTAAGTTTTGTTAAAGCTGAAGCTGATGTCAAAACAGAGCCCAGCAGGATATTCTTACAAAGTACAAACCCTGCAGATGTTGAAAGCCAGGCCAGGTTAACACAGCCATTCAAATCAAATGAACGGTTGCCTCTCACTTTCTTTTTACTTAAAACAGAAGGTTAAGGGAAACTGCCAGGATGTAACAAGATGTGACAATAGTTAAACTCTGTCAATTGTTAGTGGACTAAACTGTATATAAGCCTGACAAGTGAGTCCTATGGTTGAGTGAAGGTGGGATTAGACAGCTAGAATCTCAAATTGGAGAGGGTACCGGTGCTGTTTCAAACTCTAATCTAAATGCAAGTGTGTAAAATCCCTTTTTTTAAGAGACAGGAAAGTTATATAAGCAAAGACCTTTGATACTCCATTGACTCTGACAGGAGGCCCACCAAACACAAGCCCAGCCTCGACTACCTTTGGCCTCTGACCTCCTCCTGACAGCTCAATTTATACCAGAGAAGAAGCCCGCAGGAAAACATGACTTGGAGAGATGTGCCTTCGTTCAAAGTCATCTTAAACCACGTATACATACATCTGCCGCAAGATACTGAAGACATATTCAAACTCTGATATACTCACTCAATAAGGAATTTCACATTCTGCAAAATCCCATCTCACATTTTATTGTGTGCAAAGATGATAGATCTGGCCAAACAGAGTAAAACATATTGAGAAGAAATTCCACCTTTAAGGTCTGATCATAGGAGATCTTTCTGGTCTTTCCTCGTGCACAAGTGGAAGAATTCAAGTGAGAGGTATTAATGTTCGGGGGTGAGGATGAGTACGAAGGAAAAGAATTCCTTAAGCTGTAGAAATCCTGGAGAAGGAAGATGTGACCCTGCTCTTGTGTTCTTGGACATAAGAACATAATCTTTTCACCGTAAAAGAAGACAGAAGGAAAACTTCTGCCACCGCACACTCCTACATCCCATATCACACTGTGGCCATGGAAGGTCGGTGCTTTCTGTAATCCCTCTGATTGGGTGAGGAGTAGTCAGCATTACCTAATACCAACATGACCTAAAGCGCACAGAGAGCAGGAAATGCTAAGAGGATGATTTCCAAAAAGGTGTCCGTGGCCGACTGGAGGAGCAATGTCTCTTAAAAGCAGCTGCAGGATCAGTTCAATTAGGAAAAGTTTGGTGCTGTCTAATTTAAGCAGAAGTCAAGTCTGGCCACCTAACAACCTCGGCACCTGAGGCTGGACTGGAAACACGTAATGCAGGTGGAACTAAACAACACAACAAGATTTCCTGGTGACTATTCATCAACAGTTTGTGCAGATTTTGCAGGAAAGTGCCTGTAATTGAATCTTTATCAGCCTTATAATCAAATAAAACCCAAGTCCTTTTGAATCTGTTCCATCTTTAACTTCAAACAAAAAGTGATTTCTCCTCCTCTGAATGAGTGATCAGTGTCCTAAACTCTAAATAGTGCTTAAGAGGTGTATCTTTATGTACAGAAATCACAGATGTGACAGCTGAAGTACCTCTGACCTGATCTAATCCCACTTCCTGTGAGAGTATTGCCACAGAGAATGAACTGTCAGAGATCAGGATTACCCAGTCTTAATCTGGAACAATATATTGGCTTAGTCAGCTTTCTCAGACATTCTGTGTATGTTTGTGAAGGTTTGTTGATGTAAAATGATTTTAAAATTTGTGTTAGACCACTTAACATGGACATTTTGGGAAAGTGAGTTTATTTTGTCCGGTCCTCATTTTCTGACATGCACCTACAAATTATTGTTTGAGGGTTCAAACTTGGTTTTAATGTAATGGTTAGAATTAGGCTTATGTTCAGGTATTTAGATGAAATGGTTAAGGTGTCTCAGGGCCAGGGAATATCCTCTTCCAGTCAGTGTCTAAGAAATGAGGCACAGAGTGTGTGTGAGTGTGTGCACATTTGAAATCACATTTTGGCATTACTTGGGGGTTAAAACTTAATGGCAGTGTTATGGTTACAATGAGGTTTAAGTTAAGGTTAGGGTAAAGGGGCTTGTGAATGCATGTGTGTGTGAGAGTGGGGCAGGGGGGTTTAAGGCAGGTCATGGTTTACCCTCTGTGAGTTAAGGATGCTGTCCCTTCTATAAATGTATGTTACTTTCACACGTAGGAAGGAGCAGACAGAGAGGAGGTGTTGTGCTAATCATGAACAACTAATAGACTGTGATCATCAAAGCGCTGCCGAACTGTCCAGGTGCAAAGGTAGAATGAGGTGGAAAAATGAGGTGTGTGGGAGGCTCCATTTGTTTGAATCATCTGAGGAATCGATTATTGAATGGTGAATAGTCAAATAAACCAATATTTAGCAGAAAGGTCACAAACATTTGAAAGGTGAAAGGAGCATAATTGTAAAATAGCTGTATCCTCTGTGTGTTGCACGGTGAACTGCTGTTTTGTTTTTCCTTATGGCTCGCTGTTATTTTTCTTTATCTCTGTCGCCATCCAGTGGAAATGGGTGTGAACTGTTTTGTGGGCATGAGTCAAGCCTCAGGCCTCAGTCAAGCTCAAATAAGCTTTAAGTACTTGTAAAATCAGATTTCCCATCAAACTGCAAGATTTGAATGTCACAGCAAACCTCACAAACAGAAAGCTAAATGTTTTTCTTAAAATTGGTGAAATATTTATATTAATATTATTAAAGAACTCTCATCTATAATTTATTTTCCATATTTCAAACCTGTGAGCATCATCTGTGAGCACTGTAACAGAGAATTCACAGCATACTTATTCTGTTTAGTTTGAGTGTGCTTAATTTTTGACACTTTTCTGTGTCAGCATGTTACATAATATATAAAAATAATGTTTGCATGGTTTCTCTAGTTAAAACAAACTATTGAATGTGTATATTATACTGCATAGTGTAAAACATATAGAAATGTATAAGTTTAAAATTTAAAGTCACACTGGGCTATGCCATACCTTTGCCAGAGACGACTTCATTCTCAGTCCGCCAACGAAATCCAAACTGTTGGGTACAAATTAAAAAAAGATCCATATGAGTTAGAAAAATCACAATAAAATAACCGCACAATGCAGATCACAGTTTTCACAGTCACTGCCAGTGGATTCTTCTGTTTCTACAGTCACACTTTATTTAACTGTTACCTGTCTAAACCCGTGAGACTGATGCCACTGATCACTGCATTTGAAATAATTAGGAAAATCTGAATATTTAACTTTGGAGACAACTGGACCTGACAGCATCAGAGCTGTTGACTCTCACTTCTGTCTATAGTGGCCTTTAATCACTTTTTATCAATCTGAGTATTATGTGACACCGAGCAATCAAAAAGTCTGTCACCATCACAACCTGAGATATCACATGAGTTTAAAGGATATTTCAATAGAGCATCATCAGAGATAACAGTACAGTGATCGAGCTGAAAGCACATTGTCCTGGGGTTTAACATACTGTCAGAATGAGTCACTGAAGGTGGTCACTAGAGACAGAGCTCAGTGCCAAACCACATCATAATTCTAACTCATATCTAAAATGGACCTGTGGTGGATATTAGTGTCTGAGTTATGACATTTTTCCCTTAACTCATGGCACCACCACTGGGGCAATTAGTGTCATTTTGGAGCACAGTGCCAAAATGGATCCTCCTGCCAAGTCCTGGCAGTGGTATCATGGACTGAAGTGTCGAAGGTCACTATATTATTTTCTTTCAGTACATTTTGTAAGTGTAGTAACTTAATGTCACTTTATGAGAATTGATGCTTCACTTTAGCTTTTTTTTTTCCTCTGCAGCTGCCAACAGTTCAGTTTACACAGGGGAGTAACTGGAAGTCCCAAACAGATACAAGAACAGTGTATTCTGTATCAGCAGAATATTAATTACATTGATATAGTAATTATATTGAATTTACGATACTGTTATTATTATGTAGACACATAGAAGCTACAACATCCTATACTTTCTTGTTTTAAACAGTTGTTTTATTTCAGCATTTTACTGATGTGATAAGGTCCCATTTTTTAAAGTTGTTTTAAATTAACATAACCCTCTGCTACCATGTTTCTCATTTTAAACAGTGTAATCAATGTCTCCATTTATCCTACCTTATTTTCCTTGTATCTGCTGAGATCAGCTATGCAGTACTCTTTAAACAGCTTGTCATAATACTTCTTGGCGAGTTCTTGTTCCCTGGAACAGAATAAGACCAGCAGTAAGATTGGAAGATGCTAATTCAGAATAGATGAATAACTAAAAGCAGACCGAATGTTAAAGTAGCCTCTATTACTAGTTTGACAATGTATGATCACCATGTCATGTCGTCCTCGTCCTCGTCCCTCCAGAGGAAGCGATGATTCTCACGCAGCACATCATGATCTGTTTTGTCTTTAGCTCTGAAAGTTAAATAAAATGCTTAAAATCACAAATAAGAGGATTGATGATGATGAAATGACTGCTCGTGAATCAAGTATATAATTAGGTGAAAACAATGCGTTTGTAATGATCTGTTATTGTTCCTTATTTTCTCATTTGTTTCAGACGGAGAAGACGGACCTGTCAAACTTGATTGTGAGATACAGTACTTACACAGAGCGTTTCAGGTCTGTCATCTTTCCTCCATAATAGAGTATGTAGTCACCTACAAACTTCTTATGTCGCTCAAACTGGTGAAATCTGCTTAAGGTCAGTCCCTCTTTGAATGTTAACTTCTGCAAAAACTTAGTTTTTTGTCGATAATTATCGTTCTTTTTTATCATTTCAAAGATCTTAACAAAAACAGAAAATATATATATGTGAATAAAAAAAAGGATACAGCATTCATTGATATCAGGTGGGCTCTTCTGTTCCTGGCCTCCTCTCTGAAAAACAGGAAAAAGAAGAATAGTTATCTCTAATTTTTACAGCATATTTTGTTGTCAAACTAAAATACAAAAATAACACTGTCCTTTTTTTATTTTCAATTTGGTCATTCATCATGTACACACAGACTAAAAGTTTAATTTGAATGAATGACTTCATTTAAATATAGAAAGCTCTTATATATTACTAGACCTGATGATCACAATGTGTTTATATCATATTTGGTGACTGAGTGTACAATACCTGTCCAGCTCATTAGAGTGTAAACTCCGGTGAGCCACCTTGGAGCGACGACCTTTCTGGAATGGCTTCTGTAAGATTTCCTCTTCACTTTTCCTGACAAGAGAAGAAATAAAGGCGAAAAACTTGTGTTAGATGATGAGGCTGTCTACCCACAAGTCTGATTTTAACTGGAGACAATGCTAGAATAAGTACTTTAATCTTTCATCACAATATCAGCCTCCCGCTCCACTGTAAAATCGTGTTGTGCGATCACCATTACTTGTACCTTTTGAGGCCTCTGTCTGAGGACTCTCCCTGTCCATCATCATCACTGAAGTCCGAGTCATAGCCACCAGCTCCGTGCACCTGAGGAAACGCAGGAACTCATTTGTGTTGATGGGATTTTACATCTGATCAAACGCGATTCAATTACACACACAAACGTACCTGCCTGCAGAATGAGACACATTTCAAATAGCATAACATTAGCTGGACTGTGACACCTAAAACTTCAGAAGCAGCAGGTAGAGTACCACTGTCTAATGGAAACGGTTTTATAAAATCACCACTGTTATCTGCTGCACACACGGAGCCCTCACTTTCTACATCTGTATTGTATTTCTATGTTCAGGAGTCCAGGAAGACTAGAGGCACTCTCATGTGGGGATCCTTCAACTAAACACAGCAAGATAAACCAAAAGAGACAACCCCTCTCTGATGACCATCATTTCAAACCATATCCTAAATAGTCAATTGTGTGTTTTGTCCTTGATGCTTCTCATGGTCCTGTCTCTTTGCTTTAGATGCTATGAACACAGTCAACGTTCAGCAGCATTAGACCTGTTGTTAGTCGCGTTGGTGTAAAAATCAAACCAGGAGAGAAACATGTCACAGAGGCAAACCTGAGGCTAGCTCATCTTCAGGCTTAGCTTTCATGCTAACTGGCTAAAAACCAACACGCTACAAACACCTAACAGTCTTCCAAACCTTTTAGACGTGATTTAAAATAAATATCTACAAACACACCTTCACCAGATCATCCATGTTTCCTTCTGTCGCTGTTGTCTCCTCCCAAATGTTTACAAACTGAAATCGCCCGTCGCCGGGTTGATGACGTAGCAGGGCGCGTCGCGGAGGAATGACGTCAGGATGCAGCTTAGTGAGACAAATGTGCAAAGAAAAGATGAAAATGTTTTTTTTATCCTTGAACACGAATGTGAATAGAGGAGCCATGTTGTGATTTTAAACTAATGTGGATCTCTATAGATCTCTATCAGTTCATCCATCAGAGTTATTATATATTAATATTTAATATTTATTGGCGGGCCTGCTGCTATCACAACACAAAAACTAATGAATAATCAATATCTACTGGAGAGAGATCAGAGGACGAGAACCACATCAGACACAGATTTCATTTTAAAGGAAATGGCCCAGTGACACTTTATAATGATGATTCATAGAGCGTCATGTTGTTCATTTCCTCCTGAGGGACAATGTGAGGACGCATGTGGGTGTTTGAACTGTAGATGGAAATAAAGAGGGTATTATGCTGCATCCATATAATTGAGTTCTCTGGTTGTTGGAGGTCACAGGAGGTCAAAGTTCAGCCCAGTGTGCAGAACAAAAGTCCAGTGTTTGGTGACATGTTCCACAACCCACTGAACCCAACAAAGCAGTCAATGTAGGCCTGAAGGAAGAGACGGTTAATATAGTGAAGTGTGGATGGTTGTTAACATTTGTAGTCCTGGAAGAAATATTTGTGAAAATCAATGTTGTGTTTTTCCATGTATCATTACTCCATGATAGGGCAGGGGGTTACAGTAATGCATATATTTTTCATTAATTCAATATAATTCTTATGTATTATATTCTTTCTTTGTCCGCGTAGGTAAATTGGTTTTCAGCAATAATTACAGGGCATTTTCCACACACAATTACATTGCCTCTTAAGCTGCTCAGGATTGACAGAGGAACAACATTTGGCCCACACAAGCTACATACTCTTATTGTGCGTAACAGCTTAAAGGTTGTTAATAGGGGTGGGGGGGTTGCAAACAGGAGGTTTAGGCTATAACACATCATTCGTGAATACGTCAGATGTGTTCAGTGTTTTACCGGCACGTGTTTGTCTTTGTCACCCACATTTGTTGTATTTTCTCTGCAGGACACATCAGTGTTTACAGGCTTTAAATTAATTATAAGGTGACATTTATTGTTATGGTTATTAATACTTTTCTATAGAAGCTTTTTCAACACAATGTGCTGTAAAACAAGACAACAACCTTAATAATAATAATAATAATCATAACAATAATAGTAATAATAGAGATAAAGCCCCACTCCATGATACACAGCATTTCCATGAATTTATCCCACATTCATTATCTGAGTAATAAAATAAAATAAAATATATTCTGACAAACCACTGAATTGATATATTTCTGTTGTATTTGAAACCATGTGCTATAAGCTCATCCTCTTCTGTCTGTGAATGTCATTATCTGTGCAGGGAGGAGAGAAAGGAGGCAGCATTTGAATGAGTGAGGCAGGTGCATTTTCACAGAGCTCATGAATAGGAGCTCGCCATTAGCCACGCACGGCTCTGAAGCGCGCATAAATAATAGCTGGCAGTGCTGATAATAAAAAAAGCGCACCTAGGGGCCTCCCCCACCCCCTGCCCCCCTTCTCTCTGTGTCCCTCTTTCTTCCCCTCTCTTTCTCCCTCACGGGAATTTACGCTTTTATGTCTTTTTCTTTCTCCCCCTTCTTTTAGTGGCTGCAGCTTTGAGTCTGCAAGCAACTTAAACAACAATTAGACCTATTTTTAGAAGCGTGTTTTTTTATTTTTTATTGTTGTTATTATTTCACATGGGACGTTGAGTTTATTCCTTTTCATGACAACAACAAAAAAAATCTTCAGCTGTGTTCTCTGCTCTCAGGTCCTGAATTTGTAATCCTGCGCTTTGCAGAACGAATCCGCTGGACCGGCGCCTTCCTATTGAGACGCCAGGAGCATAGGCACAAGCCCGGCTGCGTCAGAGCGCGCACCATCACCACCGGAGCACCAGCTTCTCATCAGCAAAACAAACATTTAAAAAAGATTCCTATTTAAATCCTGCGATTGCTCCTCGAGGGTTGTGTCTGTGTGTAGAAGTTGCATGTGCAGGCGGGAGTGAAAAGACTCGGCTGGGACAGAAGGAATGGGACACCCGGGCAGCAGCGCACGGAGAGGATGGAGAGGATGGACGCTCCTGGTGTGGGTGGCCGCGGTCAGCCTGGTGCTGGTGGACGGACGGAGAGTGAGGCAGCCCAGATGTCCCGCCGGATGCATCTGCACTAAAGATAATGCCCTATGTGAGAATGTCCGCTCCGTGCCTCACACTTTCCCCTCCGACGTCGTGTCACTGTAAGTGCTCCTGCAGCTATACACATTGTGCCATGATTAGTTGTCTGGAAAGCCTATGGTACATTATAGTAAATGCCTTTCAGTATATGCATTGTAAGTGTTATTTCTACAATTATTCATATGATGAATTCACCTTTAATGTATGTTTCTCCATTTGTTAAGATCTTTTGTCAAGTCTGGATTCAATGAAATCGCTGGAGGAAGCTTTGTTCACACGCCAGCCCTGCAACTGCTGTGAGTGCATCTATCTTTCTGTCCATCTCTCTATCTGTCTGTCTCTCTATCTATCTATCTCTCTATCTATCTCTCTATCTATCTGTCTGTCTGTCTGTCTGTCTATCAGTTCTTTATTTGTATAAACAATAAGGGTCCCCCCCAGAGGACTTGTATAGAGGCTGGTTCAAAGGGAGATTCTCTCTAATGGTGTCAGGATTATGCAATACACCACATGGCTACAACAACTCTAACAGCAGGGGCTGGGCAGAGAGGAGCTGTGTGTGTGTGTGTGTGTGTGTGTGTGTGTGTGTGTGTGTGTGTGTGTGTGTGTGTGTGTGTGTGTGTGTGTGTGTGTGTGTGTGTGTGTGTGTGTGTGTAGGCAGGGATAAATTATGTACACGGTCTTGGAAGGAGAACTATATATGGCTTTCAAAAACTGTAAAGTTATAATGATTCTTTTACAGAATGACATTAAGCGTTTTGTTATACAACTGAAGTTTGTTGAGTTATTTGAATTTGCAAATCCACAAATCAACAGCAAAGTCTGGTTTAACTTCTTTGTTTTTACAGGCTGTTCACAGCAAACGCACTCGACCTCATTGATGAAGACGCATTCCTGGGTTTACCACATTTGGAATATCTGTAAGTATTTACTTGTACCTTAAAGCTGGCAACTGCCATGCTTTTAAGTAATAAAGGTTATAAGGAGGACGTGTGGTAGAGCATCATAAAACCCACAAACTGCATCTCATTATTGTGCTGCTGTAAAACAAACTGATATGAGGTCAAAGCCAACCAGAACACTCAGTAGATCACATACCTCCGCCAAGGCCCAAATGTCAAACCACACCAAATTGCACACAATCATAGATCAAATCATAGTTTTTGAAATATGAAATCATGCCTCATCAGTGAAAATGTCAACTAACGCCCTCACAATGTGAAAAAACATCATGGATCAGTCTCTTTGTCTGGATCCAGTTCTTTCTTGGCCCATGTCCCATCGTTCCATTAAATTTGATCAAAATCTGTCAAGTATTTCTTTGAGTAATCCTTCTGACAACCAGACAAACCAATGGATGGGGCGTAAACTTCCTTGGTGGAGGTGGTGATCACTTTGGAACAGAGTGTTGCATTGTGGTACAATATTGGATTGCATGCTGGCATGTTTAAGGTTTTGACTGTTGTCTGATGAGGGTGGAATCATTTACATTCTCTATGACTTTTATGAGTTCATGATGTTTACTGACCTTATGTAATTCTTTCCGACATCAACCAGAGCCCTAGTCTAATTAGCTAGAATAATCTAAAACAAATGTGTCTGTGCCTTATTCCAGTATGAACAAAGTTAGTACAAAGCATAATGTACAATTTGGACAGAGCTCAGGTTTTCAGCACAAGCAGAAACACATGTTTCACATGTGAGGTTACTTACATAGTGTCACAGTCTATCTATATCAACCTAAATACTAATTAAATACTTCTCATTTACAGATTTATTGAAAATAACAAAATTGCATCGATATCTCCATTTGCTTTCCGGGGCCTCAAAGCGCTGATACATCTGTAAGTATTTTGTTGATTCCATTTAAATGATTTCTAAAAAGGAAGAATTGTGGTAAAAGCTACCATGATCCTAGTATTTAAGGTATTCCAACATGAACGGTTCCCTATTCTGTCACTTTGTTACTGTCTGAAGTGCAAAGTAATCAGAATCACTGCTGCCAGTGGTTACATCCAAGGTTACTGGCTGAAGGTTTCAGCTGGATCAGGTTGCTGAGAGACAGGTCATGGTGTCTCTGGATGTTACATTGACTTAGTGTTCCAGCAGAGTTGTTGTCCACATATTAATGGCAGGAAAAATAAGGATGATTCTGTGGCTTTGACTCTTATAATAACTATATTTTTGTCTAAATAATTAAATCAATGAGACAGAGAGGCCCAGTGAATTGGCTTTTATTAGAAAAACTGTGACGTGCCGACAAAAATGTTGCTTATACCGACAATAAGTGCTGGCAACCATTCTACTCAATGTTCAGAGTCCAAAAGATCTGATGCTCGATAAGCTCCAGGTGAGGCACGCAGAGCCGGCATGCAGCTCAGGGACAGGGGCTGATAGGTTGGGCTGGCTGAGGGGAAAGGTGGCAGGTGAACCATAAGGTTGAACAACATTCTGGCATCAAATCTGTAGCTGACCTGGTCTTTAAATACTGCTGGTTCTGGATGAGAAGAGTTTGCAAGTGTGAAGCAGTGTGAGATGCAGAGAAAACATTGAAACAACGCCTACCCAGGAACATGCACCCACAGGAGCAGCTCTAAATACGTGGACACAGCAGAAACACACATGCAAGAAGAGTATATATTATCTAGAATGGTAATTAGAGGAGTGCATACCCTAGATCCATGAATTATTCTCTTGGAAATTGGTGAAAATGTAAATGTCTCCCAAAATGTTAAAGAAAGTGAAGGAAAATTCTTGGATTTGCACTTTTGTCTGCATCTGAGTTCTTTTCTGGCCCACGTCCCATCCTTCCATCAAGATGTGTGGAAATCTGTTTTAGTTTTTCATGTAATCCAAACAACAATCAAACAAACCGACAGGGGTTAAAATATAACCTCCATGGTCGAGATGATAGAACCAACCTTCAAAAGTCCATAATCCTAACAGAATTCATCCTGTGAGCTGGAGCATGACAACGAAATCCAATCCAAAGAAGCCAAACTGTTTATCTACAGTATTTTTTGTAAACATTCACTTTCCTGAACTGCAAAGCCAGCCACAACTAAAGATAGTCGAGAATGTGCTCGACCTCGAAGGTCAAGACTAAATATAACAGTAATGTAACGTTAAACCAAGGGACTCATTATCTGCCCCTGATTCTAAGACAGGTTCCTACCAAGCACATTTTGAGTACATATGGAGAGGAGTACTGCAAAAAGGCATACTTGTGTTCCTCATCGTGCATGAAACAATGTGTGGATGGATGGTTGGACGACTTTCAACTCCCCCCATCCTATTTTCAGGTGTAGGGCATGTTGAACAGCACCGTAAATACAAGAGGTTTAACAGTTTATCTGGGTGGTTTAGGTGAGAGAACTCTGGTTATACATCAAACTATCATTAGTAAAGCCAGAAACAGTGTGAGTTAAAGTATCAGTGGCTCAGGTGGATCTCATATGTATCTGAGGAGAACAGAATACAAGGTGTGATGCTTTGAAGGGGAAAGAAATCCTTAGCAAACCCTTCACACATCCCTTTGCAACCATATGAAAAGAAAAAGTGCCCTGCAGATACCTTCCCTTGTTATCAGGAAAGTAAACAAACTTTTATACCAAAAAAAGATGAATAAATACATTAGAGGGCATCTTGAATGCATCACACGCTAAATACATTATTAAAAGGCACAGACAGGGGTCCTGCTCAAATCCTGTCCACTCCATCCTCCATCTGTTTGCAGAGCGCCTCCATCACAAACTCACAAACTAAAATGGCCTCTCTCTCCCCCGTGAAACCAACTCACGAATAAATAATGCAACGTCCATGAATTACGCCGACATTTCATTGCATCTCTTTCTGGTTTGGAGTTCACTCCTCCGCTCGCATGTGAAATGTGCCTGAGGGGCCTGTGTTTGTTGGTTGGTCTTATACCTGCGACTGGCAGAAATAGCCACGAGGCAGGCTCAGAGAAGAGAAGCGCTGTTTAAATATGGGTTTTCAGTGTGAAATATAACCAGCAGTATTAAGGGAATTAAATATTACCCACTACTCACATAAAAGGGAAAATCCAAGATTTGTATGTGACCCTTCTACAACGAATTCTAATCCCTCCCTGCACTAATTTAAATAAAATAATCACTAATTCTTATATTCCCCTTCTATTTCACCTGTTACATGACTGTGCCATGTCTCAGCTGTATTGTCGTGGATTCAGGTTTTGACTTCATGCGTTCAGTCACGTCATTTTTCTTGTTTGTACAATAATTTACTCAGAACCAATGCAAATCATATAATACAGTGTAATGACTCAGCATCTGCTGTCTGCAGCGAGACAGTTGCTCCTAATTCAATCACTGTGTGTATTTTTTTGTTCCCTTTCTTCGATTAGGAGTCTGGCTTACAACAACCTTGAGACGCTGCCCAAGGATGTCTTCAAGGGCATGGACGCTTTGACCAAAGTGTGAGTGCAGTCTGAAATCCAGACCCAGCGTATTTCTAGTAATATATCCTTAGATATTTATATATACTGTATGTATCATTATACAAAATGGCAATAGGGCCATGTTGAAAAAAAGATTTAGAGTTGTAAGTATTTCATTATTTGTGAAACCTATAACTGCATATCTCAACAGGCCGACCATCTGATATCCCCTCTAAAATGATATGTAGCCTAGAATTATGACTTTATTCTAATAATATTATGACTTGATCCAATCTGTTAGTTACTAATTTGGTAAATTGCATTAATATGTACACAAGAAAGAGTTTCACACATGTATCTGCACAGAGCTTGACAGAACCTGATCAGGATGCATATTTTCTTCTACACCAACAAGTAATAATCTTTTTGCATGTTACTTAGGTAGTTGTCTTATGAGCTTGATTTGTGAGATGTGGTATTTATTCCCAATCAAGCAATTAGCACAATGGAACAAGGAACATACATGTACTGTGATACACTTTGGTGTCTAAAGAGATTTATTCGGTGATGTTGATCCTTCCTTCCGCTTGTTATGGTGCTTAAAAGAAAGAAAAGGACAGTAATCAACACTTGAACAGGAGTGAGAAAACAAACGACTGTAGGAGATGTTATTCGCTGCTCCTATGGAGAAACAAAAGAGGAAAAAAAGGAGATAAGAGATCTAGAGGAGAGGTGAGGGTTTGGGTTGTGAGGCCAGAGTATCAGGGTAAAAGGTAAACAAGCCATTTAGAGAGAAAAGATCCTGGCTGTGGTCACACCAACACAATCAGTGAGAATAATGCAGGCTGCAGGGTGTGTGTGTGTGTGTGTGTGTGTGTGTGTGCGTGCATGTGTGTGGATTAGAGACACACATTCAAGGTCAACAGTAATTTAAACCAAAAGCGGGCTACGAGTAGAGACCACTGAGTAGATAGGACACTTGTTGTGATGTCGTTGGCTTGAAGTCAAAGTTCAGGCAAATATGGAAGAGACACAACAGACCAGGAGCAGAAACTGAACATAAAAGCCTCCAAAACATAAATTTTTCCGTGAACTGATGTTGCTTGCGATTCATCCTTGCATGTAAGTGATCTGCGGGGCAACAACCTGATATGCGACTGCAAGCTCAAGTGGCTGGTGGAGTGGATGCACCACACCAACGCCACCCTGGATCAGATCTACTGCAGCGGTCCGCCCATTCACCAGGGGAAGAAGATCAACGACCTGCTGCCACACTCCTTTGACTGCATCACCACAGGTATCATCTTCCTGTGTCTGCCCCGCTTCTTCCCACAGGAAAAGCCTCAATAATAGCTCCCTGTCCCCAGCTGACTGCATCACCTTTTCCTCTCACGCCTCCTCCCTGTTCCTTATCGCCATTTTATCAGTGCTGACAATAAAGCTCAGATGATGAGGCGTTTCTGTGGGAGAACTTATCGTTGTGTCATTGTGCTCACTGCCTTTCAGAGTTTGCCTCCTATCAGTCGCTGAAGTTTGAGTCGATCTCAGTGGAGGCCTTCACCTTTGGTAAAGATCAGTATGTTGTTTTTCCACAACCGTTCGCTGGGACATGCAGCTTCCTGGAATGGGATCACGTTGAGATGACCTTCAGACCCTATGACACTATTCAAAGTGAGTAAATAAAAGAGTCATAGCAGATCTTAACCCTTTAAAAAATGTCCGTCTTAAATTATAATACAATTGCTAATAATAATTGCCGGGACTCAGAGCAAGGATCTTTTTAGGGACATCAATTCAAGATGATCTGTTTTGCATTCTTAGCGCTTTTTCTGTGTCATCGACCTCTCTTCACGTTTAGGCACATCCACTGTGGTCTGCAAGCCCATGGTGATCGACAGCCACCTCTTTGTCATCGTGGCTCAGCTGTTTGGGGGCTCACACATTTACAAACGGGACAACTCCGCCAACAAGTTCATCAAGATCCAGGACATCGACATCCTGAAGATCCGCAAACCCAACGACATCGAGACGTTCATGATCGACGGGGAGTCTTTCTTTGTCATCGCCGACAGCTCTAAGGTTGGATGTTGTACCTAATTCTGATTTATTGTATTGTTCTTTTAATTTTGTTCACCTCATAGACTGTAAATAAAGATGGACGACACGAAAGCTCCCCGACAGTGTCTCGATCGCCCCCCTGGTGGCTGGCTGGAGTGTAGGTCATAAATCCTGCCATCATTATTTCAGTAGATGGAACATTGGCCAAACTACATGTCAAATAACTTTTTCTTAAAGATGGTTTCTGTCAGTTAAGGTAGTTCAAACCGATGTTTGTTCAAATGTTTCTCCGTTATGTTTGGTTGTGAACTCGTGCCACTGCGGAAGCTTTTGAATAAAAGTTCAACTGATATTTACACTTTTTCTTTCCTTAGGCCGGCTCCACAACTGTGTACAAGTGGAACGGCAATGGCTTCTACTCCCACCAGTCTCTCCATCCGTGGTACCGCGACACAGATGTGGAATATTTGGAGATCTCCAACAAGCCCCACCTGATCCTGTCCAGCAGCTCCCAGAGGCCTGTGGTGTACCAGTGGAACAGGAGCCAGAAGCAGTTTGAACGCAGGACAGACATACCAGACATGGAGGACGTCTTCTCAGTCAAACACTTTCGGGTCAAAGGTGAAGGCTGTAGCTTCAAAAACAGCATATGTACACACACACACACACGTTATATGTTTGCACTGACTAAAAAGGCATCAGCTGGTATGTGTGTGTGTGGACTCTAGACGTCATTAGTCCGTTTTAAAAGCTAAGACTCAGATAATCCGGGCCATGTTATATGATTAACAGTGGACTTTGACCCAGAAGAACTTTTTTTTTTCACTTGGTTAATTTAATAAAAGCGTCCACGACCCACATACTCAGCCGCAATTTATTACATTTTAGTACTTTATTGCTTGGCGAGTCACACAGGCATTCATCTCAAAGGTACTCCACTACTATAACCCCCCGCTCATAAATCACAACTGTATAATATTCTCTGTATGTCTTACTGTGACGGGAAAAGCTACAGCTCATGTATTAAGAACAGTTTGCAAAGTAGCTGCTGATTACAAGCTAAGAATTATTATGGATTAACACAACAGATTCATTTCAGAGCCCAGTTTAGAAGATTAATGTTTAAATTAAAACAGTCCCTTGAATGTTTGCCCTTTTCCAAGGTGATCTGTTCGTATGCTTAACGAGATTCATCGGGGACTCCAAGGTGATGCGCTGGGACGGTGCCATGTTCAAGGAGGTCCAGACATTTCCCTCCCGTGGCTCCATGGTGTTCCAGCCTGTCTCCATCGGCAAGTGGCAGTACGCCATCTTGGGCAGTGACTATTCGCTGACGCAGGTCTACCAGTGGGAGGGCAAGAGGGGACAGTTCATCCCGTCTCAGGAGCTGAACATCCAGGCGCCTCGAGCGTTTTCCATAGTCTCCATCGACGACCGTGTTTTCCTTCTCGCGTCCAGCTTCAAGGGGAAAACTCAAATATACGAACACCTCATGATTGATTTGAGTAATTAAACCAGTCAACAATTCAGGATGAACCATGTACACTATCATTCAAATGCTTCTTCTGCGATTTAGTTCAACTCCGATTTGACTCCACGACCTAGGTTCAGACAAATGTAAATTTTACGCAAAAGCTCAAACTATCAAAGAAATATGTCAAGTAGGACGTCACTGTTCAAAAGGTCTGACACCATTTTAATGAATATATATTCTCAGCAGTAAACGTTTGGCAACCTGCTGCAACTAGCTCATTTTGATCAACTCCTCTTTATGCCTTATATCCTCCTTTTGAAGAACTCAGTTACTCAAAACTCACAAACTAACAGTGCAAACAAACTATCTTTCAACTTGTAGGCCTGTACCTTGATGTACAGTCTATGTTTTTTGCTATTCAATTCTATGTATTGTGTTTATTTCTCTTGTAGGAATTTGATAGGAAAGATGTAGGAATGTGTTAGTGCTGACGATCATGTGACAATAACTAAACTGGGTAAAGTGTAGTGAGAAAAGGGGCGAATGCAGTTGTATCCAAGAAAAAAAAAAAGATTACGTCACAAGACAAATCTTCTTTAATTTAGGTCATTTCAGTGACTTCACAGTAAAACAGAACACGGAAAATAAATCTCACAAGACATCACCGTCACATGAGAGTTTTTGAGATTCACACGTGACAAAGTATAGACTTTTCAATATCTTGTAGACAATTTGTACACACAGTTAGTAACATTATGGGTAGTTTGGGAAAACTTGTTTCACAGGCAAAAATTGGTCAACTCCTGTTTATTCTTCTTGTTCAAATTTAGCAGCTATAGTTAATCTGAGTTTTTAATTATTTTACCCTGACAGAAGTGGCCTGGGGAAAACATCTGTCTCTGTTGTGTCTACTCCCAGATAAGCAAGACTGTACGCACGATACAGACACTCACAGTGTATATTCCTGATGAATGACTCGCTAGAAGCATCTCACTGTGTCAACCAGCCCTCTCGCTTTCGCTGCACTCTTGCCCCTTTTCTCCCTCACTGACAAAACCATTGTTATCTTTACTCCGCAACTAAAAGCCGACCACTGTGCAGCACCTGCTACCTGTGCTTTCACACGCTCCTCTTATTCTCACACGAAAAAAGAAAGAGATTATCCATAACAACGTAACACTTGCCAAATATAATGTTTACCTTTTTGCTATACCGTGTAAAGTACTTTGTATGATGTTGCTTTTGTATGTAGATGGGACCACACTCAGTCTTTTATTTTTCATAGACATAGAATTTAGTGTAGATATATATGTATTTTTAAAAACAAGGATCCCCTCCCTAACACTGTTTCATGCAGCTTCTGTAAAACAGCGTAGTCCCACTTGTATCAGTCTAATGTAGTTAGTAAAGGTTAGAGGATGATAGATATTCACTTGTCATCGTGCTCACTGTATTTTATGTACAGACGTAATAAATACTAAAATGCTTTAATAGGGGTGTGGGTATTTTATTGTATTGTAATTTGCCAGAAAACACTTTTTTGGGTCTAATTTTTCCATTTGCTAAAATCAGTGAGTCTATACGATAAGTTCTTGATTTAGATTTTCAGATCCAGTTTGGATCCAGATCTTTTTACTGAGCTTTATAACCTTAACATACATAACATGATTGTAAAACGTAAAGCTGTGTGATTTGTTGTTTATATATATATGTATAAACCATGACCTAAAATAAAAAAACTGTGTATTTCAGTACACGTGACAAACTATGAGCTATGATTATGTAATTTCCCAAAATAACTAACAATATATAAATACACATATGTGTAAGTATGAATATATCATATATACTCGTAGACACACACATATATACACACAAATGTACACATAGATATGTATTTTTTTGTGGGCAGAATCTTATATATTGTGTAATCGGGGAAACATCATAATCTTGGCTCATAGTTTGTTAAGTATACATAATAAATATTTTGATTTATATTTTAATCATATACTCGATCATAACACGATAGATTTGGAGTTCATGGTTGTGTGAAATATAAATAACCCAGGCAGCTTCATGTGTGAGGAGTGTGTGGATGTGGTTGGCTCAGACCTCCTCTGCCTCCTCTGTCATAGGCTCCTGCTGCAGCTGATCAGCGGAGGAGGACCGGGATCAGCTCTGCCCCCCTGTGGAGGAACTGACCACCGCACGGAGCTGGTGTCCTGCCACCAAGGTTAGTCATTAACCCCGTCTCCTTCTCCGTCACTCCGGGCACCGCACAAGGAGGACAGCAGTCCGAGGCATGCTGCCGCCCCGCCGCCACATCTTACCATGGGCGACTGTAACCACCGGCCGCAGCAGCGGGCTACACCCGCGGAGGACGACACCATCACCGTAGAGTTCCACAAAGTTGACCGCGGCCAGGACACCGACGGCGGCGAGCGCGACGACGATGAGCGGGCGGCGGAGCGAGTTCACCTGCGGGGCAACTGTCGCCTGTCGAGCGGGTACGAAGAAGAAGAAGAGGAGGAGGAGGAGGATGCTGAGGAAGAGGAGGTGGAAGCGACACGGGCCGACGAGTCACTGGAAGGCGGCAAGAGGAAAACGCTGTGTCCGCCGGCGTTTTGTCTCCGGAGAGATCCCGCATCCCGAGGAGGAAGTGCCCAGGAAGGTTAGAGAAGTCCCCCCGGCTACAAACCGCCCGAACCCCGCAGGGATCGGTGTCCCCGGCCCGCACCACCACGGTCCTCCATTAATGAACTTAGAGAAATAACGTGATAAACTTCCTGCGTCACGTTATACATCCGCGTTACGGCACGTATTAATGTAACAGCGCCGGTGTCACGTGTTCGTCATCAGCCAATTAGAAGCTCGTATTAACTTATTTTAATTTATTAACTTTTTTTTTTTTAACTTTTTTTTTCTTTCTTGACCCAGTGCTGGCACATATGACGTCATTTCATCTGACTTCACGTCACAAAACTACAAAATAAGTGCAACCAAATGATGTAAAGAAATTACTTTTAATGTAAATATACTTTACAACATTTTGATATTTCAAATTTATTGTACAATGTTGAGATTGGTGGTGGTTGTAACATCACTTATTTAATTTTGACAGCGACCAAATGATGCAAAGAAATTACTTTGAATGTATATATATATATTTGGTTATTTCAAAAATTCAAAAAATGATTGATGGTGTTTGTAACGTGATGTATTAACGTTAATGTCACATATCATTCGTAACGTTTGCCTCAAAGCCTATAGAATACTAGGAACAAATATTTAAACATATTTTAAACAATATGACACAAGCTGTTCCTACTCACAGTTTTTTAACATGCGAACAACTCGGTTGCAAAGTGTGAAGCCGACCTCTTTCATAAACCGGCCTAACATTTGCATCATCCTTCAAGGGGATGACTGTGCACTTTTCCACTACCAGGGCCATGATAAGTGTAGGCCGCCTCCACTTTACACTTATAAAACTTTGTTCTCAATTTTAATCAAAATATTTACACACAAACTATTAAAAACTAATACTTTAATACTAATTATGTAATTCAGCACTGTTCTAATGTCCCTGTGTGTACCAGTCATTATGATAAAACTAATAAAACTAAAACCTCTAGTATGACGACTTAAGGTTTAAGTCAATCTTTGGTTTGGTACAGGGTGAAAAAGACAAATGCTGTGTGTGGAGCAGACCACACATTGTGCTACAAGTACAAAGAAAGACGTCAGAGCCACCTCAGGTTGAAATTTAATAAGTGTGAGGGTATCAGTTTATACTTCCACAGGCAGGGTAAGCAAACACTGCACCACTGTCTTTTGCGGATCTTTATGTTTGTGGTTTTTTGAAGCGAACTTTCACCCGGACCCCATGGAGTTAAATAACATCCTGCAGTTACTGTACCAACACGCTAATATCGAAACAAGCAATGTTTTTTTAGGTGAAGTGTGGAACAGTGAGAACCCTTTTTAGGGCCCCTTTGTCTCTGTCCTCCCCTCTCACTTATCTTGTCCTCCAACCTCACCGACACTTTCTCTCTCTTTTATGCAGGTGCAGAGAAACCAAAGGGATGTCCAGGTCTGGGTTTGTTCTATGCTTTCCTGTCCACAGTCTTCTTCTCTATCATCGCTCTCCTGGTGAAATCCATCCAGGGAATCCACGCCATAGAAATCAGTGCCATACGCTGCTTCTTCCAGATGCTCTTTGTTATGCCTTTACTCATCTACCACAAGTAAGCATGATTTAGACACAGAAACACTCTGATTTACAGTCAGACGGTTAAACATTAACTCCATGTTCAAGATTTACACGTAGAATACACAAATGACATAATTAGTGCTACAGTAACACTCCCAAAACAGTCTTTACATAAACCAGCAATTTATACTGTGTGATAAGATAAAGTGCTTTAACTCAGCAAGGAAACACATGTCGCTGCCTGTAATTTATATCTGGGGATTTCTGCTGTTGTCTGCATGCTTTACCTTCACACTGCAGGTAAGTATCTTGGCTTATCTGCCAACTTAAACCAGCACTGCTGAGACCAGTTGAAGTTGTCAAAATACTCTACTCTAATATGTTTGTCAGGAAGTAGGAGATGGGAAGGTTTTTAAAAATGTCCTCCCACTTGAAGTTACAGGTTTTTAACAAACTCAAATGAACTTTTAAGGTTTTAATGTGGACATTTTGCTTTAAATTGCCTTGAGAGAATCCTTTCAAATCTGGTGCACGGATTAACTGATTTGATTTGGGTGGTCAAGTTCACAGTCTGCCTCTAGGGAGTTCAGATTTTGACCAGTTGTCACTTTGTGTGAGATTTGAACTCATGGAATTTCAGTGACCTTATATTAACGTGAATGCAACCTGTTAGAATAAGGGAGGGAGGGAAACTTTACTGGTTGGTGGAGGCATACAACCACAGGACAGTAATTCTAGTCTCTAAATAAAGTACTTAACAGTAGCACCCATCTCATGCCATCTGCACACAGGAACACTGTTAAAACTACAATGAACTTTACAGATTATCAGAAAATAAAATATTAAAATGACCTTGTGACCCTAAGATTTGAATTTAAACTGAATTCCCAAAGACTACCACCAATACTTATATTCATTCAGCTACCTATTCATCCTTCCATCCATTCGTCCTCTACATCCCTCTTTATTTTATCGTCACCAACAAAAGTACTACTCCTCCACGATTTTGCAGCTGCATCCATGAATCCATCCATCACTGTCATTTTCTCACAACCTAAACCTAAATGTGTCCATTTATCTATCCAACCATCCAACCGTTTGTCATCACTCAGCTCCCGTTACAGCTCACTTTTACTCCATCCATCACATTTTCCCTAAAAATTCAGTTTATCACTCCCTGTATCAGTCATTTCATCCATCCATCCATCCATCCATCCATCCATCCTCATGTCTCTGCTCCTCCAGGACAGGTTTCCTTGGTCCCAGAGATAAACGTATATTTCTGGTGCTTCGGGGTTTCATCGGCTCCAATGCCATGATCCTGCTCTTCTATGCCGTTCAGCAGATGCCACTGGCAGACGCCACCGTCATCATGTTCAGGTGAGAGCTGGAAGGAACTTGTGGATTACATTCACACTGCAAATATATTCTGTCCTTCCTGAATTGTACACTTTTTGTTAAATTCCCTGCCATTCTTATTGTTTCACCGTGTCTCTACCCGACTTTTTCCTTCTGTTTGGACAATAATCAACATTTCTCTCGGTTTTATTTTATGAATGGCACCCAGACATGCTCTCATCTCAAACCCATGTTTTTTCTCTGTCCATTGACCCGTCAGTAATCCAGTCTTTACCTCACTCCTGGCTTGGATCTTTCTGAAGGAGAAATGTACAATCTTGGATTGTGTCTTCACTGTTTTTACCCTGACTGGTGTCATCATTATCGCCCGACCACCTTTCCTCTTTGGCCAGCATCTGCGTGGCATTGAAGGCAACTACGCTAACCACATCAAGGGGACTATTGCTGCGTTTGCAGGTAATACACAATAACTCAGTTTGACGAAGCCTTTATAAAGCACCAGCCATATTAGTAGACAAAATGATTCGGGAGGTGATGGTCAGAAACTTTGTACCTGGTCAGTACCAGGTCTGGGTTACCATGGCAACCAAGGGAATCCACTACCCCGCTGCTGTGTCCCATGGCACATCCAGGTTACCTAGGAGATCGTCTTTCAAGTTAGTCATGGTCAGGGGCGGGTTACATCTTACACTATCTCAAAAAGTGATAGTCGCCATTCTGCTAAGAGACCTACTTGCAGTAGGGGCTTGAATTTTTCAACTTGCAGGAATCGATAGTGTAGTGACCACCAGAAAATCACTGCTACTTTTTGTGGATGGATCATCGAGCAAAGCCAGCGAGAGTTTCTCCTTAAGTAAATTATGAGCTTTGTTTTATTGCTAAGTTCCAATTTCAGTAGAAGTCTCTGGTGGTTAGTCAGCGAAATCTTAGTCAGGGAAAACATATGAGGAGGAAATTATTCCTGCAAATACAGGTGTAGTCCAGGAGGATTTCATGGAGCTATATATGTACATTTTCTATGTTGGTGTTTTCAGTCTCTAATATCTTTTTAATGTGTCTCTAGGAGCGGTCGCGGCTGCTTTTACATTTGTTGTCCTCCGCAAAATGGGGAAGAGCGTCCATTACTACCTCTCTGTTTGGTACTATGCAGTCATCGGTTTCCTCGAGTGCCTCATCACTGTATCCGTCCTTGGGGAATGGAAAATCCCGTACTGTGGGCGCGATCGCTGGATACTGATGCTGATTGCTGTCCTGGGCATAGCTGGTCAGGTCTTCCTGACAAAGGCCCTGCAGATCGAGAAGGCCGGACCCGTGGCCCTGATGAGGACTGTGGACGTGGTGCTGGCGTTCATCTTCCAGTTCATTTTCTTTAACCGTGCACCGACCTTGTGGAGCCTCGGAGGGGCGCTGTGCGTGGTGGCGAGCACTAGTGGAATAGCAGTCAAGAAGTGGTACAGCAACTCTCGCAAGAGCTGAGCTAGAGGAGCGACATGGAATCCTTCAGTTTTACTATTTATTCTTTTGTTTTTCATTCTCTTAGAGTATGTTCTTGATTTATTCAGTGTTTTACTTGTTATTCACATGCAAATCTGAGGAGGACGAGGCTTAAGCTGTTTGAAGGAGTTAAAAGCAGGAATACAGATGAGACGGTTATGAGCTTGTGAGAGCTTTAAATTCAATTTTTAATTCTGTACATCTATACATGTTGATTCCTGAGGGTCAACTTGTGTAATTTATTGTTATACATTTATTTTTGTGTAAACAAGCACATCTGACAGGAAAAAAGCTGTATAATCACCTTACAGACCCGAGCTGTGTCCTGCTCCCTGGAGCCCGTGTAGCTTATTTTCATGACAATATTCCTATTTTCCTTCCTGTTATAAAACGTGTGCAGCATAAATGAGGTGAAAGTTGAATTTCACCGTCATGAAAAAAGTTTGATTAAGAATTTCCTCGGCCCCATTTTCCTTTTGCTTTAACCTGAACAAAGAAGCCAAAGATAGATGTTTACTGCACTGGGACCATTCTCACTGTGCCACATAGAAATCATGTATACCAGCTATATTATTTCATTGTGCTATGGTCTTGGCACTATTGAATATACACTATATAATCCACACACAAAAAAAGGATGGAAATCCAAATAAGCAGAATAAATAAGTGAAATATAGATATCTATTACCTTTTAGTTTAAAAATGCATTTGTGATAAAAACATTTCAAATATTTCTGTAAAAAAAAAAAAAAAAAGATAAACTCTAAATAAAATCCCAATTTTAGTTTTTACTTGAATACACAGTCGTGCTGTAGGATTCTCTCAGGGAGTAAATTATAAATAAAACAATTATCCACATTTCAATTTATACAGATAAATCCTCCCCAAATTAAGTTGTCATTGAAGAAGTTATCCCATTATGATATATATTGATATTTGATTTTTCTTCTGTTACTTTTCCAATATATTAAGAAGTAATTGGGTCGAAAATATCTATTAAGATCCTGTCCACAGTTAATCATTTCTACACAATATCTCTGAAGTGCCTTAAGCAGGGACCTTTAACCTCCAGCTTCCTTGAGTGGAGCTGCTCAGTAACCAGCCGCCTGCACTGGACAGTTCTCAGGTGTTATTCCTCTTATGAATATGAGGTATGGCTGATAAGAACATTTCAGCTTATAAATGATTTTAATGCTTGTATTAATATTGACATTATCAAAACAGCATTTTTAAAATAAGGCACATAAGATGTGGCCTAAATCCCTCAGTATAAGAATACAGTATGTCTACTTCTTTAAGAAGTGGCATACACATTTCAAGGGGAGTACAGAGATATACAGTGGTCTGACAGGGCACGGCACAGTGTGACATGTAAAAGCCTCTCAATGTTGGAGAAAACACAATGAGCTGAGAGTTGATTTAATCTTTACTTCCATGTAACTTGCTGTGGTTCATCTTCATCCCAACTGTGCACAAATATTATGCAAGAAGTAGTCAAATAAGCACTTAAATAATAGTTTGTTTCTAATATTACCTGTTCTTTTTTTATTAATAAAAATGTATCAGCTCATAGACTTATGCTCCTACCCCTTAATTTTAATGAGCAGAGTTTAGTAGTAAAATGGTTTATTTCAGGTCAATGCATCAAAACCCCTCTGATATAATTCGATTTTAAAGACAACGTGTGAGATATAGTAAACTCTCTTGTGGTTCGAGTGCCATATTTTTGCGTGAATGAGTTTATTTAACGGCACTGTGACATTTATTAGTCATTGTTTGTAGAACAGTGAGACGTTCTGGACACTACACATGTTCGCAGGCTAATTTCATGTCCTTGTTTGATTTGCTTTCACACGTGACTTTTACTGCTCAGAATTTTAGTTTAGCCGACTTGAATACTGGTAGCTTTAAGCACAATGTGTTGAATCACCATCAAATGGTTTGGTAAACATTTGTTTCAGGACATGTAAGCCTTACAAACTTAATAAAGCTGTATAGGATTTTTAAAACATGGTTTAATAGTATTTATTTTACTATTTCTGTATTGTATTACATCAGCATATTCTTTGTAAATATTTCTGCATAGTGATGGACAATATTTAGTTCATTATGATTCAAGAATAAATTCCATATGAATTTATAACTCCTGTTGTCTGTGATCTTCCTCTTTCTGACATGACGGACACATGTGTCACAGACCCAAACTGTGCAGCGGTGTTGTCTAGTTTTACATCATTGTCCCAAAGTGTATGTAGCCTTACCCTAACTCTGCTAATGGCTCAATGGGTGACAAAGGTAAAAACCAGGCTACCTTTTTACAAACCACTGAGTCAGGCAGCTGTTGACAGGAGGGCTCAGAATAATACCTGACATAGTCATTGTGTGTCTGTGTTTGCATGTGTGTGTGCGCAGATTATTTGTCTCTGTGAGCGCTACACAGATTTCCACCAGGCCTTTGTTTATTTTCCTTTCATTTGTCAAGAACACACAGTTGTGAGGCATTGTGTGTTCCTGCAGAATGGGCCGTGCTGCATTGTGCAACAGCATCACCCATATCTTGCAAAACACACACTGGTAACTAACTGTACACAGATGGTGTTATAAACCTTCCTCCCAGTCCAGGCAGGGTTGCGGTGTAATTCCTCATCTGAGCAATGAGCTAAGTGAAGTGTGAAAAAAAGGCTGAACGAGAACAGAGCCGCTCTTTGTTGCAGGGCACAATAACTCGGGGCTAAAGATGCCTTGATTAGATTTACGTCACATTTACAAGCGTATAAGTGTCATTGTATACAAATAAAATACCCAAATGACTGATTTTGTACTTGATGTATTACAGGTATCATCAATGTTTTGATACCTCTGCTTTCATCAGTGCTGTTATTATCATTTTAATTATGATCACGTCAGATGTCCTTAGTAACTAATAAATCTGGACAAGTGTCACGGTTCCCCTTGTGTGTAATGAACCTTACCTCACAGCAGAGGGCAGGATCCACAAAAATAAGGACAGAGGAACTTCACCTCATCAGCAATTTCACCTAGTCTCAGTGTGTGCACATGCTGAACATACCACTGTAACAGAAGCTCATAAAAAAAAAAGTCATTTCATAATTCAGAGTCAGTCTCCTTCTCATGGTTGCTTTAATATCCATAAGATAATAAGAAAAGAACTCCCTACTATCATATCAAATATCACAAATATGACAACGCAGGATGTGTCAGAGATGTAACAAAGCTCAAGGCATAACAGTGTATGTGTTTGTGAGAGGAAATAAAAAAGCACTATAATCTTGGGGAGAGGCCACGCTCCCTCTCTTTTATCAGCGGGCTGGGGATTCCCAAAGGTTTGCTCGCTCCTGGGTGGAGGAGAGCCGGAGGAATGGAAGAGTTGCACATTCCTGCTGGATGGCATAAGACTTCCCATCAGTGGAGCGAGAGTGAATGGGAAAATAATCCCTCACTTTTCCAAGTTGAAATGAATACTGTCAGAAGCTGTGGAGTGGAAAAGGGCATCTCTCTCTCTGCAGCATGTGCTTTGGGGGTTTCTGGTGCATTCAGAGGCCCAACAACTGCACAATCTAACCTACTTTTTTTATTCTACTTCATATGCTGCGTATCTGCTGCACATTGGGTGCACATAAACAAGTGAATAATAGTTTCACTGTGTGGGACTGAACCGGGTCCCAAAGAGAAATCGTGGCTGATTGGATTGAGGTGAGACACATCTGGATTAAGGTTGGTCCATGGCCTGCAACCATTGGTCAAAATAATTGGGCCCCTCAGTTAAACCAAAGGCTTTGGATGAGGGTGCATATTGACTCATTAGTCTGCTGCATTGCTATAAAGAATAAATCACTTTGGACTAGAGTAAATATTGTATAGGGCAGACTGCGTAAAGTTAACGACTGACTACGGTGTGAAATAGTTGCCAGACATTCCAATGTAGTGACACACACGCACACACACACACACACACACACACACACACACACACACACACTGGTCTGCAGTTATTGTCCTCCTGTCCACAGCTCTGTTGGCTACTGAGAGAAACAGATGCAGCCTTTGTGTGCTGTTGGATAAATTGCCATCACAAAAGAAGGGCACAGATATCTAAAACAATATCATGCTGACCAGTGGCGTTGTATAGCCAACCATCATGTAAAGTGCATGTCTACCATTTATCCTGATTCAGTCCAAAATTCAATGCCTTCCACCTCGAGTCGTGTCCCTTATATACAGTCTATGGTCATGTCCCACCTTTCCACAAAGTTTCATGGACATCGGTTCAACAGTTTCTGCGGAATCCTGGTCACCAACAAACGAACCAGGCCCAACAATCCCTTCATTAAACCACATTTACGTTCAGCAGATCCAGATTTGTATTTGGATTCGCACTAAATTGCACACACTCATAAACATTTTACCTCTAAACACGCCCGGCTTGTTTCATAAATTATTCTCTGAGAAACCAACCCGTGCTGAAATCGAATGGGTTCTGTCCCGACCTGCAGCGCATCTTCCCTAAACGTTTTGCTGTCATCCTTGCAGTGGTTTTCCCACAATGCTGCTGACTAACACACAAACTAATGCGATAAATAATCAAGAAAGAAACATGGAGGCCCAATAAAAATCTAAGGAACCTAAGTGTCCAAACTGTGGGAGCTCAGTTTTCCGAGGAGCACGTGAAGGCATCAGGGAAGAGAAAGAGGTTTCCCACCACAACACGAGAAAGTGTGTGTGTGTGTGTTTGCGTGCGTGCGTGCGTGTGTGTGTGAGTGAAAGAGAGAGAGAGAGAGAGGGGGGGAGCACCGTGCACAGTCGCTGCAGGAATATGAAGTGAACTCGACACTGAGCGGAGTTTTGCTGGATGCTCTCTGGACTTGACAACTTCGGTGAGTAAGTTTTGTGCCGACACACTTCCTCCAAACTGCCGCCTCACTCACCTCTCCTACCCGGGGGACGCTGCACGAGTCCCGGCTGAGTTTGTTTGTGGAGCCGCTGAGTGACAGTGGTTCTCAGTGTGGAACCCCCAAATCCAAGAATCCGAGAAAAATCGGTATAACAGCGGTAATTAAAGTTTGTCTGCGAGTAGAATGGAGTGTAGATGGAATGTGGGTGTTAACTTTACCCGCGATATTAAATTCAAATCATTTAATTTGTAACTTTTAGCAAACTTTAACCTTTTGGCGCTCTTATTGTGGAAAGCTTACCTATACCTGCCATTGTGTGTCTGTTTGCTTTGAGGTTCACGTCTGTGTGTTATTGTCATTGGTTGTGTAAATTCAGCTCTAATTAAGTTCAGTAATGTGATCTTTAACTTTACCTGAGACACTAAATTCAAATAATTTATCTTGTAACTTTTCTTTCTCTTTTCAACTGTGTTTTTTGGCGCTCTTATTGTGAAAAGCTTACCTATATACCTGCCATTGTGTGTCTGTTTGTGAGTATGAAGTGTGTTGTTGTCAAAGTTAAGTTCGTTGATTTGATTATCCACTTTATCTGGGATCTCTTTTTTAACCGTTTTCAAGTTTTTTGGTTTTCTTATCTTGACATGTTTAGTGACCTACTTGCTCAGGGGTGCATAGCTGAATGTCTCATTGTCGAAGTTGTTTGTGTTTATTTAGTTAAAACTAAGTTCAATGGAATTTCTTTAAAGCTGAGCCCTGTCATTAGCTCTAAAGGTCTTTTACTTTGACAGGTCTTTTACACGGTACCCTGGAAGACATCCTCAGGGGGATACTGACCCGTAACTATTTCTTTTCTTCTGTGTGACGTTGCTTCCAAGTAATCAGTTGCAAATGGGAATGAAGATTAATCATAACCAGATCAGGACCGGTCTAACAGAGGGTTAGGAATTTTATGCCTGATGTCTGTGGTGCAGAGGCACATTGGGGACCTATGGAGAAATTGTCCATTTTGACAGTTCGTCCAGATTGAGGAAAGGGAAAGACCACAAGGAGAAAATATTGTCCTCAGTCTCAGGTTTGCTGTAGATTTACAGACTGGATCACTGTCGCCAACGTCTAGATTTTGTGGAGGCTACTTCAGCTTCCAGTCATGTGTGCTACAACATCGAGAGAGAAGTTGTAGCGAAGGTGCGGCGATGTCTTGAGATAGAATATTGGATCCTCTTTGCATCCTCTTATCCTGTAACCCCATCAGGTGCTTCCCATGTGTCAAAGCTCCGGGTTTTGCATCAGTGATGTC
The DNA here is from genome assembly GCF_024713975.1 of Paralichthys olivaceus. NCBI lineage: Eukaryota > Metazoa > Chordata > Actinopteri > Pleuronectiformes > Paralichthyidae > Paralichthys > Paralichthys olivaceus. The sequence continues at coordinate 5,441,779 of NC_091113.1, read as the reverse complement.
ACAGTTTTATCTGCTGTCTGACTTTGGACGAGTTTACATTGCTGCCATAATTGACCATGGACCCTATCACAATACATTTTTTGTCACGTGCTTATCAAGCCACCGCTGTATTCGCTGATTACCTGTGCTTGGGAACTAAAGGTGCCTCCTGGAGTTTTCCTTTACACAAACAAAAGTTGTGTTTACGTTGAAGGTGGAGTCACGAAATTCGGTTAAATAACATTGTTGATATTTCTGCTTGAGAAACTCGACAAATACACCTGTAGCTAAGACGACAAGGAAGGTAGTTCTACCGTACATAGTGTTTTGAATTAACGACACAATGACAGCGGCTTATCTTGGTGAATATGAGCTGAATGTCTGTGGGCAAGTAATGTAACGCTATCAGGCAAACAAATGTGACACCGGTACCTGCTTGCTCATCTCCTGCTTCTCATTCCCCTTGTAATCCTTAAATTAGCACTGTGCCAGATCTACTGTAAAAAATCTCCCGTCCACTGCCCCCTGTCCACGAACGCCCCCCCTCGTTGCTGATTGGCTGGAACGACGTTGCCTGTGTCTCGATCAAAGCCACTTTGTCTATTTTCAATTTCCAGAGCAACTATTGGACAGTAGGAGAAATTCACTGAACCTGACCGAAGCGTTTGAACAGGGTGTGTTACTGCACCTTTAAGAGTTTCTCAATAAAACCTTTGCAAAGCTGATTTGCTGGATAATTGAAATCCTGCATTGTGTACATCCATGTATTATTCACTCAACAGGGATTCTCAGGGCGGACCGGTCTCTGTTATGAATTTATTTAGACTCAGTGACGACTGAGCAACATCTGGTAATTGATTGATTAACTGTCTGAACAGAGTGAATAGTTTATTGGAAACTTGATCAGGGCGTACGCACATGTTGTGTGATTGTCATAGTCTTACATCATGTTTAGTCTTTCTCCAACAGTTTGATCAGATCTGGGAAGAAGAAAAAAGTGGGTGATTAAACAGCCCAGACTACACAGACCTCTTATATAAGTACGTTTATTAACAGCAGTGAAGTTCTGTTATATGAAAAACCTGTTACTGATGGCTGCAGGGTCACAGGAAAGGTTTTGGACAAACGTGAAAAGTTTGATATGGACGAGGCGTGGGCAGCTCTTGTTAAACCTACTGCATGCACGTGCATCTGCATGCAAGTGCGCGCACACACACACACACAAACGCACACACACACACAAACAGACACACACACAAGCACACAAGCACACTCTCCTCTGTGAGAATACAGTCACCCCTTCTTGAGTCAGCCCTATCCCCTTGTTGTTACACTGATGCACACACACCCACACACACGGAGCCTCTCTCTCTCTCTCTCTTTCTCACTCTGTACAGTTTCCACTGGGCTCTCTCGCTCTGTCTTGCCCTCTAATCAAAGCCATATGTTCTCCAGGTCCCTTGCATGAAAGCTCTGTTGTGTTTGCAGAACAGCTCCCAGTGTGAGCTGACAGACCGACTCAGTGTTTGGAATGAAACGTAACCTGCAGACGACTCCACGTTGATGTTTCCTCCTTTTTAACTTTTTTATCTTTTTCATTCTGCTTCTACAAGCGTCCTGATGATGCTGGTGCTGCCAGCATCATCTACGTGGTGATAAAAGTGGATTATGGAAAGGTAGATAGTTTTCTCCCTACTTAAATCTTCATGAATCAAAGGCGTTTCAGTCCTCAGCCTTGATCAGTCCTGACACATTAAAGTGTTAAAGATTTCCATGCTATCTAAGCTCACATCATGGCTCCTCACATGAATCAGATACAACTGTCTAGGAAAGATTGTGGCCCAGGAGGACAAAATGAGGCCGCTCTTACGTTTTAATCTGAGAAACGTTGCCAGTTTGGCCCCATTATGCAACCATGACTAATAGAAACATAACAAGCACTCGTTTTGTGGGGACCCACCAGAAACTGGCAAGTGACTCATTTTGGGTCAATTCCAGAATAATAATAATAATGATGATGGTAATAATACACCCTTCAAATGATTGGTCATGCATCTCTTAAACTCTCCCAATAAAGAGGGTGCCATTGTGTTTGGATGGATAAAGTATAGTGTCCATTCAGTGAAGTCTTATTTGTTGAAATGTAAAGGTCAGCAGATGGAAAGCAGTTCTCTGTCAGATCTATAACACTTGAGCTGTGATTCTCTGGGGCTGGTGGGGCTTTACCATTTAAACTCTTTGAACTGGGTGATAAAGATTTGACTTTCTTTCCCACTTCTAATGCACCTTTTTTCAAATGCACTGACCTCTCTCCTTGTCGAGGTCTTCGCGATGCATGTTAATATGTTTTAGTCTCTTCAGCTGCCACCCGTTTAAGGAATGCAACTTAATTGTGGTCATATGATGCATCTTTTCTTCTCTGACCTCCCGCTTTTTTGATTTCCAATGCAGTTCCTTCATTTCTGCAATCTGGTTCACATTCCTGTTAAGTAGGTGCACGGCTCTTAATAAGGCTTTAATTTGCACTGTGGCCTGGACATTTATTAAAGAATGATGTATTAGTTGCCAAAGAACTTCTCATTTATTGTTTACTGTTGTTTGCACGTGGCTTGTTTCTGCTTCTCTTCATGGCAGCTCACCATAGCTGTATTATAATGGTATTTTTGTGATGCTCCAGGGAATATTGTTCGTAGTTAATATATGAAAGTCAGTATTTTTTTCCTACCAGCACATGCTGTGGTTTCTGACCAGGCTTATAAAAATACCAAGTATGTGTGAATCATTGAATCCCTAGTTTTCTGATATTCTTTCCTCCTGCTTTCCTTTTTCTCATTTTACACAGTTGGTTTTGTTTCTTAAGTCATTGGCACGTTGTTTACAACACATTCACCTTTTTGGCATCATCAAAGTTTTCGTGACTTAAAATACAATCTGCCTGCAATCTGCTTTTTCGTTGCGTGATTGTTTCTTTGCAGTTTGGTGACACCAGTTGGACCATCACTCCTTTGTGCTCACACGGCATGCCTTTTATTTCCGTGACCCCCACACAACAAAAAGAAAAGGGGGATTCCTGCCCTCCCTGGTCGGCTTATTGTGCTGCTGGAATGCCAAAGATCCAGAGCTGAATCTGAGTGTGAAGTATTTAGCGGAGTGTTTTTGAGGCTTGGGAGGATCAGTGGTGTTTCAGTTTGAGTTCAGCTCTCATTTTACATTTAGGTATTTACAGTGTCATTTATTCTGTTGCTTTATTTCATTTGTCCACTGACTGTGCAGCATCAGAGTAATCTTTCCAAATAATCCTGTAATTGTATATGAGGTGTGCAGGTTAGTAGCTGTTACCACTTTGCTGCTTTCCACCTCACTGGTGAGCTTTACCTTCGGGCACTGCATGTGATGTTGGACCTAATCACATACCAGACCATGAGTCATCGTTTGGATGAGTTGTGAAATAATCCCCCATAAATGAACATTAGAAAAAGGCTTTTATGTGAGCGTGAAGGCCCCGTTGATTGGATAAACACTGATTGATGACAGGGGTGGGAAAATTGTTCCAGTCCCGAGATCCAGACTCATTAAAATAAAGTGTTGCTCACAACTACTTTGAGCCTTTTCAGTTAATTGTTCAGTTTTGTAAAATCTCCCCTCTGAAACCCACTTTGTTTGATTCAGTTTACTGGTCTTTTGTCACTGAACTATAATTATAAGACACATTTTTTAATATTTATATATTTTTTTTGATACTGGGACAGTCCGAGTGATATTTTCTCTTCATGGCCGTGAGATGCCTGAGACTTCAGAGATGTGAGTCTGGCTCCAGTACACAGCAGTGTGTGAATGTCACACTGCACCATAATGAAATATTTAAACATGCCCTGCATTTAAACTTTTAAGAATTAATGTTATGCGTTTTAATAAAAGAGTTTAGCTCCAAATTATGTGCATCGATTAAAGAATATGGCAGTTTAGTGGTAATCTTCTGAGGGAAGAAGGACTTGCACACTCAGCAAGTCTCTTCAGCTGTGTCCTAAGTGCTCAGATAATCTCCTTTTGTGTTTCAGGACTGTAGTGATCGACCACAGAAAACCGTGGTGGTGCGGGGCTACATGGTTAAAGTGCAGGTAATCAGAGGGCTGGTGTAATGCTGAGTTCTGCCTACATGGGGTTAGGGTTAAACCCATGTGGGATCAGGCGCCGCTAAAGTGGAAACTACCTGTGCTGAGTTCTTCCTGCCTTCTGAGGATGGTAAAAACTTTGTAGAAACTGATTTGATTTTATACATTTTTACAAACGTCTACTTTTTACCTGCATTCTGCTGTCTAAAATACAACAGAGGACATAACAGAGACAGGCTAGCTGTGTGCTGAACGTCAAGGGGAAACATTTATGCCCACAAAGTGGGTACAAATTTCAAAAACACATTGTGATTGGCTGCTGAACTTTAACACTGACTCATCCCTCATGTCATTCTCTCACTCCCCTCTGAGAGAGAGAGAGAGAGAGAGAGAAAGAGAGAGAGACGGATGTCTTTCACTCTCCGTCTCTCGCTCAGTTGAAAACAAGACAGTGAGCGGGAATCCTGAATCACTCGGAAAAGACCTGGAGCATTAGATTTTGCTTGAATGTGAGTACTGTCAGAAAATTCTATTTGAGCTAAAATTGTGTCGGAAAGGACGTCCGGTAGAAAGATGTTGGACAATATTCCACATAATACAACAACAAGTGAAGCAGAAGTGATTGAGTGTTTTCTTGGTCAGCGCACTTGTCTCTCTGTGTGACCTGGTTTCCTGTGTGTGTGGGTGTGTGTGTGTCTGTCTGCGTTTCTGGCCCCAGGCTGAGATTTAGCTTGGAAGAGCCATTTGTTTTCCTGACCAGGGTCACAGTTCAGCTGATAAAAAGAGCCGACATTGACCGGTGTGCAGCGTGTGTGTGCTGGGTTGTTTATTTAGAATTAGTTTATGGTGCTCTCATGAGCTGTTTCTCTAAATTGTGAATATTAAAATCAGTCACGAGGACAACCACTAAATTAACAGCTGTCAAATCTTACCTCAAGTAGTGTGGAAATACTCTCCTGTCACTAATATCGGTGTTTTTAAATGAGCTTGATGGCAAACACAGCTGTCTGTCATGAGCACATGGCTTCGGGACTTAAAGTTGAAGTGTACAATGTCTCTTCGAGCAACCTAAATATTCAGTCAGTATCAATCACCTGAGAGGTTCATGCCCCAACACGTGTTGTTTCACTTTGTGTCCGCTGTGCTTATATCTGTCCAGCCACTGAAGCAACACACAAACACACGGATGGTCTGATGCGTGTGTTTTACATGTTTACAGTCAGATCTTGTCTGCTGCTCATTTAGTTTTACTGCATCTTTGTTTCTCATCGCTCCAAAGTGACTTGACTTGCCTGTGCTATGGATAATCTCACTTTCATAATAACTACACCCAGGATCAATGACACAGTATTCCCAGAACTGATTATACATGTCAAAGTTGATAAATTAATATCAAGCAGCTGGGACTATAAGCGAGTACATACAGGTTCACAGGAAGGTTGCAGTATAATTATGTGATAGTAACACAGCCGCTGGTGAGAGATACTGACACGGTTTTGCTCACGTTCCTTGCCAACATTTGATTTATGTGGTTCGACCTGTTAGTTGACTGTGACACATGCAGCTGAGATTCTTTCTGTTGTGGATCTGTGTGGGTTCCAAACGGAGAATGACTTGTTAAAAAACATAAAGATGACTCGACGCACGCTTCTGAAAATGGGGCTCGGCTTTTGATCAGCTCAGCTCTGGTGGAGTTATTTATATATTTATCTGTTTTTTTCCACAAACACTGAAAATAAACATATTTTGTCTTGAGTGTTGTGAGAAACGTCTTCAGTATGTCATTAGGTTAAAGGACTTTGCTATTAAAAAGCAGCGTAGCTCCACCCAGCAGTTGTAGTTTCAGTCTGAAGGTAGATTGATACCCTGAAATCTCTTGTATTAACTTGTTGATTTTAATATGAACAGACTTAATTGATTTGTTTTTATAATACAAAGCACTTTTCTTAAGTTGGTTCAACTATTTTCTCTCTCTCTCACACACACACACACACACACACACACACACACACACACACACACACACACACACACACACACACACACACACACACACACACACACACACAGCCATTCCTTCCTCCATGGGTTGGTCCCACACTCAGACTGAGGCCCACGTATTTTGGCAGTGAATTAATGTCTGTGGTCATTTTAATTTTTAAAGGTTTTGGACACGTCTTTCTGATGGCTGGCCACCATTAGAATACCAGAACCACACACCATTAGTATTCATGCATGTTGTGGGTGTGGGTCTGTTGCGGATGTTTTTCATGCTCGCGGGGTGCATAACTTACTCTCTGCCCTGCTCTCATGTCTTTTCCTACCAGTGTGTCGCAGTGATATGGGCTCTCTGTTTTGTTTCTGGATAAGAGACATCATGTCCTATTTATTGTCGAGCTGTGTGTGTGATGCCAGTTACTGTAAACTGGACTGTTCAGTTTCATAGGCATCATTACTCTTGCTCTTTTCCATCTGGCATTTTACTGAGTTTGCATAACTGGCTTCTTTTAAACAGTACGTGCTTTATTAAAGAGCAAGAGCCTTGGATTTCTGTCCTGGACATTATCAAAATTAATAAAGTGGTTTGTGATCATTGCACTTGAATTCCTTGATAACGTTAATGAGTGTTTGTGGCGGAAGGAAGTGTCAGTGTATGTATTTATCAAGTTTGTATATATTTGCTTATATTGCCACATTTACCACTGATAACACTTTAATGAGTCCCTCTGGAATTCATCATGTAAGTATTCTGGGGACATTTTATGCCTTTAGTGATAGAAAACAGAGACATGGCAAGAATTCGTAAATCTAGGCTTCATCTGTCAATCCAGTTTTTCATAATCCAGAAAATAACTGTGGGATATCTCCATATATGATTCATTTTTCATTGGACATGGCTGATGTTGGTATTTTAAAAGTTCTCATTCATACCATTTCCTTCCTTCCTCAAAGGTTTTCCATGAAGATATTATTTCTAGTAAACAGTAATACTCAAGACTTCAAAAAGGTTCCTCCGAGAGATGAAAGCTCTTATTATGTAGCCACACCCACCACGTATCATGCATCACAACATACACATCATCGCAGGAAGTGGTGCTAAATGTACTTTATATGGCTTTATTCTTATTACCCTGGGAAGTCGGTGGTTTTGATGGGTGTTAAATGCTGTCAAATGAATGCTGTTCCTTCCCTCTCCGCTCAGATACAGAATTTGTTGTTTCAGTTGTTTCGGTCACAATGGCCGAGGCAATGCAGTCTGGTTTAGTGAGATAGTTATAGATAAGAAAGTTAATGCTATGAACTCTTGTTGGACATTTCTGATGAAAACCAGGACAGACAATGACTAATGTGTTTTTGTTCTGTCTTTCTGTCGCTCCCAGGGCCTGTGAGTGGATGACTATGTCACAGATACATGTCAGGACAGATCACACAGGCTCACATGTGGCCCTGCATCGTAAGCTGTGGCTGTGACCGTGCTATCAAGGAAATTCCTCTGTCCTCCAGGGTCACCTCCGTGGGTTTTCTATCTGGCGGTTTGTCCAGCTGCACAAGCTTCTGTTTCCACCACACGGACACACAAAGCACACTCTGTATGGACGTGTTGTCTTAGTAACTCAAGAGGTCACCGTTGTGTAGCATGACTCAAAGTGGATCCACCTGACCATCGCAGTAAGTAACATGATGGAAACATTGAAAACTGAAAATGAACTCTGGCACCTGCCCGTTTTCCTGCCTCTTCTAACACGTCACAGACACAAAGCATGAGAAAAAAAAGAATACATGTAGAAGACGCCGATGAAGATATACATAGAATTTATACATGTGTCCTGCGTCCTGCATGTTCTGGACAGTTTCCTGTTGTTGTTAATGTGTAACGTGTTCTGAGAGTGTTTGACGATAAGGGTGATGCAGGCGTGTCTTCTGCCTCAGACAACACGCTCTGCCTGAATGTTCCTGTTGTTGTGAACGCATCTGACTCGGACAATCTCCTGCTGCGTTCTTCACAAGTGAAAGGCAAGCTCCGGAAAATGTCCTTAGAAATGTGTTCCTTTATACTCCATCCAGGGAAAGGAGGATATTTAGCTGACATGACTCATCTGGTCCAGCTGAGTTGGTAAACACGACACTGCTATCACCTCACATGATGCATAGTCTTTGAAGGCTGCAGGGTTAGGGTTGGATTTCATTTCCTTTGCAAATTTAATTTCCCTTTTCTGCTCTATGGAGCCGCTAATTGAGATGGAGGAAGTCACCTCTCCAGTAAAAGGAACTAAAGTGAGATCGTAAAGTTTTTCTAAATGCTATTAGGTTTGATTTCTCCTCTTTAACTGTCCTGTTGCTTATTTTTAAAGCTATAGAAAAAACAAGGGACGCAAAAAAACAAGGGAGAATCCAGAGACACGATGGCCACTGAAGAAAATCCGACACAGGTGGGAGCTGTCGTGCTGACCCCTCCATCCACTGGGAGTAGAACCAGCAGAGACGCCAGACACTCCAATGACAGCCAGGAAGTATGGCACTACTGTGACCAAATGCTGCAGTCAAAACAGAGGAGCAGCCCTACCCTCCCCTTATACGGGAAGCTGTCATGTGACAGTGGGAAAGGGACGATCTTGGACGAGGAGTGCACGTGTTTGGATTACAACTCAAAAGTCTTGAGGGCCGAAGACAAACTTTATCCAGAGCTGACTGCTGGCAATAGAATTAAAGGAATAACTAACACAGCTACTCTGATTCCTGGGAAAAGTTTGGAGGGGTCTCCGTGTCAGCTGGACGCCCCCGGAGAAGGTGTGGATGCAGGTGGAAACAGAACTGGCAGCACTCGCTGTTCCTGTACTGTGTCGAACCTTCACGCCAGCGCAAACTCCTCCTGTTGCCACAGCCACAGATCCACTCCGAGCCCCAAATCCAGCCCAGCTCACAGTCCTCATCTCAGCTCCAGGCCCTCGAGGCCCAACCAGAGACACGTCCGCCGCAGCAGCCTGCCTGTGTCTATGCTGGCTTTATCCAAGGTAATACACCTGGTTATCTGCACTGCACATTTAGCTGCTACAAGGCTGTGTAATGTTCTCCATGGTTGTTTTACAGCTTCAAATGAGTTATAAACTGTTATTTTACTACCTACCTACAGTGACCCTGAGAGCTCAACTCATTGCAGTTAAAAAAAACGTGCAATTAGATGCAAAACATGCAAATGGAGAAAACTCCCTCATCAATTTAACAACACTTAAGCAGCAAATAGAAAATACACTGCAAATACTCACAACACAATCAAATACTCATGAAACAACTAAATACTCACATCATGAAATATTCACTACACAACCGATCACTCACAACCAATCTCCACAACCAAATACTCGCAACCAAAAGCAAAGCAATTAAATACAACTCGACCAAATATACATAACACAACCAAATAATAACAACGCAACAAAATGCACATATCGCTTTCAAATACTCAAAACAAAACCAACCAAATACTCACAAAACAACCAAGTACACATAACACAACCAAATACTCACAATGCTACAGAATCCTCCCAACACAACTGTTGCATTGGGAGGATTTTGTTTGTTTTCTCCTTTGTCTATTTACATGTATTTTCTTGAGTCACTGTGCTTTGGGTTCTCAGGGCCTCTGTAATAACCAGTTTAACTGTAAAGAAACATCCCTATGACTCTTTTAATCTGCCATGTTTTCTGCTTCTAGATGTCACCTTGCCTCTCATCACAGGGCAGCCCCTCCAGTGAACCAGCCTCGTTGGCGTCATCCCCCTGCAGCTCCCCGCTTTCCCACCACAACCAGCAGCATCGGCAGAACGGACACATCCGCCGGCACCATCTCAAAGATGGCTACTCAAGTTTGGAGAGGCTCAACAGGGTCGACAAATCCTCCCTGGAAAAGCTGTTCCTGCGACGGGCATCTCTGGAAACCATGACGTCCACGTTGGGGCGCGTGGAGAGGTCGCCCACAGGAGGGGCCAGGCACTGCAGCGGGGGCAGCAGCAACGAGGAGGAGGAGGATGGAGAAGCTTCCTTAGATAACACGGACTTTGTGAGGAACCGTAAAGAGCGTTCCACTGTCCTGGTGAGGCGATTCTTCAAGAATAACCAGAAGGTAATTTGGTCTTATAGTTGATCTTGATCTTTAGTTATGACTCTACTCTGTTTCATTCTAGTTGTCTTGATATTTCATGCTTGAAAACATGCTGAAATGCATCCCTTCTTTCCATAAGGTGACCAAGTCAGTGTGCACTGGAACCAGAGCGATTGTCCGGACGCTGCCGTCAGGACGCATCTCAGAGGAGGTGTGGGAGGTGGTCGTTCACCACAGGATTTGGCAGCCCAGCAAGAAGGAGATGTGGCCAATCTTAACGCGTGGCATGGGAGAAGAACCCAGAGTCTGCAGGGAGATGCTGCGCTTTGTTGGGATCAAACGACAGCAGGTAAGAGAAGGAACACAAGACAAAGAGCTCAGATGTGCCGTAGAAAGTTGTGGAAAACATAAAATCAGGACTGAGATGCAGTGACATTCTCAGGCGTCAGGTCTTGGATGGTTTGTCTTTCACACTCAGGCTACAGTTCGTAGACTCTTGCTGAACTGTACCAGTGCATCTCTAAAAGATTACAAGTGAGTCTGAAGTATTCATCAAACACGTTTTACATTATCATCCCATCCAAGGAATATTACAGTTGAGTTTAGGAAATATGTTGCAGTCTGGGTGTTCATGGCCTCACATCACTTACATTTTGCCTCCAGCTATATTAAAGTGCTTTTGAAATCTTTACACATGATAAGGCAGAGGGGTTTACATGTGGTTTTCTTTTTAAACCCTCTGCTGCAACAGAAAGTCATACTTATTGGAAGCAGCGGTATTTTATGACTTGGATGATTCTCGGTTCAGCAGAGCAAAATTGTTCTTGGATGTTGCTCACCTCTTTACATTAGAATGTTATGCCTGTTATGCATGACAGATGAATAATTTGTGTATTCCTAAAGGAATATGTTGATAGACCAAAGGACAAACACACACACACACACACACACACACACACACACACACACACACGTCCCAGAGCGCATACACACAGGCTCTTTTGTTCAGGTTAGGCTCCTGCTGCGGAAAAATGATTTATTCTCTGTTGGTTCTGCTCTCCTTATTACTGACAGACTGCATGACAGAGCCTTCTGTGTGTGTGTGTGTGTGTGTGTGTGTGTGTGTGTGTGTGTGTGTGTGTGTGTGTGTGTGTGTGTGTGTGTGTGTGTGTGTGTGTGTGTGTGTGTGTGTGTGTGTGTGTGTAAATGGTCTAAGCAGAGTTGGCATCTGCATTAAAGTTACAGCCATGGAAATTGGAGAGAGAGAGCAAACGAGCAAGATGGAGTGAGAAAGTTAGAGAGACACAGAGGATGGATGAAAAGAGACAGAGAGAGAGAGAGAGAGAGAGAGAGAGATCCAGTGCTTTACTTTGTTATTATCCCGTTTCCAAGCAAAAGAGAGAGTTTATTTGCTTTTTTAAAAGAAGTAATTTCACCAAAATCACATCTCAGAAGTCCTTTTTTACTTTTATTTCCAGTCAGTTCCCCACCAGTGTTAAAAGAGGAAGGGTACATTTATTTCATACATTACATTTTATGACAGCTTTCCAACAAGTGCACAGTTGTGTGTCCATGATATGCATGGATATGTATTTGTGTTGTTTTTTCTTGCCAGCCATGACAGAGCCAAGTACTGTCCAAGGTTTCTCATATATATATATGTAGAGGAGAGGGGGGCTTGTACTCTCACACAATAAAAACACACATACTCGTGTGCATGCGGCAGTGTGGTTTCTGACTTCGCCAAAATCTTTTTATGAGTCTTTTGTGGTTATAGAAACTACGGGGCGAGTTAAGTCCAGGCGGAGCTGCTTTAATAATGAACCTATTGAAAACCGGGGAGTTGCCAGCACTTGTCAAAACACCATCTGAGCTGCTTCTGTGACGGGTCAACAGAGAAACTCTGAAAACACACCAGGTGAAAACGTAGAGTTTTAGCCGAATTGTCTTCATAGAAAAGACTATGGGGGGAAAAAAGGGAACACGTCAGGTTACAAACAACTGTGAGTCGAGCAGTCACAAACAAGCAGTCACCTTAGCTTCTCTCAGACATGCACTAAAGTCCAGACATTTTCCTGAGATGTTCTGGAGAGGTTGCCTGTAAGAACTCAAATGTCAGAGTCAGACATTTTTCTGGGACTTCTCCTTCCACCCCCCTGAGGAAAATGTGTAGAAATGTGAGAATACAGCAGGGACATGTGGACGAGAGACCTGGACTGTCCTCTGTGGCGTTCTTCATATCTCAAAGGTAAACTCCAGACAATATCTGGACCCAATTTTCTGCACATTTTCATATCTGAAGACGGATATCGATAGTGATTCCTTCTATTTTTTACAAGATTATAAACAGCAGCATAAAGACAACACAACAATGCTGATTTTATACAACATTAAGGTCGAACCAGAAAGAAGTACAGGTTGTTTTCAGCCCGACACATGGGTTGTCATTGTAGTGATACATGCATGTTGTGCACAAACAAGAGTTCTTTTTTTATATATATTGTGAGACGGCTGTTTTCTTCATGCCCTGGGTGGGTGCGTTGAAATTATATGCACACACACACATGCATACATGGAGGAATGCACACATACACAATAATACTTTATGGGACACAGAGGCCTCCTGTATGCAGCATGTGAACCTGACTCTGCAGTAATGGCGTGGAGGAGTTTTCTGGAGGTATCCCGTGGCCCATGTGTGTTTATTGCTACAACTAATGAAGCTAGCCAAAGAACACAGGATCGTATGAAGGAGGGACTGGAGCAGGGCAACAGTGGCAGAGAGGGGGAGAGAGTAGGGGAGGGGTAACGTGCCGGTAGAGGAAGAAGGAGGAAATGAAATTTAACTGTGGAAAAAGAGGAAAATCTACCATGGCAGAGAAATGAAATGATGGGGTCAAGCGTCGACTATTTCAGAAAGAATATAGAGAAGAAATGCAAAGAAAGATTTAGACCAGAGCCTTGAAATGATGTTTCAAATGAAACAGAAAACGATGGAGTGTTGCAGTCACACCACTGCAGAGGAAACCTGTGCATCATGCAGAGATGCGTTTTTCTTCATCTCTCTGAATAAAATTCCACTAATTAAGATGCATAGAAGATGCAGATTAAAATGTCAACTTGGAAATACGAGGAGATTCAAGAGCAAATGGCGAAAAGGTGCAGACATTATAAAACCATTTGCAGAGAAGGCAAGGGACTCACTTTGTATTTATGAACCGTCTGTTCCAGAAAATCTCCTGCTGCTTTCTTCTTATGTGAAAGACAAACTGTCGGAAAATGTCTGGACCCAAATTTTTCCAGAGTTCATGTCTGACAACAGCTCGAGTCACACAGATCCTAAATCTGTTTAATCCTTCTTTGCATCGATCAATGCCCCACAGGAGGGAAGTTTACCGCAGAGGAGGTAGTGAGGAAGTGTTTCATAACTTTGAGCAGGTTTAACCATGACACACACACACACACACACACACACACACACACACACACACACACACACACACACACACACACATCTGGCACATGGGATCCAACAGACTCGGTAACAGAAGCATTTGATTACTTGCCTTTGTTGAGGCTACGCATTAGAGCCCTGCTGAGGCCTTTCATTTAACTCAAAGTGGTGTCAGGCTCAGTGGTAAGTGACCAAACACACACACAGACACTTAAACAGGCGTGTATGTGCACGTTTCGATACTTTTACACAGACAGTTTGTGGTTTGGTGGGTGTGGGTCTGAGAGGAGGATGCTTGTAAACATATCATGCTCCTGTATGACAGAAATGAGTCTCTAGGGCCTTGAATACATTCTTCTCAATTAGAAATTCCAGGAATAACTGAGCTGGGGAAAGCGAAACAAAAAATGGAAAAGAAGCCAGTTTGTAAAGAAATGACAGAATGAGAACTATGTTAATAAAACTTCTCAACTTACAGTTTCAAGGTTTTGTGACATGTTCTTTATCACATCTCCTCTGCTGCTGAAGTCTTCCCCAACCGCTCATTAATAACCTACCCTTTATGTTTTCATGTTATTGATGTAAGACTTTGGGATCTCATTTATCCATCCACTAGATGTCGTCACATCACGACTCTGATTTACGGTGTGGCTCTTGCTGTGGTTTGGTTTGTGAGTGGTCTCTGACAGGTTTGCTTCACAAAAACAACCGTTCTGACCGCGTACATAATTTCCTGCCTGGGTGGATTAGGAGGGACGTTATCAGTTCTTGTCACAGGACGACTCTGGCTTTTACACACACACACACACACACACACACACACACACAAGTTCATGAGTTAAATGTATAGCTACCCATATGTCTGTGGCTTGTGTCTGTATGACTTGCAGGGTTATATTACAGTGCTAACTGATGGCGTCAAGCTTTTGGTTTAATCTGGTCAGCAAATATTAACTTTCCCAAACAGTAAGATTTAAATATAGTCGTTACAGCCTGTAAACTTCTTCTTGTTTGCTCTGTTGAATGTTACCTTCCCTCTAACTCTTTGTCGGTTAAATATCCGTCCCTGTGAAATGGTCAAAGACCGGTTATTTGTGAACTGAGGTGATAGCTCTTGCAAACACATCCACGTCTTGGGTACCAATTAGTGTTTGTTTTCAGAGGCAGCGTTTAAAATAAAAGGTCCAGCAAATATCCGGTGGTTGTGTCATCCATTCCCTGTCAGACGTAGTCGTGAGCTCAGGTGGAATTGATTCTTTCTAGTTGATTGCTCCAGCAAATAGATGGTTTGTTTGAAGCCTTCAGACAGAACCACATGAGCATAGGAAACGCACTCTACGCATGGAATTACAATCGCAGTCCTGTGGCTGGAGGTGCCAGTGTTTTCTATGTGTTTGACTGAAAGTCTTGTAGTCAGCCGCTTGCTGTGTTTCAGTTCTAATGCACTGAGAAAAAAACAGATTGGATGACTGGCGGTAAACAAGGAACAGATCCTGACGCAGCCGGGTATAGGTTGTGACAACTGGCTGAGAGCTGCATGCACATTTCTACTGAGGTGAACCACTGCAGGAACCAGGACCACTCATAGCAAAAGCATTTCTTTTAGAATAAAAGATGCTGCGTTGTGATACAGGCGTTGGAACCATGGCAACTGTCCTTGGCGTTTTTGGCAGAAGAACTCTCTGAGGTAGATGACATGGGTTTGAAAACGTATTAAAGACTTAAACATAAGCTTTATGTTACAGTCTGTGCCATCTTCAGTTGATGTTAACACCAAGCAGCAGCTGCCACATTTGTCGAGAACTATAAAATCCATTGTGCTATTTTAATACGGCAGGGAACGTCCCTCACAGGCCGTTGCACACCGTCTAGCAAACAAAAACGTGGATACTGTAGCAAAATGGCGCGAAGCGCTTTGAGATGGAACATTCCGCTGGTGCTGTTTCTTCGTGTGTGTCCTCATCGAGGCACGTAAATGAAAAGATAATAACAATGTAATGATTAATAATCATCCCAATTATTAATCAGTCAATCAACTTTTAAAATGCATCCAGCATCTGCCACAGAGAGGAGTTCACATCTTGCTTTGCTCTCAAGGTTTTTTGGTTTAGTCGCTGACTCAACTTATAAAACATGCCGGACATATCATACATATTTGTGACTGACTAGTTCCTGGGTTTGGAAATGGAATCATTAAAAGTAACACACTGCACCAGTAGTAGGAAGTGGTGGGTATAATTAACCTCCAGTCTGTGGTTGCCACATGGGCAGCAGGTTTAGAAAGTTTATGTTAACTTAACTGCTTCCATCTGGGATTTGTTCCACGTTGGTCAAACACCTGAATCTAATAAATCTCATATCAAACTTCAATCTCGTCTCCCAGATCTCTCCCGGTTTTCATTACCAAAGAGAAACTTTTCATCCATTCAGCCTGTAAACAAATATAAACTGTAATATAACAGAAGCAGTAAAGAAATCCAATTGTTTTCATGAAAGGAACTGAAATGAGCAGTTTCAGCTCACACAGACACTCATGCATGTACTCTCGCTTAATCTACATGTATGTCACACTCATTTGACCCCATGTCTATTACTCTTATGCTCTCTCGCTGTGTGTGGTGCCACTATAAAGGAATGTGCCGAACAGGCCACTCTCACTCAGCTGGGTGTTGGGGCTTAGGTGGAGATTAGCGTGAGTGTGTGTGCGCGTGTGTTTAGTCAGATGTGTGCTCATACAGAAAAAGGGTAGGACAGTAAATATCTCGCATGCCTCTGTAAGGAGTTCTGTTTGTCACATCAATAGCATCTTGATAACGTGACCTCTCGGCTCCTCTACAGAAAACTGCGTTGGTTTTTTAAAGGTTCACTCGAAGCTGCTGCACAGAAGCACATGTGGCCACTGCTCTCGCTTTTGTCCAAGCAAATGCCGTCCGTTTGCTTTTATGTGGTTACAGAAAGGTGTCAAAACTGCATGTGAGTGTGTTTTCGCTTCAGGCCCCTCACATCCCGGTGACACTGTGGGAAACCGGCACGGCTCCAGAAGCTGGGAGAGCGTCGCCCAGAGGTCCAGCACCGAGGTTGTCGAGCTGCGGGTCAGGAACCTGGTGCACAAACAAACAGTGGGAGATTTTTCTCAGTAAAACACTAAGTTCCGATATTGCACAGTCTTTAGGGGCCTTGTTGTTTTGGATGACGTTGTTAGAAATGAATTAATATGTGTTATAATCCGTTAAGACTCACATACAGAGATGAGAAATGTAAACAAACACACAAACTTGAACTTCCTGTCACAGTGACTAACTCAAAACAACTTTTTGTTCTTTGGACCTCTCCCTGTTTCATCACCCTCATGTGACATCGCATCTTCTCTCACGACATTCGGACGACATGGCTGCGTCATGTGTCACACTGTCTCCTCAAGTGATGCAGTCACATTACAGTCCTGACGACAGCAACACCAACTAACACCATGTGGTTCGATTTAGAAAAGAGCTTTTGTATAGAAATTGACCAACATCCCAAAATAAAATGGATTAGACGAGAGTGAAGGAGTCGCGCGTCGCTGCAATTGTTGTTGTTCTCAAAGATTAACACAATTGGTGTAAAAATAGTAGCGTCACCCCCCCCCCCCCTTCCTATGATGCTTTGAGAGGGATTTAGCCAAAAATACACTGGAGCTCGTTATACAGCAACAATTCCAATTGTTAATTATGGAGCAGCATCAAAATGCAAAGGTCCAACTGCTTCAAAGTTGATCAGAGTCACTTTAAAGATATGAAACATGGTTTGATATGAAACATTTAATAGACATAAGGATTATTAGGTTGATGATTTAAATTGGTGAGAGAAGTGACATAGGAAAAGTCGGCCTGTGGTGCCATCTACTGGAGAGATGATTATCTTACGCTGCAGTTGAGAAGAGAGATCTCTGAATATTTTTTTGTGTGAACACAAATGACTGATGAAAGTTGTCTGCACTCAAAGTCGTACTGTTCCTTCTTTGATCTGTGTGTGTGTGTGTGTGTGTGAATCAGAGGTTTCATCATTACACTGTTTTGTCTGAATACTTGATCACGTGATTCTCCTGTTTGAACAGTTGTTGAACTAATCAATAAGGTCCTGGGTATTTTTTCTTTTTTTTTCAGTTTGAGCTTCGTCAGACGTTGAGAGTAAAAGATCATTTATACAGAAACGTCTCAGTCAACCTGCTGCTTATTTTCTTCATTAATTGTTTACAGCAATAGATAATGTCCATCACACTCTCTTCAAGCCTTTGTCTTGAACCCACAGATAATTTCTTTCCTAAAAAATGAGACAAAGAAAAAGCAGATAATCACAAGTGTCACTAAAACCACATAGTGTTTGTTGGCATCCAGCTTAATTATCAAAGCAGTTGTTATTCATTTTCTGTCAGAATCCTAAAAGATGAATTGTTCTTTGACTACAGATCTAGAACTGATATTTAAACTAGTCATAAGCTGCAAATAAATGTGTACTTGATTTTTTGCCATGGATTTTGTGAAGCACTTTGTAACCTTGTTGAGATAAGTGCTACACATTATTATTATTTCATCATCATATGCATATCCACCGGAGGGCAGCAGACTTTTTGAAATGAACAGGGCATTTGCTGTTGACAAAATGAGTCTGGAAAATATTTTGCTGTAGTTCCAGTTTGTAATAAATCCACTGCGATGTGTTAAGATAAAGACGTTGTGTTTAAAGTTCAGTGCAAAGTGTGCGCAGTCACATCACACTGTATCATTGTCTTCACTCACATTAATTCAGGGGCCGTGTGCAGTTACTGCAGTAAAAGTAGCATAAATACATGAATCTGACCCGTAATTACTGGCTCGGGAAGCTGCAGCCTCTTCAGCTGAGTGTCGGGCAAAGAAATGCAAAGAGGGCCGGCAGCTGTCTGCTTTGTTCTGAAGACCACTTTGATGACAGATTCATTTTCCATTTGAATAAGCAGATATAGGACATTATGTATGTGTCGCTCAGCCTTTGGTTTGGATGAAAATTCACATTTACTAAGGTACATTTTCATTGTTTATCTGTGCTTCCGTTCCATTCTTATGAACACGATATCTCAAGAACACCTGGAGAGAATTTCTCTAAATTTGCTGGAAATGTTCAGATGAGGTCACGGGTCAGCGTGTGCTACACTACAGCAGAAGGAATAAAATGATAAAGGTCTTAGTTTCGGAATGTGAAATGTTTTATTAACAAAGACAAATAATAAACTGCTCGCCGCTGTTTTCCTCTAAATCTGACCCGTGTCACTGTAATCAAAGAATGCTTCTGTTTGTGTTCATAGCTGTCAGTTAACCCCTGTCTCAAGTGAACAGTGTCTAAAGTGTCAACAGAGAATCTGCTGATACTTATAATAATAATGTTAATAGAGCAGAGCGCTGTTGGGATCAGAAAAGCAGAGACACTGGTCGTTCATTAGATTTTGGCATCGAGGATGAAGTGGTCGTATCTCAGTTTGTTTGCTTTAATGGTGACTGCCTCTGTAAAAACGAGCTGGAACGTGGTTATTGTTTTGCCATTATGACGCCTCACAGGTGAATTAAACTCAGATAAACAACACACAGGGTCTCGTTTGACTTCAGTCGCCACATTTCAGTTTTTTATGGAGTTGGAAGCAATATCAGAAAATAAAAAGGTCACAAACACTTAACCGACTCATTTCTACATATTTGCTGCTATGATTTAATTGTTTTTTCAGGAGGACCTCTCCACCTTCTTCGTTTGAATGTTTAAACACAAAGCATGAATGAATTTTTCGGCCTTGGAAATAGATGGAGAAAACAATTGCAACTGAAGGTTCACCTTCGCCTATTTTCCGTAGTTTTCATATTTCATCTCCGTCAGTTTTCAGAGTTGAACAAAGCAGGGATAGATGATGAGATGTGATATCTTTTAAAAGTTCTGTTTTCTTTATAGTTTGAACTCAGGAGAACTCTGGTTGGGAAAAACTTGATGAACTTGAAAAACGTGTTTTTGTTCATGCATCTTGTTCAAATCACAGGTGAACAGGACATGTAGAAAATAACTTTTGCCATTTGTTGTAGTTGCGAAGGATTTTTTGTGATTTTTATTTCGGTTATTTATTCTTGATTTACATATTTCACTGACATAGTTTTCTTAAAATATTTATCGTTGCTGCTGCACAGTTTCACAAGATGGACACGTTTCCTGACTTCACCCATGGAAGCTCTTAAGTTATGTCTTTGTATAATAGAATAAAAATGTGTTCGCCTCGCTTTTTGCCACCATTACCTCTTTGAAAAACAGTTCATCTCTCCAGCCCAATGAATCATGGGATATGTTGGACCAGGAAGGATCCAACCGATGGAGCCTTCGAATAGAGACGGTCTAGTCGCGCCGCAGTGACACAATCGTCCCACGAATGCAGCCGGAGAAGGATGTGTCCCCTGACTCGGGACACGACTCTGTGCTTGAGACAGTTAGGGTTTGATTGTCTCTGTTTAGCCGACATGACGGATGTTGAAAAGGGGTGGGGGGGGCTTCAATAGTCGATTATCAGGTTCTGGGTAATTTTTCTTAATCAAAACACAGAGACGTTATTTGAGTTTTGTCAGACGTTGTTTACACACAGAACAGGCTCCCAGAGGAGGATCGATTGAAACCTCGTATTCCAGCGTCTCGTCCGTCTCTGTGTGTTTAGAGTGAGCTCTCTGATAACATCTCCTCTCCTGCTGCCGGGTTGTGGCGGAGCAGTTCCCTCATAGCCTAATATGGGGGTACCCTCTGTCTCCCCTCCACCTCTCGTCTCTCTCACTCCTGTATCTTTCCCTCCCTTCTTTATCTCTCTCTTTCTCCCCTTTTCACTGGCTTAACTGATTTAGAGATCTGTATCCCACTCCCACCCCCCCCCCCCCCCCCCCTCTCTCTAGCTCTCTCTCTCTCTCTCTCTCTCTCTCTGTGCTTTCTCTTGCTCGAGCGTCCTCTCTCACTCCTGTAAGTGTGCACACAGACTGAGAGGGATTAGCACTTAGTGGCCATTCTTCCATTTTCCTCCATGTATCCGTCTTTTTCTGTGCTCCAGTAAGTAAAAACTGTTTTACTATACGAGGTTCCTGCTGAACTTTCTGTTTCCAGCATCTTTTTCATTCATTGTGTGTTGTGGCTGTGATGAGACCTGGACTCTAAGATTTTTCCTGTCGGTGTGGTCAAGATTTCCCAGAACAGACGTTATGCCGTTTCTGTTCTGTCGCCTTAAACCAGGAGGAAATGCAGTTTGACATTTATAGTTTTTGAAAATGGAACATAACTTTAAGAAGGTTGGTCAAGGAAAAGACTTTTTGAGATTTGTCAAATCAAAATCCCAAAAAGCTCTTGGTTGATGCTGGCTTTGCCGAATCTACAGAGTAAGGTCTTAAAAGTTTTAATGCATGAAGGATTGTATTTGTTTCCATGTAGTACTGGGAGTCATTTTTCAAATCCGTCACCAGTCTTATCTCTGGCTGTGTGATCAGGCCTGTGTGCTGTTATGTAGCAGAGAGCGGCAGCGGCGGCTCGATGTGCTGTGACATCATGAGAACTGTAAGTGGGGGGGTGGTGTGGAGGGGTCCCACTGGGTGCTCTGGGTAATCGGTTCCAGGTTGTTATGGCCCTCACGATGACCCCACTATACTTCCTCCGGCCTCTCAAGTCTTTTATTCTTCAATTAAATGTTTTGTGTTTTATTCTCATGTACAGTTTGCATTTCTCCCGAAGAAGCTCCCCTGAAGCTAAATCTTATTTTAATCATATTTACACTGCATTGATTATAGAGACACAGATTCAAACTAACTGTACAAACCTTAACTGATTTTTTGTCAACCACAAATGAAGCTGTTGGCATTTTATTTATTTTTGTTATTTCGAAGAAGAAAAAAAAAAAACTAATTAAGAACAGAATCAACGTTGCTTTACTTTCTCATGTGTTTTAAACTCTTCATCACAAGTATGGGAAATAATGTCATATTTAAATAAACAACATTTTACAGCAGAACAAACAGGGATGTTTTGAACAAACTGCTATTCTGTACTTTCACTGTGTGGCACTTTGCCTGCAGCGCCCAGATCACTGAGCTAACCCCTGTTCTGAGTGATCTGAAGCTGAAAGTGTAAATCTCTGCTGACAACTGCAGATTGAGTTCACGATTCCCCCCCAACCCGTGTTTGTTTAATTATATCAACATATAACTATGCATCACATACCCAAGGCAATGACTGATGAACTATGAGCGGATATTTCTCTGTCTGTATGTTTCCACCTTTACATGCAGTGAACCTGTGTGTGTGTGTGTGTGTGTGTGTGTGTGTGTGTGTGTGTGTGTGTGTGTGTGTGTGTGTGTGTGTGTGTGTGTGTGTGTGTGTGTGTGTAACCATAATAATGTTCCATTTAATAATGGATTTATACCCATCCAGTTTATTTTAAATCAACCAATATGAGTCTCAGGTTTCTTTTGTGGTTGTAATAATTTCCTAATTAGCTGTGGTTATGCTGGTGAGCATCAATATAAAGTTTTCTTTAAACCTTTTATTTCCTCTGAATTTATTTCATTAACAACTTACCAGCTACTGTGTCTTTTTATAGTAACAATATAACAATAATAATATTAATAATACCATTATTCCTTATTGTCCTTTCTACTCTAAATTAGATTATTTCGTCCTCTCCTGTAATTCTTGTTTTTCTTTTTTCATCATTTCTTCTTTGGTTTTTTTCCACTGCTTTTGACCTGACTTTTGTGTGACACACACACACACAAAGTACACACAATATTGCCCTAAACTTGTTAAAGGTGTGAGCCAGTGCCCGGGAGGTGGGCTCTGCTCTTGGATCTTTGATGAAACAGCTCCTTGTGAAATTCAACAGGGGATTATGATTCTAGTCACCCATGGCCTCCTTCTCCTCTCTGTCTTTGTCCCCTTGTGTTTTTCTCTCTTCACCTTGTTTCTGCTCCTTTCCCCTCCTCTTCCTCATCCTCCATTTTACATCTTCTCTTTCACCTTCTGCACCTTCCTGTTGGGCATCTCTTCTTGTGTTAATAGACCTTCCTCAAACCTTTAATAGTCTCTTTCTTTCTAGCATTAAAATTTCATCTACTGTCAGATTTTACTTAATTTTAACAAAGTTATTCATGCATCTGTTTTGAATTCCTGTGATTGGATAAAGGACCTAAAGCGAAACTACAAAGTTCTTACCATGTTATTGAAGTTAAAACTTTGAAACACAGATATAAATCTGTGTTATATACATCAATATATACTGTATACACCTCTTCAGTGCCTCCCATAATAATTATAGATATATATTTTTATAAAATGTTTCATGTAATGGTCAAAGACTATGTCAGTGTTACAGCTATTGAGAGTCCCAGGGAAAAAAAACAAAAACTTTGGGGGTTTCCCCACCTCCCACACACTGGACATCAACATTACAGTTAGAGCACAGTGCTGAGTCGAACCCCCACAAATGTTTGCATCATAATCCACTGAGCCTCGAGGGCGTGACATAAGATGTGAGTCGCACAAAAGGGGTTTTTCATTCCAGGATTACCCTCCACTGATTTTTGTGTTACCAGCGCTAGTATTGATTTTTTTATGTCTCCTTCACCTTGTGTCAGTCATTTCCTGTGTGTCCAGTGGAGCGGATGTTGGTGAACTGTGAAGTGATGAACTGTAAAACCAGTCCTGTCTCCAGTTTCCTCCCTTTAATGTGGTTAAAAATATTGAATCTCTCTGAGACACCGTTTTGTAACCTTGAGCCCTTGACAATGTTTTGAAATCAGCTTTAAAATATTAGAGGATCATCACTTTGAATGCCTCTGGGGTTGGGACAACCAGTGACCGGTGGCAACACGTTTCCAGTTCTTGCGAACATGATGTTTCAAGAACACCTTGAGGGAATTTGTCCAAAATTGGCAAAAGTGTTAGATTGGATCCAAGGAAGAATCGATTGTTTTGTGGTCGAAGTCACTGTGACCTTAAAAAACACATTTTGGTTTCAGGAACTCTGTGAGAACTTTTCTTCAGATTTGGTAAAAACTTGAACTTAAGGATGAACTGATTAGATTTTGCTGGTGGAAGGTCAAAGGTCACAGTGGCTTCACAAAACGTGTTTTTGACTTCTTGAACATCATATCTCAAGTTTGACAAGTTGTCAATTGGAGTCAAAGATAAACTGATTAGATTTCAGTGGTTTCAGCTAAAAACACAACTATTAAGACTTAAACTGCAGTTGTTGACAGAGACACACAACCACAGGACAGTAATTCTAGTTATCTATACCTCGATATTTGCTTTAGGTGCTTGATTGCTTATGCATATAATTACATTATAAATACTTAGACATCAGGCGACTCCTTTCTGTGCAACACTGACACACTGATACACACAAAAAACAGAATCTGAAAACAAAATCTTTTTTAACTTGAGAGTTCATGTTCACTGACACACACACACACACACACACACACACACACACACACATACATATTCAATTGGGCGCAGCATTCACTCAGCCGGCAGTGAGACAGTCCAGGCTCAGGCTGCGGGAAAGCAAACATTACCTTGTGGAGACAAGCGGTAGAAAAGGTCGGAGCCAAAATGGACGGTGCCGAGAGGGTGTCTGTTTCTCTGTGATACAAACCAGGATTAAGAGAAACTGGGGAGTGGTGAGCAAGTGTGTGTGTAGTAGACACAACAAAACACACACACATACTGTATGCACAGAGGAATAGACATTTGAACTCCTCTTCTCATGAGGAGTGACGTCAGCTTGGCGTGTTTCGGTGCTATGGTTAGCATTTCAAATAGGCTCTAGGTGCAGTGACCTGCATGTGCACGTCACGTTGGGTGGGCTTTGAAGCAAACACAGCGTCTAAGTAGAGAATCATGGGATGGGAGACATTCAGCTCGGTTTCACTGAGCTCTTATCGTTCTGCAAAAACCATTTCAGTTGGGCCCAAGCACTGCAGAGTAATGTGCAGGAGAAGATATTACATTATCACTGTGATCAGGGTTTGATTGATGGCTTGCTGTTGAAGGTGCTTTGTTCGAGGAGTTGATGAAACTGCATTTTTTTTTAAAGGGCAGCTTTTAAACCTCAGCGCCAAGTGGCCTTTAATGTTCATCTGCTAATCTTTACTGTTCCCAAGACGTAATATAAATAGTAAAGAGGGTTTTTTTTTGGGAGGAGGAACTAAAAGAGAATTGTGCCACATCTGCAGCTTGTGTCATGACGATCCCTCTGTCCATCCATTATCTATACCACTTATCCTTTTTGGGCTGGACGAAGAAAGGGTTGAGAGTGACGTCTCTCCCAGTGACCTCAGCTCTGACTCCACACCAGAATAACAGACCCCCCCCCCCACTCTAACCTCAGCTAACCTCGACCCCCCATGATGCTTCTAAAAGTAGAAGTTCAGCCAAAATGATGCATTTCTATTCCTTCAATGCCGGTGTCGTGGGAGAGTATAGTAGAGGGGGTGGAGAGGGTTCTACTGCACTGATATGTCTAATCCCATGTGAGCATTTAACAGCATGATGTCAACACTGGATTAAACTTTGTGTGTAAGTGTTGTTGTTGTTGGTACCTCACTGGGACCTTTACTGGTACACAAGTTTCATGAAAATGTGTTGGGTAGTTTTTGTGTAATCCTGCTGTGTGTGTGTGTGTGTGTGTGTGTGTGTGTGTGTGTGTGTGTGTGTGTGTGTGTGTGTGTGTGTGTGTGTGTGTGTGTGTGTGTGTGTGTGTGTGTGTGTGTGTGTGTGTGTGTGTGTGTGTGTGTGTGTGTGTGAGCACGGTAATAGTAGGAGAGAGTTGGACGGTACAGACACACACTCCATTGCAACATTTCACAGACAGCTGAGCTTTATTGTGCGATTGCTCCAACATCTCAGAATTGAAGATTATAGAACATCAATATTTTACACACAGTTATTCATTTATTCATAGTAAAGCATTACAGTTATATTATTATATTTTTCCAGTGTTTATATAAAATATTGAATATTTTCATGTTGTGGTGAACAATAAGTTTGAATGGGGCCTGCTCTGATCAACAATGTGATCGATAGTTGTGTTATATCAGAACTACTGCTTAAAGAAAGTTATGACAAAAAATGTTTGTACTGTCCTTCGACGTGACTGTTGCAAATGCAGAATGACAGTTTATTATAATTCAGAGTAATTTAGGAGGGGGGTGCATGTGCGTGTGTGTGTGTGTGTGGAGATGGTGTCACTGTGGGAGTATGTGAGTGTGCTGGGTCGGTCATCAAAGTAAAGAGGTCAAGTTGTGGGTGGTTGAATTACACCCTGACGGCCTTGGCCGGCATGAATCATAGTGTGTTTGCATGTCTGCATTTTAGCATGTGTGTCTTTGCGTGTGTGCATTCCAGCTCAAAGTTCATTAGATCTGCATGGTACCCCACAGCACCCCCGTGTTAATCCTTTCCCAGAACGGCTGTTGCCAGGCAGAGAAATTACCCAGCGGAGCACTAATGTGGCTTAATTACAAACTCACTCATAACCGTAGGTTATGAGGAATGACTGCCAGTAAGTCATAGCATCAATATTGGTGTTTGGTGACTCATAATTGTTTTATTCTCTTTTAATTCATGCAAGGTGAACTGGTACTTACAGGAACAATCCCATACGTTTGAGCCCTGTCCTCTCTTATGTCCTTCGGTGTCAGCAAGCTTCAAACAAACAGGCACGTGGAGAGCGCACTGGACGGTCAGATTGGTGACGTCATGCTGCATTGGTTTAGACTTTTGCTACAGTTTTTATTAGTTCAGTCGGTTTCAGATATGAATTCTGGTCTGGACATATCGTTAGGTAAAATCAGGTAAATATCCACATTTCCGTCTGAAAGCAGCAAAACTGTTCTGAAGGAGGATGAGCCGGTTAATAACCAGGAAAACATTTTAAAGCATTAGTCTAAGTGTGAAACCAGCATCACATTTTGGAAGTAGAAACTGAAAGCATACAGGCCAAAATACAGATCACATAGTTTGGATCGTGTTCCAAACTGCTGGATACGAGCATTACACCTTTAGAATTTGAATGTCTACTATGCAATCATTAGAAGTTACTGTAACTTACTGTAAGTGCAGCTCAGTCACTCTCTAGCAGTGATAATTTACCTTCATTTAGCTTAAGCCATCAGCATTTCCTGTGCACATGCAGTGTAACATGAGATTCGGGGCCGTGTAAGTGGCAGTTGACTCATTTAGCCGTAGCTCTGCTAAGTGGATGAATGGGAAGAGCAGTGGTATCGTAAAGTACCAGGAAGAGGGACACAATAAACATGGAGACATGTACTTATGCAATTAGGTTGAAATGTAATTATTGTGCCTGTTGTGTCCCTCTGCCTGCCTGACTTCATTATAATCACTGTTTATTTTCATTGAGATTGAAAAAAGTACTTGAAATGAACAATCAATGGTGTTGATTTATTTAATTGTTTCCCATTAATTGATGTTAAAACCCGTTAATCGCTTGTTCCACTCAGTCCTCAACTCGCCGCTTCACTCGCTCCCTTGTGCTTTCAAGAGAACATTTCTTTTCTGTCTCAGTTATTTATGGATTCACTTGTCTTGGGACACGCGTGAAACCTGAGAATCACTTCAAAGAAGAACCTCAGAAACATCTCCGATCTTTGGACGACGCAGATTTCATTATTGGTGAACATTTGTATTCGCACACATTACCGCTGTGTCTTTATTGTATTTGCTGTTTATTCCATTTGGCATGAAAGTGGATGTGCAGGTCCGTGTGTTTGTTTGTGTGTTTGTGTGAGGACAGCTGCTCTGTGTCCGTCAGAAGCAGCTTCACATTCCCGACAGTGTTCTGTCAGACTTTGTGTTGCACACACACACACACACACACACACACACACACACACACACACTCTCACACTACGGTCTTATCCCTTCGTTAATCACCTTATTCAAACTGCAGGTGTGTGTGTTGCAGTTGAACTAACATTGTTTTACCGTTTCCGTCTGAGGAAGTTTCTACAGCAATAAAAAAACCTTCAGGATTTGTCAAGTCTTTGACACAGTGTTGAACATATGTGTCTGTATGCTGATTTAAACAGTGGTCATGTCTCGTCACTTTAATAAATTGTTGTTTGTCACAAGTTAGAAGAATAAATACAGGAACCCTACTAAGCAGAAATCTGCAGTCATTAACAAGAAGGCTTCTACAGGGAAATATTCAGGGAAATAATGATTTATACACACAAATACAAACTCCATTATTCCTTGTTGTGTTTGGCTGTTAGTCATTCATTCCAGTTGTCTTGCTAAAGCTTTAAAAGTTTCTCTGTACACAACATCGAAGTAACCTAAAGCATCTCCAGCCCGTTTCCTTGTTTATCAGTAATCAGTTAAGACTTTGTCGAAATGTAGAGCAGATAATAAAGGCATGAGCTCTATGTTGTGGAAAAACACAGTGTAAATGTCGCAGACTCCACGTCTGTGCACCGTGTCTGAGATGCTGATAGTGAAAGTGAAGTGAAGGTTCTGGACAAGGAAAGACCACAAAAAGAAAAAAACTATTGAGAAGCTGTTGGGTTTAATCCCCCCTCTCTGTGTATCCCTCACTCTCCATGTTTAAACGTGCAGGCTGGTATGTCTCCTTTCCCTGGAGGAGGCTCCGATCTGACAAGAGCTGGGTCTACACACCCCGGGCAGGAAACCCATTAAACAAAATCATCTCCACAGTTTTCCACTGAACTTAGTGGAGGGATGAGTCAAGTATCAGGGAAGAATCCATTACATGGTTTGGATTCGGATCAGAGGGCAGATCCTGGATTTTTTCCCCACTTTATTTAATATTGCATTTTTCAAAACTGATGTCTATGAGTGTGTGACACTTTGAATATGCGGAGGCTGTTCTGGTTAAAAAAGTGATTCTTATATTGTAAATGTTTGATATTATCATCAAATGAAAACAACCTTCACTCAGAAGTTGAAAACAAATCTTCAAACTTTTGAATAAGTTTAACTAAGAAATAGTAACTTTGACAAATTGCTTGGTTTGTGGATTTGAACACGAATTTGTCAGCACCCAAAGTTGCACAATTGATTGAAAGCATTTATGAATCTTATTTTTCACTTCATGCATTTGTGACCGAGCTTCCTCTCAGTGTTGTGAGTGCAGTTCGACGCTGTCAATAACAATTACACTGAAGCTATATTTTCTCTATAAGCGTGTATTATATTCGTGCCCCCCACTCTTGTCACCAGTATTGATTTCGTCCGATACTGTATTACCTGTCCCCGCTGAACGCTTTAATGCCCACTTACGATGCCACAAAATGTTGCCTTAATGGCTTTTCTCTGAAATCTGTGCCGGAGGAGCTCGTCTGCAGGTTCACTCAAGGACAGAGAACAAGCCGGTCGTTTTGGATAAGTGTTTCCTTTTATGTCAAATGGATGTTGTTCCAAGAAGAGTGTGAACTGAGTGAGGAGGAGGCTTTTCTTTAAGGTCAAAATGTTCACTCAGTTCAAACCTTTCAGTGACGTCTTTGCCTTTTTGTCTGCAGCTTATTCCTCCTCCTCTCTCCGTGTACCTGCCGGCCGTGTCGCTCTGATGATTTCCGTCTGGATCCATTTTCTCACCTTTCTTCCTCTCTGTTGTTCACGCTGGTGTCTCTTTCTCTCTATTAATTCCTTTATTTTCACGCTTTTGATTTCCTCTCTGTCAAAATGAAATTGCTTCTGAGAAAGACCGCGGTGGAGGAGCGGATGACAATGACCCCATCATTCAAATGTTATATAACAGCCTGAGAGGTGAAAAAAACCGCACAGGGAGGAGTGGAATTTGCCAGAAAGCTTTTGAGTCTCTCTTGTGTCTCAGTTATATATAAAAAGAAAAAAAGATTCTTTTAATGTGACCTTTCAAACTATTCCGGTATTCTTGTGTTTAATTTTTCTTCTTGTAAACGGCACAGATTAGACATTTTGTTTCAATGACAGGAAGTTGCAAGTTTGCCAACACACTTCTGAAGACTCCTCAAACTCTAGTGTTTCCAATTTTGCCTCCCAGTGAGTCATTTGTCAATGGTTTCCCTGACAGGTTACCAGCTGTGTGCAGGACCGAGAGGAGCTCAACCTGATTCATCCCGCCAAAAAGCTCCTGCTGTCTCTCCCTGGACGTGTGTGTCTCGGGGTGTCTCGTTGGCCGCCACACACCGTCGGCGCCATCCCAGCCAGACCTGATCTGAACTCCTGTTTTAATCCCTGGTGTTGTCATCCTTCTCAGCCACCTCGGTTTGTAGCTCCTTTCTTTTAAACCTCATATTCAGTCATTTCTGAAAGAACGACTTCGATTTAAACAGTTTGGGCCTTTTGTCATTATCAGGATTGTCATTATCTGATAATAAAGAAAAGTTTCCTATCCTCATTTACTTCCAGGTTTTATCGCTCTTGTGGCCAGAGGACATCCGTGTGTTCCCTGCTGACCGGGGCCCTTCTGGAGGCCACAGCCGCCCTCGGGGCCCGCTCTGCCCTGCCCTTCCCTTTGCCCCAAGGTCCGACCAGCCACGGCGTGCTGAAAGGTAAATGTGTACACAGATTTATTTATTTGTACGTTTGAGTGCGTGAAACCTCTGTATCTCAAGGCTGGAAATGTTAGCGTGAAATCTAGAAACTTCTGTTGTTCATTATTGCATCTAATGTAAAGTATAAAACACGGTTCACATGAAATCAGCTGTTCATTCAACCACTAACCAATGGAGCATTGCATTGAAAGGCCATTACTGCAGGGACTGTGGGCAGAGGGTCTGTATCTGTTTGATTCTGAGAAGAAAAGCTTCTCACTATTCCCATGTGATCCACTGCTCCACTCTTTATCTTCCTCTCTGCACTTTTCCCACACGGCTCCTCATCCAGGGCGGCTTTGGGTCGGTAGGAGCACGTTTGTTGTTGATCCCAGTGGTTGCCCTTTTTACTGTCTCTATTTTTTCTTTCTTTCTTTCTCTCTCTTTTTTCTGCTGTCCTTTCCCCCCATCCTCTACCATCCATCCCCACTCTTTCTATTCTCATTCTCTACGGTCAAACTCACATATACACAGATACACAAATTTCAAGTGGTGTAACGAAGGAGAAGAAAACCCTGCTGACATCACAGGCTCCATTCAACACAACACGCACACACACACACAGACACACACAGCTTTTCATTTGATTTATTTCCTTCAATACCCTAAAAACACATTAAATTAGTCGGGTTGTTGGTCAGTCGCTCAGCTGGTATCTGTCCGTGCACCGTCTCTGGTGATTGATGATGTTACATATGTCTTAAACGTAAGCTGATCCTGACATTAATTTCCACTGGCACTCGGCCAGGGGACAGATTGTCTCCGGCAAAATCAAGAGACGCACACGAGCATGCGCGCACTCACTCACTCCCTCACACACACACACACAATCACACACAATCACACAAAGCATTCATTTCTATTTCTCTGTGACTTGCTTCATTATGAATCAGGGTAATAACAGGTTTTCAGAGGCAAAACATTCACACACACACACACACACACACACACACACACACACACACACACACTGTGCATAACTTAGACATGACAGCGTGTTCTGTTTTAATGGGTGTGACAGGAAACAAAATAGAGCCAGACACGCGCACACATAGCAGCTTAGAAGTCTTGGCAAGACTAGGGTTTCATAGACACACACACACACACATACACACACACAAACACACACACAAACACACACACAACATGAGAGACATTTTCTGTCTCTCTAACCTAGAACCAAAGCTACCCAGTTACCAAACATTGCGCATGAGCATTACCTTCCTAGGCTTAGACCCACTGCCATAAGAGTAATGTTTTTTTATCTCTGCCTCTCACACACACACACACACACACACACACACACACACACACACACACACACACACACACACACACACACACACACACACACACACACACAGTGTAGTTTGGATTATTTGACATTTAGTTTATCAGAAAGCTTTATCTCTCTCCAGAAATGATGATGCCCCTGAAACAGAGACACATAACTTTTGTAAAAATAGTTGCGATTCACTCACTAAACTCAAATAAAGCAGAACAAACTAAAGGGTACTGTATAAAATCTATTTGCTCCTGAGCAAGACACTGATGACTCCGACTGAACGAGTTGGCTCACAGGTTTTCAAAGACATTGTTTGCAAGGTCAGTGTTTTAATGTTTTAATCAGGTGTCATAAAAGATATTGAGTTATCCTGATGCTTTGGGAAGGTCTGAGTTATGTTTTAAATTTGGAGAGTTAGTGTGGTTATTGCCTTCTTGCCATTTACGGTAGTGTTCATGTCTTCAGTGTTTCAGCGCTACAACCTGCTCTTGTCTTAATATTTCGTGCTTCAGAAAAAAAAGGTTCATTGTGATTGTAAACTGTGTAATTTGATTGCAAGTCACAAGGCTTTTTGATGTAGCAGAGCATAATACAAACCTGCCATTACTCCTGACAAATATAGCCTCTGTGCAAAACTGTTTGCACAACCTTCACTGAAAAGAAAAAGAAAATATGTTGCATTGATGGGGGTTTGAAATAGACTCACAGCTTTAGAAGCACTGTGTGCCACATTTGTCTGTTGAAGATGTCCCCTTTTTCTGGAAATCTCTGAAAAGAGGGTCATCTTTTTGTTCCCTCTCCTCCTTTCTTTTTGCCTGAAATGAAAATGCTGCTGTTTTGCAAAGGACTATAAGAGGAGTGAAATTTCCCTTGCTCTTGTCCCTTTATTCAAATCTCTGGAAATTCTGGTTTTTATTTCACGAGTTATGAGATTTCTGTTGCAGTACTTTGAAATAAATTGTGTTTTTAAACCAGACTTTTTAAAAATATAAAATTGTTCATAAAAGATACCGATTGCATTAAAATACATTCAACACTTGCTAGAATTTAGCAAATCTTCTGTCCTCTGGTTAAAGTCCAAGGTTAAAGTTCTGATCATTTCTTTGAATATTTAATAGAGTATATCTCATTGATGTCATTTATCAGAGCAGGTGTTACATTTGACAAACGCTCAATCTTACTTATTAAACGCTTATTAGATGTGAAGGGGTTTGACCTTGATGACTGAGCACTGGATGGACAGGATAAAATAAAAAATGCATGAATGATGTCAGGGATGATGAAATGATGAAAACATCCCAAATATTTCTTTATTGTTGTGGTTTGTCTGTGACAATATTTCCTGTTATCACCGTAGCCTAATCAGGAATTGATCTTTGATACAGTTTACAGGCAGGAAAACTGGAAGTAATTTAGCAAACTTGACAAGTGGCCGTGTCCCACATGCTTTCAAGGATTACCGTAATAACCGCCTGGCCAACCCTGGTGTATTCTTAGAGCTGTAGTGTGAGTGGTGAGAGGTGGAATGTTTATCTAGAGCATCTCCACGTTCACTTTAATGACCCGAAAGGCTGGTTCACCGAAGACTTCACCCACCCCTCCATCGGCATAGTGGTGGATGGATAATGAGTACATTTTCATTTTTCGGTGAACCATCCCTTTAACGTCTTTCTTTAACATCGTGATAAATCATTTGGTTTCACTAAGAGGTCGGGAGGGGCGTTTTAATGAAAGATATTTTACAGGTACAGGTGGCACATGTGTGGGTCAGTGTCTCAGCCTTCGCTAACCTACTGACACCTATGAATGTGTGTGTTTGATGTCAAGTGGCTCAGACAAGGGACAGGTCAAGGTGGCGTGTGTGCGCTTTGAACAGGTGTAGTGGTACTGAGAAGTGGAGGGACCGTAAATCATTGCTTCATATACCGGTAATAAAACACAGTGGCTTTTGTTTTACGTAGTTTTTTCCTTGTTGAACGTGTTGAGAGTCATTCCCAGTCCACGTCATCTCAAACACCATTGACGTTTGATGATAAAGCTGAGATGTATTAATTATGTTATTTGACGTTCTCATTCTCAGAAAGCGGTCTGAGGTTTGCGGAGGAGGTGGATGTGTTATGTTGGCGTTCATTCATTTACTGTACATCTGAAAAAAAAAAAGCGAGTAGCTCGTTTATCGACTACCATCCTTCCAGTGCTGCTGTTTCTTTTCTCTTTTTTCTTCCTTCTTTCTTTTTAACTCTTCCTCTTTGTCGTCATTGTGCATTGTGTTGCCCGGCAGCATTTAAGACCCATTGACAGGAGACGTGGTTTGTGAACGGAAGTCGCAAGGATTTCAAGAACATGTATTGTTTACACAGACTATAACTGTTAAAAATACTCTGAGACTGCATCCTGACTTCTTACATGATAAGAAATTATATTTTATTTTCCAAAAACACAGAATTTACCACATTTTTCCAGTATTTGAGACAGATTAATGTGTGTCTTTTTATCCTTTACTTTTATTACTTGTTTCTGTACTTCATATCTATGAGTGCAATGATTTATGACAGTGTGTGTTTGTGCAGTGGGATTGTCTGACTGGTCCAACTCTAGTGCATGGCTGTGAACTATGTATGGTGTCAGTGAAAGGTGAGAGAGAGACAGAGAGACAGAGAGAGAGAGAGAGACTGTGTGCAAGACAGAGAAATGGTGAGAGAGCAAGGACAGACTTTTTGCTGATAAGCCAAAGAAGAGGAGCCAGGTGAGTGAGAGAGGGAGTGAAAGACAAAGTGCAGGTTGGAGAGAGTTCAAGTTAGAAATGGAGTGAGGGAGAGAGACAGAGCAGGCAGCCAGAGAGAGGGAGAAAGCGAGAGAGAGAGAGAGGGAGGGAGAGAGAGAGAGAGAGACAGCAGCTGCAGGAGAGAGGAGACTGGCGGCTCAAATGTGGACGAGTGCAGCTCGCTCAGCCCGGCACTGAACTGTCAGTGTGGGAGGCAGCGTGGCCGGCTGAATATCCAGCAACCATGAAGCCCTCGAACAGAATGGACTTCAAGCTGATCAGTGAGTAGAAGAAATACGAGTTACAGTGCGGAGCTGTGTCATGTCCACACAGGGATGAGTGAAATTGAACTATAACTTTATATTGGTTTCAACGGCCGGGTCGTACACGTATGAAATAAGTCTGTGTGTGTGTGTGTGCACATGTGCTTTCTAATTAAGAGCAGTGTCTTATGTCATATGCTAATCAGAAGTCTGTTGTTATGCATCTCAGAATCCAATGGGACCTGATTCATCTTTTAAAAAAGTATCTCATCCATGTGAATATTATGCAGCATGTTTGCTCTACGGGGTCAGATTAGATAATGTCTATTATTATTCATATAATTTGATAGTAAGTGTTTTGGTTAATTCCATATTTGATTTGTTATCATCTTAAATAGTGCACAGTCCGTTCCTGTGAAATATGTAGTGACACATTGCCGTCTTGTGTTTTGCTGTGTGATTGTTGCCACATGCGGGCTCACGGTTTCAGGTTTTGTGCTTCGTAACTCTCTTGGCAGGAGTTGTCGTTGGCTTGCTGAAGTTTCCCTGATCAATTTTTTGGGGTAATGTGCAATAACCTGTCTGTGGCTGTGTTTCTTTTAAAACATAAGAATCAACTGGACTCCCACACTCTCTTGTGCTTTCTCATTTGTGTTAACTTGTCAATTCAAAAGACTTTACTCACTGTATTTGTCACTAACCAATATTAAACTGCAGGGGGCAGTAGCAAAAACTGTGATTTCATATAAAAATGTTCACGTTTATTGTAAATTGTGATGAATGGTGCTGTTTGAAAATGTGTTTGATGAAGTGCTGTTCAATGTGACACCTTTATACCACAAATCTGATCTTGTGACAGCGAAGAATTTCAGGTTCTCTGGGGAAATTCACATTGAATTGACCCAGAGTGTGTATTTAGTGTAATACACCTTATGGTCAAATACAAAACCACTGAAAATACCCATGTGCTGCATCTGGTTTATCACTGTGGAGATATTCAGTTTCTTTTTTACAAAGTAAAAGTATGTTTGCAAGTAGAAAGTGAATATGCAGTATGTATTCACAGATACACTTTGACCTGATACCTGTAACTGTACTTGCAATTAATTGCATTAATTATTAATTATTTGACTATTTAATCTATACTTCCATAACAAGGAAGATTGTCGGTCTGATTGTGTCTTTACTCTCATTTTGTACTCTTATATTTCTGACGAAGACACAGTAGAAGAACACAAGGATTATATTTATTTATTTTATGTTCACTGGTTCTGTGTGTGTAATAGTTTAACTTTCTGATCCCAGAGGGAAAAAAAACCTTGTTATAAGAGAGAAGAAGTGTTTATTTCTTCCACGGTGCTGCTGTGTGTGTGTCTGTGTGTTGAGGCTGAAGTGTCTATGTTATCCTATCTGGTCTGTTTATGTTTTAAACTCGTAGTTTGTTTACAGCATAAACTGGTCGATATTTATTTGCACGGGGGGTGTATTTGAACTCTTCTATCTACTTTCATTTGCGCTTGTGTGTGTAAGGCAGTATGAAATGTGATGCTGCTATTTGCCACAGAACAAAACCAAGGGATTGTTGCTCAGCTGTCGTCTAAAGAGAAACTGTCTGATGCTGCAGTTTGGATTCAGAAGACATTTTCAAATTTGCACGGATTTAAAAACTACACAGAATATTTAGTTTTCTAGATTTGAGGATGTAGTGAAGATTACATGCAACACTGATCAGCAGATATTAATACTGAGGTGTAGGGAGGTTTGAGAAACATTTGTGGACACAGGAAACTCTTGCACCAGAAAAAATGAAATGTATTTTGTATATTCAATAGATTTAAAGCTCCACTTCGTGAAGTGTCCTTCAACTTAGGCTGCACCTGTCAGACTGCCCTACATACTTGTTGTTGTCGCTGGTGAGAGTGCCTGTGAGAGCTGTGTATGCATGTGCGCGCTCAGAGAGAGAGAGACAGCAGGTCTGTGTTCAAGGTTCCTCTTCTATAGCTGGACTTAATAACTGTGCTTCACTCGGTGAGCAGAACAAACCTCAACACAAAAGCCAAGGTTGACCCTGAGTTGGTTATTGGCTGTTTGCTTAGAGCGATTCAACCCAGGCAGATATGTGACTGAACTCCCCTCGGTTGACTTTGTTTTTTTATTAACACAGGATGATTTATGATCATGGATGATGTGGTTTCATGGCTGTAGCAAAGAAAGATACCAGAATCAGAGGTTTGGCAAAAGGTTCCTGACAAATAACCAGACAATGACATTCATCATCTAAGTTATTATCTGTCAATTTCAATTTCAATATGTGTTGGCAGGAAATGTTTCCAAAGTACAATTATGATATTACAGACAGTTAAAGAATCAATTGAACAACTGCAATGTAAAAAGTGTTAGTTAATTGGATGAAATAATGCCATAGATAAACACAATGTACTGTATATCTGACTGTATAAATAACTAGAGTGCACTCATTACTCTCTGTCAAGATCAAAGCTTTACCGTCCTGTCGGTAGAAGTTACAGGTTAAATCCACTAAAACCCACATTTCTATGATATTGCACAGACTCATGGGTACAAACCACCTCAATATGTCTTGTTTCATCAAGCTTCTCTCATAATTCTCTCTGAAATCATCGAAAACGTTATGTCACAAAAATCCTGGATCTGCTGCCTGATCTGGAACCGCACCAAAATTGAATGTGTTCTACTCCGACCCACAGCACATCCTGTCTAGCAGCTTTCATGGTCATCTGTCCGGTAGTTTTTGCGGAATCCTGCAAACAAATAAAGACAGATGAAAACATTACCTCCTCTGTAATTTTGGGTGTAATTAAGCTTTAAAAACATAGATATAAAAAAATGTAAGATAGATTTACAGATTTCTATCAGTGTCCCACTTTTTTTCCCCCTGAAACCCTGCGTCCATAAAGTGTGAAATTACAGACTTGTCTGATGTCAACATGCTGCAGCTTTAAACCTCTGAACCTTTAGATTTGACATCACACACGAAAACTCATTTTCTGTATTTTTCACACCATGTCTTCGTACAAACACACACACACACACACACACACACACACGTTTCCTGTCTCTGGTTAAAAAGGATGTTCAGCCAATCTGCTCCATCCACCACTGCATTCAAAATCCACTCCCCAAACACACACACACACGCAGCAGGATATTTGTATTCAGCACCATGCATTACAGATGAGTAAACCTTTGCATAAAAAAACCACAGGGACATCACGGTCAATTAGTCCAGGTTCATGTTGTCTCAGTGTCACAGCAGGAGTGCTGCATGTTCAATGTGGCTCATCAGTGTTTTAGACCAGCGTTTGTAATCTGTAACAGATCAGGGGGTCTAAGGCTGATTATATTAAATACACTTATCGCTATCACTGCAATCCAAGATCTCATTCCATCCAGTAATCATTCGTTTATTTATCAGATTTCCGTTTTGAATTGTGCGGGTTTTTAGCCAGTTCTTCTGACACAAAACAGTGAGCGATGGCAACTGTCTTGGTTTTGTGAGTAATAGAATTAAAGCCCATTTTTAAATTTAAAAATATGTAAACTATAATTTTCAGTTCTTTTTGATGGACATTGTTTTCTCTTTTCTCCGCTCCACGTTCGCCTTTAATCAATTCCTCAGAATCGCTTAAGGAGCTGCTTCGAGCTTTGTCTGCCTGTGTGTGTTTCCCAGTGTGAAAGATGAATACATGAATGACTGAGTCCTTTTGCATGATCATGAAATTCATATGATTATTTTGAGGGTGGCTCCATTTCCACTTCAAAAGGGAAGCTTGTGAAATCAGTTCAGGGGTAGAGATGAGGACACGTTGCTCATGTGCATGAGTAAGTTTGAAACTTAAGATTTAACATAACTCACAGGTATATTTCTTTTCTTCTGTTATTCTTGAATACAATCGAATCATTGAAACCATTTAACGTCACATTCAACCACAGATATTTTCTTTAAATAGAAAACTAATTTAAAATTCAATATAAATAATCATTACGAAGTGCGATTATTACTTTTACTGTAATGAACATAATCTATGTGGTATGATTTGTAGGTGGCCACACATTTCCTCATTTTTTCCCTCACATTTAGTGCAACCTTGCCTGAAAATGTGTTCCATGTCAGCACTGTATACTGAAGCACAATTCACAGCCCTCTTTGCAGGACATTTAAGAAAGATTAGAGGATTATTCTGTCTCTGTAAATGTGATCGATGTCTCACCTGCAGAGTGTAAACTACAAGATTTCCACTTGTTCACCTCATCCCTTCCTTCCTCTCTGTCTTATCTCTGTCCTTTCCTCCCTTCTCTCTCCTGCTCTCACTTTCCTCTGTTTCTCTATCTTGTATTTATATTTTTTGTTTGTATGAAAAATGCTTTGTCCTGAAATTCGGCTTTTCCAAGTTTATCATTTATTATTTATACTTCCCTTCTTTTCTTTTTTTGCTCTTCCTGCCCCCCCCCCCCTTGTCTATGCTCTCTCTCAAACACACACACACACACAAACACAGTGCACGCAAGCACACCGTGACTTCATTACAGAAGCTGCGAGGCCGGATCCACAAATCAAACTGTGTAAATAAGCAAGTGTTGTTCCTGCAGAGCAGTCACTGCTGTTGCCATGGCTACCTGTTGCACATCTCAAAGCTTACCAAGGGCAACCTTTTATTGTGTGTGTGTGTGTGTGTGTGTGTGTGTGTGTGTGTGTGTGTGTGTGTGTGTGTGTGTGTGTGTGTGTGTGTGTGTGTGTGTGTGTGTGTGTGTGTGTGTGTGTGTGCATGCACAATTTTTGTACGCGTGCAGATGTGGGAGATTTCTGCGATTTACAATTTCTATTTGATCCACACGTCAGGTTGTCCGACAGTCAGTGCTGCGGACCTCAGCCCAACAGTCTCAGCTTGTCCAGGCCAGAAATTGCATCCCAGTGACTAAAATAGGATGTGTGAGTTACTGCAGTTGAATGTGGGTGAAATTCCTCAAAGAGTCCCTCCAATGTTTCCTGGAAAAGCTCCAGCGCTGGAACACGGCTGTTCGTTTATGTGGCATCCATCCCGACAATGTTCTGTATGTCTACCTGGCAGCTTGAGCACCAGTGTAGAAACTCTCCATTAGTCCTTTGTTAGCAGGGATGAGGACGGGTTTGCATGAGTGTGTGTGTGTGTAAACAGACTAATGGACCTGAGTGAAATCCAAACAGAGGAACTGGCAGCTGATCAATGCTGTTTACTTCCAGAGGACGAGGTGTGCAGGCTTCCTCTGTCTGGTTTAACGGACGGAGAGAGTGTGGTTTGCAGGTGATTGATGGATCAGAAGACTTGTGACATTCAGGCTAATCCTGAAAAAGTCATCCACATTTCAGTGAGGCTTAAATCTTTACTGCTGGAAGTAAAACATCAGAGTAGATAATGTCCCACTTCTCCTTTCTCTTGCTCCCCTCTTTATTATCCTGGTATGAGGAGCGGCACTCCCTCCTGTCTTTCTGTACGTGCCAAGAGTTCAACTCATTCCTCCCTCTGCTAGCCACTGCTGATGTAAAATTCATGCTCACTCTTCTCGTCTTGTCCGTGCAGAGCGTCAGCTGGCCAGCAGCATGACCAGCAGCAGCTCTCTTCCTCCCAGCGTCAGCGGGATCAGTAAGGAGCTGGCAGAGCTGCGGCACCTCGTGCAGTTCCCTGAGGAGATCGCCTGTATCCTCACTGAGCAAGAGCAGCAGCTCTACCAACGGGTACGAGGAATCTCATATATATGATACATGCCGAGGTTGAAAAGTCGGAAAAAATCGGTACTTTGTGATTTCCAGAAACAGACATTTTGATTTAGGACAAAGAAAAACACTTTTATTGACCTATTAGGGAAAGATTACACATTTATCAAGTTATACTGCAGTTTATTATTATAAGGAAGTTGGATAAACATGATTCATGTTTTCTATATTCTGGAAGGATGATGAGGAATGAGTGAGTATGAGTAGAGTTTGTTTACAATCTAGTAATTCCAGTTTATTTTCAGCCATTAATCTTTTTCCGTCAGTGCAATAAGAAATACTCACCCCGGCACTGTGTGTGAACTTCAGGTCTTTCCCCTGGACTACCTCTGCTTCCTCACTCGAGACGTGGGCAGTCCTGAGTGTCAAACGAAACGCCACCCGAGCCTCAAGCCGTCGCTGTCGGCGCCCGCCATGCCTACCCAGAGTGCTCAGCGAAGCAACGCTGTGGAGGACCTGGTGACACGATTCAACGAGGTGAGGAATCGTGATTCTGCCTGTGCTCAGAGAATTTTATTTTGAGTGGAATTGTTTGATGGTGTTACACATGAATACCTTGACTTCTTACACGGATATTCAATCTTTCATGTTGACTGTGGACACTTGC
This sequence comes from Paralichthys olivaceus, assembly GCF_024713975.1. Classification (NCBI taxonomy): domain Eukaryota; kingdom Metazoa; phylum Chordata; class Actinopteri; order Pleuronectiformes; family Paralichthyidae; genus Paralichthys; species Paralichthys olivaceus. The sequence continues at coordinate 5,400,790 of NC_091113.1, read as the reverse complement.
TTCTCATGTTTCAATACCTCGTGCCCTTTATGACATCATCTGAGGTAAAATGCGTTTGTGTTGCAACTTGACATGAACGTGAAAGGTTGAAAAGCACAGCAGAGCAGTAATTGTGTTTTCTTTTACGCTGTTGTATTTGCCGTGCGAGTCGTACCACCTTATCAGCTCTGACTGAAGCACACACACACACACACATACACACTCGCTCGCAGTGGTGTAAGTTGGCTAAGGTTACGTTCCCGGGCCTCGTGTCTTTATGGTGAGTGACTTTGAGAATAAACAATCTGCACTGGTGAGAAGGTGAACGAGGGAAAGAGCGAGATGGAGAACAGTGATGTCACCTTTAAGTTGCATGCCTTTCGCATCAGCTGCTTCTCATTTAAGTCGGCAAGACGATGAGAAGTATTTCCCCAAATGTGCATCAGAGCCATATATGGGCACAGTGGAGCATAAAGACAGATGACATTGGGGATTCTGTTTGCGAGGACGCTGACGGAGTCCTGAAGTGGCTTCAGACCATGACACTGAGAGGAAGATCGGCGACTGTCGGAGTGCTTTGAAGTTTTCCTGCCATTTCCCTCAGTAACAGTTGTAATATTTACGTTAGGAACCTGTTAAAGGATTGTCCACTAACACCCAATAACATCTGGATTTTGTCTGCAGTAGAAATTGATGGATTCAGGATTCACTCCTGGTGCAAGTGACTCTGCAGCTGACACCTTGGTGAACGTGCTGCTTTCTTCTTCTTCTTTATTTTGTCTATAGACGCTGTCACTGCACCTTTTCCTGTGCGACATTATGACGCTCATTGAACTTCCGGGTGTAAATGGCCGTTAACCTTTGTGTACGTGCTGTTTTTTTTTTCTCTGTATCTCGCAAAATGCAACACTGGCGAGAGAGCGAGGTGAGAGAGCACCTCAGTGTCCGGAGCGGTCGTGATGTCGATCATGACTCATCAAAAAAACCTGATTATTTTGGCCATAATTGCCTGCTCTTAGTCAAGCTGAGTGATTAACCAATAAATACAAACAAAACAAAACAAGACATTTAAAGATATCCACACCGGCTAGGAAAACTTATTTTTTTCAAGGAAATATATTTCACACAAATATTTTCTCTCCAAAAAGAGATATGTTTATTGTGAAGGCACCAGACGGCCCTTTCCCGGACCAGTTTCACTGTTACCGTATCTGTTTTAGTATCTAATTTCCTTCCTAACAGTTGACAGACAAGGTTTTGTAAATTCAAGTCTAACATGTTCTAATGGTTTTGATCCCGGCCATTTTTTAAAGCCATTTATGGGAGTGAGGGATCACGCAGGGGGGGAAGGATAGCGAGGCGAGGAAGGGTGAGCGGTGCTGGACCCCTCTGTGTTGGAGAGTTTAGCTTTGACGGGACCAGTATGTGCTCATGTGTTGAGTATGTAATAGTTCTCTGTCAACCTCGGTTATGTAATTCATGTATCAAGGAGAAACCGACCCTCATAGTTCAACTAATAACACGAGCTCGGATGGAGACAGACAGACGGACAGATGCACAGACAGACATCAAAGGGGGATCAAGTTGTACCCAGCTCCGGTTCTGTTTGTGTGTTTGTGTTTGTGTGTGTGTGTGTGTGTGTGTGTGCGTGCGTGCGCTTGAATTTTTGTCGAGCTGATACCAATGGCACATACGTATGAAAGTAAGGCTGTTATTTGAAGACACTTTTTATTGTTGTCTGTTTTCTTTCTCCTGTTACCTGCGCTCTCTCTCTATCTTCATATCCTGTCTATTATCTCTCACACACGACACCGAGTTCACGCTCGCTATCTGCAGCATCAGAAGAGGTGCCAGCTTCGTACGGTCCGCGGCCGCTCAAGAAGCCACTTTGCAGATGGTCTGAATGATTTACATGGCGATTGTAATTCAACTCAGCCACTGACAGGGCTCTGCATTATGTCATAATGCTCGGAGTGACTGATAGCAGATTTTCACACAAGGCACGCACATCCTGGCAAGCACAGCGCAGGGGACTGAAGCAGATAAGAGGCAGCGGGGCAGCAGGGTTTTTTTGTCAGAGAGCCATATACAGTAGAATGGAGAGCGAGCCTCTGAGAGTGAAACCCTGCATCCTCTCTGGCTCGAGGGCAGATTTTCTGTGGCTGAAACTCTGCATCTGATCTGAATACAGAACCAAGTCAACAGGAATTTCAGATTGCAATTTGTAAAATCAGTAAATAAAAAAAAAAAAATCTAATTAGACGAGTTTTAGGTTTTAAAAAATGTTGGTTCTAATTAAAAGATCTAGTGGGGTAAAACAATTTAGATGATGCTCATTTTCTGTTCACTGATAGTGACAGTAAAGATATGAAACTTTGGATGGGACAGGCGGTGTGACATGCAACAGTTACCAGCTGGAATCAAACAGGCAGGATGCTGTATTATAGTCTGCCTTTTATGCAGGTGGTTACCCAAGTATTTTATCCCATTGGTGTTTTATTTATGCATCTCTTTATTTCTTTATTTATTCGTTTCCATCTCCTGTCCTTCACCGGCTCCACTCAACTGTATAATCCACTTTTCAGGTGATTGGTGCAACCTTAAGTTAAGTTTTAATGTTGAGTGAATGGAGACGTTCCATTAGTGAGAGCGGTTTAGAGGAGACGGTTTAAGTGTCTGAGGCGGATTTCATTTTCACTGTAACCCTCGGCCCTCTGACCGTGCTCCTATCGCACTGGAATGTGTAAACTGGCATGCGTTCGCTCATATTGGAAAGGGAGGAAATATGAGACAAACCATGACACTATTATTGAAAATCATGACAACTGATTTCTTTCTAGTAAGACCAACAAAATCTTATCAAACGCTGTAGATTACATGTTTTTGAAGTACGTACTGTGTATGTACGAGCTCATATCTAAAGCTGTCTGTGTATCCTGGACCTTAAATTGTATATGTAAGCGCCTGAGGTTGATATGTGAGTCTCATACCTAGTGTATGTTAAAAGGTCAGTATTCTGTACATGGGGTTTGGTTGCATGTGTTATGTATGATTTCTGTACTTGCTTATGTCATAACCCACTTAGAGGTACAAAAAAAAAAAAAAGAGAGAAATCATCAGAACTGTCGGAATAAAAAACATCCTCAGACAAAAAGTGTGCCTTATTACATTGAGTGTGTGTGTGTGTATGTGTTTGTCATTGCGCGTGCGTGTGTCTTTATTTAGTCCCTGTGAAGTCTGACTGCAGTGGGCTTAACAGATCCTTACATAACCTAGTAATAGATCTCTGGGCCAGGGGGATGTTTAACTGCCTGCCTGTAGGGGGTTGAATCAAAGTGTGTGTGTGTGAGCGTGTGTGTGTGTGTGTGTGTTTGAGAGAATACATTCAGCAGAGAGAGCAAAGAGCAGCCAGATTGAAATCTGATCTGTTCTTGCATGTGTATGTACATCACAAAGAATGTGAAAGGAAGCTGACCATGATAAATATCTGCTTTGTGACTTTTGCTTGAGCTTGAGGGCAGTCTGTCGGAGCAAAGGCAGTGTGCAACTGATATCTGATCTCATTCTCTCCTGTGTGTGTGTGTGTGTGTGTGTGGCCAGCTGACATGCTCCTGTGCATACGTTACCGCTTTAGACACAGGTTGACATACCCGTATTTAAAGGGACGACACAAGTTCAAATAAGACCACACACAACAGAGTTTCAGCTGAGCGTCACTGAGCTGTGGACCTTGTCTTCTGTCTTTTAACCAACACACTAACACAGATACATGTCAACACTGATGATGCCCATGAAAACCTGTTCATGTGGCCTATTAGACCAATTCAAGGTTTATAGGATCTTATTTGTAAAGCTAATTTATATATATATATATATATATATATATATATATATATATATATATATATATGTTTATTTTTTAATATTAATATCCTTTTAATTAATTTATAGACCACATTTAAATTCACTAGATCCAGATTAAATTTTTTTATTTGGATCTGCACCAAATTTCACACACTCGTGAATATCAGTCACCTAAACCTGTCTCTCCATCAAGATCCATGAAATGATTGAAAACGTTAAAGAAACGTCCGATCTCACAATGTTAGAGATGATTTAAGCTTTTTTTAATCGCAAAATCAGCGGAGTAGTTTTGGATTAATCCTGGAATGAACACCTTCCTTGTGGAGGCGACTACTTGTTCATCAGTTTGAGTCTGATAACAACTGTTAGTACTAAACCTCTGTATCAACAGGTGAGTTCCTGGGTGACGTGGCTGGTCCTGACTGCAGGATCCATGGAGGAAAAGAGGGAGGTCTTCTCCTACCTGGTCCACGTCGCTAAGTGCTGCTGGAACATGGGAAACTACAACGGCGTCATGGAGTTCCTGGCCGGACTCAGGTTCTTCACACTCTCCGATATGCTCAAATAATCCTTCTGTGCTCACACATGCATGCAGCCGACTGACGGCACCTTTGTCTGCCAGGTCTCGCAAGGTGCTGAAGATGTGGCAGTTCATGGACCAGTCAGACATCGACACCATGAGGAGCTTGAAGGACGCCATGGCTCAGCACGAGTCCTCATCTGAGTACAAGAAGGTGGTGACCAGAGCTCTGAATATCCCAGGATGCAAGGTGGGTTCATGTTACTTAAGCGATATTTGGGAATGTGCGTCCTCTGTATACATTTGATTAATTTACTGTATGTTCAATCATTTCTGTGTCCTGTCCCTGCATCATAGGTTGTCCCATTCTGTGGCGTTTTCCTGAAGGAGCTGAGTGACGCATTAGACGGGACAGCAAGCATCATCAGCCTTAAACCACCTCCAGACAACACAGAGGGCGCTATAGAGGTACAGTAAACACCTGCAGGTTGACACACATTTCTTTTTATCTGATCCAAGCTGTGAGACATGTCCTCTTCTCTCTCTATAGTTTGTGTCCGACTACAGCGGCCAGCACAACTTCATGTCACGGTCCGGTCCCAACGGTCTGCACGTCCCAGAGAAGGAAGCTACTGTTAGCAACATCCTCCAGATTATCAGGTACACGGCCTCCTCGTAAACATGTCACGTAAAGGCGTCTTCAACCTTCCGATTTCCTTCTGACTCCCCTTCCTCTGCTCCTCAGATCCTGTAATCGCAGTCTGGAAGCAGAGGATCCCGATGAGGCGTCCACCAGTCCCTCCTCCACTGGCCCGTCCCCTGCATCAAGGAGCAACTCTTTCAGGGACCGTTGCCACAATCAGTCAGTGCCTGTGTTTTTCTCCCCTTCTTAAGATTTATATCTTGTTTACCCCAAAGACAACGTTATTTTAAATGTGCAGCCTCATGTGATGAACCTTGACTCTGTTGGCGGATACCTAGAGAGTGAAAGATGATCTGTTTTTACTGCGTGTGGAGGATGTTGTGCAAGTTGTGGCTAAGCTTTGAAGACGTATAATAACGGCATCAAATGGCACATTCATGGAGACTCTAGGACATCAGTTGATTGCAGGGTTGTTTTCATATTTTTCACATTTGAGCTTTTTTTTTTTAGTGTGGAGGGTAGAACAAATTCTTCTTCCAAACTCAGTTTCTGTGACTAGAATATATATATGTAGTTTATTTTTATACTTATTTACAAATCCTAAGGCAGTTTTAATTCTTCAATCCGTATAAGCAAACTCAAAAAAAAAGTGTTTTCCTTCCTGCTTAAGTTCTGTGTCCAAACTTGGTTCACAGCCAATGACTTGAACACAAAATAAGAGGAAATGGTCTATATATAAAAAAAATTTAACGAAACACTATGAACTCTGCTATGCTGTGAATAATAGGCTGTTCTGGGCTGTCACTTTGTTTGGACGCAGAGTTGATGAAAAGACATTTAACGAAATGACACCTCAGCTGTAATAAGACAACTGCAATATAATGTTTTTCAAAATAATAAAAGTTGATTATTTTCTTATGTAATGGCACATATATGAAGACGTGTGTCATTGGATTCCTCAAACAGTATAATACATAATAAACAAAGTGTTCAGTACATTGAAACTAAACATAGATATTTTGCAGCGCGGATAAACTGGACGCTCGTTCCTTTGCTCATCAGCTTCATTTTATCTGAAATTAAATAGTTGTGACTACATTGTAAAAAGAAAGGTGTCCCTCTCCAAAGCCTCGAGCGTATTTACAGGTTGTTGGTAGATGAACTGATCTTCACCTGAACACAGAGAGAAGCGATAACAGGTTTGTTTCCTGTCGGGCCGGATGGAGCAGAGCTCTGCTACTTTTCACTTCACCGGTGACATGATAGAAAACTGATTTCATTTTAAGCTTGTGCTGTGTTGATCGTGTTAAGGAAACCTGGACTGTCTTCTCTTTGTTTTGAGACAGCTTTCTGTGATTCAGAGTTATCGTTTCGCGTTAGAGCGCAGGATAACACTACTTGAGTTTGGCTCTGGGCACGCCGCTCATCCGCCGGCACTCGGATAGAGATAAATATCATCTTTCTTACTCAGAGAGGTTAAGGAGTTATTTTCCAGTGTTCCTGTTATCTCTTTCTTTTCCCCGTGTTCCTTTTATCTGTCCCAGCAGCATCCTCCTTTTTCTATTTTTTCTTTTGCACCTCTGACCTTTCTCAAATCTCCTGTCCTCCTTCTCTGTCCCACTCTCCCGCTCTGTAGTTCCCACTCGTTTAGGATGCTGCCAGAATCAAACCGTGTCTTGTAAGTGATTTTCAGAGTTTCAGGAGTTTGAGCATTGTTGGCTAACCTCACCCAGACACGGTTTCAGTTGCAGTTTGGGAAGAAACGTGTCTAGTAGTCCAATAATGTGCAAATGCGGAAAATGCATGATGCTGTTTTGCTTGTTCAACTGCTGCGCTACAGTACAGAGAACATCTTTGTGCTGTTTACTGTAGATGCAGGTCGTCTTCTGGTTATGAGTAGACGTCAATGCATTTTCCAAGTAACTGCTTCCCAGAAAATCATTGAACAAAAACGTAGACACTTAACTTTCCTGTTTTTATTTTTAGCTTTTTTCCCTCCAACCTCATATCGAAACCAACTTCTGTCCATATTTAGATTCATGGTCGGGGACTTGTCGGACTCAGATGGAGACTTGTCGTCTGAGTCGGTGGTGAAGGAGGTGGAGTTTCAGGGGACAGAGGAGACGCACCGAGCTTTCAGCCACGGCACTGAGCTCATTCCCTGGTATGAAACACACACACACACAGACACACACACACAGACACACACACACACATACAGCTTTGCACCACTGACACCTCACACTCTGTTTTCACGTCTTTAGGTACGTCTTGTCACTACAACCAGACGTCCACCAGTTTCTGCTGCAGGGGGCCACAGTCATCCACTACGACCAGGACAGCCACCTCACTGCACGCTGTCTGCTGCGACTGCAGCCTGACAACACAACACTCTCCTGGGGTAAAATATGACAGAGATTCATAAAAGACACAATTATCTCAACTACACCAAAACACTTATTTATTCTGCCACTGAGTCCATTTCTTGTTGTTGAGATATTTTAAACATGATAAATGTGTTTACCTCACAGATAGACGAGCCCCTCTCTCATTATTACTCCTTAAACAAAAACTGGCATCTCTACTATACACATGTCCTGTGTAGTTGTTATGTTGTAAACCTGTTGATGTGTTTATCCAAAGGAAACATTTATTTTGTAACACACTCAGTTTAATCTGATACACATCTGATTGCAGATGTGCACATTTGTGCCTTTACTACATTTCAGACACGTCATAAACATGTTGATTTACGGCAGGTAAACCTCAGAGCGGAGGAGCCTCCCCTCCGGAGCAGCCTCTGGGGTTAGGACAGACAGTCGTGGCAGGACTGGCTGAAGGCCTGCTGGACCTGGGAGTGGTGAAGGTTTGTTGATGTCGTTTTGATGTGGGCTGCGAAAATCCTTATCTTAGCCCTCAGACCCTCAAATCTAGTCAAAAAAATGTAATTTGTATATTTCCTATGTCAAGAAAGTTATGTTTTCATCTGTATTGATTGGTTTGTCCGTTAGTTTGAATTTCGCTTTCTTTAACATGGCAATTTATATGTGTACATACAGTATTAAGAGTTCTAGTTTTGTGGTAGAAAAGCATATTTTACAGTCATGGCTGAGACTGCACATGTAATAATATTGTTATTTGAATGTGCAGGCGGTGTTTCTGGGTCACCCGGGAGTGGACGTCCACGCCGTGTGTCTGCAGAACAAGCTGAGTCAGATGACGGTGGAGGAGAACGGTCTCAGCCTCCTCTACGGCCTCAGCACCACTGACAACAGGTTTGTTGGCATGTTATCGCATCCAGTAGTTGAACAGTAGTGCATTGCTTCAATGATAACTGATAAATGAGGAATTACTTTCAATCAATACTTTCAATAATCTCTTGGAAATAGGCTGCTGCACTTTGTGGCCCCCAATCACACGGCTCGAGTGCTGCACAGGGGCCTGTCAGAGCTGGTGAACGCAACCAGGAAGTTGAAGAAGTTTCCCGACCAGCGGTTGCAGTGGCTGCGGAGGCAGTACGTCAGTCTGTATCAGGTGAATACACCCAATGGTCTGGTGGCTTTTAGCTTTTTCATTTCGTTTCTTTATTGCTCTTTAACACAATGATCCCAAAACATTTTCAAATCAGCGTTAGTGTTAGTCCTCTCGGCCATTTTTCAATTCATTGTGTTTTCGGATTTGACCCTGATATTCCTCAAGGGCCTGAGGAAAGAATGAGGTAATTTAAAATAATACCATAAGTACGAAATGTCATTTACTTTTGTGGATGTGACTCAGCGGTGAGCTTATGCGAGTCGCCTTCAGCTAAAGTGAATATATGTGTTTGATTTCTCTCCCTCTGTGTGTTTCTGTCAGGAGGAGGGAAGGTACGAAGGCCCCACACTGGCCCAGGCCATCGAGCTGTTTGGTGGGCGCAGGTGGAACATGAGCACAGGTGGAGCGGAGAAAGCTGGTGCCCAGAAGAACAGCCCTCTGAGCATGAACGAGAAGGCCAAGAAGAAGAAGAAGGTCCTTGTCAGGGTCGGTATTTATACATCATGTCAAGTCTAACAGCTCAAACAGATTTAGGGATTTTATGGTTGAACACAGTTGTTGGATTGTTTTTAACCGAGTGTTTCACACACAACAAACAGGGAGACAGTGGGGACGCAACAGATGACGAGATGGTTTCCAGGAAAACGCGGAGCTGCAAGGAGGGACTGTACCGGAATGGACCGGAGTCTGACAGCATCGACCAAGAAGATCCAGGTGACATTTTCAAGAACCAATCAAATTTGCAGAATAGATCAAAGCTCTTAAGATGTATGCTAAGTGACTATTCACTTTGAAAGGTACAAGGTGAATTAATTTTAGGCAATCCAGAGATGTATTAAATTAAAAACAAATCCTAATTAAATGACATTATTTCCTATAACTGTTTTATGTCCATAGACGACAACTTCCCTGGACCCTTCTCCCTCTCATCCAATAAGAGCCCAGGATTGCTTGCCTCTTCCTCGTCCTCCTCTTCCTCCTCCAGTATGGCAGGGTCCAACATGTCCCGTCCACAATCCTCTCCAATCCTTTCAGGAACCGGCAAGTCGCAGCCAGGGTATGTACAGCGTGTAAACGAAGACACTTTGGCCCCACTGATATTGAGAAACCTTCCTTCTTTGATCTCAGGCTAAGCCATTGTTTCCTTCTTCTCTGTGGGTTGTAGGACGTGGAGCAGCAGATCGTGGCACGGTCGAGGAAAAGGCTGTTTCAGAGGCTTCCAGAACCTCATGATTTCTGACAGCACGATGAGCTTCATCGAGTTTGTGGAGCTCTTCAAATCATTCAGGTACACGACAGAAAAATATTCTACTGAAAGATTCACATGTCACGTTTCGATTCTTTGATTTCTTTTATCGTTTCTGTTTGATCCAGTCAAACTTACACCTTCAAACACCATCATCATCAAGCATCAAACACATTTTTCTGGTTATATGTCATTTCTAATATTCACTCGTGGACCGGAGCGTTGATATATGTCATGATCATTTCAGCAGTTTTCCTCAGTTCACTCTCTCCCTCTGTTATAATTGTTGTGGTTTTAAAAATAGCGGCAAAAGACGATGAGATCAAACAAATTCAGAAAATGTTTCTCAGGTTAATCACGTCCAGGATACTTTCCAAATTTTCTTCTCTGTATGTTATTTAACTTCTATAATATTTTCCCATGTCAAATCAAAAGAAACAGTGTTTTGCTTTGATAAGAAAGAGATTATTCTCATACCAGTACTCCCTCATTTTTAGAATGTAGACTATTTGCTCATCTGCAGCCCAACAGTTTCTTTTTAGACTCCACACTTGCTTTAGTTTCATCCATGTGGAGAAAGAAGAACAGCGTCTCAAAAACCTTAGACCATAAAGACGGCAGATGGAATTTATGCAGCATATATAGCCGTCTAGCCAAGTTCATGAAATTTTCATTATGAATCGTGATTTGCAAACTCCAAGTCATGATCAAAGTACCTAAGAAAAACTTTTTTTGATTTCCTCCACAGCATCCGCAGCAGGAAGGACCTGAAGGAGCTGTTTGACACCTTCGCTGTCCCCTGCAGTCGATCGAGTCCAGAGTCGGCTCCTCTCTACACCAACCTCAGGATAGACGACAGAGACACGGGGCTGCAGCCGGACCTCGGTATTAGACCAAAACTTGAACGAAAAACATTATTAATCTCTTTCTGTCCCGGTCTCACTAAATCTCCTCCCCCTCCTCTCCAGACTTACTGACCCGCAACGGCTCAGATCTCGGCCTGTTCATCCGGACGAGGCAGCAGATGTCGGACAACCAGAAGCAGATCTCGGACGCCATCGCGGCAGCCAGCATCGTGACCAACGGGACGGGCGTGGAGAACGCATCACTGGGTGTCTTGGGATTGGCTATCCCCCAGCTCAATGACTTTTTAGTCAACTGTCAGAGAGATCACCTGAGCTACGACGAGATCCTCAGCATTATACAGGTAGAGAGCGAGGCCTGGAGGGGTGAAGGGACTGATACACTAATGCAAGGATGACATGAAACATTTTATTGACCTGCAGTGGATGAATAGCTGGTTAAGAAGAAGATGTAACGTGGTTATAATGCGATCTGTATTGTTGATGGATTATTTTTTGCTTTTCTCTTGCAGAAATTCGAGCCCTCGTCAAGCATGAAGCAAATGGGCTGGATGTCATTTGAAGGTTTTGCAAGGTAGAGTAAAAAATTTTAATATTTCAAAATACACTGCATAATAAAATAGTTAAATGCTGAATTCAAACAACATACATAACATATTGAATTATGAAAACATGGTGAATTAAGGTACATTTGTTTTAAAATGTACAAATTTCTGTCATACAACACTTTGATAAAGATCTTAAGTCATGGCTTGTAATCCGTTCAACAACCTCATGTATTGAAATCTAATATATTAATATATATTTCTCTGTCCGCACCAGATACCTGATGGACAAGGAGAACTTTGCTTCTCGTAATGAGGAATCACAAATCAACCAGGAGGAGCTGCACTATCCTCTGTCCTACTACTACATCGAGTCCTCTCACAACACGTATCTGACCGGACACCAGCTCAAGGGAGAGTCCTCTGTTGAGCTGTACAGTCAGGTCAGTCCGACAATCACCTTCTGTGTTTTTACACAGAGGATTTCAGATGTTTCTTATCCATAAATCCAGTTTTTAAGTGTTTATATTAAGTCGTGTATGTGTTGGCCACTCAGGTGCTGCTTCAAGGCTGCAGGAGCGTTGAGTTGGACTGCTGGGATGGAGATGACGGCATGCCTGTTATTTACCACGGACACACACTCACCACTAAAATACCCTTCAAGGTCAGAAAATGCATGTTACTTAATCAGAGTTGGTTAGTTAATTATCAATTACATTTGAAGCTGTATCTAATAATAAACCTCTTTAAGTGTTGTTTTCTCAGAGTTTCTAAACTGAAATATCTCCCATGATCCTCCAGGATGTGGTGGAAGCCATCAATCGGACTGCGTTTGTCAATTCGAACATGCCCGTCGTCCTGTCCATCGAGAACCACTGCTCGCTCCCTCAGCAACGCAAGATGGCGGAGATCTTCAAGGTATGTTTCCATTCACCCATCAATACATTACGCATAATGCTTTCTCTTTATGGGTCGGGAAGGGGGAGACTGGAGCCATTGGTTATTTTCCCGAAACTTTCCAAAGCGGCTATGTGTAAGAACGCAAATGTCTAAGAAAGTTGCTTTGGACATTTGTGTTCTGAAATGTTCACAGCGAGTGAGTGAGTGAGCGTGTTGATGATGATGATTCTAACACACGATGGACACAAACCTGGAAGAACACAAATATCTCAGGGTGAAAAAGAGCAGACGTACATGTAGAACATTTATTTTCTCGTTTCTGGACCAGATTTTCTCAGCTGCTTGTGGCATTGACGCTGGCAGACGTCCAGTCAGAGGCTCACTTTTTTTTTTATCTTCATCCTACAACTTCTCCTCTGAGTTGTATACTCAAGGCCGCACATATCTGGGCATGGGCAGATACATCACAGAATATCATTGTGCTTTCATCTAAGAAAACTTCCCAGCATTTCATCCATCCTCCCTGGAGACCGGCTTCTGAGTGGCTTGATAAAGAAAAGTCTTTCATGTTCAGACAGCTTGATGCCTGCGGGCAGCTTATGTCAACTGAGGGCTTGTTTATTTGTAATGTTGTTTTCTGTTGATAAAAAGCACTTTCATTTTTTACTTGTGGTGGATTCCTTCAGCAGAGTTTTCCTCTCCTCCTCTCACGTCATCTGTATTTCAACCTGTTAATTGATGCGTCTGTCGTGTTCAAACTTTGACACGCTAGACGGTGTTCGGGGAACGTCTTGTGACGCGCTTCCTCTTCGAGAGCGACTTCAGCGACGACCCTCATCTGCCGTCGCCGCTGCAGCTGCGGGGGAGGATCCTCCTGAAGAACAAGAAGCTGAAGGCCCACCAGGCGCCGGTGGACATACTCAAACAGAAGGTTTGAGAGAAATCCTCTCTCTCCACACATGCACACACCGTAGACTGTAAATACAGATGGACAACGCTTCTACACGTCCTCCGATACCCATAAAGGAAGCCGACATATTCTTTGACCCCATTTTTGAATCATCAAATATCTTATCAAAGCCAAACTCACAGGGCATTGAACACTTGTACAAATAAGAACTTCCCAAAATGTTCCAGAAGAGTTTATCTGTGTATTTTGAGTGCCATCCACTAACATGGGAAGATTTATCCCCTATACTGCAGCCGGCCACCAGGGTGCGATCAAGACGATTTGTCCTCACTTTTGGGGACCCATCATGTCCTCCATCTTTATATACAGTCTGTGGTCGACACACACACACAAACACACATATGAACGTGTACATAATCCATTGCTGATATAAGTGATATTATAATGGTGCTCTCAGGTAGCATGAGTACATAGAATATTTAGTATGTTCGTCAGAGTGCTGTCACTCTTAAATAATTGATGTTAGCGAGCTCAAATGTAAAAATCCCATCACATCATTTTGTGTACTTCAGCACATAAAGAGAAGACCCTGCATATTTCCAGGTAATCAATAGATATACATCGTACTTCAGGTATATCTATATGACAGAAGTTTACCTCTCCACAGGCTCACCAGCTCGCCCACATGCAGGCTCAGGCCAGCAACGGGTCGCCGGGGGTCACGTCACCTGGCAACCACGCCAACGAGGAGGAGGAAGAGGAAGAAGACGAGTACGACTATGACTATGAGTCTCTATCAGATGGTAAGGATGAAGGTATCTTCAGCTCAAAATCAACATGAAACTGAACTAACGGACCTACAAGGGTCAAAAACCAATCAATCATACGTGCACTCTTATCTTGATTCATCTTCTGTTAGTTTTGATTGTTTCTCTTTTTTTTCCAACACAAGTCTCTTTTCATGTTTTCACTCCCTTCCTTTCCTATTTTATCTTTCCCCCTTTAACCCAAACCCACTTAGCTGATGTCCTCACAGCCTCTACTGCCTCATATGGCCTGGAAGGTAAATGCACAGCTCTGATGCGCTTCCCTCAGTACCAGTGTTTCCCTCTAATTTTGTTTTGCAGTGGATGTTTTCTAACTGATTCTTTTACATTACATCTATAGTGTGATAGTATTATTCTTCCTGATATTGTAACTTAATGATTGAGTTTTTTTAAGATAATTACCGTCACTTGCTGTAGTTGTCTACCGCTGCAGGATAATTAAAGAGGAAACATTGGTGTGTGGATGTTTGCTACTGATCTGCATCGCTTACTGCAAACTGACTCTTGTCTGTACCTGTAAACTGTGTATGAGCTGCTAGCCCCCTGCTGTAGGAATGGAGAAAATCAGCTGCTGTTTGCTATCAAAATTGAAATTTTACAAATTGTTTAATATGCAGAAACCTATAAAAACTTAAAATAAGTCAATTTGATAGTAAAATAATCTGTTGTGGAGGTTGTGTTGTTTGATGGATCTTAAAATTAAATGGTTGTTCATCGTAAAAGTAACCTCACAAGCTCAATATGCTAACAGAGAAGTTCTCCTCTGTAATCACTTTAAATCATAATGGTTGATGGTGCCGTCAATCATAGTTATCACTGCTGGATTGTTAACAGTGGAAAGTCAGAGACACGAGTAGTGTTGGTTATGATGTCCACTTGTTTTATCACATTTATGTAACTGCAGCCTCACGATAAGCAACCCAACCTCCTCCTGCCTCGCTGCAGCAGTTCTTCTTGTGCCGTGTCAGTGCAAGTGACTTTGCTCACATGCAGCCTGATCCATCTTACTTTTTGAAATCAAATTGCCTCAACATGTGTCACCAGAGTGTTTTTTATGTAGCAGTTGTGATGTGCGCTTGTGTTTCGTCTCTGTGTTTGGGGTTTTCAAACATTCCACTGCCCTGGATTCATCAGTCCTCAGTCATGGTGGGATGGGAAAACTGTTATCTCTTTTTCCACAAAGGCATCAAGTCCTGTTTCGAACCCAGCGCCCTGATATTGAACCATTTTTTCTCAGCCAAAAAAATTAAGTGGTTCCTGAGTGGCACCAGCACTTTGCGAGCCTAGGAGAAAGCACTGCCTGCATGAGTGGCTGACGGTGACTAAAACTTTATTTTGACCACGAATCATTTTATGTTTTCTGCTGAGATTAACGTTACGGATGCCAAAGCCAAGCAGAAGTGGTCCGTGGGGGAAACCAGAATAAGTTAGAAGGACCTTCAAGGACAAAGCCTGCGATCAAGCATGTACAAAGAGAGATGGCAACAGCGAGATACAAACTGAAGAAACTGAAACGAGCAGACGATCATGTCATGTTTGAATGCGAGTGTAGGTTTGCAAAGCAGGAGCAGCAGCTCAATAGAGACCCTGTAGTCCGCCATTGTTGATGTTGTGCCTGGAAACCAGACGGGTAAACAGTGACAGTGACGTAATGATGTGGCTCGAGCCTGTGGAAACGCAAACTGGTTCTCAAAAGGTTCCCAAGTTGAGACAAATCTGAACCAGGACTAGCACCAGGTTCACTTTCACCCCTACACCATATTGATTGTGTTTGAATAGAAAAACAAAAAACACATTTCATACATTCCGATCGATCTTTTAACAACACAATGTCCGCCTGTTTTCTCTGTCTCCCACAAATGCCTCACCTCCCTCCCTCCACCCCTCCGTACTGTATTTGTCTGTGACCTCGCTAGTGGCTGAACATGCTCATCAGGGAAACAAAACAAAGCCATCTGGTTTCTCAGGCCCTGCGCTGCCCCCACTCTTAAAAAACACATCGGGGGGAAACTACCCTGTCCCGGTCCCAGCTCCGCTCCCTCCTCATCCCTCTGCTTGTCCCTGTCAGAAGACCTCACCGCTCATGGACCTTTAAGACATCTAAAACTCATAGCATGCTCCTGTGTCACTGCCCCCCCCCCCTTAAGCAAACCCTCCTCTAGTCAAATATTAACCAACCGGTCAGATATCAAGACATGCTGCTCCCTGACTGTCTCCATCTCTCCACTCTGCACAAACACTTGACTTCTAAACTGCCAAGTTGCCACCATCCGTCCCTTGTTTCCCTCCAGTGTCCGTCTGCTCCAGCTCACTCCTCTGGCTACTCTCTGCAGCCTGACAGCCGGAGTCATCTCTGCTGTTAAACCATTTTCTGAGGAGGAGATTCCACATGTCAGGATTTAAACAAAGCTGTGTATGAATAGGAAAAAAAAAAACAAGGATGATAAGTTAGTGGTTTTGGCTGCAATGAGGAGCAGGAATGGAATCAAAAGTGAAGAACTCCCTTCTTCTCGCTCCCGTTTACAGTAAATAGACGTTTTCCTTGAGTAACAGTAAGTCCTGGGTGGATTTTGCTTTGCAGAAACGTGCTCATGAGCTCTGTGAGTATAGTCAGGGATGTGCCGGATCACTGCTGATGCTCGTCCCTTTATAATTATTCTCTAATTGTTCCCACATGCTCAAATATTTCCTTCCATTTCAGATGGATCAGATAAAGGCAGCTAGGGTTACAAAATAAAAGTCCTCTCAAAGATGTAATGACAATTATTCTTCTGTGGAAATATCTTCGAACATTTTTCCACCAACTTTTTAATGTAATTTTTTTGGTCTTTGGTGTAAATCATAAACTCGACATGCAACATCCCTTTAAACTGCAGTCAAGCTTTGACCTTATTAAAGTAACAAGAGAAATCGGGTTCCTCTCTTGAAATAAGGTTTTAAAAATAAATAAATTCCCAGATGCTTCTATATGTCTTACTAATGACTTCACATTATATAACGAGCAACTGCAACACCAATACAAGTTTGAATTAACTGTGCAGGGGTTACTTTTAACAGAAATTTGTTTTAATATGATTACATGAATATAACTTGCAAATCTATTAGTTTGGACAATAATAGGAGATGTGTCCTTTCAATATACAACACATGAATATCATTTTTCTTTTATTCACAATCTTGTGATAAAATTTGTTTGTGCTGCATCTTCAGCTGTTTGTGTGCAACGCCCTCAGAAAATGACGCCTTCCCCCTCTTCTTCTTCTTCTTCTTCATTTAATAATCTGTTGTTTTGTGTGTATCATAGATAACATCCTGGATGACAAGCCAGAGGGGAAGAGCCCGGCAGACAAAGAGGAGCAACCTGTTGATGAAATCCCAAAGAGGATGAAGAAGACTGACAGCACCACGCAGAGCAAAGGAAAGGTAGAAGAACTACAGTGTTAATTATACTTTATACATATTATATACAACTCCAAATTCACAATAAAGAGCCTGTCTCATTGCTGATGTCTAAAATGACTAAACGTATGTATTTTGTTGTGTACTTGTGTATTATCCAAAATGATTCCAACAAACACTGGAAGTCCACAATATTTTTCAAGGCAGTGGTGGTGAAGACAATAACTCCCATGATCCCACGCTGCTCCACAACGTCATCAACTAGGTCCTCAGTTATTGTTTCTATTGAGAAACCCTGAGCAGCTGAAGTTACATATTCTCGGTTTGAAAAGATGAGTCAAGATAACAAAAAAAACATGTTCAGATTGAATTCAGTGTAAAAGTATGAAATTTGTTTAATAATCTGACTCAGAGGTTTTGAATGTATCTCTGCTGCTTTGTGTCTACTCTCTCCCCTCTCCTCTCTCCCCTCTCCTCTCTCCTCTTCTCTCTCCTCTCTCCCCTCTCTACAAAGTTCAGCTCCTGCTGCAGTAGCACATCACTGTCTCCTCTGGTAAAACGTTTACAGAGTTTCTCTTGTCCTGTGTCTCCCTGCACCTGTAGGTGTTTGACATGGAGCTGGGCGAGGAGTTCTACCTTCCTCAGAACAAGAAGGAGAGTCGACAGATCGCCCAGGAGCTGTCCGACCTCGTCATCTACTGCCAGGCTGTGAAATTCCCTGGTAGAGAGAAACATCATCATTCTGTCTCGTTGTCAAACACAGTCCTTTCTCTGCTTACACTCCTCATCCCTGATTGTTACTGTGTGCTCCCTGGTTTCCTTCTCTCCTTCGTGGATTCCTATGTCTCAGCTATGGATAAGCCTGGCGTCCTAATTCATTCGGCCTGTAGAACGTAACATGGATAATCAATTCCAAGCATTTCTGAGCCTGTTGTGCAGTTAAATTTAGAATTTTAGAATTATACAACTGCTTACGAGCATAGGAGACGAGCTGTTTTTCGGCCAATCAAATTCTATAACCAACTGTTTCCTGTTTACTTCGGTCTGCCCAGTGCACATGAGAGGTGACGTGAGCATGGACGGGGATTTAAACCGATCGCTTTAGTTTGAAAACAAAATAAAATGTAGAATGTCATATCCCATGTAATATTTAAGAGGTCAAACATTTCCCGATGTTTCTGATTTTTTAAATTATTTTTTTGTTGCATGACGACATTCAATATCCACGTGTTCTATTCCTCTCCCACACAGGACACCCACTAAGATGATGACTTTCTTTCTCCCCATGGGAAAGATGTGGTTACTTTTGTGTGGTCACAAGTGGGCCACCACTTTCTCAAGCAGAGATATCAACGATTAAAGTGGTTAAAATGAGAGAATTGAATTCTAAAGACATAAAAAATGCTTTCTGCTCAGCAGTTCAGGATGTTTGACTCAGTAGCCTCATAAAATTCCTCTTCATTTCCTCTTTATTGGGAGCTATGTCCATTCCTTGCCACCATTTATCTTCATCGCAAATATTTCTTCTTGTCTTTTAGATATCCACCTCTTATCTCCTCTGTCCTCCCTAGAGTGTCCTCTCCTCCGCTCGTCTCCTCTTTGCTTTACGTGACATCTGCCCTCATAAACCCGCCCTTGTTTCCACCAGTATTTTATTTGTTTACTGTTTCCAGGGACCTGAGATCTGAGAGAGAAGCCAGGGCAACAGGCCCAGTTCAGGCAGACAGAACGCTGCTGTGTATTGTCTGCAGTGATTCCAGATGGAAGTGCCACTACTGAAACATAATAAATCATCTTGAAAATACTTGGCATTTCAAATATTCATGGCACATCTTTCCTTTAGTTAACCTTGGGAAATGAAACTGATTTGACTGTGTTACCTTCATCGGTTTTTCACAGATAGATTTTTATTATTACATTTTATTATGGCATCACTCAGTCTTTTATTCGCAGATATGCTTAAATGATTCTTGTAGGACAAAGGAACAAAATCCTCATTATGAGGAAGTTTCAGCTTTTAGAGACGAAGGATTTATGTGTTTTCTTAAACAACTTGAAAGTAAAAAGGAGGAAGGATACTGATCATCATCATCATCATCATCATCATGATCATTGTGGGGTCTTCAGTGTGTCTGCGTTTCATTATTGACCACTTTCTCTCTCTCTCTCTCTCTCTCTCTCTCTGTCTTCTGTTTTCCTGTCGTGTGTGGGAAACCAGGCCTGTCCACGCTGTCTCCGGCCGGCTCCGGCAGAGGGAAGGACCGGGGGAAGAGCAGGAAGTCCATATTTGGCACCGCTCCGGCTCGCAGCGGCACAACAGGGGAGGTTGCGACCCAGAGCCGCACCCCTGGTAAAGGTACGCAGGGCGGGGGGGGGGGTTTCTAAAAGTGTAGGGGAGCGAGAATATGATTTTTACATCCAATATATTTAGATATCTCACATTTTACTCAACCTATTAACACCAAACAAAAACTAGCACAGAGCTTTAAGTCAGCACTTTGGACTGAAGTTTGCATGTTCCCCTGCTGGTTGAGAAAAAAACCTTTAACCTGTCCTCTGTCCTGCCTCCAGGTGGCGCTGAGCGGCTCAGCTGGGAGGAGCAGCAGACGTCCCCCACCCTCAACCCCCCCACCTCTCTCAGTGCCATCATCCGCACGCCCAAGTGCTACCACGTCTCCTCCGTCAACGAGAACGCCGCCAAGCGCCTCTGCCGGCGCTACTCTCAGAAGCTGATCCAGCACACGGCGTGCCAGCTGCTCAGGACGTATCCCGCAGCCACCAGGATCGACTCCACGAACCCGAACCCTCTGCTCTTCTGGTTGCACGGTATTCAGCTGGTGGCGCTCAACTATCAGACCGATGGTGAGGATGAGAGGATTTTTACGGCACTTTTTGGGAATTCGGTGGTTTGCGTCACTCTGTATCGCCATCTAGTGGGTGGCTGCAACGTCAGCGCTCGTGTCCAAGATATTTTGGCTTCATTTCTTGACAGTGGGAGGAAGTGGACATGTGGCGTCCATCTTTATTCACAGTTTATGGTCCCAAATGGGAGATAAAGGAGAAATGTTCTCTACTCAACATGATAATGTTATATTTTTACCTCAGAAATGCTTTAAATCTACACGAGACAACTTTCCACAACGTTAGATTACATTTGTTGACGACACTCGAGGAGTCCATGATATATCTTAAAAGTGACACATAAAATGATTTGTTTGCTCTTTAAGGAATTATTTATCCCAAAGTGATCTTCTTTTTCTTATCCAGTTTTCTTCTTAATCCTCTTCCTGCCCATTTCTCTCTGTTCTTCTCTCTGTTCTTCTCTCTCTTCTCTCTACCTCTTGTCTGTGTTCGCCGTTTGAACTCAGACAGATTAAGTTATTTTCTTAAAAAAGAATCTCTCTCTCATTCTCTTTTTGATCCTTTCCTATTATTTTCTTCTTTCATCCCTTTGTTTTTTTAAAAATCTATCTCCACTGCTCAAATCATTACGTCAGGTTTTTATTTCCAAAACACAAAACATGATCAACCAGTTTTGTGCAAGGAGACACTGACGTGATCTTTTTATTCTTGTTCATCTATAACCAAAACTTAAACAATGAAAATAACTCCAGTTAAAGATTTCAACAATCAACGATAGAAACAACATTATCCTTCTTAATTATCTTTATCTTTTATCGTCTTCTTAGCTAATGCTCTTACTGTGGAGTGATGTTTGCTAAATGAATAACGAGATTGATTTCATTACCCCGTCTCCTCCTCACAGACTTGCCCATGCAGTTGAACACAGCGTTGTTTGAGGCCAACGGCGGCTGTGGCTACGTCCTGAAGCCGGCGGTGCTGTGGGACCGCAGCTGTTTGCTTTATCAGCAGTTCTGTCCGATGGATAGAGACGTGGAGAAGATGAGCCCGGCTGTCTATTCCCTCACCGTGAGTTAAAATGATGGATGGAGCCGAGCGGAGGATCACTCACTTTGATCACTTCCTCCTTGAGAGGTTTCTCTCTGCACTTTCACCCTCACTCCTTTTCATCTGCTCTTTTTGGTTTCCTGCAAATTCAATCATTTTCCTTACCTGCAACTGTCGGTTGGGATTTCAGAAGTGCTGCATTTTAATTTTCTTACAAGAATCTGGACTCCCTGATTTGGCTTTGTGCATTTGCAAATCGTTTTCTAATGCTGGTTCCATTCTTCGAAACATTTACTTAATTATAAACGCTGGTTTTTAAAGTGTCAGTATCAGTTTGTATCTTCATACACACGGTGCAACAGCGCCCTCTGCAGCTACACATGGTGATTCATTCTGTTGGGCTCTGTGTCCTCACAGTTAAAGGTTCAGTGTGTAGGATTTAGTGACATCTAGTGGTGAAGCTGCATGTTACAGCTGAATACCCCTCACATCACCCTCCTTCCAAACATGAGAGAGAACCTGTGGAAACCTTCAAGTGTCATCAAATGTAAAAATGTAAATGTGAAAGGCTCATTCTAGGGTAAAGAAAACAACAATTCATACAATTTAGATGAAACACAACAAAGCAACAACGCAGCAGCTGTGCGATTATTTTAGGTTTAAGTTTTCTGGCTGAATATCGGAGACAAACTCTGTTTTTAAGTCTTTTTAACTTATCTACAGTTTATAATAACTTCACACAGGAGATCGTTGGAAGTTACATAGAGTAAGAACAGACGTGAAGTAAGTCATTGAACCACCCGACTCGTTTTAAAGCTGCTTTTTTAAGGTAAAACGTTGCACGGCGTTGCTTTAAGCTCTGAAATCTTTCTTTGCTCTGTTTTCTATCTTTCCTCCTTCTACCTGAAGCGACTGCTCAGACATTAGGTCCATTTTATTGTGTTTGGACAGTTTTATTGTGAAACGATCTTTATGTGTTTTTACTGTTTGACAGTCATGAACCCAGTTAATTCTATTTACCAGTAAATGAGGACCTCATAAAAGGTCTCCACTCATTCCTCTCTCTGTGGTTTTCATCACTTTGCCTCACTCTCTGCTCATTGTTTGAAAATAGGAAGTTAAAGCCTGAATATCATTGCACCAGATCTGGTTATGGGTTATGTGTTTTGAGTCTTTGCTGCCAGGTCAGAGTGACTCTACTGATTGTGGTTTGGCTTCAGGCCTTTTTTCATCAAAACAACTGAAAACAAGTCTGATTTAGAAACTGATGTAAAAAATAATCTCACACATGAAATTCTTCTATTATTTGATCTCTTTTCTTTTTTCTTCCAGATTGTCTCTGGTCAGAACGTGTGTCCCGGTAACAGCGCTGGCAGCCCCTGCATCGAGGTGGACGTGCTGGGCATGCCCGTCGACAGCTGCCACTTCCGCACCAAACCCATCCACCGCAACACGCTCAACCCCATGTGGAGCGAGCACTTCCAGTTCACTGTGCACTTTGAGGACATGTGCTTTCTGCGCGTCGCCGTGGTGGAGAACAACAGCTCCCAGACGACCGCTCAGAGGACTCTGCCTCTGAAAGCCCTGAAACCAGGTACGAGTCTGAGGGGGAAGAATAGATCCAAGCTGTAGATTGTAATAGAGACCGTTTATATGGATTAAAAATGATTCGCAGGACATGAATACGTCAATATGCACAAGTTTAAACCATGTGTTCAGACAAACAAGAGTTTCCCTTAATTTCCCAGATTTTTTTCATCGAGGTTCATTTTTGGCTCATTAACTATCCCACCTACGTTTTGTGGAAATCTGTACGATTTCATGAATGTTTTTTGTCGTGTGTGTTTCAGGTTATAGACACGTCCAGTTGAGGACACAGCACAATGAGCAACTAGAGGTTTCCAGCTTATTCATCTACAGCCGCAGGATAGAGGAGGGTCCAACAGGGGGCGCCACTCCCTCATCCTTGGTAAGACTTCCAAACGTCACAGACTGATTAATGTTTCGAATCATGTGGACTCAAACAAATCCTACTTTTTATTTCATCACTTTTGATTTTCTCTCTAAGGAGAAATCCGTCCAATGAAGCCGAACCGTCGTGACTGAGTGTTTCTTCTCTAACCTGAAATTCTCCTGCTCCCTCCGCAGCTGTTCAGCTCGGAGGAGAAACATGCGTCCCAGCAGCACTGGGTGACGGTGCACGGAGCTCCTGGTCCTGAACCCTTCACCGTGTTCTGTGTTACCGAGCAGACCACCGCCAAGCAGCTGCTGGACACGGTCAGTAACTGAGAAATAAAGATTCATGAGGCTTGAATAATGTGAGCGTAGCTTTTGGAAGAAGAAAGAAACTCCCACACAGACGTATTCTTCACATTAAGACGTTTTCTGGGATGACTTATGGAAAATGTGGCCTGTACATTTGAGTTTGTCTTTCACATATGGAGAACGCAGCAGGAACAGCCAGCGGCCCTGATCATTTATAGCTCCATTGGCGTCTTCTACATTAATGACATCTATTTTTTATCCTCACATATTTGTATTCTTGTATTTTTTCTGTTTTGTGTATTTGTGATACAGCCCCTCAAGAAAATTCTGGGACAATGTCCGAACTCCAGCGTGTTAAGTTTCTCGTCTCACTCTCCCACAGGTTGTAGCATCAGCGGGGAATCCTTCCGATTACTTCCTTTGCGAGGAACGGGTCCCTCTGTTGAAGGAGCGCAGCGAGGTGAAGCGCTATGCTCAGCAGCGACCTCTGGCTCCGGAGGAGGAGGTGGTCAGACTGGTCTCCAGCTGGAGCACAGAGGACGGATACGTGGGGAGGATCTACCTCAAAACGAGAGAGGAGGTCTGTGCAAAGTCTGTTTTGTTAAATCAATCATTTTTACTGTTCTCAAAGAAAAAACACATCCAGCAAAAGTTTTTGTTTTTATCTGTTGAACGATTTAGAACAGTTTAATCTAAATGTCCTCTTGTGAACTTCATCTATTATTACTGTTATTGAATTCAACATAAAACTAACTTAACCTTATTACAGTAATGCAGACTGGGCTCTATTATGCAGTCTCTGTCTCCCCCTTGTGGTCTCTTATTTTGATTTCTTCTTACAGAACTTGAATGAGCAGAACGCGGTGCTGGACGGAGAGGAGGAGGTGACTGTGGGAAGCAGAGATGGATCAGGAGGAGGAGAGGAAGACATGTTCTTTGTTCAGGTTCATGAAGTTTCTCCAGAACAACCCCACACTGTGATCAAGGCCCCGCGCTACAGCACCGCTCAGGACATCATTCAGCAGGTGAGGGCATTTATTTGACCTGAGGAAAGTTATTAAATCTGGTCTGAGGAGACGGAAATCATGTAAGTTTGCAAACACAACATGGAATACATTATAAAAGAAAGCAAGACAAGGTTGTCTCACTTTCTGTTCTATTTTATATTCCTGTTGTCTTCCCCGTCTCTTGCTCAGACTCTGTCGAAGGCCAAGTATTCCTACAGCATCCTCTCAAACCCCAATCCATGCGACTACGTCCTGATGGAGGAGGTGACGAAGGACGTGAGCTCTAAGAAGTCCTCCGCCTCCAAGCCGCTGCAGCGGGTGCTGCTGGATCATGAGTGTGTCTTCCAGGCGCAGAGTCGCTGGCGCGGAGCCGGAAGGTTCATTCTTAAATTCAAAGAGCAGGTAGCTCTGAACGTGGCCCCCGGTTTTTAATTATAGAGACTTTTTAGTTTTTACTCTGCATGCAAACAAATGGAGCTGCTGTCAAAAACAAACTAACTTTGTATGTGCTTGCATAAACTCCTCTTCTGTTTCTCTAACTGTTAATTCACCTCTCATTTAACATTGTGTGATATTTATTGTGTTTGTGCTTTTATCCTGTTGCTGCTTTTGTCGTGTGTAACTTTTTGTTGTGTGCTCTGCTTTGTATTTGTGATTTATTGTGTAGTGCCTGTCTGTGTTTATTTTATTTATGTATTATCCCTTTACGCCTAAAGCCTTTTACACTGTGAACATGAAATATATGAAATTTGAACCTGTTCATAAGAATAAAGATTTAGCTTTTTTTTTTAAATATCATTTTTTTTCTGATAACCAGGGTGAAAATTATTTTAGAGAAAATTTCACACAATTTGAAAAAAACATAAATTCTTGTTTCAACACCTGCATCTTTCTGAAATCTTAAGAAACCTCCCGACACATTTCTGTATGTTTTTTTTTTTACCAGTGTCAGTAACATGAGTCTGTCTCTGCTTCCAGGTGTCGCGGGAGGACAAGAAGAAAGTCATGTCCTTTGCCAGCGAGCTCAAGAAGCTGACCAGCCGCAGTCGCAGCATGACGACTGGCGGCGGAGTGGACGGTCCCGCCCAGAGTAAGGATGATAGAGCTGCATGCTGTGTGGCTCTGACTGAGCTCCAGGAGTGAGGCTCACACTCTGCCTGCTGTCTGTGCATGGGAAGGCAACAGAGGTACCTACACTATGTTGTCCCTAACATCTAACACCTAAAGGAAAAAACATGAAGAAGAAAATGCAAGGTGTCGCAACACACAAACTAAAAGTACCTTAATACAAACTTTGTGTTTTCAATAATAAAAATACTAATTTTCACATCACCTTTTTGGATTCAGGGTCTGAAGCAAGTTCATTTACTGTAAGATGTTTAGCAAAGCAAGCTAAAATAAATTTAATTGGTATTAAACAAAAAATAGTTTCAATGGTAACAAACAAACAAACAGACTTTAATTGGTAACAAACAAGCAAAAAATACTTCAATTGGTAACAAACAAACAAATAAACTCCAATTTTTAAACAAACAAACAAAAAAATACTTCAATTGGTAACAAACAAATACTTCAATTGGTAACAAACAAACAAACAAATACTTCAATTGGTAACAAACAAACAAACAAATACTTCAATTGGTAACAAACAAACAAACAGACTTTAATTGGTAACAAACAAATACTTTCATTGGTAACAAACAAACAAATAAACTCCAATTGTTAAACAAACAAACTAAAAAAATACTTTAATTGGTAACAAACAAATAAAACTCAAATTGTTAACAAACAAACAAACAAATACTTTAATTGGTAACAAACAAACAAATAAACTCCAATTTTTAAACAAACAAACAAAAAAATACTTTAATTGGTAACAAAAAACAAATAAACTCCAATTTTTAAACAAACAAACAAACAAACAAATACTTTAATTGGTAACAAAAAACAAATAAACTCCAATTTTTAAACAAACAAACAAACAAATACTTTAATTGGTAACAAACAAATACTTCAATTGGTAACAAACAAATACTTCAATTGGTAACAAACAAACAAACAAACAGACTTTAATTGGTAACAAACAAACAAACAAATACTTTCATTGGTAACAAACAAACAAATAAACTCCAATTTTTAAACAAACAAAAAATACTTCAATTGGTAACAAACAAACTCCAATTTTTAAACAAACAAAAAATCCTTTAATTGGTAACAAACAAACAAATAAAACTCAAATTGTTAACAAACAAACAAACAAAAAATCCTTTAATTGGTAACAAACAAAAACAAAAAGGGATTTTAAAAATGAAAGTCAAGATGTTTAATTAACACAATTCATGTTTGATACCAATTGTTTTCTGACGTTGGACCAACAAGGAGGAGCTCATGATTACAAACAAACAAACAAACTGCTTGAGTAGAAGAAGATGAGAAACTCTGGAAACCCACAAACTTCACTGGAGGTTGTTGAGTGTCATTAATTATTCAAATGCATCTCGAGCTGAACTTCTGTCTCGTTTTTAACAAACCACGTTGAAGGACTTTGAAGTGGATTCATTTCAAATATGCCGCTAATAATAAGGGTCGTACGAGGCTAAGTGGCTGTTAGCACCGTTTGAAATGTGAGTTTGAATAATTCAGTCATTTGAAAAGTCAAGGGGAAAACTCAGGAAGTGAATTTCAAATGAAATCCAATATTTTCACAATTTACTTCAAATTCTCATATGAAAAATTAACAATTCAAAGAACTGCCCGCTCTCGTATGTCACTCTAATCATTAGCAACGTTCGATTCCTTTTTATAACAGATGGTTTCACTCTGCAAAGGTTGGTCTTGTGCCGTGCTGTGTCTTGATGCATCAGTGTGACGCCTCTGTCTTTAAACTCGTTGTCGTTTTTGTCCAAATGTTCAAGGTAAATCTGAACGTGACTGTGTCCCCTGCAGGGTATCTGTCTGCAGCTGCAGGTCTGAAGGCGTGGGTGGCAGAGGGCAGGGTGGGGGCCGGAAGGTTCCTGCAGGCCTCTTCCTCGTTCAGGGGGCAATTCCCACCTATTCATCTGCCCACCTCGTCCCTGACCCCCCTCGCCTGGAAGCTTCACCTCCTCAGCAACTGGAAGATCCACAAATGAATTCCAGAGCGAGCGAGCCACTTCTAAACTTGGAGATTTCCCCCTTCGCAGGAGAGGCAGGGTGTTTCAGTGAGTCCGCTGCCCTCTGCGTCCTGAAGGAGTCGGATCCTGCCTCGTGGAGACTCAATCCGAGCCCCGGTGACGGGTTAGGCGGCGGCGGCTGTGCAGACACTTTGCTTGGTTGAATGATGGAAAGGAGTTTGTGATTGGAAATCCCACCGGGCGTCGCTTCAGAGCGGTGGCGGTCGTGTGGGGCAGCTCCGGCTCATCTTGGTTTATTGCTTTGTCGTGCGGCTGCATGTTGGAGTCCAGGA
The DNA here is from genome assembly GCF_024713975.1 of Paralichthys olivaceus. NCBI lineage: Eukaryota > Metazoa > Chordata > Actinopteri > Pleuronectiformes > Paralichthyidae > Paralichthys > Paralichthys olivaceus. Next base: position 5,372,934 of record NC_091113.1, on the reverse strand, counting down.
GCTGGAACGCCGTTTGTGCAAATAGCTTCTCAGAGATTTTTTTTGTTTGGACGACATTAAAATGCATGTTATGGGTTATTACAACAAAACTTGGCGGGTTTACCTTTCCTGGTTGTGGCCGTTGAGGGACCCTGAATCGAGGCACCCTGAATCGAGGCACTCATACGTATTCATGAGGACGTTTGCATCAACAACAGCCTCAGGAAATAAGGGTTGGTAGAAGCCATTAAATAAAATCTAACTTTTGTGCCGGGTGCAGACATATAAAATCCCGGTGCAGGTATTTATGTGTGAAAACACCAAAGTGAAGCTTCTTAAGCTAAAGAAATCTATATCTTATATTGTCGTCCACACACGAAGTCTCTGAGACTTAATTTGTGCAAATGGATTTCTACAAACCAGAGCACCAGCTGCTTTTATTGAAGCTGATTCTGTGGAGCTTTTCCTTCTCTCACAAACGAATGGGAGGAATCTGACTTCCCTGAGTTTGCTTTCAGAAGAGCCCTTTATTTCCCGCACAGGACACGAAGTCCAGCTGCAAACAAACCTCTGGATAGAATGAGTTCAGTGTTGAAAGAGTTGATTCAGGGAACATTCGATTGAATGGTCTGTTTGTGGCTGCAGTTTGTAACCGGAGGAATAAAACCTCGTTTTTATTTTCCTGGCTTCCCTAAAAGAAAGCTCACGGCAGACGGAGGGAGATCTGCTGAGAGAGAGAGAAAGGAAGGAGAGGTGTAGGAGAAGGCGATTTTCTTTAGTGAAGGAGTCCGACAAGCTGGCTTGTACGATTCTTTTCTTACTGTTCCAGTTTCACAGTACTGTACGGGCACAAGGACGGGGCAGTGCAAACTCACATCGCTCACAGGAGGACGCAACACAGATGTTCTTATGTTGTCGTTTATTCAGCTCTAGGTTGATTTCTTTAGACGCAAACCGTCGCAGCATTTTGAGGCAGTGTGGATTTGCACTTTTCACTTGTGCAGAGGAAACTTTTCATCACAGTTGTTGGTGAAGTTTTTCTCCTACGTTGCCGTAAAATGTCACAACGCTGCCTTGAACCTTCGCTCATTTTACGGCTGTTTCTCTGACAAAGATCTTGGAATTTTAGTGCAACCATCACTGTCCACGTTATTTCAACACACAGCTTATCGTCTTATCGTCTTAGCAACCAAACTGAGTCATTGAAAATGAAGAAATGCTACGTGTAACCAGGGCAGTGAAGCATTTTGAATGTTGCACTGATACAGTATCTAGGTGTTGGTACCTTTACTATAACTTTTAGATGAAAAAAGAAAATTCACTGTCTAAATACACAATATATGATCATAGTTAGAAATCAGATTAATTGTCTAAGTCGGAGGTTCAATACTTTCAAGGACTTTGAGGAAAAACATCTCAAACTTAAATTAATTCATTTGAAGGAAACAATGATGATTTTAGAGAAACACAGCCTCGTCTTCTGCAAACAGCATTTTGCACATTTTGTTTTCCTCTTGCTGTTTTCTTCACCGTTACTTTCAGATTATGATTTTTTTTTTTTTGATTGTTGTATTTATTAATTTTGGGCCAGTCGTGAAATTCATTTTGAAGCAGAAGATAAATATTTGGGCAGTTTTTATTATAAATCTTTATCAGAATAATTCGTCTGAGCCCAAACTTCCCCGTTAACACAATGATTTGCTTTAAATAAACTCTATTGGCCCAGATTTCCTGTTGTTGATTTAGCTTGCAGCATCTTTATAGATCACTAATATTGATTGATTTGTCATTGATGATGATTGTAGAGTTTGTTTTTACTCACTGCTCATTTCACTTTTCCTTTAAACTGTTGTAAAACTTGATTTTTTTTGTGGCCACTCTTTCCCATTTTTTCTGTTTTGACTTGTAACATGTCCATGTTTTGAATTCTTTGTTTTTCTAAAGACTTTTTCCCTTTTTTTTCTTGCATCTTAGTTCAGATCTATCGACTAATTCTAACACTTTACATTAAAAGTCAAATGTGGACGGGAAGAGAAGACCTGAAACTTTACTTTACTACGCTCAACTACACTCACCAACATTTTAGAGACAAAACAAAACATGTTTCACATTAACTCTGAAAACATGTTTGAGTTTAACTCAAAAACTAGCTGTAAGCAATTTCAGCCTTTTTTCTCACCCATTCCAACAACTGACAGAAATGTTTCATTCATATAAAACCTACTAAATCCTGCAGGTAGTAAACAGCTCAGCTATTTAAAATACAGGAAACTCAGAGTAATTTAATTTGAAATGTTGGATTTTTATTTTATTGGCAGAGATGTGGCCACAGTCCATGAGGAAGAAATGAATTGTGCTTTCTAGTTTTATTTGTCTTTGCTCAGTGCCAAGTAATGTTTGAATTTTAGTGCAATAGTGAAGTTCTGTCACTTCAACTCGTTAGGTTTTATCGTCTTTGCATTACTGATGTGTTTTTAACTCAAATTCTTTATTCCTGCTCCCAACTTGTTCTTTGAATGAGTAAAATCTGACAAAACTTACGCACAAAGATTTTCTCCTGTTCGTCACGAGGCATCAGGACGATCCCTGGACGTGACTGTAATTAAGTGAGATTAGATTCTGCAGTCGTCAGAAACGTCATTAAACACAACAAGATTATTGTGTTTTAAAAAACTGGTGATCAAACAGGAAGGGACGTTTTCTGTAACATCTCTGATCCATCTGCTTCGTCCCATTGTCACTTTTTGTTTTCCTCCTTTCTAACCTGTAGACCTCATTTCTGAATGTAACATGTTCTTAACGTGTTGAACCTGAGACACGTGTGTGTTTGGATGTTATTTATTTGAATGTGAAGCCCTGGTTGGCATTTATCTGTTGTTGTTTGTGTATAATTTCCTGTATTTCCTGTTTTTTTAATTTATTTCAGTATGAGAGCAGATAAACTCTCCACTGCCCTAATTCTACTCAAACATATTTAGAAATGTAAAGAAATGTTTTACTTTATGTGTAAAATATTCAGTGCAGTATTCGTATGTCTGGCATGTTATACTGCAGTACACAGCAGCATCCCTTTACGCCTTTTATTTTGTGACAGGTCATTTATTGATGATTTCGGTGTATTCTGTATTTCCACTGAATATGACATGTGTTTGCCGACTGTGGGCATCGTTAGCACTCTGTTGTTTCCAGGAGATGTGCACTGTACCCTCTAATATCCACTATCCATGCTGTGATGGGGCTGTCAAGTGAACATTTGTCTATTTACTTGAATTTTTAAATGGATTATAGTTGGTGGATTTGTTATGTACCAGGATCATAATAAAAACCCAAATGCGTAACTGTGTTGTATATCATTATGTGCATTTATAATGTGAATGTTCATGATTTACGATTTACAAGAGTCTTACAAGAGAATGTTAAAATTTCCGTTGGTCTCCATGAGTCCAAGTGAATTGTGCCGGATATGCCAGTCACCGTGACCTTAGCATTAGACCTACAGGCTCCAAGATCTGATCAGTTCATCTTAAAGTCCAAGTGAATGTTTGTACCAAATTTGAAGAAATTCCCTCAAGGCGTTTTGGAGATACAGCATTCACAAGACAAATATTTTGCTTTTTGAGGCAACCGTAACCTTGAATTTTGACTTTTGGCAACCAAAATCAAATCAGGTAATTCTTAGATCTAAGTAAATGATAAAAACAAATTTGAAGAAATTCCCTCAAGGCGTTTTGGAGATATCGCATTCACAAGGCAAATATTTAGATTTTTGAGGCCACCGTGACCTTAAATTTTGACTTTTGGCAACCAAAATCAAATCAGGTAATTCTTAGGTCCAAGTGAATGATTGTACCAAATTTGAAGAAATTCCCTCAAGGCCTTTTAGAGATATCACATTCACAAGGCAAATATTTTGATTTTTGAGGCCACTGTGACCTTGAATTTTGACTTTTGGCAACCAAAATCAAATCAGGTAATTCTTAGATCTAAGTAAATGATAAAAACAAATTTGAAGAAATTCCCTCAAGGCGTTTTGGAGATATCGCATTCACAAGGCAAATATTTAGATTTTTGAGGCCACCGTGACCTTAAATTTTGACTTTTGGCAACCAAAATCAAATCAGGTAATTCTTAGGTCCAAGTGAATGATTGTACCAAATTTGAAGAAATTCCCTCAAGGCCTTTTAGAGATATCGCATTCACAAGGCAAATATTTTGATTTTTGAGGCCACTGTGACCTTGAATTTTGACTTTTGGCAACCAAAATCAAATCAGGTAATTCTTAGATCTAAGTGAATGATTGTACCAAATTTGAAGAAATTCCCTCAAGGCGTTTTTGAAATATCGCATTCACAAGGCAAATATTTTGATTTTTGAGGCCACTGTGACCTTGAATTTTGACTTTTGGCAACCAAAATCAAATCAGGTAATTCTTAGATCTAAGTAAATGATAAAAACAAATTTGAAGTAATTCCCTCAAGGCGTTTTTGAGATATCGCATTCACAAGGCAAATATTTTGATTTTTGAGGCCACCGTGACCTTAAATTTTGTCTTTTGGCAACCAAAATCAAATCAGGTAATTCTCAAGTCCGAGTGAATGTTTGTACCAAATTTGAAGAAATTCCCTCAAGGCCTTTTAGAGATATCGCATTCACAAGGCAAATATTTTGATTTTTGAGGCCACTGTGACCTTGAATTTTGACTTTTGGCAACCAAAATCAAATCAGGTAATTCTTAGGTCCAAGTGAATGTTTGTACCAAATTTAAAGAAATTCCCTCAAGGCCTTTTAGAGATATCGCATTCACAAGTCAAATATTTTGACTTTTGAGGCCACTGTGACCTTGAATTTTGACTTTTGGCAACCAAAATCAAATCAGGTAATTCTTAGATCTAAGTAAATGATAAAAACAAATTTGAAGTAATTCCCTCAAGGCGTTTTTGAGATATCGCATTCACAAGGCAAATATTTTGATTTTTGAGGCCACCGTGACCTTAAATTTTGTCTTTTGGCAACCAAAATCAAATCAGGTAATTCTCAAGTCCGAGTGAATGTTTGTACCAAATTTGAAGAAATTCCCTCAAGGCCTTTTAGAGATATCGCATTCACAAGGCAAATATTTTGATTTTTGAGGCCACTGTGACCTTGAATTTTGACTTTTGGCAACCAAAATCAAATCAGGTAATTCTTAGGTCCAAGTGAATGTTTGTACCAAATTTGAAGAAATTCCCTCAAGGCCTTTTAGAGATATCGCATTCACAAGGCAAATATTTTGATTTTTGAGGCCAATGTGACCTTAAATTTTGACTTTTGTCAACCAAAATCAAATCAGGTAATTCTCAAGTCCGAGTGAATGTTTGTACCAAATTTGAAGAAATTCCCTCAAGGCCTTTTAGAGATATCGCATTCACAAGGCAAATATTTTGATTTTTGAGGCCACTGTGACCTTGAATTTTGACTTTTGGCAACCAAAATCAAATCAGGTAATTCTTAGATCTAAGTAAATGATAAAAACAAATTTGAAGTAATTCCCTCAAGGCGTTTTTGAAATATCGCATTCACAAGGCAAATATTTTGATTTTTGAGGCCAATGTGACCTTAAATTTTGACTTTTGGCAACCAAAATCAAATCAGGTAATTCTCAAATCCGAGTGAATGTTTGTACCAAATTTGAAGAAATTCCCTCAAGGCCTTTTAGAGATATCGCATTCACAAGGCAAATATTTTGATTTTTGAGGCCACTGTGACCTTGAATTTTGACTTTTGGCAACCAAAATCAAATCAGGTAATTCTTAGATCTAAGTTAATGATAAAAACAAATTTGAAGTAATTCCCTCAAGGCATTTTTGAGATATCGCATTCACAAGGCAAATATTTTGATTTTTGAGGCCACCGTGACCTTAAATTTGGACTTTTGGCAACCAAAATCAAATCAGGTAATTCTTAGGTCCAGGTGAATGTTTGTACCAAATTTGAAGAAATTCCCTCAAAGCGTTTTTGAGATATTTTCTTCATGAGAATGGGACGAATGCTCTTAAACGTAAAACATTGTTTCAGGCTTAAATTTTAAAATGTGCTCTAAACTTTAGTCAGAGTGAAACAGTCGACTACATAAAGATGAGAGACGGAGCAGAAACCGTTTCTCTGCAGTGAAACGGCCTCATGCTCAGCCATACACGTTGGTAAGTGACGATTAGAGTATTTTTCATCTGTCTCTCCGGAGCTTTGAATGACAGCATGAGCTTGAACAAAAGAAAGAAAAGAAGAAAGGAAAGTTTCACAGCGAGTCTCTGCTTAATACAACCTGTCAGTAAACTTCCTGTTGAATGAATATGAGCTAAATGATGCATTTAGTGTGAGAGACACTTTTGGTTTTTTGGGGTGAAATGTACCTTTGAATAGCATTCAGGCCACTAATCAAGTCCTTTGTGTCCGAGTCATAAATTAATGAGCCGGGTTCGGTCTGTCTCCTCCTGCGATAAAGCACAGTGGACTCAGGAGTCGGTGACGTAATCAGCCCATTTATTGAATCAATAACTGCGGCTCAGACGTGCCCTCTCTTCCAGAAGCTGTTTAAAATATTGCTCTCCGGTACAGTCCGCTAATTTCAGGTGATAAGGAGCCCTCGGTCTCATATCGCCACCGGTGCTCTGCACCCTCTGTTGAGTTCCCTAATGCCAAATTATGCAGTCATCAAATTAAATGTGAGACTTTTAAAACCTGGTAATTCAGCAGCTTAATGGTGCGACTTCTTTCAGACTTCGACTAAAACAATTCACAGTAAAGTGTCTCACAGTTTCTAAAGTTCCCTCCACTTTTACTGTCATGAACTTTGTGTCGTGTTGAGGGAAATGAAAAGTGAATTACTCTTTATTCAACAGCATCTGTGCGGAAGAATTTTAGGGTCAGAAATGAGGGGGGGGGGGGGGGATTATTTTCAAAACAAAGTCAAAATGAGTTGACTGAAAAGTCGAGAATAAAGATTAAATGTCAAGTGTAAAGAAGTGAAGTAAAACTAAGTCAGAGGAAGATTTATCTTGTATTTCGTGATTAAAGCTGAAATGTCGAGTTAAGTTGAAATTTTGACACTAAAAGAGAAAGAGGAATTTTTTTTGTATTTTGTGAAAAAAAGTTTAAATGTCTCAGAAAGTTTGAAAGTTTAAATGTCTCAGAAAGTTTAAATGTCTTGAGAATACAGCAAAACTAAATCAGAGGAATGTTTCTTTGGGTTTAGGAATAAAGTAAATCTTAATCAGAAGTCGCAATGTTGAGAATAAACTAAAGAAGAGGAAGATTTTTGTATTTCATTGATGATAAAAACAAATTAATGATTGAGTTTTAAAATAATCTTTAATATATTAAATTGAGTTGTTGAATTTTCTTGTGTCAGATGAGAAGTTGAATGTTTGTGAGAGATCAGGTCACAAATGTGAGATTCAGATGAGGAATCTTCATCTGTCAAGTTCTAGAGAAGAGACATCAGAGCCGATTTAACCAAACGCCACGTTTCATTGGATGAAATAGTTTTTCTTTTATTTGGATTAATTTGCCAAGCAGCTTGACAAGGATAAAAAGGCAAGTTTCAACAATACAAGACGTCATGTGTCGATGAAAAGTTTCAGGCAAATTCAAGATGAAGTCGCTCCAGCGGCCGCGATACTGAATGACACCGCTGCAGTTCCACACAGAGACACCAGTCGCTTAAAGGGCCGATAGAGTTCAAAGACTTTTCCTCCAGTTCATTTTTTTATCTCTTAGCAAAGTAGAAATATAGCAAGTTTTCTCATTCTGGGTCACGAAGGTTTTTTGCAGCTCTGAGATCAGTTGGGTTCAAGGGGATGCTCTGATTGGACGACTGAGACGTCGAGATAGAGACGTCTGAACGAGTGGACTCGACAATTAACCAATGAGACGCCGCGTCTTCGTTTTTAAACTGGATTGGAGCAAACCCGCTAGTTCCACAGCTAATCAACAGAGATCTGAACGCTTGGATGATCTTGGCAATAAGGATCGAGCACAGTGTCAGAGTTTGGTCATGGGTATGTGAAGGTTGTTCCACGGGCCCATCCACAGTTCCTCCTCATCCGACTGCGTTCTGTCGCTCGGGCACTCCAGCGGCTCCCTCATAACGAGTCCGTCGTCGTCGTCTTCGCTACCGCCGTCTACTCTCGACTCTCTCTCGCCTTCTCTCAACTCGTCTCCCTCCGCTGTGCTCTGATGCTGCTGCTGCTGAGCGTCGCCCTGCGCCGCTTTGAGCAGGTTGGACTTAGACGCTACGCTTTCAGGGCCCGTGTTGCTGGTGCTGGTCGACCCCAGAGAAACGCTGGATTGTCGAGTGATGAACACGTTCAGCGTTTTATTGTTGTCAGTGTTAGACAAAGAGGAAGTGGCCGTTGCCGACGCGGCCACCCCCGAGCTTTGGAAGGTGCGCAGCGTGTTGCACCCGCTGTCTGCTGCTGTTCTGGGGTTGTTCAGAGGGACTCTCTCCTCCAACGTGGCGGCCATTTTGTCTAGTTTTTTAAAGTGCTTGGCTAGCCGTGAGCTGAAGATTGGGGAGGCGACTTTGAGGTTGTTGTTCGTGGTGGCGTGCGGGTGCATGGGAACTGTGGCGTTTCCTGAACGCCGGGTGCGGATGATGGAGCCGTTCTGGGCCATGTAGACGCTGCCGTTAACGTTAGCGTGGCTGTTGACGGTCGAGGATAAGCGGCTGCGTTGGGTTTCAGGCAGACTGTCCTCGCCAGTGGAGCTGGTCTCGTACTCTCGATCCGTCACCAACTTGATCCGATGTTTTCTACAGCCATGCTGGGAATACACACAAATAATATACATGAAACTGTGGAGTCTTTAAAGTTTTACGAGAACTTTTACCGCTATCGAAGCATTATCAGTGTTAAAATGTGTCTTGTTAAAAGTGAAGCAAAGGTTTTTTGATTGCCCCCTGGTGGCTGGCTGCAGATAACAACGGTATCTGTCATTTTAGGTGGTTCTTATTACACTCATGTGTGTTTACATGCACATTTTTCTGGTAAGTTTGGTTTTAATTAATTATTTGATGTATCCTTCACTCACACTGCAAAAACAAACACACGGCAAACAAAGTTACGTGTCACAGTGTTTAGTCAACTCAGAATATGTTTGGATCATGTGGTGCTGAATTTGAGCATCACAGAAAATAAGGGAATTCTTTAAGGAATATAATTTATATTAATTAGCTCGTGGGCTGTGATTCTTTATAAAATGGGTCAGAGGAAACACTGCGGTGTTTGGAAGAAGATAACGACTGTAGTGACAGTGACTGACCTGCTGTCACACAGTAAAACCTCAGATTTTCCATTTTACTTCAGTAGTATAGATATAAAGAATAATGCATCACGAAGAAAACAAGTTTCCCTCCTGCAGACAACAACAGGTATTGGAAGAACTGAGAGGGAGGATAACAGACAGATGAAAAAGGCTTGATCAAACCTTAAAGGTGCAACAAAGAGAGGTCAGTGAATAACAAGATAATCTCTGAGCAACAAGCAGCTGGAAGTGGAGTTTGCACAAAAGGAAAATGAGCCGAGTCGGCTCAGGAGACAGAAACCAGTCCGGTACTTCAACGTAACCAGAGCTGTGATAAAAGAAGACGAGGACTGACGGAGCCGAGCGAGGCTGATTGAAAACACAGAGAGAGACAGAGCGGTGCGAGGGCAGCGGAGGACATGCTGACGAATTCAACCCCAGCGGGCGTAAATCACAGCAAACAAGAAAAAGAGAGAAATATTACAGTGATAAATCTCACTCAGGTGAAGATTTCACTCCCAATTCCAGACGTTCTCACCAAGATCTTACTTATAGGTTCACAGAATGAGATCTGGGGGGAGGGCCGGGGGGGCAGACGAGGGCCTCATCCGCAATTCAATCAGCCGACTCATTTTCCAAACAGCCCTCTGCTTCATCCTGCTTTCCTTCCCCGGCATGACCGCTGCTCTCCTCCTCCTCTTCCTCCGCGTCCTCGATGATGGGTGACAAGTCGTCTGAGTTGTTGCTCACGCCCGATCTGATGTCTGACTGGTTGTGGCTGGAGGTTCGCCGGCTCGACGAGGACTTTTCCGATCGACTTTCTTCCCCTGACTCCTCGTCTTCCTCACTCTCCTCCTCTTCCTCTATTGTTTCATGTGAGGAAAGTGACCGTCTAGAGCTTTTGGGCCTAGAACTAGAAATTGTAGAACGTGAATATCTTGAACCTCTCTCCCCCTCTTTGCTCCTTTCTCTCCATCTGCTCATGCTTTTAGTCTTTAAATTGGCACTTTTACTTCTGCTCCCGTCTCTACTCGCAGAACGTTTACTGACACCACCCTTTGATCGCTTTCTTCGAGATTTTTCCTGCTCATCGTCATTCTCCAACCCCGACTCCTTTTCTGACTCTGACCTCCCCCCCTCCTCCTCTTGGCTTCCACTCATCTCTCTGTCTTCATCTGGAGTTCTCTCCTCCCTTTCTGCTCCCGAGTCGGACTCATTTTTTTCTGTCTCGGTGTCAGATTGGCTTCTCTCGTGCTCGGCTGTCACAGATGACGCGGGGCTACTTGCGTCGGAGAGACTAAACTCTGATGGTGACTCTTTGCTGCCACTTCCCGTCTCCGAATCGCTGTCGTGAAATCTTTTTCCTCTCCTCCACCGTCCCTCAGAGGAACTATCCTCCTCTCCTGACTCCCACCTCCTCCTCGCCTCTCGTGTGGCTCTCTCACACATTGATGCAGAAACACTCATATCTCCTATGGAGCCGTTCATCCTCCTGCGGTTCTCGTCTCCTCTGTCCCAGCTCAGTCCATCACTCCACTGTTCGCCTCCCACCCTGGCGGGTCCCTGGAGCCTTCTGGCGAGGGAGATAAGACTGAGGGCCTCGCTCAGCTTTTGTTTCACTGGTCGGGGTTTGCTGGCTTCGAGGGACGTCTGGAAAAAACTCTCGTCGAAGACCATGCTGCCGTCCATGCTGAAAGAGCGGCCAAAGGATGACAAGCCGGGGAGCTCTCCTCTGTGCTCTGGCCTGACGCCTTCTCTTCCTCCTCCAACATTTCTCAACCCATTGTTTATTACGCCATTTCTGTGGCCTCTCCCCCATGTTTCCATTTCTCCCTGGCCTCCTCTTTCTGTGAAATCATCTCTTTCCCTTTTCCCTGACTCCCCTCTCTCAAACCCCTTCCCTAATCCTTCTTCCCTCCTCTCTTCCAGCCTCTCTCTACCTCCTTCCCCTGCTTCCATCGGTCCAATCCTGGCCTTGTTCCACGGTGGGTGGACAGCAGGAGGCTGTCCAGATTTCTTACTCACGGTGGACAGCAGTGTGCTCACTCTCGTCGCAGCTTTCAACCTGGCGGCCACACCCGGGCCTTTTGACTTTGTGTTGAAGGTCGTGGCAGCGGCCTCCGGTGGCTGTTGTCTGTCGCCCTCACTCCTGGGGGCTCCTGAGGTCTTTCTGGATGGGGGGATATGGGGAGGATGGGGCTGGAGGTATCCAGGGTGAGGGGCTAATCTACCTCCTTGAAACTGTCTCCTCACCTGATGGTGTGAGTCCAGAACCAAATTAGAACATTTAGGACAAAGGGACAAATGAAAATTGTCAACTGCACAAACCATCATTTTTAAAGTTAATAAGTTCAATTTAAATTTTAGAATTTCACAGACTGCTAGTGCTATTTAATAATCTATGATAAATAGATTATACTACACAAACACTTTCACTACATCTGGGTGAACAGGAACTCTTTGGTTTAACAGTTTTCCCTCTTGATAGAATATTGTGCAAATCGAGTAGATATCCTCGTCTCCTCTCACATTGTGGATGCTGCCAGTGGCCCCATGTGTTAGTGACGGTTTGTGTCCTGGTGTTACCCGAGATTTTCTGTGTTTACCTCTGCGTCAGACTCCTGCGGGCTGTAGTAGTAGCTGCCATCATCGTCCACGACAACTTCTCCATATTCATCGTAGAGGCCGGAGGGTGAGATCAGCTTCCTGCGACTGCCGTACTGAGGCAGGTCGTACCTGGACGGAGGGAGGGTGAAAACACAGAGCTTCAAAGATAAGAAATAACCCATAAGGGGCTGTGCAGAGCAGATATCACAAGTTCTCAAGTTTACTGCTATTTATTAAAGGTTATTTTAAAGGTTACAGTTTGTGCGCATGATAACCTCAGTCAATCAAAAGTGACGACAAGACAAAACTTTGGTTTACAAACTAAATTTGCACTTGGCTGCTGTTTTTCCACCAGCCACTTAAAGCAAGAACACGCAGGGCAACACTGGGGTTCACGCTGATGATAAGCAGCGGCTAATGACTCCTTAGCGAAGCTGCCTTAATCACAAAGGAGGCACTCTGTTGCCAGGAGACATTTTGTTAGCCGAAAACACTGGAATCGATTTTCCTCCCCTTTGTCTCTCTTTGTTGCCTGTTTCCGGGAGCTCTGCCTGACTCGACCGGCCAAGAAAACTGTAATGTGCATCACTACTCGGGCTCGGCGCCCTGCAGCGAGTAGCTCGGGGAGCCAGTGGGTCAAAAAACATACATTTTAAATGCTATCCTGGAAACAATATGTCCCAGAGTGATTAAAGTAACAAATCTGCTGGAAGTCTTTTGGCTTCCCTCCATTCCAGAGTTGTGGAGAGAAGTTGTGTAATCGCTCTGCTTACAGTCGACCGGGACTTGAAGTTGCCCTCCCATTACATTAAGAAGCCAAGTAATAAACAAATGGACGCGGCACGTGGGTGACAGATGTGCTCGGGTGAGAAAAGGGGAGAAAGAGGGAGGAAAAAAGAGGGAATGAAAGAACACAAAGTGAACTGATGAAGGGTCAGAAGAGAAAGACCAGTCATAAAATGTGACATCGTATTAATCCTTATAGCATGACCTCCACAAGCTAATGTAATGAGTCTTAACCTCTCACTAAAACCTGCTGATGGGATTTCACAGGCATTAACCCCCCGACTAACACTGACACACACACACACACACAAAGAGTTAAATTGTTCAAAGGCTATATTAACACTTTGCTTTTCATTTTCTTTCCTCCCTTTCTTTCTCACTCATCCTCCTCTGCTCTCCATGTCACCACTAGGGGGGGGTAATGACATGATAATCAGTTGCCAGGAATCACAGCCAACAAACACACTGATGTTTTTGTGGGTCTGTGTGTGCGGAGACACAAAATGGTCCAAACTGGGACACTTGGTCTGTTTCTGGCGAGTCCAGGAGCGGGATCCTATTCTCACATGACCAAGAGTACTACTACTAAGAATATAAAACGCAAAATAAAACTGTGAAAGGAAATATGATTTATTAAATTCTGACATGGTCATTGATCCACAGTTCAGATGAATGATGAGAATTGCTCGACTTATTTTGACCAAACAACTTCGCGGGGCTGATGATGGACTGTAGAGAAAACATGAGGAATGAGTTTGTTTTTTCAGGATTAATGATCCAATATTTTTACTTTCCATCTATATAACATGTAAAAAGTTGTTTAAGTCTCAACCTGTGGGAACAGTTGTGGAACTTTAAGGACGTTATCTAAACTCGACCTGAGCTTCAACACCATCATTTTTACCATTAAATGATATATGACATACTGGTAGTGTGGAGAATGAAATGTGGGGGCGCTGTAGAACAAGAGTCATCATCAGACAGCTCTTCTTTTCAGCCTCTGTCTGAAAATCTTTTGCGTTAGCTCACGTCTCTTTAATAACGATAATAACGTTGTTAGGGGACGTGCCGGACTCGCCCCCAGGCGTGTGTGCAGCATGTATCGTCCGGTTTACTGACGAGATGTTTCAAGAGTTTCAGGAGCAGTTTTCTGTGATGAGAGGAGCTTCCTCTATCATGGGCTTTCTAACTTTGCAGATCTTTTATATTTTAACAACAAAACAACAACTTCAAAATACTAGAGGAAAGAAAAACTGAAATATACATCACATGTCTCCTTTAATAATCGAGCTTAGTTGCAGGAAAGCAGTTTTGTTGCCAGACTAGCTGCTTCCCCCTGTAGCTAGTTGGCTGCTTGCTGTAGCTTCATAATACTTCTCTGTCGGCTATTCCTTGAATATTTTCATCCATTTGTAGTAACAACTTCATGCACCTTGCTGACAATCAAGTTTGAAATAAAGCCTTATCTTTGTGTTCCTTCATCCTGTTAGTAAAACGTAGCTGATCCTGCCAGATTTCTCGTCTGCTCATCTTTTTATTATTTACAGGGGAGCCCTAACTCGATCTATCAGCCACGCAGCAGTCACACAGCTCATCACCCACGCCAATAACCATTTTGGAAAAGTGAGATTTAATCCCTTTTTGCTCTGTGGTGAGTACGAGTTGAGTATTTTACTCTTGACTGGGGGGCGATATGAAATTGGCTCGTTGTGATGTTTTGTTTTTTTTCACAAATCAAATTTCAGACCTGAGCAACAAGTGGCTCAAGTTAGTTTTCGATGGCTGCAAAAAATCCGATCAGAATCATTTTGATGTCAGATGAAAGAAAAGGTCCGAAGGTTTTTAACCTTCGCTTCTTTCACAACTTTGTCTCAGTGCTGAGAGGTGAGTTAGTGTCTGTGAGCACAGTCGACCTGCAGCTTTCAACTTATGACTGACTCAAATAAAATGATCAGATCTGAGTCACACAAGGTCACAGAACCGGACCGACACAGTCTGAGTGCACAGAGTCAGACATGAGTTTGTGAGTGTTGCTCTGAACCAACAGCATCTGGCCAATTGTCTGCTTCCATGGCTGACTGCCTGATTAGCTGCTATAGTATTATCACTGTGTGTGTGTGTGTGTGTGTGTGTGTGTGTGTGTGTGTGTGTGTGTGTGTGAACTATTACCATGTATTTATATGCGAGTGTGGGTGGGTGCATAAAATCAAGTTCCCAGGAGTCTGGAGCTAAAATTATAAGAAATTACACAATGTATAACAGGTGTATAACAAAAATACACACACAGACAAACAGTAATGCTGACAGGTGTTATCTGCAGCAGTGACAGGGGGTCGGGGTATCAAGGTTCTGCATCACGATGTGCATGTTCACATTGTGGATTCGGTCTCTGTTTCATTTCTCTGCTACAACACGTTCACAAGCGTCACAAGGCCGGTCACTGGTGTCAGTGTTTCCGGGCAGCCGACACACTGTGTGAGTGATGCCTTCAGCTCGATATCCAAGCAGCTGCCACGGGGCTGACGTGAGGCTCAGCTGCACAAAGAGTACACACTAAACTCCAGGGTGATGTCGGAGGAAATATGATACGATGTTAGATGAAACCCTGTCAGTCACTGCTGGAGGTCAAAGGTGACAGACGAAACATAAAGGGGAAGTCCTCGAACATTATGAGTCATTATTATCATCCTCTATAAGAGCCAACATGGCCGCAGTCAGAAATATGCCAGTATCATGAAAAGGCAAATATAAGTACAGTATATACAAAATCTGCTCTGCAATAAAATATATTATTCATTATAAACCTTTTATGTGCAAAACAAAAGAAACTCTTTTTTAAAAATGTGTATCATCTGATCAATACGCAATAGATCCAAACTGATTTAGATAAACTTCTGTAAAGATAAATAGCAAACATGCTTATGTACGCTTTAGGTACAGAAATATATGTTGTGCAGACAGAGACAGAGAGACATGTATATATAGGAACAGATGGAGACAGACAGACATGTATAGAGACAGACAGACATACTAACCCATGATCATAGTTGTAATAATCCTGTGTGTAGTAGTCCTGGCCGGGGTCGATGCCAGATTCCATTGATAACTCCTGTGAGATTGATGAAACCATCATCAGTGTTTAGAAATGAGACACTTTATTCACAAACATATTTAAAACCACATCCTGTTATTCAGCTCTGAACCAACATGTGAACAGATCTGACCTAAACCTCCACACGCAGATGTTCTGGTGTTTTCCCTTAATGTCTCCTGCTCTCTCCTGTCCGTCTGAGTGTGTGTCTGTGTGTGTGAGTGTGTGTTGTGGGCGTGATGCTCCTCTCTCTCCTGGCTCCCTGATTGCTGCACACTTGCCACCCCCCCCCCCTCTCATCAGCCCAGCACTACATCGACTCCGCTTCTTCCTCCACTCCAACGTCAAGGCCGCTCAGCAAAACGTATTCTGAGTGTTTTTTCATTTTGGTCAATCCGAACTACTTCTTCTGCTCCCAGAGCTCCAGGATCGCTGCGTGTCTGCCCGCTCGTCTCTCTGGCCTGCCACGCTCGCCCCATTACCTGCCACCTAAAGCAGCTCTGCTTCACCGCTCTCCTGCTCCCCCCCTCCATCCTCCTGCTCGTCAGCCATCAAGCCCTCCTACCCTCGCAGCCTCCGGTCCCCCACTCAACGCTGCTCTGCCCTGACAGCCATCAGCTCCCCTCTGCATTCACCTGCCAGAAATTCCACCTCCCCCATCCACCTCCGCCCCCCCGAGACTGAACAATACACCCTCGTCTTGTTCATTTGAGTCCGTCTGTGGGTGCAGCTGCTGATTGTGACAAAAAAGAAGCGTGAAGAGGAGAAAGATGGAGAGAGAGGGAGAGACGGAGGGAGGGAGAGAGAGTACCTCAGGTCTGAGCAGAGAAGGTCGCAGAAGTTGTTGTGTCTGCTAGAAGGGAAAAGAAAAGCAGCGGATGACAAGACAGGAGGAGGAGGAGAAGGTTTATGAAACAGAAAATCAATAAACTGATTCACAAATGTCTATATTTGTGTTATTTGGTGTTGAATGATCGCTGTCGGTCTGTTGGATAATCGTGTAATATTAGTTGTGATATCTTCGTGTCCAATAAAGATCAATACTTCTGCCACAAAGGTTTTGTTTTCATTGTTGTCTGTTTTCAGTAGGTTTATGCAATATGGTGAGGAAGTGGCCAATCAGCCATGCGCTGTCTAACTGCTCGTTGTTATCAGCATCTCTAAAAGTCCATTTTTATTGTTAACATTTCTTTATAAACATCTTTGTTTCTTGGCATTTTAATACGTCCATCAATGCACCACAGAGGTCATTACATTTCTTCAGACCTCGGAGGCAGGGAGTCAATTATGTAGAATAAATAAATTGTGAACAAAAGGCACTGATTGCATGCTGCCCCATCCTGAAGGCATCAAGCAGAAGAGAACAAAAAGACAAACAGAAAACAAAGGAGGGAGCAACTGATGATCAGACAACGAGAAGGAAATGTCAAAAAGTCGAGCAGAGAGAGACACGTACCTCCTGTTGTCCATATCCACGCCTGAAAGAATGAGACAGGAACAACATAAACAACACCACCGAGAAAACTTTGTCGTAAACATTTCAAACTTTAGTTTCCTCACTGCTGGAGAAATAAGATGTCGCCTTTTAATCAAAATCCAAGTAGAAGTGGACACTTTTCATTTTTTGTGGAATTCAACCCCGTTACCAAGAACAAAGCAAGACGATGAGTCGGCTGAGCTCCGTCTATTGCTGAGAGATATATGGTGTTGATTATACACGCAACTGAAACTGACAAGTTTTTACTTCTGTGAAATTCACCCTGTCGACTCAAATCAAACTTTTATTTCTTCTTTTTTTGTGAAGTCTCCAACCAAATTAACCAGCGTCCATGAACCGGTGCATAACAAGTCCATGAACAGGGAGACGCGACCTGTTTCTACTCTTTTACTTTTGCTAAAATACTTTATCTGAAGACTCTGTAGTTTCACATTTGCCCAAGATCCTATTTTGCCACATATCAGATGATGACAGAATGAGCAAATAAGCTTGATGTTGGCTACGGTTCTGTACGAAGGAAGAAAAACAGCTGAGAAAGGCCTCGTCCATGCATCTTCACTATATTTGCAGCAGGTTCTATTTTCCCGTGAAACCAAAGTAATGAGCTGGAAAAATGAAGATGCATCGCAGAACAAATGGTGACTTTTGGAGGACGTTTTAGATTTTCCTCTGTTATTAGACTGTGCGCGCACACACACACACACACACACACACACACACACACACACACACACACACACACAAACACACATACATGCACACACACAGCTTAATCACAAGAGCTTTTCATTAAATCAATTCATATGTAAATACATGCTGTGGTTGTGCGTCCCAACACACAGACACACACGTGGTTGTCACAGGTTTGAATGATTGAATGACACGAGATTATCTGGTTAAATAAGGTTGATGGGTGGAATCACTGGAGGACGTGTGAGTGGATGAATAGATGATGGATGAATGGAGGGATGAGTAAATGAAGACACGGAGGAAATGTTTGGCTTGTGGGCGATTTACAGGTTAGAATGAAAATGTGTGTGTATGATCTCAGGATGATATTGTGTAGAGAGTGTGTGTGTTTGTGTCAGTGTGGGAAGATAAGTCTACCTCTGTGTCCCTGTTGATCTGACTGACACATAATTAGGTCCTCTCCAGACAAAAACTCACAGACAGCTATCTGATCTTTGTCTCACACACACATGCACACCTGACATGATTGACTCCCCCGCTCTTTGTGTACTCTCCACCTTGTCTCACGGAGTGCAGGAGGAACAGGAGGAGAAAAATACCCGCTCTTAAAAACACACTCTACTGCGACACTCAGTAACTCACTATCTCTCTCTCTCTCATAGAGCCACTGTAGCTCCCTCGCCCTCTCCACACTCTCTCCTCACCTCATTTATCTCTCACTTTTTCTCCAGCTCAAATCAAACGCGTCTTATTTCAGCCCCCTCTCTCTCCACCTCTCTTTTCTCTTTATTTACAAAAAATTAGATATAAAATTTGCAACAAAATGATCTTCTAAGATTTGTTAGCTCACACAGAGCACGTTAAGAATAGAATCACCCTTTACCACAGCAAATTGTAATTCTCTTTCCTCTCTACTGCTTGAATGACGCACATCAGCTCCTGATGTCTTTGCTGTGACGAGGATCAAACCTGGGGCTTTACAATTACATGTGAGCTGCCCGCTGCTCTCGAAACCTCATCCCATGCATCTCTGTTCCTCAACTCAGCTTCACCGAGATGCAATCTGCTTTGTTGGGTGTTGAAAACATTACATATTCCTCCAGATGTCTGAGATGAAATGTCTGTTTTCCAGCTAACGCACAATAAGAGCTGAGGAAGAGAGAGCAGAGAAGGTGTCTGTGGGACAATGGAGAGTGTGTGTGTGTGTGTGTGTACCCACACTCAGCACACCCAGGCTGAAGGATAATCTTAGTATAAAACATTTCTGAGCCACTCAGCTGAAACAGCAGCTCAACCTGCAACAACCGGAACAATGTCGCTGTGTCTTCCTGAACGTGTTCTCACTCCGGAGAGTCTGTTTACATTGTGAGTGAATGGATTGAGTGTTTTGTAAAAATCCGTTTAAGATGTTTACAGCTTGATCGTGGTTTAACGTATGTTAGAAGAAGAGGCTGCTTAAAAAACTGCAAAGGCTGTTTATCTTGTATCTGCAGCTCATTCTCTCCTCTGACGCAACAGACTCCAAACATGCATCAAGGTGTGTGTGTGTGTGTGTGTGTGTGTGTGTGTGTGTGTGTGTGTGTGTGTGTGTGTGTGTGTGTGTTATAATGTCATCACTTGGTAACCAGAGATATAACTATCAGGGCTGGTTTTATTGGTTGTGTATCATGATTTGATCTAATTGTACCGACGTGATCATCAGCAACACAGTCTTGCGGGACAGACGAGATTCTGTCACTTCATAATGAAAACATACGTCTAGAATCCTTTTCTCCAGATCGTGTTGACTGACGGCAGCGGAATCTACTCGTGTGTGATTCTTACGTCTTCTAAGTCAGAGCTTCACAGGCAGGTTCACATACTTCAAGCAGTTTCAGACATTCTGTGTAACTCACCCAATACAATGTATGACCTTATGTGTGACTTTATTCCAACAATGTCGCTCTGATGATCATGAAATTGAAATCAAATATTTTATATCAAAGGGAAAGAGTCAAAGCTCAATGCCAACTATTTATTTATTCTTTTTACAAAAAAACCTTCTGAACTACTTCTATTAAAACTTGGGGGAAGTGGTAGAATACAGGCCAGAGAAGTGTCCATGAGCTTTTGGAGCAGATTTGATTGAGGTGGCCGATCCAGGAGTAGTTTTTTGGTTCTAAAGGAATAATGCAGAGGTCTCAGCTGATATCCGTCAGTGTGAGTAATTCGGTGGAGCTTGATTTAAATGAAGGTGGACTATGAAGCTCAAGGACTTGAAATGAAACTGCCGACATGGAAACAAAGAGCTCACTTGACCTGGAGATAATAAACCTTTAAACAAGACGGTGTAACTGCAGCATATTTGATGTTAGGAAGACATTTGGCTTAGAGTGAAGCATCCAATATAAATATATGAGCAAATCAATTCCTTTTGACCTGATGTGGTTGTGTGACCTTCATAAAAGATATATATAGTGTATATATATATATATATACTATATATATATATATATACATGAGGTGAGTGAAGCATTGGATTTCCTCATTAATATGCTACAGCTGTAGGAGACCATGTACACTGCTTCCTCTGAATATTTTCCTGGCACCGTTACATTAAGAGCGAGCCACACGAGGTTATTGTCAGTCAGGGGATGAGCCACTTTGCTGCTTCTGCTTAATCTGAGGTTATGTTTTAAGACAGTTGGGTTTTCTACAATACCAGTGCTGATGTGAACATGACAGAGGATATGGGACTAGGTCAGTTTAGCAGTAATGAGGATGGGTTACGTATGAGTAGATTTACTCATCCAGAACAGAGGCAGAAAACAATAAATCCTTTGCACTTGGTTATCACCACATATTTTAAATTTTTTAATATTAATCATTTTCCAGTAAGTTCCTGCACAATGACAAAAGAGCCTTTTAGAAAAGGTTCATAAAAATTTAGCAAATCTCGTGAATAAAAATATCACTCTACTTAAATGCCCCACACATATTTCCACTGTGACTTTGAATCCACCTACAGCATCGACATTACTGTCATCTTAAAAAAAAAAACATCCACATGACATCAACAGACAATGCAGGACCACTATGAATGCAAAGTTAATGTGAGTCCGAGGGGAAAAGAAAGGTTTGACGAGACACTATTGAAAAAGAGAGAAGATGGAAGACAGACTGAGAACATCAGAAAAACAATCCTTGTGAAAACCTTTCAGGGCTCGGAGGCATTTTGGAGAACTAGAGACAAATGAGTATTTATAAAATATGATTTAAAACTAACAACTAAATTGCATTTTCAGCTTGGAGCAAGTTATTTTCCAACATTGAAAGACACTTATGTCTTAAAGTATTGATCTTAAAAGAGATGTGGCGCTTTTTTGAGTTTCCTTTTCCTCTAGTGTGTTGAAAAGTGGAGCTGCAGAAATGGACAGTTTGAGGAAAGTGATGTGTTTTCTGAACATCTGAGCATGTAAATAAGTCAACAGTTTGAACCTGATTATATTCGATCATAAAATGTCTCCTTTAAAAGATAAGTTCTGTGCTTTGCTTCAACCAAAGAATTTGTTTCTATTAATTATGGAATATATGGAATATGTCATTGGAAAGAAAAGAGAGTCTGATCTTAAGATGAATTAATTGTCACAGCTCAAAAAAAAACTACATGACAGTGAACATTAATGAAGTGAGGTGGAAAGTAAAAAACAAACATAACACAGACGATGATGCTGTTTGTCGTCCTGTAGCAGCAGAAACACCGAAGCTAAACTTATCCACGCAAAGAACACAGGAACCCCCGTTAAACGCAATTCAATCCAAGTTGGCAGGTTCAACAATGTTCTTCTCTCCTCTTGATTGATTTTCCTTTTCACACCCAGCACATCTTCAGTCAAGCAGTTTAGACGCCCACTAGGTGTGTGTGTGTGTGTGTGTGTGTGTGTTCAAGCCTTCGCAAACATGTAATCAGCCAATAAGTGTGGGTCATGTTCCTTTAAGAAAGACACTGATTGATCATAATGTAACAACAATTAGTTGGCGAGGATGTGAAATGTTAGCAGCAGTCGTCCAACTGAAAGTTAACCAGGAAACATTTCACCTCTTCTAATCATTTAATTAAACGGCTCCCATCTACAGCTGTTTACGTCAATTTTCCTTTGCAGTAATTAAAGAACAAGCCCATGAATGTTGTTTTGGGGGGAAAGTGAAATAATTGCAAAGGCAGATAATGATTACGCCTCAAACTATTACTTCGATGTTACAGTTGGAGCCAAATAGTTTGGATTCCTTTCGCTGAAAGCTGGACAAATTAGGAAATGGAGTTAACCTGGACCCTTTAACCTGGACTTCATGTCCGCCTTGTTCTTCAACAACTTAATTCCCTCTATCTTCTTGTAATAGTCAAGAAGAAGTAGAATAAAGAAACGGAGTGGAAGACGTTCTTAGCTGCAATGTGACCATTAATTAGACACATTTATGATGTGACCTTTTCGGCTGTTACACCTCCTTCCCTTCATTTCAGACAGGAATCGTTTTTGTCGATGGAGTTTATATTAACCCTAATGCTTCTTTCTTCTTTGTGTAGAAAACATAAAGACACGTTGGAAGAAATCATTAAATCGTTCCGGCGCCACTGAGCTATTCTGAGCATCAGTCCCTTGTCAGCTCAGCGAGAACTACGCAACAGTATTAAAAGATTCCTCCGCTTTGTGCTTTTCCAAATCAGACAGACGGAGGCTAGAGCATTGTCGACTGAGAGGGGAATCGTTTCTCAAGTTCCTCCACGATAGAGTTCATTTTTGGGTTGGACAGATTCTGTGGAGGTGGAGGAGGTGGAGGATCCTCTCCTCCACCTGTTCCCTCGCTACCTCCCTCCCCTCCTCCTGAACCAGGCTCCCCTCCTCCTACTCCGCTGCCTTCTCCGCCTCCAACTGCTAATGCATCCAAGGAGTCGAGAGAATAGATAGAGTCCAAGGAGGCCCGCCCCTTCATGGCCTTTTTGAGCGGGATCTGTTTCCGATCTATCTGACTGAACATGTTGGCCACGGACTTCTCGATGTCCGCAATGTTCTGGATGTTCTTTAAGATTCCTTTGAGCTCTTTCCTTTGAGGCTCTGGGCCCACAGGAAGCGGCGGCGGCTGCGGCCGGAGGGACACGGGCCGCAGAGCTGGAGCCTCCGACAATGATGGGAGGACAAAGGTGGATGGACGCAGGAGTGAGGGCGACAAGGGAGGAGGGAGAGGTGGAGGAGGAGGTGGTGGAGGGGGTGGGGGAGGAGGAGGAGCTGGCTTTTCTGTTTGGCTGGAGTTAGGGGAAGGCAGAGGAGGAGGGGAGGCAGGGTGCTGCGGGGGAGGAGATGCAGGAGGAGGAGGAGCGGCTGTGGGAGGTGGTGGAGGTGGTGGGGTTGTAGAAGGTGGTGGTGGTGGAGGAGTCGAAGGAGGATCGGGGATAACCTCAAATTGGACCTTGAGTATGTCGTCCACACTCGGATTTGCTGTTAAATTTCCCCCGAAGCGCCGCAGCACAGGAGGAGTTGGCTTGTGACTTGGTGGAGGAGTTCCTCCGTCACTTTGGGTCACGATGATACTTGGGGGACCCTCTCTGGTCAGAACAAACGGGACGGTATGTGTGGGAGTTTGCTTCTGATGCTGAGGAGACTCCGGGAAAACAGAAAGCAGAAAATCAGGTGACAAAGATCCTCGTGAATCCCGGCTTTGCCTTTGTCTCATTTCCTGGAGCGCCTGTTGCTCAAACTGTCTGGCTTGTTCTTTGACCGTCAGCTTCGGCTCCAGACTCGGACTCCCCATCAGGTCTGAATCCAACCCACGGTCAAACCCTGAATCTAGACCAGCGTCTTTACTCTCCTTAAATTCAGCCTTGAGAAGCTCCAGTTCCCACTGCACAGGATCCATGACCACTTGGCGTCTCAGAGCGTCATACATATCTCTTCGGTGTAATCTTGATGGGAGAGTCCAGCTGTGTCCGCCCCCGGATCCCCATCCACTGTCACTGCCACTGTAACCACCAAACCCCACATCCCCTCCAGGGGAGCTGAGCCTCAGCCAGGCCTCTCGAATACCTTTCCTGGAAGGGGAAAAATTCCCAAGGAGGTCTCGTCTTCTCTGGCTTCTTCCAAGAGTCTCTGGACTACTCAAAGTCCCGTCCTCGTGGTAGATGGGATTTTTGATGGTCAGAGGGTTTTCATCAGAGAGGAAGGTGATATTGGACTCAGACTTGGGCAGTTTGTTAAGCACCCCTCCGTTTGCAACACACTGCCGATGGGCAGCGATTGCACGAGTGGCAAAATCAGAGATCAGGCGCTGGCGATCGCTTTCGTCCAAACTGCCGCCATTACCACCACCACTGTGGTTTGATCGGCTGGTGCAGGGATTATGGAATAAAAATGAGAAAAAGGGGAAAATAATGAATGAGGTACAGAGAAAATATGAATGAGAAGAGGGTGCAGTAAATCAGAAAGATGTAAGCTACATGAAAAAGATAAGGCAGCTGGGGATTGTATACAATTTACATGAAAGTACAGTAATGCACAGAAAGGGGAAATGACAACAGGGGTGTACATAAAAAAAACGAGACAAAGCAATAGGACGTCTTCTAGAGCTGTTTGATAAATGACGTGAGGAAGAGAACAAGAGGAAATGGATGAGGGATCCTAAACAAGGTCTGAGTATTTAATTGTGTTGTGTTTTTTACTAGAGGGGCAAGAGCGCTAGCATAGATACACAAAGGAAAAGAATGCAAACAGGTGTTAAAGTATGTAATAAAAGTGGTGTGCTACAGAGACGCTGGGGTATCGTGACTCTAAACAACGCCGAATCAGTTGGGACACAGATCGTGTAAAGAGTTAATGCCACTGAGACACGTTTCCTCTCAACAAAACACTGATTATATGTTCTACTAATGCAACTCATCATCTCAACGATCGACCAACTGTGCTCTACGATCTACACGTGCATAATTACCCTGCACATACAGCTACAGTCACCACAAACACAAAACTAGAGCGAGAAATCTGTCACTGTGCGCGTCAGATTATCACAGATTTTCAGCATCCTACTCACGTTTGTCTGTCAGTCATGGATAAAGGTGGATGGATGAGAACAAAAGAAGATGGGAGATCAGTCAAGAAAACAAAGAATGGTGGTAAATGTTAATAGTTGTGAAAAGAAAGATATGGTGATCTAAAATATCTTCAGAAGATGGTAACAAAGCAGAGCTGAAGTCGGAGAAAACGCTGACGAAAGCTTTGAAATTTCCCATCATTTGCCAAAGCATTTCCCACGGTCATTCCTCCTGGGATGGCTGGTTGTGCTCTAGTTTAGTTTATTGCCCTGTTTAAATTTTATGGTACAAATACTCCACCCTCACCAAAAATGATGGTTGAAAAAATAACCAGTAGAGTGGAGAACGTAGAGTGCACGTGAGGAAACAGGATGTGCACTTGGTGATGAAGGAGCTGGATCCCTGAGGAGTGTCATTAAGGCAAGCAGGACATCTTAGATGAAGGAGTTACTTCTCAAAAGGACCGAACTTCATCTGGCACCTGGACTTAAAGACTCTCCTCTGGGATCCAGCTCCTTCAACATCAAGCACTCATCCTCTTTCCTCACAGTCCGTGTTCTCTGCATTTAAATACATCCACTGGTGGCTGTGAAGCTGCCCAGAGTACTGCAGCTGGTTGCTGTAGCGTGTCCTCTTAGTATTCTCTTGAGATGTCTTTCACTTATTTGAAACCTGTCATGCACTGATTTAATATCTTTATATGTAAGGCCAAGCTCGAAGTACAAATCTATGAACCGCTCCATTGTTGCGGTAACCATGGTCCCGAACTGAACTGGAAGTACATTGAAAAACATGGAAGTACACTGAAGCAAGTAATGAAATACTTTTTAAAACAGTCTCCAGATTAGCGTGAAAATGTGTAATCCAGAATACAATTCTAAATAGAATCACATTCACAGTGTGGACTGGCTTAACATATATAGGAACGCATGTTGTACTTGGTATTGTGTCAATACTACATGACTTTATATTCCGTTAACCTGCTGCTAATAATAAATTGGACATTTAAACATTTAATTTTCCATAGGTAATTGAAAAAAGACATTAAACCCAAGTCTGTGTAGAGAACAGCCAAAGGTAATTAAAGGGAGAACAGATGCCTTGAAAATCAGTCTACTGAGCAGTTTGATAATAGACCTTAATTATGAAGGTGCAAACTTTTGCACTTTGCCAGATTTTACACCCTTTGGGGATTATTTATTCCCCACCACCGCATCGATACAGAGCATACACACAGGAAACACCGAACACACACAGACACACAGACACACAGACACACACACACACACACATACAATTTAACATGCTCTGCAGCTTATCAATAGAATTACTTATTGCCCAGGTTGGTCTTTATAAATTACTGGCCGCATTTATTTCAATTCCCTCGTATCCATGTTCATTTCCGCACACAGTTTTCAGAGAATCATTTGGGCTCCGTGCACGCACACACACACTCACACAGTTAATAATCGCATGTTGTCATGCGGTGATAGTTTCCACCATCTTGCATATGAATTGCTCTCATGTTAATGGGAGTGAGGAGGCATATCAAGGACAGACAGGAAACCGATGATGCATGTAATGCTGATAAGAGTTCCCCTCAACTTCCTCTTAACAGGAATTATATATGCGTAATCTGAATTGCCTCGAGTGAGTCTGTATGTGTGTGGTTGTGAAAACTGGCAGATAAAAGGTAGCACTGTGCCTCTGCATGCAGACTTTTGTTTAATCAAACCGCTAGAAATCGGCAAGAGGATAATTCAATCACAATTTGCTAGAAACTACACAGGAGCAGGGAAGCCACAGTTAAATGGTGAAGACAATATCCCTAAAATGAAGAATAATTTGCAACTTTTTAAGGCGGCATAGAGATGAGCAATAATGTCCTTCAGCACTGATAGGAGGAGGTGGAGGACAGAATTATAATAAGTAATTTCTCCGTAATCACCAAAAAGCTGGTTTATATTGCCTCAGTCTTCTGGCTCTGGTTCATGGCCCTATTGATTATAATGCTAGAACCCCCCCCCCCAAAAAATTAATCACAAAAATCATGTTGCAATCTCTTTAGAAGTTTTCTAGAGACAAAAAAAAGTTCTAGGACGATACTTTGAAAGTGAGACGAATGATTTAGTTGAGATTACGGTGATTACAGTGTTATTGAAAGCCACCAATGTTGCTGGAGAGACAGGACTCAAAGTGAATATTGTTCCGACCTTCAGTCATATTTTGAACGGCGGAGACATTGGTATGCATTACGACAGGGAAACTGACAAGGAACAATCTGAATGTCACTGAACTTTGTGAAAGTTACATTTCTGGATTGATCTGCAGATGTAGATGCGAGCTTTGTTTGGTGTTGGTCTGATGTGGGGTTACAAGGCTCTGCTTGATTAATCCCAGTCTGTGCTGTCCTTGCATAATGTCAGTTTCTTTGGCCACTGGAAGATGTGAAATGAAGGGGACGTGTCCAGACTATAAAACAGCTCCAAAGGAAACCAGAGCCGGTTGCGTGTGATGAATCATTATCATTTATCAGCTTCACTAAATTTGCCTCAAGACTTTAACCAGGTGATGAAGTTGCCATGTTAATTGTTAGCAAGTCCTTAAACACAGTTGTTGAACAAAAAAATCTGTTGATGATGACGAACAGTTTCCACTTTCCTCGAGAAAGTTTGGAGTACACAGAAGTAATGAAATGAATTGCATAACAATAGAGTTCAGTTTCATCTGCTGCACTGTTGTGTTTGTGGGTTAAGTGGAGTTTGAAGTAGATGGTTTGTTGTTATCTATCACACATTTATTGTTTCCTTCACCTTTCTGGGTTTTTGCAGACTTCAAAAAAGAATAAGACATTTTGAAACCAAACTGAAAGAAACTAAAAAAACAAACACCCTCAAGTGTGACAGAAATAGCGTTAAATGATAATTGATATGAATAAGACCTACTTTAATGTATTTAATGCCTAAAATTCACTTTATGAAATGTTTTTTTTTTATTATTTACAGTATAAATTATCTAATTTCGTTCGTTATGGGAAAGATTTTCTGTTTAGTGATATGTTGACTCTTGACTTTTTCCTCCTGTTGGTTTTTAAATGTTCAAACTCTGTGGAACTACCTCAAGGAAGCAGCTGTATTTGCATGCGTTCCACAGCAATAGTTTAAATGGAGAAAGATGTTCTGGGACTAGCTGCATGTGTGGACACTGCAAAGCCTCCAGAGCAAGGAAAAGCCTCTGTGTTGGCACATCAGCGTAAATACCACTTTCACACTTCACTTACATGGCGTTGTCACCCAGCTCCTCGTACAGGTTGTTGGCAGTGCCTCCTCCAGGTTTGCCTGTTGGCAGTGCCATCTGGATTCGGGCTGTCTTGGCACACTCTGCCTGGCGTCTGGACACGGCAGAGAGAAAACACAGTCGGATATGAAAAGTTAGAGTCACATACGAACATTCTAAAGTAGTGAAACGGTCACAGTAAGGGCAGGAGGATTTAAAACTTCTACTTCACGAGTTGTCAGGTTTCAGTACAGCAGCTGGTACATCCATCTTTCTCAACACATACCAGAGCCAGCTTGTCTGCTAACGTGCCATGCTAGCTATCGCCACAATTCCGAAGAGAAGCACACGTGCAATAAAATCCATGACCAGACGAACACATCAGATTCACCGGCTGCCTCTGCCGTGATTGGATCGGTTAGTTTCAGCTCTTGGGTGCATGTTTAGATGTATTTGGGCTTTAGCCAACGTTGCCAAACGAAAAGTGGAGCTCGGCTTAACTTCGAGCAACGTGAGTGATGACACATTAGAAAATCTCTGTAGAAGCATTTTGTTGTATTTAATGAGGGGTTCATGCGCCGCAACCCTTCTGTAACACCCCTCTGTAATCAGGGCCAACACATCCGATCATATCCTGAATTGACATCATCAGTCATCTGAGGACGAGCGGCTCTTCTGTTCCTGCAATTACGGCACGAGCCTCACGCTCACGCTGCCAACCACGGTTTCTGACCCTCTTCACTGACGTCTCTCCCACTGATCTAAATGCAGATGTCACAGCTCCCACTGAGGCACCAGCCATCTGAGAGGTCTTTGTGACTGACGCTCCTGCCATCTGTGACCCCAGCTTGAACCCCTCTCTCAAAGTCACTTGGATCTGTTTCATTTGCCGTCTTCATACAGAATTATGTCGCAGAGCGTGACTGGATGTTAACAGCTTAATTGCAGTGCACCGCGTCTGTATGGAAGCATCTGCATTCGCTATGTTTCTGCTCTAATTTATTCCGTTTTTTCTCTTTACTCCATCACACGGCTGTCTACAAACACACAAACACACACACACTCTCATAAAAGCATTGGCCTTGGACATTTACTGACTCCCCGTTCTTCAGGATTCATTTCTTTGATTGTCTGCTGTCCTTTCTGTTTCGCTGTCCTTCTCTAACTCATCCGTTTTATTGTACAATGAAAGTCAACAGATTAATCACAATGAAAGGTGTTTAAAACAGTCACGACATTAATATTTCAGCGTGGTAATATGAAAGCTGTACTCACTCTTTGAATCTGGTGGTGCACGATAGATGTAGCAGATGAGAGAGAAGAGAGAAATATTACTCATCATTTGAACCATTAATCACACTGTACATCTTGTTAGCCAGGTTTACTTATAGCAAATACAGTCATTTAACAACAGTGACGACTGATTGTTTTGGTGATGATTACTACACAGTTTTGATTTTTTATTTTTAATCTCCATCCAGAACCATTCTCTCTAATGCACAGATCCAATTGAAATGTGTGGTTGTGCTTGTTTATGTGTGTTTAGGACATGTATGACATTAAAAGCCTTTCACAGCGCTTAGCTAAACAAACTATTAGGGTTCAGGCTGCCATGATGAATCATCTGGGGAAGGGACTGGCCCGTGTGATAAAATGATAAATAGCGTTAAAGGACGTCCTGTGGGAGACACTGCTCGCTCCGTCTATTTGTCTGCATTCATCACTTATCTGGATGGCCATTGAATTAATTCATTAAAATTTAGTCGCAGGACCTTGATGTCGAGGTATAATGGTTTCACACGATGAACACTATAAGCTTATGAATGTAAAATCTATAGCCTTGCTAGGGTGTTGGAAGTCAGTAGATTAAACAGCTGCCTGCAGGGTTCACACAGTAATCCACTTTGATGATGGGCTGCTGAGATTTGTTAAGGACTGACACATACATTATTTAAATTTCAGCTGTGCAACAATTGATATAATGGCACCAGGACGACAGAGTATGTAGATCTGAC
This sequence comes from Paralichthys olivaceus, assembly GCF_024713975.1. NCBI lineage: Eukaryota > Metazoa > Chordata > Actinopteri > Pleuronectiformes > Paralichthyidae > Paralichthys > Paralichthys olivaceus. Next base: position 5,342,653 of record NC_091113.1, on the reverse strand, counting down.
TTAAAATAAACTAGAATTCATCTTAATGAGGAAACAATGGAGGTGTATGGCACAGAGGAAGAGGAAGCAATGTCAGGCTTTGGCTACACAGGAATTACCTGTTTGTAGGATTTGTTTAAGCAGTTATAAAATATTTGCAGCCTCATCCTTTAAACACAAGCCCATATTCTAAGCTACTGATTCAACCAGCTAAAATGTACAAAGATATTATTCCTACTTACTGTCTGTAGGTGATGATAACGATTAAGATTGCAGGGACACAACAGAGGATGATAATCACTGCCAGAGCCAACAGCGCCCCCTCTGTGTAGCCTACGGTTTGCATAGCTTTCTTTACGCTGGTCACCACCTCCGGGGTTCGGATCTCCAGAATCCGTCCGCCTGGAGGGAGGAAGGGCTGGAACTCTTTGTTGATGTCCAAGAGTTTACCGTCGAGAAACCTGCGGAGGATAGACTATTTGAATTCTGAGTATTTCCAATCTACTTGCTCTGAGTGACACTTATTCAAAAGTAAAACCTTTTCTTGTACGGATAAACTGCCAGAGTTTGAGATGGATTTTCAAACAAAATACCTCAACATTTGTGTAAATGGCAAAACTCCAAAACACTAATTAAAGCCAATCAATTAAGCATTACTTAATCACGATGTATTATCGGTTAGGTCCTTTGTCATTTTATGAAAAAGAGCTGATGGAGCGCTGCCATTTTACTTTTCATGGATTTGTTGGCAAAGTTCTTACTTGTAGAGCTCCTGTCTGGATACGGCTCTATTTGTCAGAGGGTCGATGGCATAAATCATAAGGTCTGACTTGGTGTAGTCCTCCTGCTCCATTCCATCACCATGGCGATGGGGCCCGATGGTTTCCACGACAACCTTTGCTCCTGGTATCTGATCCTGGACGTAGCGTTCCAAAATGCTGAGGATTAATGTATAAATGTATAAAAATACACCTTTGCAAAAAAAAGTAGACACACGTCATCCAGTGACACACAAAGACACACACGCTTCGTATGTGTAGTTTGTGACAATTCACACATACAGTTTTTTTTTTTTCAACCTGTCAACTCCACACACTCGTGATGGGAAATATGGATTTGTGCTCGCCCAGAGACACCTGCTCACAGTGGGAATGGCCCCACTAGGGTGTTTGTTTGTGTGTGTGTGTGTGTGTGTGTGTAGGAGAGACAGAAGGAGTGAGGCAGTGAGAAAAGATGGTGAGCGCTTTAATACATCCTCATGACTTTATTCTGTGAGGCAAAGAAAGCAGGAACCTGACGTAGCTGCAGTGTTTGTGTCTGTTGGTGCAGAAAGGCCCATTGGTGAGTGTGCTCATGACACAAATCTCACACAATGAATAATGTATTTAATGTTTAATATTTATATCATGTGTTACTTCAAATGAATGAAATGCATCTGGCAGATGGTGGAGGGAGATAACTTCATTCAAACAAATGCAGCGAGTTCGACTCCCAGCCGGTCGGACCGTTTGCTGCACGTCATTCCCCTTTCTCTCTTTCCCCAAATTTCCCTAAAGTCTGCAACAAGCTGAGTCTCACAGAATATATTCAGAATTTTCCACAATCACGCTGCCACCGATGTGCTGATGAGGTTATTTTCTGAGGACCCCAGCCACAAATATTTTCAGCAAATAAAAAACCTGTGCGGTTCAGGTCGGGTTCAGTTTTTTTACTCTCAGGCTCGGACGGGGGTCGGACACGTGCGGCACTCTAATCAGCATCCACAGCTCGGTGCTTCAGTCTCTAAATCAACACAGCCACAGTCGCCTTTATAACTTTAACTGCCTGACGCCTGTCCATGTTCAAGTCCCAGTGAGGGTTCATTATGATAAAGCACTATTTTTAAATGCAGTTCTGCTTTTGCTCTTGTTGATTTCCCTCATGGTGACAACGAGAGTTCTTCCCATGGAGACACACCATCGGTTAATCAATATGGAGGAATCACACACTAGTATAACTGTACAGTCTAAAGTGAATTTAAATCAAGGTTAGATAAAGTTGTTCAATGCTGTGTGACTGTTAATGTAAGGACCACCTGTTCTAATACTCTGACTCTTTTAGATCTATTACTGGTGTTTTAGTCTTTTGGTGACAGTGAACACATGGATTTCTAAACATTTCCAAGTTTGAATCTCACTACTCAAGGTCCATGTAGAAGAGGCGCTTTAATGTCACAGATGATTTATTTAAGCATCATATTAAAAAAGAGGTGACTCAGTGCATGTGTCTTACCTGAGCAGCTTGTTCTTGTTTTTCTCCACGTAGGTTGGAGGGACGTTTGATACGACCACCTGCATGTCCAGCTGGTTCACGACTGACACCTACAAAACAGAAACAAACATCCAAATACAGCTTTATGCCATGAAATGAAAAAAACAAACAGGATATGATTTTCAGTCGAATCATGCTTCGAGCTTTTGCCAATTTAAATTTGCTTTCACAGTCACATATTAATCTACTTCAAGGACAATCTGATAGCAACATAAATCCCACTGGAATGAAGTAAAAACATCTCAACCTCATTTGTTTTAAGAAAAATGCATAAAAAATTTAAGAAATTACTACCAAACTGCCAAGATTGTTTTAAAATATATATATACACACCACTATCTCTGCCTTGCTGCTGTGTCCTTGTCCATAGTTGTCCGTAGCGACCACCTCAAACTTAAAATACGACCTCCTCATGTTGCGGTACATGATTGCCGTCTTCACTACGCCGCTGTACGGCTCGATGACAAAGCCGTCTTTGCTGTCTTTGGTGTCTTTGCCAGGCTGAGGTGGGATGATCAGCCGGTAAATCATTGCGCTGTAGTTACCGGTGTCTTGGTCCAGAGCCTGGAAAACAAGGGAAATAGGACTCACTGCAGCGTATCATTATCATAATCATCATCATAACACCGCCGCACAAAATCAGCATCATCATCACAACATCATTATCACAACATCATCAGGAAATCTCATCATCATGCAAAGACACGGTAATGGAGTCATTGTTGTCATAATCATGGTGACTGATTATGATTTCTGACGATAATCAGCCTCTCGCCTCCAGATCATCATCCTCACAGCTTTGATTCCATGTGTTTGAGCAGCTGATCGATACAGGCCACTGCCACGTACTCTATATTGATTAGTCCCAGACCGATATCCGATATGTCTTGTATTTCTCGCTCTCTAAAAGCCACAGATTGCTGTGAGTTTTTCAGGATTTGTGGGGAAATCTGCTTTCCGAGACTTTCACAGCTTGAGTCGTTTGATGTAGTACTCTGAACCAGCAGTAGGGGGTAAAGCGGTGCTTTGAGCAAACAAAGCGTAGTCCGCCCATATTTCAACACACATGCAAATGTCATGTTCACATACAGACACACACTCGGATGATGATTTACTGCTGAGTCTTTATAAGACCGGACGGGAGTGAAGACGGCAGATTCATCTTTGAGACGCCCACCTCATCAACGCTAATATGACAGGAAGACACAGGGCCAGAGACTAAGGAAATAGAAGCGAGGAAGAAAAGGAGAAATTAAGGAAATAAGGAGGCTTACAAATAGAAAGATGAAGGGAGGACAGAGGGAGGGAAATATGTACTGAGCTATTTTTTGTTTTTGCAGTGATGCTTGGCACGGTTACGATAATGCCTCAGTAATACATCAATATCTGCAGTTATAAAAAAACACAGCCACCTGTTTCAGCTGCTACAGAACAGACCTGTATTTCTATCGCAGCGAGCGATACACCGATTTACACCAAAACACACACACACTTAAAACAGTGAGCATGGAAACAAAAAACATTTTAATTGAGTTCACAGCTGTTGAAATAAAACTAAATAATAACGCAGGACTGAAACAGCTCCAGGAACATGCAAAATAAAATCAATGAAATAAAATCAAACTAAATAAATAGAACGCTCATTACTTAGCAGGACTCTAAAGTCATAATAGTCAAATCAAGTATATCTTTCCATTGCAATATACAAATATGTAGTATGTATAATATTCAACAACACTATAAATAATGTAGCCACATTGTTACCTATGCCAGTTACAAAGTCATTCAAAGAAAGTGTTTATCTCCAACATCCAGTGAAACCTTTGGTGGATTTGTTTCAGCGAAAGCTCGTCTGACACAGGAAGCCAGGGATCATGGGTAATATCCACCGTTCAGCTGTGTTTCAGTTAGGTGAGAGGAACTACACAGTCAGAGCTTCGATTAAGAGATTTTCCCCACCTGAGGCTGTAGAGGGCGCTGCTCCTCAGTAACAGTTACACAATGACGAACACCGCAAAACTTTTGCGCACATTCAGATTATTATATCGTTTGATTGGCGCAGTTCTACTGTTAACGTTGAGATCCTCACGATGAAGCATGAAACGACTGTTCCTGTGATAACTTCATGAATAACTTCTCTGCTCCAGTCTGATGTCGCTTCATCTGATAAATATTCAAACTCATGAGTCTATTATTTGAACTCCACTTCCTGAATAGTAGATCATCTGTTCACCATTACCTCTAGCAACACGCCCACACCGATGCAGCCCTTTAAATTTATTTCTCCATATTCTAGTTTTCTAATTCAATTTTCAAGCTGTTTCTGGTTTGGCCGCCCACTAAAAGGAAGGCTGGAAGGTTGGAATCAGTAATTAAGAAAGTGGAGGGGAAGTCTGGAGACGGAGAGAAGAGCAAATCCAATACGTCCACGTTTGTATTGGTTGTGGTGGAGAAAAGTGCGACAATCATTGGAGGTAATGAGGTTTGCTAATGTGAGATGCATCTGTAGTCTGATGATTGCACATGAAAACAAAAAGCGACACACACAGATAAGAAAACGCAGTGCACACACAAACACACACAAGGCACATACCTCAGACAGACTGATAAAAGACTTGAGTCTTACATTTCTCAAACTTCCTTCCTATGGTTCGTCCTCTCACTCTTTTATCCGAATGTTAGCGAGCGCGTTGTCAGTATCAGTCCATCCTCTCCCCCCCACCAATCAATCATGAATGTCTTTCCGAGCCTTCTTCTGTTTGTCTCACAGCAGGATGCCAGTCATCTTTATCTAACCATCAATCCTCCCTCTCTCTTCCCTCCAGTCTCCACATCTATTTCTTCTCCCTGTGGTCATTGCAAGCACTTGCAGGCTATTAGTTTTCTGTGTCAGTCTGTTTAAGTATTTAAAGAGGTTCAATGACCAGAGGAAGCTACAGTAAAAACACACACTCGCACACACAACACAAGTCCCTATGCGAGGACAACCCATCAGAGGACAAATAATTTGAGACTTTCAAATGTGAGGTGTCCTTGTTGTGTGCTCCCCCTCATTCTCTCTTCTTTGTCACTCTCACTGTGCATGATCTAATGAAGCAGGAATATCTAAGAATGTTCTTAAGAACTGCAATAAAATATTAAAGCACACACTATTCTGCCTGCGACCATGCCCCAATCTCTTGAGGCATCGAGGCTCATTAAAACATCTCGTTGCTTCTCACACGGAGGCTGAAAGAGATACGCTCTGTGACCCATTTTGAGTCCTGAAAGGCTTTTTAATAATACGAGAGGAGTCGCACACATTGTTTACAGTGATGTGAAATTCTAGCAAAGTTTGGTAGAAAGACAAAAAAGAGATTTAACACACAGAGGTAGACGCTGAGGGAATAAGAGAAACATTTTATAATATAACAAATACAGGCACACAAATGGACTTCGTCTTTTGTGACCAAATTCTAATAGTTTGAGTGTCACACTAACAAGGAAATGATTTGAAGCCGTAGCTGTTAGGAACAGGGGACAAATGAAAGGAACATCTGGAAATTCACACACATCGTAGTCTCAAATGTTGGAATATATTTGACTTGACACAAACTCAGATCAGATTTTTCTGATTTTCTCATCCACACTAAAGTGGTTGGCTGGTTGGTGTGTGCATGTGTTGTATTTGTACCTGCACTTGCAAGACTGAGGTGAAGGTTTTGGCATCTTCTGCAACGCCCCCGATATAAAGAGAGGTGGTGAAAACTGGTGGGTGGTCGTTTTCATCCTGGATGTCGATCACCACCTTCGCTGTGTTAGCTAGGACACGGACACACACGGACAAACACGGACACACACGGACACACACACACACACACACACACACACACACACAATTGGAAGCATTTGCATTTGGTATCAGAAAGAAAGAATAGAGTTACATACAGTATTTGCTTGTGAGCACAGAGTGTAGAGCTGCTGGATAAACTGCATAGAATTTCTATTGCAGTGGAAACAAAAGCTACACAGATGATAAAATGCAAGAAATAAATTAGCATGAACAAACACAGTCTCTTGTGTGAAGCACCGGTAACAATGGCAAATCATAGCACAAAGCTGCAGCTCAGAACCTGCGCCACACAGCAAGACGGCACACATGGCAGGAAAAGCAATAGCATTTAATGAAATCTATGAAGCCAAATAACAAGTGTTGCACGCTCGGTAGCCAATTCTGTCTTTGCTTGATCAAAGCTGAGAAAAGAAAGATGAGCAATTCTCAAAGATATACATGGTAATACATTGATTAATAAGCAACACAGTTCAACTTTGAGGGGGAAAAACTTCTTTGGATATTATTTATCAGGAGTTAAACACTGGAAGGTTAATCTTATCTGCTTCATCAGGACGGTGCGGGTGTAGTTTAATCAGATTTGATGAATAGTTTTGGTCTCGCGAGCAGATCCTTCCTGACATTTTAATCTAAATGTTCCTAGATCCTAACTGTGCGACCTCACATGTTCCCAGCAAAACCACGACCACTTAAATCCAGCGAGAGAATTCCGAAATTTATCATGCGAGATAAAAACAACTGTTCTGACTTGATTATGATAAAATTAATTACTGTGTTCATGTAAGACTTCAAAGTGGGGAGCTGATAAACAAAACTATAAAAGTTTACATGGTGATCAAAAGGTGCGTTGACAGAGTGAGTAATGACTGACGACTTGTTTGTTCCACTGACGGAGTGAAAATGAGCCTCATGAAAATAATGTGCTGTTGAATGTTTGAGGAAGATGCCAGATTAAAATGTCACTGGTCATAAATATTGACAATATTGCTGTCAGCATATCGAATGGCCTTTCCAAGTCAGGCCCTCAAAAACTAATGTCTAGGCGAAGATTTATGTTCACATGTTAGACTGTAGTGTTTTGAATTCGACCACTGACGGATGGACAACATGACAGCTCAACAAAAGTGAAGCCAAATCATCTACATCGCCCCTGGTGGCGTTCTGCAGTATAGGTCATAAACCCTGCCTCATTCATGTTAGTGAATGGGACATGCACCAAAATAAAAAGTCTATGTACACCGTCATATTAAGCTCTTATCACACTGATGTTCAGGTTTTCAGATAAGTTTGGTTATAATTAGTCATTTGTTGCTAAAAAAGGATGGAAATGGACAAAATTTCGATTGTTTTTGTTACAACAGGAGAAAGTGGAGCTGTAAGACACAAAGGAGAAATCTACAGCCAAATGTAATTACTACTTTAATTAAAACTTGTTTATCTTAATGCTCAAATGAGCCTGTCATTCATATGCACTGACTCACACTCTTTATCTGGCCAATAACAGAGTCTTGAAACACAGCGACGTGAAACTGTGACACAATAAAGAAAAAGGATCACATGTTTGAAAGAAAGAGCAAATCCCTGGATTGTGAACTGCTCAAGTTTTACAACGAGACGAACAAATGGAAAACAAAAAAACCATTGGCACGTACGAAGAATAATACAAACAAACAAGCAGATGCAAACGTTAATCTGCTTATCTACAGCAGCCATCCTAGAGACACCATACCAAAATGTCTGTTTACAATTCCAACCTTCACTTGAGTTAGAAAACTGGATTAACACATTGTTAGAATCCTATTGATTTGCTGCCTGATTAAAATGCATACCAGATAGAAATGAGGGTGATTTGCTCATCACTACAATGATTTGCAGTTTTAATCCCTGCAGAATGTTTCAATTCAAATGGCTGGATAAAATGAGAGCAGCATATGGTGAAACTATAATTAAAGAAGAAAGGAGAAACCCAGGAAGATGAGCGTCAGTAAAGAAGAATGCAGATATGTTTTGGAGGAAAGAGAAAACAGAGAGGAAGAGCAGCAGCGGAAAGAAGAGGCGGGAAGAAAGAAAGAAGAAAAGACTAATTAGAGCCATTTTCACTTTAGATATACTTTCAATTGAATGTGTGAACATTTGTTTTGGTCGGATGAACTGAAACAAGGATAGAAATGAAAGACAAGGAAGACTTATTCACATGAAGGAAGAAAAAGTATATATATATGAAAGAAAAAAAATTCAATCCATGTGATGTCAAAAGAGGCTGATTTTTCTCACTTAGCCATGACCCTCAGGCTGGGGACAACTGTACAAAACCACAAAACTGCATATGAAGTATTTATATATGCATTTAACACAATTTGTTGTTTGCAACTTTCTATATATTGTTTTTTTTTTTTTTAATAAAGCACATTTTGTTGAAAAACATGCATCAACTTAAGTAGGAATTTTAATCCAGAGGCTACTTTTAATGACGTTCTTTGGCATCAGTGTATTGGTACTGACATAACTGCATCTGAGACACATCTTTTCAAAGAGGTCTGCGGGTTTGAAAGACAGCTGAGAGAGGAGTCGCTGTTTGAAAGGTAACAACAACAACAGCCAAGGTCAAATATAATGTATCGCTCAAGACATTCAACGGAAAAGACATTTTCAGAGAACTCGTATCAGCTAAAAGTAGATAGAGCTCCACAGAGAGTGCGAGAGAGAGAATGAGAGTGTGAGTGAAAGAGCGTGCAGAGAAAGCTGAAGCCTGAGGCAATATTATCCTAATATCACATAGTGGGTAATGCACTGTTGTTTTTCTAATCCTTCGTGTGTGTGTGTGTAATTAGAGAGAAGATAGATCAGTGATATCTGCGGTGACGCAATCCGATGCCAGTCCTGGCATCTTAGAGGAGGACAGTTCAAACACGACAGGCGCTCACTTACTCTTCGACGGAGCTCGGAGGTTTGAGGACACCACCCTCATGGAGTCGGCCTCTACCTTTAGAACGTAGCTGGAATTTGCCTCGTAGTCCAGAGGCTTGGCAGTGGAAATCACTCCCGTTGTTTCGTTTAATGCGAACACACCTGCAGAGCCCGAGAGACAGAGCGGGAAAGAAAGACAACGAGGTTGAGGGAGTGAGGATGAAAGACAGAGAGTAAAGCATTAAAGAGTAAGGTCAAAGAGGGACACAGTGGGTTTTTTTCTTTCTTGTATATACCAGCTGCATAGTAAGAGGATATTGTAGTTGTACAGAGTGAAAGAGAGGTGATGCAGAGAGCTGTCTGCAGACCGAATTTGAAAAAGAAACATAACCTGAAACCTTTTACTGGCACTTATTAAAATAGCTGGACAATCTGTTGTCTTGTTGATTTAATCAGACAAGAAAAAAGATGCCAATGGCGACAAAACATCCACATCACTTGACACGGAGGGGGGGGGGGGGACACCACCAAGTCAGTGAAATGTTCATTTATTTTGCCTGGTGACAATCACAGTCAAATGTTCATAACTTACTTATATATAAACTCGCCAGCTACTTTATCAGCAGTCACAGCAAGGCAATGAAGCCACAGCACTGCAGCTCTGCATATAAACAGCTCTGAGTATACTCACCTCCCTCGTTGCCTTCAATGATGGAGTACACGATAGTTTGATTGACAGCAGCTGCCACAATGACTCCCACCGGGGTTCCAACATCAGCCTCCTCGCTCACTGGTGGAAACCTGGGAACGGATCAGTCAATCAATATCAACTGATAAGAAAATGAAATATGTATATGGAGACTGAGGGCCCGCCTCCTCAAGAGGGTCGACTCAATTTGGCAAATTAAACACAACTGTGAGTTAAACCTATCAAGCACGTCCAAGTTTTTTTCAGCACTTCATGCTGACTGCTTTTTCTACCTCGACTTTACCCCAAATGTTAAATATATTTAAGCAGTGTTCGCACGTCAAGAGTTTAATATTGCAACTGCAGATAGGAAAAGTTTTTTCAACTGTGTTAGAAAATAAAATGAGTTTGCTACAGAAAAACAACCTTTTAATTCTGGCGACAACATAATTCACCTCACATTTCTGAACACAAGGCTCTGCTGATCCCCGACTGTTAATTGTAGGACGCTGAATGTCAGTCTGACACCAAAACATTGCAGAGCAACCTCTGCTCACAGCTAATACACTGCTGATAATGAAAAAATCAAGATGAATTAAAGATGGTTGAGTTTATTGCAGACAGATTTTATTTTATCGTCTGTTTAAAGAATGAAGTCTCGGTAGTTCATTCATTCCACTCAGTAGTTGTTGTGTAAGATCTTTTGTGTTCCGTGTCGTTCAAATCTAATAAATACATCACGCCACACAACAAACAGAGCTGTCCCTGGTTCTGAAATAACAGCACTATGTTTGTGTAGCGGGATCAGATGAAAAGCTTCACATACTTCAAGAAAGGAGTTTCATTCCTCTTGTCTCTATGACACTTTTCTCTTGGCCAATAGTTTTGTTGTTTTCTATAGGGAAGATAAAATTTAACCTGGGTTTTGTTTTTGTCTAATTGCCTCTCGCTGCATGTGCTGCAGGTATTTCCCTGATTTTCTTAAAAATCTGCTTACTCTAAAAACCCAGTCCCGTCCATTAGGCAAACTGTCACAGCCGGCTAAACATTATAACATCGGCTACCAACTGGCTGAGCTATCAAGTAACCACAAGGTGATTAATGGAAGCAAGGTGGTGCAGTGTGCACGTGTGTGAATGTAACTTCCAGCCCTGGCAAGAGATTCTCCAGCCACAAGCCCAACAGTAGAACTGCTCCAAGAAAATATGTTTAAAAACCTGAATGAGTATAGAATTTAATAGAACAAATCCTGTGCTGCAGTTTATGTCGCACTCTTTGTATAAAATTTGTCTTTTTCACAGTTTTGACTTGAATACACGCTGCCATTAATTTTATCATTTACACAAGTGCTCTTCTCACTGTGAAATGCAAAATGGCCAATTGTGTCAAACCCCCTCAGCTCCTGAAGGGTTTTTTTTCATTTACAATCAGTGGAAAGACAAATATTAGGTCACGACTCGTGAAGCTCCGTGAAGTCAACATGTAAGTGCTCATGTTGTAATAGATGATAAATCTGCAATAACTTGGAAACACAAAATAATTTCATCGCCCTCCTCCCCCTGTAGTATTCCCTCTTCCTCTTCACCTAACATTAAAATTCTCTGTTTCTCTCCTTTTTATTTTACTTCTTCCAATCTTAGAAGTCAATTTCCCATTTACACTCACTCCATTCACGGCCGTCTACTTTTCATTCCTCCCTTATCCAAATCTCCTCTTTCCTCCATCTTTGCCCAACCTCCCTCCCTCCCTCCCTCCCTCCCTCCCTCCCTCCCTCCCCTCAGGCTGCTGCTTCCAGCGAACATCCCAGCAGACCTCAGCCCCAATTGTTATCCATTCCTCCATCCTCCGTCTCAACAATGGATACTTGACAGGGTGAAGGAGCACAGAGGAGAGGATGCCACACACACACACACACACTCACACACACACACACACACACACACACACACACACACACACACACACACACACACACACACACACACACACACACACACACACACACACACACTTCAGACTATCACCACACATACAGTACAATCATACCAGTGCACACTAAATTACTTATAGATAGGTCAAACACACGTATATACACAAGTCGGCAGGTGTACAGGACATGTAGTACAGATAAAAACACACCTACACACACACAGACACACACATTGTCAAGCCCCCCCCCTCTGGCTCCACATAATCATTGCTGTCCTAACTACAGCAAGCTGGGCTGATACTGATAACAACAGAGACGCACACAAATACACACAAACTTCCACTACAACCTCTGTGAAGACATGGTGTCGCCTTTTATCCATTCCCCCGAGGCTGGTTCCAACTGAAATGTCATCACAGTTTTACCATTAACCTTAAAATATTAACCCTAAAGCTAATGAAAGATTAACCTTGAGCCTATTGAATTTTTGACAGTGTGAGTTTTTGGATAAATTGATGGCGCGCACACGCACACACACATGAATGTAGACTAGATCTTAACAGGGCTGTGAAAGGGTTCTGGATTTTTAGCTTGTGAAGGGAGAAACAGAATAATGACGATGATGATAGATGTTGGCACCGATATCCTCGTCTCTCTGGCTCTTTGTCTTACAGCCCCTGTCATTCATTTGTCTCCCTCATTTGTGTTATAACCTGTTTCATTCAGCTCCGTGTCTTTACGAGACATCATCTTCCTCCTTTGTCATTATCCTGTCTGTCCCTCCTCACACACTGCTCGTTTTCATTTCTCCCTTTCTCTCACTACGATTCTGGTTCTGTCACTTCTTTTAATCTCTTGCTCTCTCTCCGTCCCCTCGTCTGCACCAAACTACAAAAATCCTTCCTTTGTGCCAAACACTGCTCTGGTTTTATTGGGCTCTGCCAACGCCTCCTCGTAAAGTCTTTCTTTTTGACATGACAGCCACGTTTGATCTATGGTGTGACACTGTGTACTCAGTGTAACAGGCTGTGCCTGGAAGACGGCAATCAAATAGGTCAAATCCTATGAGCTAACATTAGCAGACTATTTTCATTGTTATCCCAATGTGCTTTGTTTTTTAGCAAAGTCAGGACTGCTGTTTTCCAAAACGTGTAAAATATAATATCATAATAAGGTCACATAATTAAGAATAGATCTTTTGACAGTTGAAAATCTGATTAAAACTGGTTAAGACTATAATGACACTCAGAGCACATACCTATGCCCAAGAGTCCCCTTAAATTCAATCATACTGCACCAATTGTCACACACTCATTGATATTAGTCCCCTATGCATGCCAGATTTTTAATTTTTTTTAAATCAGAATCCATGAATTACTCCCTGGGAAATCAGTGTAAATGACAAAAATGCCTTATGTCCTAATATTAAAAGGAAGAAAATTCATGGAAATGGCCTCTGATCCAGTTCCGCACCAAGATTGAACGGGTTCTACCCTGAGCCGTCCACCAGGTTTTGTCCTGTAGTTTTTGCATAATCTTGCTAACAATCAAACAATCAAACAAATATATTTATACCAACCTACAAACAGGCAAAGGTGAAATCATTACTGCCTTGGTGGAGGGAACTATAAGAAAACCTCACACACAAGATAACAAACACATTAAAAAACAAGACATCCAGCGGCAGCTGATCCGGCAGAAACTTGTGAACTGCTAAATTAGTTGAAGGTGACAAAATATAATAATAATTCTTTGTAATAATAATACTTCTTTACAGTTTCTTCCCACTGTTATTGTGATGTAAAATAAGTATAGTTAATGAGACATGGTCTGACCATGTCCCGATAGCTAATTGGAACAGCCACACTTCAGAAAGGTGTCAAACGACCTGAGTAATCACCTTTGCAGGCGGCCGGCAGTTCGGTAAGTTACTTCTCGTCCTGCTGTGGTGAACGGGGGGGGGGCTTCATTTTTCAGCTTACACGTCCCTGCAAATTTAAAGAGCTTGTGGAGCCAAGCTGGTCGGAATCCAAACACTTTTCTGATAAGGCAGGTGTTTTACAGCACCGGCATCGATAAAAACAAGGTTTAAATGTAGATTAGGTTTAATTTAACATTAGAGCAGATGCCCTAGTTCAAATATGATGAGCCAAGGTTGTCTATTGCAGTTGTCAGGACATGTAACATATTTATTTTTTCATATTTCCGCTCTGTCTGCTTCATCAAAAGTCATTTTTCCGTACCCTCCATTCTGCCATATTGCGTCACACACTACCTCCCTCCACTCTTGCCACTATGTCCTGTCCGTCACTCTCTCTAGTCTTCACAGCTCCCTCTGTATCCCTTAAACAGATTCTGTCATTCCCGTGTTCACCCAGCGAGTGTGACAGCGTTTATTTCTCCACAATTTCATGTCTCTACTCTCTACGTTTAATAGTTTTGTTGTAATTGTCATCAGGACGTGGAACAACCTTGAAATACTAGTACAAAGAATATATGACACACAGAGCCGGGAGAGATTTTCTATCAATTTTTTCAAATTGGATTAAAAAATGGACTCTGAGTGTTGATGCCTTCATCCAGCTGAAGACACATGAGTATTACTTGAAGTGTGTACTTGTGTCGACCTGGAGCTGTCTGATGTGTTTGCTCAGCTACAAGCAGCAGCAATTACTTCAGGTGAAGACTTAATGTTTCCCACTTGATGCTCTCGCTATACGATATGTTCAGTCATTTCTGCATCATCAAACAAACACGTGGTTCAGTTTGTGTTGTTGTAAATGTTGTTTTTTGATCCGTCACTTCATTGATAAAGGTTTGGTAACTGTAAAAGGGAAATGAAGCATCATGGTTCAAATAAACCAACGTTACCCAACAACAAAGTCCGAAACGTTTCTATTTTTAACTTGTTTAATTTTTAATAACACTAAAGTTTGAATGGAACTCAGTGGAGCGCATAGCTTTGACAAAGCCAAACAATATACTTGATTGTCTAGTTCTTACAGTAGGAATATAAAAGAAAGAAAAGAAGTGGTCTTATGACCTCATTTATTTGTTATTGAAGAAAAATAAATGCTGATTATGCTCATTAATCCAAATCCACATGAAAATGCATTGGACTCTCTCCAGGCTCGGGCCTGTATATATTTGGCTGGAATTGGATTAGAAGTTTGTACTTTGCTGAACAGATAAAATTTACCATTTGTGTGTTGGTCTGTTATTTTGCACCTCATTTAATTCATTGTTCAAATTAAATGAAATTTCGATTAATTTTGCTGTGTGTTTGTGTGTGTAGAGACATCAGGAGGTAGCAATGATTTTTGCTCGTTATTATCATTAATTAAAATGACTCTGTTTTTAGAACCCCGTCTCTGTCTCTTGAATCCACCCCATCAATCTCCCCCCTCCCTCCATTCATTATCTTTTCTCCTCATTTCTTATTCCACGTTTGGCACCACATCAGCTAATGAACTATAAAAAGGTTCAAGTTAAGGATGAGAGAATAATATCTGAAGTATTGAACGACTATGGTTAGAAATAAAAAGGACTGTGTCATGACTAAACTGAGGGTAAAGAAGATTTCCCTGAACAGATACATGACATTGTCATTTCTACACATTATCTGTATGTTATTAGCTTTTATGCAACAACGACTAAAACTAGATTTGTATGTCTCTGCTCACCAGTGCAGTTTCAGTCTACAAACATTTTTCTGGACTCTTTTAGAATCCAAATGAATGTTGGAGCCACGTGTAATGAAATCCTAATGCTTCATTTTCACAAAAACATGAGGTTACTACGACTCTGAACTTTGACCACCTACATTTAATCACTTCATTTGTGAGTCCAAGTGAACATTTGTACTTAATTTGAAAGTGTTCCTAGGAGGTGTTCCTGAAACTTTGCATTCACAAGGTAAAAGTCACAGTGACCTTAACCTTTGACAACCAAAATCTAATCCCTTCATGTGCAACTGAAAGTTTGAAGAAATTCCCTCCAGGTGTTCTTGAGGTATCAAGTTCTTAAGAAATAAAGACACGCATAAAGATGGATGGACGGACTGGCCGTCGCCGATGTGGAGACATAAAACCACAGTTAGCAGGGAAACAAAATGACTGTTTATATATATATGTATATTTTGTTTGTCATTTGGCTGTTCTGAACTTTAACGCCTCACAAGTATGCAGTAAGTGAAGACATTAATTGGTTTTGTATGTTAGATTATTCTGGACAGATTCTGCTTTTTCAGTGTGTCCATTCATTTCATTAATTATGTCTTACTTCTCTGTGCGAGAATGAAAACCTACAAATTTGCTCTGTCGGGTTACGTGACAGCTTATATCTTTATTTCATAAAATAAAACTGTCATCACATGTTAAGCATCTTATGTGATGTTGATTGTAGAAGTACATTAAAAAAAGGTGATTCTTACAAAAGTTAAGTCCTTGTAAACGTGGAGAAAATGAATGAATGAGTAGGTGTGACAGCCGAGCCCCAGCAGACAGCAGTAGTACAACACCCTGTGCACTCAAATGGGACAAATCAACATCTCATAGGAGGATCTGGGAAATAACGGCTAAATTTAGGCTGTGCTATGTGCCGCCTTGCAAACACGTTATGAATCATCATTTTTTTTTGCGCTGCTCTGTGGCTCTACTTTACTGACTAGAGAACAAGGTAATTTCAAGCTCCAGCACTGGACTTAACAGTAGTCGACCTCTCAGAGCAACAAACTGGATATATGCTGTGTAACACTGTCAGCAATAGTTCAGATAGAAGTGCCTGAATTTGTTTTTTTATTTATTTGATCTGTTGGATTTGGAAATCGGATCGTAAGCACGATGTAAAATGTCTCTACAGCTTTGAAAGAGATCAGCGAGATAACCAGCATCCAGAGGAACATCGACCCGTTCAAAAGGGATGAGGTGAGGAAGGCTGGCTCGTTTCACACACGACATTTTGGTTTGAGGTCATGAATGAACCCAAGCTGATTGGTCATCAGGTAATAACAAATGGGATATCTGCTGGGTAACAGCCTTAAAGACTCTGTCGCCATCTGTCACCCATCATCCATGTCAATGTCCCCCAATTAAAATGAATTAGAAGAGTGGAGTGAAGAAGAGTCACACACACACACGGCAGCAACGATAAAAGAGCACAGAGGTTAGATATGCAACAGACATATGTGCTGAGACATCCGTCCACCTGACTGACTGCTGACTCTGAACATGTCCATCCATCAAGCCAGCAGAATGCCAGCAGTCCGCCTGCTTATCAGTTTGACCGAATGTCTGAGTGTCCATCTGCTTCCCTGTTCCAGTCTTAACCTCTTTCTCTGCTTGTTTGCTCCGATCTTCTTCAATCTGTCGGCCGGCCTGTCACTTTAAAAACCTTTATGTCTGTATGTTGATCTGCCTGTGTGCATGTGTGGCTGCCTGTCTGTCAACACTTTCTTCACTTGAAACTTTCACTGTAGTGTTTCCTGTGTTCTCTCGCTCCTCTACCTCTCTGAATTGCTTCTCTCCACCATCCTGTCCCAACATCTTCCTCTATCTGTCGTTCTTTCTCTCTTCTACACCTCACTCCTCTCTCTCTGTGTGTCTCCCAGCCTAAAACATTTTTATAAATAACAACACTGTGGTTGGTTCCTGTTTGTTGTCACAGTTGTAACATTGCCAGGAGCATTCCACGTGTACTTGACTGTTTGTGTGTACCAACAACACAAAGCAACCTTCAACTGAATGGTTTAGACATTTAGCAGATTCAAAGAAATGCAGATTGGACGTTCTTGTTAGAGCTAAGACGTATTTATTTCGTAGTCAAGTATTTAAGGGCTTCTGGGACTTTATTAATTCTGGCAGAAAGGAGGTTTAATTTGAAAAAAGATCATTTACAACAGATGAAATAGGGTGTTGGCTTCATAAACTGAAAGTACGTCAGGAAGGAAAAACAAAAAGATGAAGATGTGAAAAGTAGAGAAAAATATTATTTCGATCCAGCATCCAAAAGAGAGAAGTCTCAAAGAAGACTGACTAAAAATATGTATATATGTATGTATGTATAGAGAGAGATACAACTGATGGTAAGTCTCTATAGAGAGCTGGAAGAGTTAAACTGAGCTGTGGAGCACCTGAAGGTTCTACCCTGGTTGCTCTTGTGTTCTTGCCTGTTTCACACTACAGAGTCAGCAGTCTGAAGCTGCACTGCACTGGTCTGCAGTTTCTCTGTATTTTCCACAGCGGAGATGCACGTGCGAACGCAAATATCCGATTGAGACTCTCTGTAGTTTCTGTCTGCTGCACCCGGCTGCTCCACCTCTCGCCTGAATAATGCAGAGGATTCGTTGCTGTTGTGAACGCGTCTGTGCAGAGAACCTCCCGCTGTGTTGTGCATGAGTGAATGTCAGACTCTGGGTAAACATTTCTAATGACTGATGAGACCGTTGCATGTCTTTGGTTCTCTACAGCTTGACAATGTCAAGATGGAGAGAGGAGGAGGGGGGAGGCTGTACTGTACATCACTGCAGATACACCCTCATGTATCCACAGCTTTGGTGTGATGTCTCTATCGCGCTAATGACGCAAGACAAAGCAACATATTGGCGTCTTTCATCACACAATTTCTTGATAAAAAACAAAGCTTTGATGTTGAGAAGTGTTTGGCTCTTAACTCTCAGCACCTTCTAATTAGATTCATTACAAAAGTAACAGGCTATAAGGCAGCTTGACAGTGTGGGGGTGGAAACAGAGCGAGAGGGGGGCCGATGCCTACATTCACAGATACACAATCGAGAAACAGGCACGGACACAGTAAACATAAACATGCACAAGTGAAGGCAGTGGTGGGGGGGGTTGTAGATTTCAATAATCTTTGAGAAGGCAATATTTTCTTTCTGCTCACTTAGCCTCATGCTGATAACTGCCACTGGGTGCTGATAACTATTCATGTGTATGTGACACTGACTGCATACTAATAGTGCAGGTGCAGGGCTGGGCCTACAGTGAGAGAGAATTTCTGCTCAGATCGCACACTGTTTCTACAACGACTGAACAGACTTCCTCCTTAACACTCAAAAGTTCTACTAGGTGAGGAGAGTGAAAATGCACAGCAGGCTGCGGAGCCATGTTTTAAATCTGAATCACTAAGAGCTCCAAAGTTGATACAATCCACTTAATTTAGCTTTTTTACACTATTTAGTACATTGATCAAAATGAAATGATAAAGACATTAAGCTATTATTATTATTTCATCCAGCCATCGATCCTTGGCTCTTACATGATGATGATGATGGAACAGCATTTATAATATAGCCACTAATTGGCGTCAACACCAGAAACCTATTCATTTTGGCCTGAAGGCTCATTTACGTAGCCTTGCCATTTATTTGTCCGTTTCAAATTATGAAACCGTCACTGCCCACATACTTCCATGCGTTCTTTACGTTGATATTGTTGTTAAGCGCTATATCCACAAGAGGGCAGAGCAGAGTTAGGGGTTGAGAGGGTTGTGATATTGTTAGGAACACTTTTGAACACTGGGGCTCTGTGAAAGAAGTTGACAACGAACTTCACTTCCATTTCCTTTAAAATGCCCTATGGTCGTCTTGAACTACCGCCCACACTGCCCCCCATGATTTCTGTTGGTACTGCTCCATTTCATGGGTTTTGTCATTAGCTTTCAGAAGACATGTAGAAGTATGGAGTACATTAATGCAGGCTCCGTCTGTTTACGAATACGTTTTTAACGTTTAGCATATATGAGCTCTTAATCTTTTTTAACCTTTATAAAGTAATGCCACGTAAAAATGGTTTACATGTGTGCAGATAAGCAAAACAAACATTTAATTTAAAAAGACATTTGGAATTTGTGTTATTGAATTAGTGACGCAGTACAATATACACTTAGCCAAACAAGGCTCAAAAGACTCACTGCCACTCTTTCATGGTAGGAATCAATATTACTAATTCAGCCTTGCCCGTGGCTACAAGACGAGTCTGTTAAAAATCACACAAAATCCTGCAGCTGCATTAGAAAGCTCTTAAAACCACACGGGCACAATGATTAGCTTTTATTAAATGAAGCTGGATAATTAATGTAAAGCAGCTACGCTGCACTCTGTGCGAATACAACAAGGAAATAGAAGAACAAAAACCCTCTCCCTCTTTCTTTCTCTCATTCACTCTCTAAAATGCAGCAACGAAAGAAATGTAATAATACGACGCACACATGCACACAAGGAGACACAAGACAAATAGAGACAGATAGAGACATTTACATAAACAATGTCTGCATGCATAGATTAATGTGAACTGTGTGTTCATTAACAAATACAAACACATATAGTGCACTCTCTCAGATGTGAACACGCACACTTGTAGCTGGAAGTGGTGTTACATATTCATAAATGCAGTATCATATGGCTGGCTGACATCTCTCTCTCTCTCTCTCTCTCTCTTGCCTCTAACACTTTTCCTAAAAATAGAAAGGAGATTTTTGTTCTGCTGCGAGTGAAAGACGAACCTTGACATCTTGAAGTCTCGTCTGTTGAGAAGGAAAATATGTCGGTATTGACACCTGTACTCGCTTGCTCACTAACAAGCCCATTAGCTTAAAGCAGGTGGTGCTCAGGTGTGTGAGTAAAGAGCTCGGAGCGCCTGGAAGTAAATACAGATTGTTGAATTTAATATCGACTGTTGAGTTGTCGCAGAGGCAGCTCATTCTTACCCGATGCACGGCAGAGAATTAGTATAATAAAAGAGCGTCACAAACTAACGCACAAAAGGGGCACAGCCTTGAGAAAAGCAGACATTTTGTTAACGATGTTAAAAAGAATCTGAGGTCTTTGTTATGGTGTCTGACAAATGACATAACAAGGAAGCACATGGAAGATCAACTTATCCCCTGTGATGTGACTGTGGGGCACAGATATACGTTTAAGACGAGCCAACGTTGTGGTATCGTAGAAAAAAAGCATCAAGACATAAAGATAAGTAAACTTGTTGAAAGACAGATCAAGACTTCTAGAGATTGGCCAATTTCACATTTGACCTCGCTCCAACCCTGTGTCCGCCCAGCCAATCACAGAGGAGAAAACCTGAGGCGACCCCATGACCCCATAAAACAAGCAGCAGCTGGAAGAGCTGTAATGATGACTGGAGAGTAAAGGTGTGTCGCTGTGTCTGCAAACGAGGAGAGAGAGTCATTTATAGATGTTGGTTGAGTTTGTAGGGTGTGACCGCTGGGTTTATGGAGAGTTCAAAACAGATGTTTGAGGTGCATCGACCCGGAAAGCTCTCAAATCTCAAAATCAAAGTCATCTTTCCAAGCTGACATGTTTGTTGGTGTCTTCTCTGTTTGTGCCACCTCTTTTTCATCCTGAGATTTTTCTTTTAGCGTCAGTTGCGTCTCAGAAATGTCCGGCGCAAATATCTGGAGCTTGTGCATGTCCGAAAGCAAATGTATTGTTGTTTCAGAGCTTCTGTAGAAACACGTTAATGCAGCTAGAAAATATAGGCAATGCTTTTGTTTTAGGTTGAAATGCATTTTAAGCATCGGTGTTATCTTTCCTATACAGTTTTTTTTTAATCCTTTGGTGCATGGTTAAAAATTTTAAATCCACATGTGCCTTTATAAGAAGTCAGAGGATATTACTTGCTCCCACCAGGTCAATTCATATGGTTATGTTTAGCATTGCTGTTGTTGCATTCATTAAATCCCTAATTTCATCTACTCAGTCTTATCAAACAGTAAAAGAGAAAAGTTTTCTCATGCACAGCTATCGTAAAGTTGCTATTTGCCACAAAACAATCTTTGCAAAGAAGAACACGCAGACGTCCTGTCTCCTGCTGGTGTAGAATCTACATATCACTGGTGGGCGAGTGTTTCCTTCTCCTAATGAGTCTCCAGCAGAAAGTGGAAAGTGTGCGGCTGCGGCTAGAATCTGACACGATGCTACGTATTTGTTTTGAGTCATAAAATTAAAAACGAACCAAGTTCACACATTTTATCTTCAGTCTTTTGTGGGATCTCATTACACTGAAGCACATGGTTTGAGTGGTAATGGAAAGCGAATTTTAGAAGCAAAGATAAATAATGCTGTTCTGTGAACGTAAGAACTAAAAAAAACTGTTAGAAGAAGTCAGCCGCTGCTCTGAAGTTTGATTTGGCAAGACTCTGTATTTTTAATGCTTAATACTGAAATATTGTAGAAGGATTAAATGCTCTTTGTTTTGATAAACTGTGCTGACAAACCTTCTCCATATTTAATTTGGTCTAACATTAATCCCATCATTAATTAAGCAGATGAAAGACAACTGTTCTGTTTTGTCTGTATGAGCCACTTTGCAACACGTCAAGATGCTTTCATTGACGTTTCGGTCGTGTGTTTGAAATTCAGATGGATGTTTCTGTCAGTCTCCTTGTGATTGCTGCTCACACCACAGTGACGATAAATTCTCTGGGTTTGCGTCTGGGTTTGTTTGATGGATGATGGAATTCCCATCTTCCAGTGTTTTATTGCTCATTTAAAGCTTCTACAGGCAGCTTTCCTTGCGCAGTAGGTTGCATCTCAGGTTCCAAATCTTACACATTAAACTTCAAATAGAAAACACTGAAAAAAATAGCTCCACAGCAGGATTTCGATTCTTCTCCTGTGTAAATAACATATGTAAGTATACTGCATTCAAATGGCATGTATGTGCACAGGAAATGACAAATGCATGTGGTGGATAGAATTCAGAAGACAAGAACCAGTGTAGGTGCATATGTCGTCAGCATCGATAGAGGAAATGTCAGTTCCAGATACGTTTAAGTGAAAATATAAGGTATTTCTACAATAATCTATAAAGAGAAGCTGGACAATCTGTTTTCTTCCCCCCAGTGATCCGAAAACTTCAGATCAGGTGTCGTTCCATCAACTACAGCTGAAGTTTTAACTGTACCTGTATTCTTCTTGGGTGAACACAGGAATGACGGACGGCTGAAGGACTGTGATCTCCACCAGTGTTGTATTCTCCTTCGAAGGCTCGCCATCATCGTAGGCCACCACCACCAGCTGTCAGTCAGATACACACACACACGTAAAAACAGTCAAAACATCACGCAACACAACTGTCCAGTGCAGTTAGCGTTTCTGTTCGTGTCCTTTAAAGAGAACATATTTAAAAAACATTTGACGTAGCCGAGTAAATCTACACAGCCAATAATTTGTTTCCCCATCATCTAAAAGTGCATCATTTTCATGGGAATAGGAGAGCAGGATGAGTGTGGATCCCACTGGTGAGCTTATTTGTTCCTGCTTAGCTTCTCTTCTTCATTTAATTGGGGGGTAACCACTGTTAACTGGACCCAGAGGAGTTCTAATGAAGACCAAACTTATATCAACACAGTGACATACTGCGTTTTCTCCCTGTTATTTAGCCAGGAAGGCATCACTGATACTGCATTACCCTCCTTTTTATTCACATTGCAACTAACCCACAAACCGGATAAATGCACAGATAACTCTTTAACTGCTGGAGACGTACAAACTGAGCTAAATTGCTTTGCTCTGTAGCTCAATGGCTACTGCTTAAGACTTAAATTGGCTGCTTTGTAGTTACAAAACGATTGCTAGAACATTCTGAGCTGCTGCAAACATGTTTTTTAAACCACTTAAACCTATTATGCTTTTATAATGCGATTGCAATTAGGCAGCCCTCGTGTCACTGAGATTTATCTGACTGTGAATCTGTCGTGAAAACTGTTTATGTCAGTCGTAATCCAAAACTGTAAGCGGCGTTGGATTGATTCATTTTGTCTGAGTTATCGGGAGCAAAAGAGGTAGAATGAGTCCCACGAGAGACATCTTCAGAGGACGCTGAATCCTTGTTGTGTTAATTAAAACCCAGTGAAAAAGATGAAATTAGCATGGCCCAAAGCTGCTGCATGGGAAAAAGGTAGTTTTGCAACTAATAAGCTTGTGCGGTACACTTCGTAAGGTGGATGGGGATTTCTGCTTCACACAGAGACACCTCTCATACACAAATGCTGCTGGTGAGCAAGTAAAATGTGAGATTAATGATCAAATACATTCTTAATGACTCAATTCATGTGATGTCGTCCCAAACCTCCGCCCACTTAATATCAGAATCCAAAAAAAGCACCGAAGCAGAACAGATGAATCTTCTCCTGTAATGATGTCTCCACTGCAATGCCAATGTTTACAGTTGGAACAGATCACTTTGATGGATTGGGAACTACAACAAGTGATGCTGCCTTACAGTATTTACATTGTAGAATACAGTAGACTCAAAATAGACTCAACATATCAAATATATTACAGTCTGTCGGGAGGTTAACATCTTTCCAGGGGGAGAATCTTTCACCACAGTTTTTTTCATTGCTGTTTTATAACATATTATAATGCAAAGGGGGAAACAAAGCTGTATTACTGTTGGAAAAAGTTTTACAAAACAGAGCTGAGGCTGCAAAAGGCATCGAGTTCTGAAACTTTAAGATGCTGGCAATGCAGCCCATAGAGCAGCAGAACAGGTGTGACTACAAAAAGTAAACGAGAGGATCGTAATCTTGTTGGGTAGTTTTTTTATTTCCCTCCCCCAGGAAATCATTTTGCCCGGTGTGGTGGTCCCGGACCCAAAGGTGAGTACAACAGCGACACAACATCTCACCTTATTCCTGTTTTATTTTGAAATCACACACACCTGTGTTACAGGCACAGACTCTATAACAAGATGGATGAAATAGTTTTTGTTGTTTGGTTTGTTCAAGTGTTTTTTCCGGTAAGTTTAGTTTTAATGTTTTCGGGAAAAATGATGTTTGACAGCTGATGAAGACCTGTGATTGGTCAAGTGCGTATATTGGCGGGACCTCGATACCAGGGCTCCATTCCCCGATTGCTACTGTGCAGATTCTGGCCATCTTTATTCATGATGTCACACTTCAGTGCCTTGTTCCCCCACTCTCGGTTTGCAAAGCTTTATGTTGAGTTTGCTGAATATTTCTCATCCTGTTTACCTTATTTTTGCCTTCCTTCCCTGTCACTGACTTTTTTTTGCCTGTTTTTGTTTGATTTTGGATTTCTGCCGGCTCCCCGTCGGACTTGTTTGCCTTTCTGGACTCATCCCTCCAGTATTGACTTCTTGCCTCCTCCCTCTTAAATAAATCACTGAGCTGCTTAAGATTTGTCTCAGCTTCTGCATTCTGGTCCTTTTTCCCTGTGTTCCTGGCATCAGCTGCTGCATACATAGTTCACATCAGGCATTTCTTGAAAGTGTAAGAGTGTGTGTGTTTGTGCATACTCACACTGAACATCAGGTTGGGCTCCTCATTGAGGTTCACTCTGGTGACCACATGTCCTGTGTGTTCATCCACATCAAATATACTGGCAGAGTATGGATACGCTTCCTGGTCCACTTTATATCGCACTAGACCTGCGGGGGTGCCCTGCAAAGACAATGAGGTATACACTTTGCTATTAGGATGACAGGACGACATGTGGTTTCTAGAAAAATATACTTTTTTTTTTTTTTTTTTTTTTTGCAGAGCAGCCTCAAATTAAAACAGACTTGTACAGCATTTAATATCCAAAGCAATTAGTTTGGACCCAAACGTCAAATAGTGTCACCTTGTCCACATGCTCATTATTATTTCCCATGCACACGTTTCTGTGAGTAGAGATAGAACAGCGTATCTGAAAGGATGGGTCACTCCATGACATTTTTACGTATTAGTTTTTATCCCATTTCTATTTTTAATATAGAGTGTTAATAATAAGTATTGCATATTTGCTTATTATTACTATAATGATGTATATTTCTGACTGCCCACTTGCAGTGGAGTTAAAGAGTTATCTTAAGAGTTATCTTATCTTGACATTTTGCCAGTGAATGGCCATTTACTGCAAAAAAAAACTTATTTTGCTGCATCATGACTAAAAGTGTTGCAGTGTCAGCTTTGTGTTACAAGTTTTTCCGGAAACTGCATTCAGCGCAAACTTTAAAAAAGTTATTTAGTAAAAATCATGAATTTTCATTTTATTTCTGAGGTGCATCTGAAGTGTAGAGGCTCTGCCGTCCTCATCTTTCATTAAATAACAACTCACATTGAGTCAGCAAAACTTCACACTGACAAATTCTCAATGATTTTTACTTTAGAACTAAATTTTGGATCTGAAGGGTTGAAATGACACATAAAATACAAATATCATTTATACCCTTCAGGTCTGGAAATATACACATATATATATTATATATAGTGTATGGGGCTGTTGAGGTGCTCTCTAATGTCTTGTTACAGCACTGGGAGCGTATTTACAGCCAATAGCTTGGACAGGATAATGTTGGTTCTCACCCATGAGAGTTTAACTTGATGCTTGAACCTAAAGTCTGAACCGATTCCGCTGATGTAGGAAGACAGCGAGCACATTAGTCAAAAGAACACAGGGCTTTTCAAGAGGCTCAGGGGCAACATCGCCGGTTTAGAGGTGGGAGAGTGACAAATAAGACAATGGCTTCTTTAGCAGCAGCACAAATAAAGACACTAATGCATTTATTCGTCATAAATATTTACATGATTGGGGGATTAACCGTTAAATCACTAATTTGCCGGTTGGTTGTCTTTTGTTTCCAATAAAAACAAGAGCTATTTTTCACGCAGTCACAACCGTTCAGATCTGCATCTAAAGAAAAGACTGTGTGACTCAGCAAATCCTCACTAGAGATTCTCACACACTGTCCTCGTGTGGACCCCCTGTCCTTTTAAACTTGGGCTGTACCACACCTGAGTGTCTGATGGCTCAGAACTGAAATCTGTAGAGTGATCCAACATTAATTTAAATCTCTTTAAACAGATCCTACATGGTAATATGCAGAATCTGTAGACGTGGGACAAGACTTGACTGGTTTCCATTTCTAGTTTGACTAATCTCAAATGCATCGTCTTTTTAATTTATGTGCATTTTCATCCAGACAGCTTTTAATATTAGCCAAAGCGTTGTCTGGACCTAGAACACCTAAAAATAAGTATCGCTGGAAGAACTATAGACGAACTATAATATCTGCCGTTGACCCCAGAGGCTAATTTGTTGTCGGATGAAAGCGACGGGCTCCGAGATTGACCTTCATTTTACAGCAGAGCAGATTGAGCCAGTTTATGTAATGAAGATGTTAAAAATTAAAAGCCCTGTTGAGGTACCACAAAAAGAAACACATTCAGTACACACACACACACACACACACACACACACACACACACACACACACACACACACACACACACACACACACACACACACACACACACACAAGAGACAAGCATTGTTATCCTGCGTCGCTCCCTCATGTAATTTGGGAACAGTTTGATGGAGCAGCAGCAGCTGGAAATGCTCACCGCAGGGTCAGAGTCGTTGGCCATCACTGTGGTTACGAGGGTTCCCTTGACAGCGTTCGGGGCGACCATGCCTCTGTACGCTGACTGGCTGAATACCGGAGAAAAGTCATTCATGTCCTGGAGAGAGATAAACACGAGCAGTATTTATTAGCACTGGGAATGTTTAAGGCACTATGTCTTTTATATTTATATCAGTACGTCCAATTTCATCCAATATGTGCAATAAGTGTTTACACCTTATTCATTTACCTAATATGTGTTATTTCATTTATCACCTTATTGAACGTACCGTGTGTATCTATTTATTATTTTTCATATAGAGAGCTTTTATACCTACTTGGGAAACAGTAGCACTTCTGAGTTGGCTGCGATGTCATTTCATTCAACTGTGCGCTTGTGTGGTGTGAATGAAAATGAAGTGAATCTTGAACATACAGTAAAAAAAGGACTGCTTTATTTTTCTGGTAAACACCAGTAACACAATAATCATGTGCAACCTGATTTTGTAGGTTTTGTTCTCACTCTGATTCTTAAATTGAACTTTTACTTTCTCTCCTCAGTCACATGAAATGACGAAAGCCTTTTGGAACATCTGGCTTCCACAAAGGAGAAAACACAACAGCTGTTTATTCTTGTAAAGACCCCAAATCCAAATAACACAACCCTTGAGCTCTCAACCATATGCTTACACCGACTTAAAACTTGTTTTTTTTTTTCAGAGTTTTGTTTGCTTGGATTTGGGGGAAAGAATAAATGTATCTGTGAGCAGAATAACAGCAGCAGTGTGATAAAAACCGAATGGTCAGGAAAACCTCTTTTATTTATTTATCCTTTTTTTTTTTTTTTCTTTATCACAGCAGGTGTCGGCAGCACCAGAAAACTGCAGCAGTTTTAAAAAAGAGACGACACCAGACTAATTTTTCCACCACAGGTTGGCTGCATGATGAATTTCACGTCTGTCTCATTGAGACACGGAGGACCACATTTGTCAGCTCATTGCTCTATAAGCTTCCCAACAAGTGATGAATGCACTGTAGCTTCTCCACAGATGTAGGGATTGCGTTAATGCGTGCAAAAACACTGGTGTGGTTACATCAGGATCACACACAGTCAAAACTCTCCAGCAGCAGCAGCAAGGCTCAAACACGCTCCTATGAAAACACTATTTTTGCTCCAGTTAAGGAAGATTGCTTTGGCACAATCGACTCCACTCTCCCATGAACTGGAAACACACTGGAACTCCCACACCCACACACTCACTATGATCCTGACGGTAACAGAGGCGAGTCCAGGAGGCATGGTCCCCTCTCTATCCAGGGCCTCCACGGTGAACATGTATGTGGGTTCTGAGTCCGTCAGCGCCTCGTAGTCCAGAACCTTCAGAACCGAGAGCTCCCCCGTCACTGGGTCGATGTGGAAAAGCCGAGTGATCTCCGGGTCAAGGCCTTCGCTTCTGATGCGATACGTGAGGTTGGAGTCGAGGTCGGCATCTATCGCCTGCAAGGAAAAAAGAGGGAAGTGAGTCAGATAATTGGGGAGAAAGAAATATCATCACTTTTATGGCAAGCTGAATTTTTCATATTTGCCAGAAGGACGAGCTTCTACATGTGCCGGAGCTAATGAAAGACAGTGGAGCTGTGTCATGTGTCTCTGAAACGCTTGTGGTAGAAACCTTTTTTATCCAACTGGTGGTCGGAACCTTATTTTTCCTTCTGTAACTACTTCACCACGCAGCTCGAGGGAAAAGCCAATTTTTCTATTTTACATTCCGCTGCTGCTCACACGGTTTATATGTCAAGTGATGTCAAACTTTATTTCTGATGCTTTAAGATACATTTTTAAAAATTTATAAAAATGAGAAGAAGCGGGGCATTTCAAAGAACATGTAGTACTTAGCTCTAAGTAAGAATACGATCATCATAGATTATATATGATTATATATGTAACGATATATATATATAATTCTTTTTTACATATAAATGTTCAACATTAACTGCTAAATGTTTCGCAAATGGAAGCATCGATCCATGCACTCACCTTTAACTGTAATATGACTGAGTCTTTGGGGCTGTTCTCTGGAAGGTTGACATTGTAGGTTTGTTGGGTGAACAACGGGCTGTTGTCGTCAACGTCCAGAACAGTGACGGACAGAGTTAACCTGGATCGCCGGGGGTCCACTGCACCGTCACAGGCTTCAACGATCAGAAAGTAGTGACCTTTCACCTTTGAGAAGACCGAGATTAATGGTCAGACAACAACGACACTACAGCTTTGACAAACATTGAACTTGTCACCTTTTGTCTCACATTCAATTCACTTTCACATTTTAAATACATTTAAAATTTGCCCTGACCTCCCTGTCCAGCGGCACCGTGGTTCTGATGGCTCCGGTGGCGTTGATAGAAAACAACTTCTGGTGGTTGATGAGCCGATAGTGGACCTCACCGCTGGCGCCCAGATCTGGGTCCGTAGCCTAAACGCAGACACAGATGATAAGAAGGGACAATTTTCAGAATGCATAGAACTCTTCAGGCCTGAACTGAACTTCTCAAAATCAAGCTAAATGTGTGTGTGACTGAGGCACTTTTAATTTAGTGTGTGTGTGTGTGTGTTTTTGTCCTGGGAAATAATCAGCTCACACTTATAACTCCAAGAACCCTCATCAAATTGGTTTTCATCCACAATTTATTATAATCTCTGACCTTTTACAGTTACTTACTACACACTGTCTTATTAAGATTTCAGCACAGAGACACTACACTAGCATATCTCTTTGTTAAGTCCCCTCATGCTGCTCCCGTCTGTAGGTTTCATACAAACTGCACTTACTTTGTCACCTTGTCTTTCTTTTGACAAGGTGGGAAAAAAAAACACCTTGGAGACCTGCTCTCACTCTCTGCCTCTCCCTCTCCTCACCCCTGTTTTTTCTCCTCGCTGCGACTTGTCCAGAAGAATTAAACTTGAGATTAAAAGGCTTTAATGAGCGAGTCGTTACAATTTTAACGAGCAGAGTTTCTTATTTTCTTTGTTGCACTTCTTTCATCTGCCTATCTTTCTCACACCAGTGGACTACAGACCAAAGACTCAATGCCGTCTCTTTCAACTAATAAAACAGTGATGAGGAGGCGGCGACGTTCCTTTCACCCTGTTTGAGTGTCCGTCCTGTCCAATCAGGGTTCTTAAAACAGATGAGACCAGAGGAGACAAGAGCAGAGGGAATACCCTTGTTTAAGTGTGTGTGTGTGTGTGTGTTCGCCCCTTGACTTGAGTTGACAGTTTTGTGATGAAAGTCAAATTGACAATGACTAATCGCAGATGACATCGTTGGAGAAGGAAATACTTTAAGACGAGGGACAGAATGTATTTGCAAACCGTGATGCACATACTGAAGAAAGCTTCTACATCTTCTACATGATGCCGTGTGATGATCAGCAGAGTTGGCAGCAGTGAGTCTCTCTGACATCATAGTCGTACACGGCTCTCATGCTTTCAGCTCCCATCAGTTACAGGGATGTACAGCTCCATCACTTGGTAGTGACACACGCTGGTCTTTTCATTTCCTTCAATATGTTTTCACACGCGAATGTCATGGTTGTGTTAAATTGCATTTTACACTGTGCTTTGAGATGGGGCATTATAGCCAGGTATAAACTCTAATACATTCTCCATGTGCTGCAGCTACAGGTCTAAGATCTTTGACAATGCAATCCACCAGAAACATCATGATCTACAGTCTACGTCTTTTCTTTCTTACAGCATGGCGCTTAGTGAAAGAAAGAGGATTAGGATCGTTTCTCAGCCATAGCGTTAGTGGATGCCTTTTCAAAAGATGGTGCATCTGGATATTTTGGGCACTATAGCGTTTTTATTGATAGGACAGAATTTAGATGTGAAAGGCGGAGATGGAGCGGGGGAAGACATGCAGCAAGGGGCCGGAGCTGAACTTGCTGCCGCTGCAGGAGGTCTCCGGCCTCCATACGTGGACAAATATTCAGGGCCGCAGGGCGCCTGATAACTCGCCTGGTTGAGCGAGCAGCCCGAGGACCTGAATATTTCACCACTGACAGTGTACAGGTTTCATCTTTAGTCAATTATTCATCTTGAGTGAACTATTTCCACACACTAGACACACTGCAACCTGTTTGTAGCAATGGCCCATTAAGGTGTCCATGTTGCCAGTATTATATTTGTAATAAACTCCACAGGAGAAAAATACATTTTTTGGGGGATTAATAGCAAGTGTTTAATGAATTAGTGTGTCACATCTAATCTTGAAGCTAACATTAACAAAACTGTTTGTCAGAGCTGGAATATTCAGGAGTTTTCATATTAAAAAATAATCAGGAGGAGGATTATTTTGAGGTTGATTAAAAACAAGCAGCCGACAAAGTAATGACGATAAATGTTCAGCTCATCTTAATTCATACACACGGAGGAAAACCAAACAAATCAAAGGAGAGAACAACACATTTAAGATTTAAACAGATAAAAAGAGACTGAAGACGACAACAGACACCACAAATGATGACAAGCAATTAAGAAACAATTATGAAATGCCAAATCCCTTCAAAGTTAATATATGGTTAGTTCATTTGAACAATTTTCAATAAACATATAAATCTGGGTTGCTGGCTTGAATCTAATTATCTCTATCGTATACAGCCCATAGTGTTAAATATAGTAAAAGGATCTCCAGCCGGCCGACTGATTAAAGTAGTAGTCTTTTGCTCTGGAGAACAGAGGAGTTGAGTCGCTCGAGTTCTTCCAGCTGAATTCTCTCCAGGCGGGACAGCTTGTCATTAACCATACAGTGAAATTACCTTCTGCTTCCACACTTGCTTAAATATTCCCTTTGTAGCTATTTGACTCTCTTTGGTTCCTCTATCAGTTTGTGCCTATTGACTTGGTGATGAGAAATTTCAACAGTCAGCTCAAACAAAGGTTCTGGACTCTGACTCACAAAGACCCTGGTCCTGGGTTCACTGGGGCCTGTTCAGTGATCCATCCATGTAATTAGCAGTAATCACAAAGTATAACTAATGCTAATGTGAATTTGTTTTGCAGGTATTCGATCATAACAATAAGAGTTAGAAACACAAACACTGATATTCTGACCTGAGAGCTAAAAGCTGGGAGTCATCCTCTAGAGCTTCTGATTGTTTGATCAGTTTCATGTGATCCATCTAATATTTGTCAGGTTATTTCACTGTGGACCAAAGAGGTGACCCACGCAGAGCTAGTTCTTACTGCGTGATTTGTTTAGTTTGGACAGGTTGGGGCACAAATCAAATATTATTCAGAATTGTATTGAATTATTCTGCCAACAAATTCAAAGCAGCAGAGAGAAGAGGGAGGACTGACATCTGGATGCTGGACGTTGTCCAGCTAATTCAATATGATTCCAGTATTTTTTTGTTTGCATATATTACGTGGGTAGACATTAATGAAATACAAATCATATTTGTCCCCCAACTGACCGTTCAATATGTTTATTAATATGTGTTAATGTGTTTAGCCCATATTCACATTTACAGTATATTCCATTTCATTTAGTTCACTGTTCCAGTTTTTGCTGTTGCAGTGACCCATATTCATTCCTGTTTCCCACATTTTGCACCGTTAATATTTCATCTCCTCCTCACACAGTGACTACAAGGATTGATAGAAATTGGACTCTATCTTGCCAGCGTTGTGTAGACCTGAGAGAGAAGAATGAAGTCCTCTCGAAGTGATTTGTATTCAGTGATTCATCACTATCCGGGCGTTATAAATGTAATGGAGCATCCAGCTTTGGGGTTTTTCTTATCATCCCAACTTTGGAGTTTGGAGAAGGGAGAGAGAGCGAGAGAGAGAGAGAGAGAGAGAGGGAGAATGAAACCTGGACGAAGAAGGAGAGGGAACTGGAGAGAGAAAGGACGAAGCCTAAGGAGACTTTAACGAATGTGCAAGTGTGCAAGATTTGTAAAGGTGGAAGAGGACGAGTGGATGTACTTTTTACAAAAGCTGCTTCTATCGGCCCTCGTCACCAAAAGCTCTCGCATCTCGTTGTCTACCCCCGAGTGGACATCTCACTGAGTTCAGTACATGTAAAAGCAAGAGCACCAACAGTAAGTAAACATTTACAGCTGCCTTTCCACATATGGTGTCACATGTTTGTGCACATGTATATGTAAAAACAAATACTGAATAGGCTTCACCCAAATGATTACAACATTAGCCTGTGGTAGTTTTCCTCTAAGAGTTTCTTTCACCATAAAAGATGTTGCCCCTGTATTATCATCCATCAACCCTCCATTGCACCTGCCTCTACACAGAGTAATGCAAATGAGGAATTCACTTCAGCTCGTGGCTTAATATAATTCTTTTGATGATCATATGACCTCCCTCTGAGTTCACCCACTCTTTTCTCCTCTTTAAAAAGAGACCATGTCTTAAACTCATGGAAGTCAGATTAAGAATGCAGCTGTACCTCCCTTAACTCTGTCATCTCCCATCTCCTCTCCTTCCACCTCTCCCCAGTGTCTCTCTCTCCTCTCTCCCTGCCACCGGAGCTTGTCTCACTTCCTCGCCTCCTTCCATCTCTCTCCACCTTACCAGCATCAGCAAACCAAGGTCAGATCCATTCATTCTTCCAGAAATCTGTTTAATACTTACAGGTATGGACCCTGGTTTGGAACGGGGCCCAGAGTCGTGCCTCACACAGACTGCTGAGGGATCAAGCTGTCTTTTTTGGTTTGGAAAATATCCAAGAGTCCGTGAAAGGAAGGAAGGAAGGAAGTTGAGGATTGGAATAGTTTCAAGTGCCCTCTCCAAAGATTAGGTTGGGTTTTTGGATATTGAATTTGGAAGATTCCCAAAGGTCTCAGTGGATGTTAAAAATGTGCAATACATTGAATGAAATGTCCTATTTATGGATACGATTGGATTTACAGGTTAAGAATGGTGCTCAATGGTCCAAATAAGAAAATCCATTGAAGACTCGAACCTCTGAAAAAGTACGACTTTTTTCAAAATGTTGGACAAGATATTTATATATTTATCCCTGGAGTAATTGTAGTGTTAAACCAAAGACGCATGATTAACATTTAGAAGCTGGCAAAGTGTCAGACTGATCAAAGAACCCCTGACATTGGTGTGTAAAGGCTATGAATTAAGCTGGGAGGAAATCCAAGCAAGTGTGCAACCAAGGGAGCGTCTTTAAAGATCAGAGCCTATCAAAGTGTCAGATTTACCCATGACCCGTGTCTGGGGAATACATGATTCAGTTATTAGGTCTGGAACAAGTCCAGGAGTCTTTGTGGTAAGTGGAGACGAGGCTGCTGACGCAGGTAAAGCCTCACCCAGTGGTGAGAAGAGATCATGTTAAACCGTACACATGCTAATATTTCTTCAATGTAATGAGTGTAATTGCGCCTGATGTAGACTTTCTCAGGGACTAATATGTCTAAAATCAAACATTTAACCCTAATAGCCCCTGTCGTCTCTCATGCAAAAGGGAACACACTTCTGAAATACTTCTATCCTATTAACCCTCAAACATGTAACAACATAAGTGTTAGAGATCTCTGTTCCCCATTGGAATAGATTAAGAGTTGAATTTTAATAAGAGGCTCTGAATCTCGGTTTGTATCATCCAGGAGTTTGTATGTGTGGTGTTAGACTGACGACACAGAGCTGGAAAGTTAATCTGAATATTTATTTGAATGTAGTGACCTTATTTCAGCATGACAGAGGAGTTTAATCTGTCGTTCTACATGCTCTCCTGTGGTGTTGGGCCTTTTAATTGCAGAAGTGAGGTCAAGGATTAGCGAGGAAGCTCAAAAACAAATGCACAGTCATGAATGTGTGAACACATTAGCATAGAAACACACACACAACCTTGAATAAACATCATACATGTTCACATGGAGTAGATACACTGATGAGATCAATATTTGTTTGAAACATGTCGTGAGGAGGAGTGTGTTCATCTTGTTTGCTGCTGACAAAGAGCGAGTGTGTGTGTGTGTGTGTGTGTGTGTGTGTGTGTGTGTGTGTGTGAGTGTGTGTGTGTGATCTTCCTACCTTAACTTGTCCGACAAAGGCATTATCCTGCTCCTCTGTGACTGTGAGGTTCACTGGCAGTGAAGAATCGAACAGTGGGTCATTGTCATTAACATCCATGACCATAATGTTCACCATCGCTGTGGACGTCTACACACACAAACACAGACACACACACAGAAACCATGTAAAATTTAATTATATTTACTGCAAGACATTTGACTGCTGCCACAAAGCAACTGATTATGAATTCATCTTTAAATCTGGACGTAAGAAATTAAAGAGCCTAATTAGCTGCACTGCTGGTCCGTCCCTTTACGCTCGTGATGACTGTTTACTCAAAAAATAACTTTGCTTGATATGTTAAAAAGGATGTGTAAGATATATGCATAATTAAGAACAACATGTAAAAAGCAGTTCAAAAGGCCAAGTCTGTTGAGAGGGAGTGCAAAGGTTACCTACAAAAAGGGAAATGCAACAAACTTAATTTATCATCTGAAGCATTAAAGCATGTTTCTTTTGATGGGATTCAGTGAACAATGAACCGCAAATTGACCCCAGATTCAAGAAGGGAAGTGGGAGGAGAAAAATGAGAGAGAGAGTAACCGACTTACAACAGTGGGTTGGAAAAAGGAGAAGCAGTGTGTGTGGGGGAGTGGGAAAGAGCTGCATTCACAAAGGTGACAATAGGCTGTTGAGGTTGGCAGGGCACACGGGGAGGCAAGTAATTTGAGGTTTAGAGCTCACAGTTGACAAAACAGTTTATCTGAACGCCAATATATGTAAAGTAGAACTCTGGTTAGGCTGGCTTAGCGACACACACACACGCACACACACACAGACACACACAGACACACACAGTAGTAGTAGTCATTGTTGTCAATGAAGAAAAAGTAAAAACTCTGAATTAAAACTTTCTGAGCTAAATTGGGATTTGGGCTGAATTTACTCGAGTCTCCTTCTGCAAGATAATTTCCACTGAGATCAGTCTTAACAATCTTTAGCAACCACCTGCGATAGATGGGAGGATGGATGGACATGTGTGATTGCTAAAACCTTAACTAGCTCTGAACGTCTACTCTTTGTGAACGCTGCATTTGTTGTTAAAAGTGATAAATCCATGCTAAGAGCAGACAGCTGTCTGAAACCATTGTGTTGCTGAGGAGAGAGGGGAAATCGATCAGAGCCATCGCACAGACACTGTCCAGAGCCAATACAACAATTTGGAAATGTCCTGATATAAAGAAAGAAACTACTGATGTGCACGGCGACAGTCGTCGAACTGGTCGGCCAAGGATGACACCAGCATTTGATGACAGAAACCCCTCACCACCAGCCTCCACAGGGCTGGAGTGAAGGTATTATAATCCGCCCTTCAAAGGAAACTTCCAAAGTACAAACATAGAGGTCAGAACACGTGATGCAAACGTCTCATCAGGAAGAAACAGGAGGCTTGATTTGACTTTGCAAAGATGAGCAGCCAAAGCTCGGGAGCAAAGTTTTGTGGACAGATGAGACCAACATTAGCCTCGACCACAGTGGCAGCTGTGTTGGTCCTGCACGAAGGTTTGAATCCTGTGATACTCGGTGTCCTTACAGTGACGCTGGTTTACTGCACCGGCTTGTAGGGTCCACAATCTGTGGCAGTATGATGGATTCACTGGCCAAATAGCCAATTAGGCACTTTGTAGTCTGACACTCTCACAACGGGACATTCAA
The DNA here is from genome assembly GCF_024713975.1 of Paralichthys olivaceus. NCBI lineage: Eukaryota > Metazoa > Chordata > Actinopteri > Pleuronectiformes > Paralichthyidae > Paralichthys > Paralichthys olivaceus. Next base: position 5,305,858 of record NC_091113.1, on the reverse strand, counting down.
TAATAGGTGACACAGACGTGTGTGTGTGTGTGTGTGTGTGTGTGTGTATGTGTATGTGCATATGAAGACAACCCAAGGCCTTTAGACTGATGCTGATTAATGGACCCGTATGAGGAAACTACACCCCCAGTCTTTTCTTCACCTTCTTCTATTTTCTTTCTTCCCCTTTATCTCTCTGTGTAGCTATACCAGTCCTCCCTCCCCCTCTCCTCACAGCTCTCAACTCTTTTTTCTTTCCTATTCAAAATATAATGGAGTGTCAAGCAGAACTACTTTTCGCCATTTTTTTGACTTAAGGACCTTTGGGGAAAGACGATAATACACTAATTGTCACGGCCCAGACAGCAATTGACAAAGTGTGTGTGTGTAAATGTGTGCATGTGTGTCCTTTATGGAACTATGAATACACAGCACACTTGTTAAGGTAATAAGAGCCCCCTCCATATCTTCAATCTCTCCCCCTTCCTTCCTCTCTAACCTCCTGCAACTTGTTCTCTCCCACCATGTTCTATGTGAGAGAGTGTGTGTGTGTGTGTGTGAGAAGGTCAGAGTATTCAAATCAGCATTTCCTGTGCTCAGAGGGACCTTAAACGTAACCTTTTGTTTTAATTGACATGGGGGGAGAGGGGGGTCAGTGGGGAGGAGGGGAGACAAACTCTTTTAATGCTCATCAAACAGATGTGTGATTGGGTGTGGTCAGAGGAACAGGCAGAGGAGTAGAAAAGGGGCGAGGGGAGAGCAAGGGGACGCCGTCCGATGTCTTCATTTGACTTTCATGTGAGAGCGACCAAAGATGTGACTTTTAAAAATGGAAAGAAGTGAGGAATGCAAACAGAGAGAGGGAGAGGAAATGACCTGTGATCAGTTTGGTGGGTGGGGAAGAGCACACACTCCTTTATTCTTGCAAAATAGCTCTTGCAGCGGAGTAAACACGTCCAAATTAGATTTTTTTATACATTTATTCAGCCTGCTTCCACACTGAGCCGGTGGTATGAAAACGACCTGCATTCACAGTAAGACGTTCAGGTCGTTTGTGTGTTCATTCCAAAACAATTCCCCCTCTCCTTTTCTCCTCCTTTTAGTCGGCTAATAACTCTCACTTTAAAATGCCCTGACCTCAGAGTCAGGTCGTTCGTTTAGTGGAAGAGGATTTTACCCTGATAAAAGTTGAAGAAAACAAATGAGAAGAAGCCATCACCAGTTTATGAGGGTTTTTTTTTTTTTGAAATATGACAAAAGAACAAAACTACTGATCATCCAGGACTCGACATCTGGCAATGAATGACACAGACAGTTTCCTCACCCACAACAAAACAATGTTATGATATGTTTTGATTTATCCAGGGAGTGGAAGAGCTCTGGGTAAATCTGGCCTAAATGAACAGAAAAAGGAAAATGGATTTTCATATTTAAATAGGTTGAGCTTGGTGTTGATATAATCCCAATCATTTCCTCTGAGACACAGTCCAATGCAATCCAATAAAATCAGCATAGTAATACGTATAAGCAGGAAAGAGCAGCAGTGGCCAGTTATAAAGGCAGTCAGCACTGTATGGTTAATGACTGTTTCGTTAGAGTGTAATTTAAAAGGTCCTCTTCATTTCATCCGACGGTTACACTTATTAAAGAAGGCAATTTTTCATGGTTGTAATTTCTTATGTTCTTCTCCCACTCATCCATTTTCTAAACCTCTTATTCTTTTCACAGTTGCCGGGTCTACAGCCTGGATTTCCCATGATGTCTCATATCCATTCAGTTACTTAAGTATTGAAACACACTCATTGGTTCATCTTTACTGTTTATTTTGATGGTGATGCTTATTATGATTAAGACAATTATCGGATGACAAGTGTTTCCAGAAATTGCCTCTAATATCCCCCTTGTTAAATAATACCACAGCTGTTGTTTGTGGGATTTCGCTGTGACGGATTTAGACTCCCTCCCTGAACCCTGGGATGTGAAACAAGTCAAGTGAAGACGACCAGTTAATATCTGTGTGGTACGTCTGTAGTGTCTTACCCCATCTGGCTGTCCGTCTGAGGCTGTGACCACCAGGGTGTAATAATCCAGAGACTCCCTGTCCAGAGGCTTGTCCAGAACCAAATACCCTGAACTGGAGAGAGAGAGAACAGAAGTCTATTAAACCTGCAGGCTTGGGCTTAAAAATAGAACAGACACAACAACAAAAAAGAAGGAATAGAGTAAAAGAGCAGAATATTATGGTGTAATAAACTTTAAATCTGAGACTTTTTAGTTATGTGGAAGTTATTACACAATACATAAGAAGTTTATTGTTAAACACGTCACAGCATTAATACATTGTCGTGTTTTCAAGAACAATCAGGAAAATACAGTTTTTGTCTCTGGTCTTAAACGAAAGACGTCATGAGTACTGCTGAATGAGTTTGACTTTAAGGAGGGAGTATTGTCTTTGTAAGCCGTGTGTAGCGCTAACAAAGTTTGGGACTTTGAGAGCAAGTTGTGTTGAAAAGCATCACTATCATCTGACATCAGACACCACACAATAGAAAAGCAGCTCCGGTCAAAGAATTTGTGAGGTTAGTCTCATATTCACTTATTTATTACAGCCTACAAAGGATGTTTGAACATTTCTAATGGCCCTTGATACGAAAAGGTTTCCCTCCTCTGTATGTACATATGAAATGCTTCAGAACTACTGTAAGATCTCATTTGAATCTGATTCTAATAAACAGACACTGGTTAATTAACAGTGAAAGAAAGTCTCCCAGTATCAAAAAATGGATTTACTTATGTTACACTAACATGAACTTAAAAATGTGTGGTGTATGAATGATACAACACCAGTATCCAGTTCCCTGAATCAATGTTTAATTTCATAGACTGTGAATTATTAGTATGGTTCAATATTAACTCACATTCAACTGGATAAAACTCAATAATAAAAAACATGGAGACAAAGAGAGCAAAAAGATAAAAGTCCGATCCAGCATAAATCAAACTGTTCTCCAGAAGTTCAACGGCTTCAGTGCGGCCTGTCTGGAAAAACTTCTGACCAATCAAACCAGCAGAGATTTGATTTGAAGCTTCTTTCCTGGATTAGAAACCATCTGAAATGGACATTTTGTCCAAATATCACCAGTGTGTGTGTGTGTGTGTGTGTGTGTGTGTGTGTGTGTGTGTGTGCACATGCTAAGTGCTCTACAGAGGGAAAGATGTGAAGCTGTTTCAAAACAAACTAAAAATGGGCTCATGTATATTTATGGATAATTCATGAAAAGCAGAGTCAGAAACCCGCACACTGATTTATCTTCTCATCTACACCAGAAATTTTGACACATTTTCTTCTCACAGCAACCGCGATCGATCCAAACATCTGCTACGACGCGTGGAGAGGCCTGAGAGTAAATCCCATTGTTTAGAATGAACCCACGAACCCTAGAATTCTTCAAAACACTAATGCTGATAAACCTCAAAGCTCAGACAGTTTCGGGTTCGATTCCTCCTGACATTCACAGGAGTGTTGATGATTTAAGACTTATCATCCGAGCAGAAGATCTGACCAATGATTCTGTAGTGTGACCAGGGGTTCACAGACGTTATCTTAATGTCACAGGCTGAACGGAAGCCTTCCAAATTTCCAATGGAAATATTAAACACGTTCGATATTTGAACGATTCCAAAATCAGGGAGACTGATCCGAGGACGACGTCCCACCACTCAGAGATCGTTTGTTGTAACACCAAGTGTGTGGTCCTGGGTCTCGATTGGATCATCTAAGTGTGTGCTCTCACATGATCAGCATAATGTGGTCTCCCATGTTTTTTAAAATCAGTTAAGATTTAAAAATCCTCTAGTGTGCAGCAGCTGAGCCACATTCTGCACAAAAGATTGAAACATCTCTCCATTCTGTGCCGACAGGAGCTGCAGGGCATGTTGCATTTTTGCGGTGGAAAGACAAACTTATAGTCATGATGCAGAAAAAAAACAGACAATGAAAAATATTGTCATATAATTTTTTTTACAATGTCTGACAGAATCCTGTAGCACAGAAATTGATTTTAACCATTGTCAGCTTCCCCCCCCCCTTCCCTTTACTTTCTCCCTCTCTCTTCCCCCATCCTTACATTATTTCAGTCTTTCACCAAACTCTCCTTTGTTTTATTGCTCTCTCTGGTTTTCCCTGTAGAGATGCAGATTGGATCTTTCCCCTTTTAATGAGCAATAAATGAATAAAGAAAACAAAAGCCCTCAGAGTCTATATGTGTGTGTTGGTGAGTGTGAACGAGGGAGAGAATGTGGGAGTGTTTATGTGAAGCCCTCGGCGGAGCCTGGGCCCTCAATGATATGTCTGCTATCAACACACACACACACACACACACACACACACACACACACACACACACACACACACACACACACACACTGTAACTACTTAGATAGGTATGTTGCCATGGTTTTAACACTCATCCTTCGAAAGAAGAAAAAAAATCATAGACATTACTTCAGTTTCTGAAAGTGTTAACGCCAACAAGCCCAGAGCTTTTCACAAAATATGATAAGTGTGTGTGTGCGTGTGTGTGTTATTGCAAACACTTACTTCTCCTTTAGTGCAAAGTGTCCATGGGGGTCTCCACTATGGATTTGGTAAGTGATAGTGTCCCTCTCCCGATCCACTGCCTTAAGAAGTAAACAGAGAAAAACAAACACACACACACACACAGTAACTCGATTAATACAATTTAAATATATAAATTACATTGAACCATTATTTTCCATTTCAGTGCAAGGAACAGAAACAGCGTGTAATGAACTTGTTAGAAAGTAACTAATCGATAAAATAAGGCAAACAATACAAATACTTTGCAAAAGCGGTTGAAGCAGTCAAAAGTAAGATTAATGGTTGAAATAGTTTGTGATAATTAATGGATAACAGGTGATATAGTTAGCTAGAAGTAATGGATCAATTGTTAAACTTGTTAGCTGAAAGTAGTGATTAAACGTTGTCAAAAGTGAGATTAATGGTTGAAAGAGTTGGGAGAGCGCCGGCGTACCTGCAGATTAAGCAGCGTTGCTCCCGTCCTCATGGCTTCGCTGATCTCCAGGTTGTACTGCTGCAGGGGGAAACGCGGAGGGCTCTGGTTGTTTGGGGGCAAAACTTCGATATAGACGGTGGTAATGGACGACCTGGAGGGAGAGGGAGGAAGAGGAAGAGGGAGGGTGTGAAGACAGACACATAAAGGAGGAACGGTAGCAGAGGAATTTTAGAGAGGAACCAGAGGAGAGCTCAAAAGGAAAGAGGGTGAAAAACCAGTGTCAGAGAGAGTGAGCGGTCTATTATATCAGTTAAGAGCGGTGGGGGGTTTGTTTTTTTGCACTTCATATTGGGCTTAAGTACTCGATAGGAGCAAGAATGACAGTATGAGATAGTTTTCTGAGCACGGCCTTGATGTTTCTGTTGGGGTAACTTTATCCGGCTGTTTTTAATGATTCAGGCTGAGAGAAAACATATATTTTCTATTAATTCATTCAAACGGAATTTGGTCTGAACAGAGTTCAAGACATAACATCTTGTTAGGTTGGTATTGGATCATCCTTGACTGTGCCCTTTATTATGCAGTGTTAGGAACCTTATTATACAGCGTGGCACGTTCGAGGACCTCCAGGCTCAATTATTACTTCAAATCGAGACGTGCCCACAAGAGCACATAAACCTTTAATGTCATGTGAGGATTAGTATTGTTAAGGCGTTTATATAAATGTCCAGAGCATTAAGGAATAAAATGAGTGATTATACACTGATTAGTATTAAATGCATGCAGTTATATAACATGGCTAGCTAAACCAACTATGGATGATGAATGGATCTGGGAATATCTTAGAAGGTAAAGCAAGTTAATGATCAACTTCTCAAGACAGAATTATATAAATGAGGGTTTTATAGAAGGAAAAAAGTAAGAAAAAGGTAAATGAATTTGCAACATGATGGCACCAAGAGGAAGGACATTAGGAGAAGTGTCTGATAGCAGATTGTTTCACTTTGTAAACATTTTAATTTGCAGTTGTTTACTCCTGCTTTGATAAACAGCTCTAGCTGCTCAATAAGCTGCATTCAACAACATTTTTCAATCAACCTAACACTCATTCCAAAACAGCACGTCACCATAATGACCTGCAACTGACAGAGCTGTTTGTTTCAGGCGCCATTAGCAGGCCTGTGTCCTTGTGACGGTTTATCTTTGTGAAAATATTTAATTACCTGGGTCACAGTTGTCATGTTTCAACCCTCTGGCAAGTTGACTGTCTGGTGTAATTGGGAGATAGCAAAGTGCTCGCTGCAAATTAAACTACAACTCAATCGAAAAACACAAACTGTCATCGGTTCCTATCTAGGGCGCTTTCACACCTGAAAGTCTGGAGACGGGTGTGAACCAAGGTTCAATAACTTTGTCAGACTGTTTACATTTATTTTTTTGGTTTCTCATTGTGATTTAGAGGGAACAACAAAGAAATGTGTACGACATAAGTAAGTCCTGTAATATGCACAACCTTTTTAACCTCATGTTGCTTTACAGCTAAAAAAAAAACATTCAACATTGGGCCAGAGTCGGAAAATCTGTATATACTCAGCTAGTTCACAATGTTACACTGTAACTTTCTTTTTTAAATGTTGGGATTGAATTTAAAAGGACAGTTCTTTGCTGCTCAGCATGACTCTGCATTGACTGGGCCACCAGTGAGTCCGTGAGGTGGACGAGTTCACAGGTATCGAGTTATTTTCATCCTGTCTCAAAGAAAGAAAGGGGTTCGGGATGAAACTGTCCAGTCCTTTAACTTTGCAGTCAAATATTTTCTCAAACTGGTTACTTATTAAAAGGTTGCAAGAAGCTCAAGTTTCCCAGTTTACCCTCCATAACGACACACAAGCAGACCCTGAAAGTCAGGGTAAGAGACCAAGGGGACGTGGAGAGATCAGCTCTCATCAAACCAGCTCATCGATTGAAAACAAACAAAGGAGCTGGGGTTTCAATGGAATCTGTTTACGTTCATAACGATGAATAAATAAAGCAATAAAGGATTTAAAGATGTGAGCTGCCACAGAGAGTGAGAGCCAGTGTTTTATTAAAACAATTCAGATGGAATTATTGATGAAAACCAATTTCTACTGTAGCAGGAGCCCAGTTCTCTCTCTCTCTCTGTCTTCATCCGAAAACTCAACTGTCCCCCAACGGAACAAAGTCTTCTTTTGTGTTTCTTATTTGATATCTTTTTTCGATTCCACACACATCAGCTTTTCATACTTAACACACAGACCCGTGTATTTGCACATCAAATTCTTGTCGAGACTAATTTGAAAAAAAAGTTGCTTAATCTTGAGATTTCACAGACTCGCATTTGTGAGCATTTTTCTGCTGCTCAGCGTTTAATTACCTCAGCCCACACTAATAGCCTCCTCCTCCCCACTCATTAGCAGTAATTTGTTGGTCCAGCCAATCATTATTAGATTAGGTGAAGGTTTAGGTGAACGCACTTTGCTGCATTTCTCTCAAATCTCATCTCACTGTCAAAGAATCCCACTTCTCATCAAGTCTGTTTCATTTCAATCTATGCATGTGACTACACTGATGTTTATTGGGCTGTGATCGCTGTCAAAGACGTTCTCGGCACTCAGCAGTACCGCGGCTGATCTGATCTCGTATAGATAAAGATGGAAGAACGCAGCTGATCCAGACGGGCTGCCTTCGTGCAGACGAGATGTTAATCTGCTTCATCTGTTGAATGAGACATTTATATTCTGGCACAGGACCAGAGCTAATTTCAATATATTCTGTGTGTGTGTAATAAAACTGCATTTTCTTTAATGGAGGATAAGACTTAAGTTACGTGACTTGGATTCACGTCAGTCATTCATGAGGATAAGAGGAGCAGAAGGGTGTTAACGTCTTGATTGACAGACGTTGGTCAGAGGGGTGAAGCATGTGCAGAAACATTAGAGGGGATGTTTCCACAATTCTGGGGTGCATCAAAAAAAAAAAAATTCTAATCTGAATGAAACGTGACTCTTATGGGTTCTTCAACAGGTCTAGCGCCCCCTAACATGTAAAAAATATCATGATAATAATAATATATTTAATTAGTTAAGCTGGAATCCAAATAGGATTTTTGGGGTCCTGTAGTTTTGAAAAATTTAGTTATAGCTGAGATAGATATTGATTGGCTTTGCGAGTTATGTTTTGGGCTGAGATAAGCAGGGGGTCTGGGGAAATTTCAGGACAATCTGTGAGCCAATCACTGGAACCACCTCAATCTGCAGTGACTCACATTCTCTATTGATTTGGCAGCTACAGCTGGAACCGAGAGAAGGAAGAGAAGAGGGGATTCAGGCTTTTATGAAGTCTGACTAATTTAACTGAAAAGAGCAATGTATTGAAATAGTGAGAACTAAAAATGGAGATATTTTTTTTCAGTTTTTGTCGTTGAATAACAGATTCAAATGATTGGACAAAGTAGGTTGATTCACTTTGGTTAAATCTGAGGACAATCGACCAGTTAATGTTTTTTTCATAAAGCTTTGATTTTTACGGTCAGCTCATGAGCACCTCTATCATCACTGAGCGCCAATGGTTGACAGTCCCCGCTCGATTTTGTGGCGTGTTGGACACGCTGGGTAGGTTTTGGCCAATTGTCAATTGAACATATTGGATCAGGGTGCAAGCAGTTGTTAGTCAGAGCTTTTTAACTGTTCAGTCTAAGTTAGTGTGGAATTCAGAAATGCTCACAGTAAAGGTAACATCCGGTGGATACGGTCCAAAATGTTCATACTGCTTCCTGTATTTTAACATTTAACAAGGTGAGCTGCTTGAATCTTCATCAGAGGACTGATGAACAGAAATCTGCCGACAGGTGAAATTAAATTAAACATCTGAAAGTGAATTCCTGCTTTGAAACAAGCAAGAGAAGGGAATGTTCCTAATTGACCTGCTCAGCCAATAAAACTGATTCCCTTCCATATCAACCCATCTAAAGAGTAATTATCACCTCAGTGTTGCTCTGTGTCTTTAACTCAAACTCTCTTTTCATCAAAGTTGAACACACGATGTGTTTCTGTGACTGAATGTTGCTTCTGTTCTGTGTTTGCTGTTTAAACCTGAGAGCTTCACCCAGGTTTTCTTTGAGTATCAGCGAACAGGCTGTTGTTCACGCTGCCGCTCCAACTCCTTTTGTAGGTCTTGTGTTTTCACTGATGTTGATTCTTCACGTGAGTTTTGCTTATAGCGTTTCTGTATTTGATGATGTGCAACAAGACAGAAAAAACCCTGGAAACTGGGAGGAAAAGGAAAGAGAGAAAACATGCCTCAGAAGGAGCTCGAACCTTTTGATGCATGTTGTCCCTCTTTTTCTGCAGACTGCTCAAGCATGTGGCCGCTTCCCACCTAACCCCGTTCTATGATGATTTCTTTTTTTGAGAGAACTTGAGGCATAAAATAAAATAAAAAAAACAATCAAGGCATCAAACTCTCTGCCAGTGCAGCTGCTACATCAATCTGTGGAGCAGTGCAGTTTGACCGCGTTCCAGTGAGTGAACAGCTCGATGGCTGGATTTGCTTCTGTTCTCCAATACCGCACGCCAATTTCTTAAAGTAAAATTTCACAATTTAAGTGCTCTCTGCCATATTTTAGCTACCAAATCAATACTCAATAGAGTTTACACAAGATTAGGAGCAGATGCTTTTTCCATAACCAGAGTTGGGGAGTTTGTGAAAGTTATGGCCTCGTATAGATTTAATCCATGAAGGGCAGGAGACAGGAGAATATAAAAATATATCAGCCTATCAAGTCACTTATTATTCTTGAATGCAACAGGAACAGAGTGCATTTTATTCTTCTCTCGTTTTAACATCTGTGGCATTTATTCTTTCCTTCCCTGAATTTGCGGAAATTGTTAGTTCGCTGACATGCACACGGTATCATTTCCTTTAGGTTACTATAAAAGAGTGTAACAAGTAGTCTGGCACCCTTGTATTCCACTTCGCTCTTCTCCTCCATTTTCCTCTCCATGTGATTTTCCAATATAGACCCAGACCTCATGATATACATCTAAAAATGACAAACACCTCACCTGGAAATGGTGAAGAGATCGATGAAAGAGCAAGAAGCAAGAAGGGAGCAATGGAGAGATCCGTGGAGGGTCTGACAATGAGTGTGAGGAGCTCTGGAAAACTGTCGACATTACCTTCTCTGAGGTGCAGGCCCGTTGTCCACGGCCTCTACAGTCAACGCGTAGCTCCGCCCCACAGCGAGATCAACACCCGGTGCCACACTAATGACCCCAGTGCTGTGAAAACAGTTGCAGTATGAGTATGAAGCATTTGAATTTTGATTATCTGCGCTGTATTTTAATTTATATTGTTATTATTATTATGGCTCTAGTTGACTTTCAAAAGGCCTTATCAGTCAGTTTGGCTGTTATTGCATTATTATCTAGTTTGTATATAAAGTTACACTGCCATTTACAAATGTTACACAAGTATTCATCATTAAAAACAACAGCACTGAAACAATACGAGAGAAAAATCTATTCATCCTGCTAATTGAGGTGATTTTCTTTCATTTGAGGTATTTTCAGCTTTTGTTCACAGGAAAATGTTTTTTTTTTCTTACATGGAAATAAGCCTATTTTCTCTCACAACTTAAGCCTGACAGTAAGAGTTTTTGTACAGATTGAAACAAACAACAGGACGTGTGAATAAGTGAGGTTTACACAAGGTCAACACAGACTGTGTAGGGAAAGCGGTACGTTTGCGAAGCAGCCACCCCTTCAGCAAACTGTCAGTGTCTACACGTGATGCGTTCAGGTACAGTGTTCAGTGAAGGTCAACCGTGCTTTGGCAGAACTCGTTTTTTGGCATTAGAAAATGTGGTATCAACCTTTTAACACATAATCTAATTCTTTTCCAGGAAGCAAATTATCTCCTAAAATATTGACACGTCCATAAATTCTAAATAAATACAATATCACAGTGCAAGTTATATAATTACCTGTTTCCAATAATGAAGTGCTCCTGGGCTCCAGCTAAGATCCGGTAGGTGACTAGACCATTGGGACCTGAATCAGAATCTACTGCGGACAGCTGGAAGAGAGTCACAAGAACCATCTGTCTAAACAGTCACGTACATATTTTTACAGCACAATGAAAAATGTTCTTCAAAATATCTCCTCATCCTAATCAGTTTCACATGGAATACTATCTATATACACAAGGTTCATAAGTTTTAAGAGCTGTGTTTTTAAAAAGTAGTCATTGACCGTGTGTACCTGTAACACCGTTTCTCCAGGCATCATATCAGTAAACAGGTTGACATTATAAGAGACGTTAGCGAAAGTCGGAGTGTTGTCATTTGCGTCCAACACTGTTATCGTCACGGTAACCGGAAAACTCTGCTGGACACCGTCCGACGCTAACAGCTGCAGACACACAGAGACACGGGGAGAGACAAAAAGTAAGAATACATTATTTTTTTGACAGGATAAAGAAAACACACTAAAACGTTCCTTCTTGCGGAAGATGTTAAACTCAGCCGAGACACAAAAAGCTACCTTTTGAGCATCGTGAGGTGGGCGGACTGTGTGCTCAGCACGTCCTTGACATCTTGATAGTGTCAGGTTTGTTTTCTTGTTTCTTTTGAGGTGGAATTGCTCTGTACGTTTTCAATCTAAATCCCTGCTCTGGGTTTATTTATATGTTCTGGTGGGTGCAGCTGAAAAGTCTCAAAAATCTGTGAACTAATCTGTCCCTGCTGTCTCCTTTGTATTTGTTTTCACCAACGTACAGAGCGCTCCTGATGCTTGTTGACTGCACTACCTTCAAGTAAGAAAAATCGAGGGTAAACATGTACAAAACAAGCATAAACAATCTAATTGTTTCAATGTACATTTACTTCTTAAAATACACCTGAAAATATTGCCCAGCATGCACTGCTGCCACTTACACAGGACAAGTCAACTTTGCAGACTTTTTACATACACAAAAAAACAAATATAAAACAGTCTCCTTTAAATATGAAGCTACAGCTAGCAAATGGTAAGCTTAACTTAGCATAACGACAAGTGTGGATAAGTAGCTGGCCTGGCTCTATCCAAGGTGATGAAATCCAGCCCAGTGTCTGTTACGCCCACTATGCAACACATCTCATTTGTTCAATCCTAAAACACAGTAGAACACAATGGGCACTAGCTAGTTCCAGACCTTTATCATTGTCATATTCACATCCAGCGCCCAAGTTATTTAAAAAAGCAAATGTGCTTCTCTCTTCCTCCAGTCACGCCACTCTCCTGTAGAGCAATCCAAGCAAATTCAACTAACATGTCCTCATCCATGTTTCAGATATCACACGCAGTGCATATCAAAGTGCTGATCAACAGAAACTTCCTCACCGATACCAATCTTCTCCACGAGCTCATGTGCCGACAAATCATCCTCGATGTCTAATAGCTGACTCACTCTCTCGTCCTTGAGTTTAATTTCTCCTGCAAGGCTTTCATGATGATTACCGTACACCTCTGCCTTTCAATCAATACACCAGAGCCCATTTTTTCCATCAAGTATGCATCAACTCTGCATGAGGCGCTACACAGCCACACACACACACACGCACTCACTAATGTGACCAGGCTGAACATGATGAATAACACACTCCTGTATGTAACAATGCTCTACATCATACGGTTGGACACACGCATGCACAAACAGATACCCTGTGCTCGGCAACAGGAAGTCTCTCTGTGCCCTCGTAACAAAAGAGACTGCGGAATTCGATGGCACTGAAATGAAAGACGGAGAACGGCACATTGAGAGGAACAACAAAAGAGAAGAGCTTGAGACGGACCTCACCAGTCTAATGGAGAGAGAGGGACAGGAAGGAATCACATTCTCTAAACCCTAATGAGGAACCTGTGAGGACCATTTCAAGTTTCATGAAGACATGGGGACAGGAGGATATTCTGGATTTGGATCTGGCACAGACAGACAGGATTAAACTCAGACATCGACCTGTTGAACAAGGGGCTGCATCCATGCATCGTTTATTCCCAGGCTGCTCACACACGCTGTCCATTGTACTCCACTAACCTTTCCTCCACTCTTGTTACCAGAGACTCCAGACTACATGACAGATCTCTTGGGACTGAATAACACTCTCCTTACCTCCTCTCAGTTTGGGGTCTGCACTCCCAGAGGGGACAAAAGCCTGGCTCATGCATTTTCAGAGCAGCTTTCCTTTTTTTTTTTTTTTAACTTATATACTTCCGTTTTCCACACTGCATGTTGTGGAATTGAAATGAGGCAATATCCCTGCAGGGATCAATCCATCAGTTTCTCCGAGTCTGATTCTGATCCATGAGCCAAGAACTGGCCTGAATGTTGTAAACAAGCCAGTCGCTCATAAAAATCTGTTACAACATAAAATTGGAGGTAAATTAAAATCTGTATTCACACACTTCCTGTTTATGAGAGGGCTTATATGTGGTGCACAGTCCATCCCATCCTTCTCTTTTTTTTCTTCTGATACCTGTTCGTCTAACTCCCTCTCTTCCTCATCCTTTTGTTTTGTACGTTTTGTGTGTGTGTGTGTGTGTGTGCACAGATGCCAAGGCTCTAGAATACCGTGAATGTATAGAAGTCTTGTGTCTCTCTGTCCAGTGGCTGCAGCAGTGTGAGATATCTTCTGATTCCAGTTGCAGACACAGAGAAAACGTTGGAGTAGCTGTCCAATGAGAACAGGAGCTGAGGGTCCCTGGTCTGTTGAAGAGAAAGAGATGTTTAGAGGTTTAAAGATGGTCCTAAGAGATGTGGAAGTGTACCTGCATCTTCGTGAGGACCATTATGAGCATAGTCCTGATGGTGTGAGGACGTTTTGGAAAAGTGTAGAAATTTTGGCCAGCCCTCACTTTTTGAGGCAACGCTCTAAACGAGTGACACGTGGGGCCACATAAGTAAAAAGTTGAGGTATGAAAATACTTTCCCGAGACAGGGTTTGGATTTGGCATTTAGTTGTGGTGGTTAAGGTTAGTGTAAGGGGCAAGGAAATACAATATACCCATGCATGTGCTCACTAAAATAGAAGTACAGGATTATGTGTTTGTGAATGTGTGTGTGTGTGAGAGAGAGAGAGAGAGAGAGAGAGAGAGAGAGAGAGAGAGAGAGAGAGAGAGAGAGAGAGCTATATTCAGTGATAGAGAGGCAATCCTAAACCAAGTCCTCCTCTGACATTACCCACACAGACACCTCCTCAGTGTGTGTGTGTGTGTGTGTGTGTGTGTGTGTGTGTGTTTGTGTGTTTGTGTGTGTGTGTGTGTGTGTGTGTGTGTGTGTGTGTGTGTGTGTGTGTCTCATTCAAGATAAGGCTGGCTCAGCAGGGTGGGGGTGTGGGGCTGATAATATTGTCGATGTAGCCAGTGTGGATATTGAGTCATAAATAAGCTCAAGCACACACACTCACAGTCGTATGCACACACATAAATAAAATTGATGGAAGGCACATAAAAGCAATTAGGACTAATCATGATTGTTTGCACTTGATGCAGGAGGAAAGACCAGGGTTAGCAATATTTAAAATAACTCCACATTTATCAATCTCCACAAACACACACGGTCTCAGGAACACACGCCATCCCCGTTGAGCCCATTCCGTGCTTTGGGGGACGTTCAGCGAGCGATGGACCAAAGCTTGTTTTTTTTCTGTGTCAAACCGACTACATGCTACATCTTAAACAAACGCAGCTCTCGGGGATGCATCAGCGATAACAATGTTGCAGCGCTGTAAATTCTTAGATTATCACCGAGAGGCAGTTTAAAGGGGGAAACAGTTTTATCATCCAGATTCACAGAGAAGTTAGAAAGGGCACCTCACACACAGCAAGCATCACACAATGCAGAGAGTCAGCACAACGAAAAAGGAGGCTGGAAATGGACAGAGGACCAATCCTTCATTTGTGTATGGTAACACTGGTTCCATGCTGCACACAGCAGGGTTTGTGTTTGGTTTGTTGAATCCTACATCACATGTGAGACCCTAATTTTCAGAGCCTGACCCCATATTTTCGATAACAACCTTTCACAGACATATTGGTGTCTGCCTTTTTTTTCATACAGAGAAAACAATAGAGAAAAGATGTGGATATAATTTTACATTTCACGCAGAAAACTGTTTTGATGTATTTATTTGTTGTATGTGTGTTTTTTTTTGTTATTAATAATTTTAAAATATAAGGATATACAGTACCAGCATTAAGCCCTCCCTTCTGAAAAATATCATCCAATTACAGGAGGGCATGCAGGTCTGCCATCCATTGCCATGGATGTGTAGTTTTTCTCATGACAAAGAAGAGAACGCAGCACAAAGAAGTAAAGGGCGGTGAAAGAACAAAGCTGATACCTACAGGCGTCATATTGGCAGTTAGCTTTAAAGAAAGTAGATGCAACAAATCATCATTTTATTTATTTGCACAAAGTCCTCAAATAAATATAAAACACTAATAACCTCTGATTCAAAGAGAAACTTCAGCGTATTTGCATTGATTAATCGTCTGATATCTTAATTGGTGAAAGCTCGGGGACGCTCTTATTCTCACCTCCTCCACATCATTATCCAGAGCTATGATGGCCAGTGGTGCGGACAGGCTGACACTGGTCGCTATGGTGGTTCCCACTGGCGATGCTTCACTGACGTAGCCATGGTAACTTGTTTCCAGGAAGTAGGGTGCCTGGTTGTTTTCATCCAGAACTTCGATTTGGAGGTTGGCAAACGCTGGCAGGGGGTGGCCATTGTTCTGTTCTGCCTAAAAGAGAGAGATTAAGTAATTTTTCCTTTTTGGCCGTGGTGTTTCACTTCCTGCGCTCTGACAGTCATTAGTCCTGCTGCTGAGGTCGTATTAAATTATAATACTTCACACAATAAATGTTAAACAGCGCTCAGTAGAGCTCTTAGCTTTGATAATGGTAATAAAACAGGCCAGTTACACTTGCTCGGGTTTATTTCCTAACAAAGTATAGGGCAATTGGACATAAATTAATTGATGATGTGCAATTTTTTTATGGGGTTTTATCATTGGTCTTTTATCTTAACACTGTTTTTATTCAGTTTGTCAGCTTTGACATGAAAACTGTTTCCCTCAATATAAATTTTAGGAGACGCAATCTTCTGTTTAATGGAAACTTTTCTTTACTTTTTGATGTTTGTGTGAATCAGTCTGATTGGATAACGATGACACCTACAGCACTGCAGAGTGGGCAACTTCATGAAACAAAGCACAACTGTACTTCACAGTTACCACACATTATTAGCCTGTTTCTTCCTATTTAGTTTTTATCACACTAGGGTTTTTCCAAGAGTTAATTTTTCTGCTTAATTTGGGTTTTAATTACTTTAATTTGACGCTACAAAACACCTGAGACTGACTTGCAATCTGTTGAGTGTGTTTACCGGTGAGACTCTGACACAGCGGCTTCACACCATGATCACTACTTTGTCGACTCTGGCTCTAAATTATATAAAAATCCCAAACCGGCAGCACCAATATTTCAGCATAGATTCTGTTTAACAGGAAACGTGTTATCTATCTTTATGAACATTCTATAGGAGTAACCACTTGTACAATATATTTTCTTTTTAAATCTTACAGAATGAAGGAAGCAAAAAAAAAAAAAAAATCCACATTTCAGAGGGAGGTTGTCTTTTCAATGCGAAACATTTTTGTCTGTTTGCAGCTCTGGAATTCCTCACCTTGATAACCAGATCAAATCTGCGGTACAGTTCTCTGTCGATGGGCCTCAGCAGCACGAGCTCCGCTGTGGTTCTGTTCAAGCTGAAATATTCTGCATAGGACTGAGGTTTGCCTGAGACAGAGACAGCAACACAGAGACACAGTAAGAGTATAAAAGAGGGAGGCATGGCTAATGCTTCCCAGTTTTCTCATCTCTGCCATTGTGGGAACACACAGACACACACACACACACACACACAGTATATGGTGCTTTGCAATGCTACATTGCTCAGCGGGGAAATCAAGGTCTGGGGCAAAGAGCAGCAGCACAAGCACATGTGCACAATCACATTTCTTAACGTTTGTATTTCCTGTGTGTGTGTGTGTGTGTGTGTGTGTGTGTGTGTGTGTGTGTGTGTGTGTGTGTGTGTGTGTGTGTGTGTGTGTGTATGTGTGTCTTGCATCCTTATGGCCAACACTGATTGTATTGGCTTCTACTGAGGGATGCTGCATTCAGAGACAGCGTGAGTCCCTCGATGTTTGTGGTTACAGATGTTTGTGTCCGAGCTTGAATGAATACATTCTGGGTTTCCGTTGCATCTCTGCAGCAGTCAAACAATTGTGTCGTCCAAAGTTACAACCAACTACTGTTTTATTTTTGGGAACTGAATAACAGTTGTGCTCCATGTTGTCTAATGAAAACCACTATTCTCAAACGTTACATCTTCCTAAAACAACCAGAATCAGCTTTTTTGTTCATTCACCCTTTTTTTTTTTTTAAATCACAGATCTCGGAGAAGCTCAAAGTTGCAACAGAATCTTTTGCCTCTTGTGACACAGTCTCTGATAATCCTTACTCAGACAGATTAGTTTCACAGGAGGAGTCTGGGTAACGTAATCAAGTCAGTGTCAAGACGAGTCAGTAAATCCTCACCAGTAAAGATCTGTTTTACGGTGACGACATTTTACTATTTTGAACAGCGATCGATCCATCAGACGTTGGTAATAAATCAATAGTAAACTAAGCCACTTGTGACGGGTGAATTCAGAACATCGTGTCTGTCATTTTTGGAAACATTCTGAAAAAACTAGCACCTACACATTTAAGTTAATATGTGCTGGTGTCATTTGCAATCACAATTTATCAGTGAACGGTCGATTTAATAATCTTCTTTTTAATAATCTGGTAAAAGGGGCAGATACAAGATTTTTTTTAAAAAAAAACAAACTTTCCTTATCCACATTTTCTTAAATTTTCTCAAGAAAGTATTTATGAATCAGTGAAAAATAATGTGTGGAGTGTTCAGATTTATGTGTTTGATTTTCAGACGTCTTTTTGTTTCAGACTACTTTCTTTTTCCTGCTCTATTATTCTACTGTAAGAGCTGCGCAGACGTGTCGAGTTGTTTGGCCTTGAACAGTAATGTCCTCCGAGTGCAATTCTAGTAATAAGTTTCACTTGGTGTTCATTTAACACATCAGTGAGATTGTCCTGGAGAAGGGGTCATGCTGTGTGGAGAAATAATCTATAATATATAATTACAATTATCTGTATTAAGCAAATTAAGAATCACATCGAGTTACATCATCACATTTTTGCTCATTTAATACAAAGATCTAATCTCGCTATCAAGCACCCCCGCTCATGTACATCATCTTAGCGCCCAGCCTGAAACCCAGAAAGGACACAACCTACCAATGAGGATGGAGTATAAGATTCCTGGTCTTTCGGACGGAGGTTGGATGTTTCTGTCTTGGTCCACAGCTTGAATTGGTGGAGTCACGTTGAGAGGATTCACCTTATTCTGAGGACAGAACCAATGTGAATGATAAAACTCAGTCAGAGCCACTTCCTATAAATATGACAAATGAGATCACAGAATCTGACAATTAACCTGAAACAAAAATAAAACAGGTTTGGAGGTTTTAACACTTTCCTGAAACAAACAGTGGTGGTCTGTCTCATTTAGTTATTCCTCGATATTAAGCTTTACAGATGCTATTTAATGTATTCATGGTACAACAAGCTCTGTGCGTGCCAGCAGAGCAAGCGAGAGATAAACAAAAAAAAAATCAATTGTTGGCAAAAACACACTGTGGTTGACTTTAAATCACAAACACACGCCCACACATAATTCGGTGTAAGTGCAGCACACACAGAGCATTAAAGAAACGACACCACCATTACATTCTGTGAAATAAAAATCACAACTCGCAGCAACAATTAGGACCCATTTAGATTGTGCATATATAACGTATTTGTTCCATTTCTGTGTATACACACACTGAGCCTGTGAGTGTGTGTGGATCTGCATCTGTATGCGAGAGCGGCTCTGCTGTAACGTTGACTTATAATAGTGCAATATGCTGAGGTGTGTGATACCAAGACCCCCAGTGGGAGAAACTGTCTGTAGGGTAAAATCTACTATCACCAAAGCTGTAAAATGTCAAACCAAGCAGACCAGGAAGACTGCACGTATTCCCAAATGAAAACACACACATATACACACACACCGTAGACAATTCCATACTCCCGCTATGATACAATAGTTTACCACAGCACCTGTCATGCAGCACTTAAAATCTACTAGCCATCACAGAGCTATATCTCCTGCTGTCTGTCACTGGGAGAGGAGAGGAGGGGGACGCCGGCAGAGAGGAAGTTATGGCGAGTAATGAAGCGGAGTAAAAGAGGGTGTAAATATATGGAAGGGGAGATGAATCTGTCAGGAGTTCAGGGTAAACAGGGAGCAGACAGAGACGTAAACGCTAGAGGGGGGGGCGGATCAGCGAAAGAAGGCCAGGTCACTGAGAATCTAATGAAAATCATCAATCGAGTCCACATGGATAAAAAGTTAAGAAATATAAATACACTGGTGTCCTGGAAGGCTCAATGTCACACTCACACTTATTTGATTCTGCTTTTCTCAACAAGAACAGACCTTTGCATTTAAACAGGCCTGAGGTTTTACTGTGAGTTACAGTATATTCACATCACACCAGCCTTTTTATTGTTTCAATATTTATAGTTTAACCTTTAGTTTTCATCTGCAGACCTGGAAGTAGCATGAGCATGACATTACTGTGGTGTTCTTTATGATAATTCTTTACAAGAGATGGCACTAAGGACAATTTGAATGGTCACGCGTGAGTGTAAGCCATAAGATGTAATAACTAGAATGGCACTCAGTAGAGCGGATACCTTCACCAAGGCCCAACAGTCCCCTTGAATTCAATCAGGCTGCACCACGTTGCACACACTCAGATATCAGTCCCCTAATATGCCTGATCCATTTACTATCCCTGTGGAAATCAGTGGAAATGTCAAAAAAGACCCGATCACAAAATGTTAAAGAAAGAGGTCAAATATTCCTGAATATGCCCTTTTGTCCAAATCTGCACCAAAATGTAACTAGGATTCTTTCTTGGTTTATACCAAACTTACACCGAGTTCCAGTAGTTGTTGCATAATCCTGCTAGAAGACACACAAACAGTCCTTGGTGGAGGTAATGACTAATGAATGAGTATTTTTGTGTATGATTTGGTCTCTAGCATTTCCACATTCCAACATTAAAATAAAAAAAACCAACCCATTAGCGTCCATGTTTATTTAATCAAATGGCTTTTTTTGTCCAATCAACAGTTAAAGCACAAACTGTCGACAGTTCGAGAGCAAAGACAAACAAGAAAAGAGCAAATATTCAACTTTTAAAACTCGGGTTATCAGAGCATGTAAGCAAACTGTGTGATGCCACTAATTCACAACCACCAACTTTAGGCTTGGCAGAACTAGATCACTCAGGGAGAGCCTAACAAACAGGACTGAATTAATGGTACAGACCGAGAATGTGGACCCCCCGAGCAGAAACGTCAAGCTGAGCGGGTAATACTGAAAGTCTCTTTCCTCTCTGGCCTTTCCAAGCTTCAACTGGCAGAAACATGCAGGACATGAAATAATAGGTACCAGGCACACATGAGCTCCTCCGTTTAGAACGGCCCTACACCACCACCTGGCAAGTGTGGGAAGCAGCTGTGCGTGCAGGTGGTTGATACCGAGAGCGTCCAGGACATTAATCGAGCACGCAAACACCCCTGAGGGCCCCTAGTGGTTAGTGGAGGCTTTGGCTCTGTCCGAAATTACTTACTAATCAGTATTTGGCGAATTAGCCATTTGGTAGTGATGTCCGTATGTTTAGTGCACTCATTGTTTCCCACAATGCATCATGAAAAGCGGTACATAACCGGTTGCCACTAACCGAGCAATACCATCATGCATTGCGCTCGTGGGAGAGAGACAAGTCGACCGTCAACCACTTAGTTATGCGACCGCCATGTTGTTCGTGGTGCAGACAGCACAGAGATACAGCGCTCCCCTGTTGCACTAAAAAAAGAACAGGTTGCTGTTTCCACGCTGCAGCGAGCCGCAGTGCTGCAGAGCCATAAAGGCCACATGGAAAACAGCAGCCGCAAAATAAAGCTACGGCATGAAGCGATGTGTTTGATGTTTTGTTCAGCGTCTTGTTGCCTGTAGCCAATCAATTGCCTGCGTGACATAATAGCAAAGTGGATGATTCGTCAGGTGTTGGGAGAGTTGTTTACTAGGCTGTTCAATAATCTATTTTTTAGAGGCTGCAAGACTTTTGAAGTAAATGTGTGAACGCGGCCTGACAGCCGACTGCTCTGCGTAAATGACCGGCATCTGTGTGTGTGGGTGTGCGAGGGAGAACGAGTAGAGTAGTTCTTTTGGCTCTGAGGCTGTGAGGTTGTCATATCTTATCTGTCTGATTAGGACTCAAACTGTTATCTCGCTTTGACTCGTTCATTCCTCTCCTCACTTCACCTCCTCTGTTTTACCACAGCAAAAGCAGCTGTGGACTTTCAACTTGCTTGGTATTTCCACCTCTTTCTTTCTATCTATCCATCCATCTCTCCATATATCCATCTATCCATCCATCCATCCATCCATCCATCCATCCAGTAAACATGAACACTAACCTTCACTCACTACGATGGGGTTCATTCGAGCAGAACGTATCAGGGTTCTCTTATCACACAGCTTCAAAGTCTACTCATAATCAATCAAACCGGGCCCCAGAGACATTGCTGCTTTAAATAAATGAGAGTGCGTTCAGGCAAATCTAATGGCAGAGTTCCTGCTGTTGGCACAAACATGCATTTATTCCAACGATCTGAAATAATTCAGTTGAAGTCTATGGATGTTAAAGAAAAAATTAGCTTCAGTGTTTTTGCAGTAGGTTTCAGGATTAGAGAAGAAGTGAATCATCACCTGCCGATGCAAATTGGTCAATGGGGTATGTTAAATGGTTAATGGACTGCGTTGATATGAAGGTTCTCTATCTGAACACTTCAGTACTGAAGTGCGTAGAGAAGGAGCTGGGGATCAAACCTTTAAATTAGTGCACAACCTTCTCTGCTTGGGAGTATCATGGTCGCCCCAAAAACTTAAAGGTTGCATTTACGCACCTCGTAGCATTGTGCTAATACCTCGCATCACATCCGCATGGTGCAGCCTCACATAGTTTGACCATAACTCAAAACCTCATATGCTAATTCTGATAAAAACACCTTATATACGATTTCAGTCTTCACTACATATTTTATACCAGTCTAATTAGACATGGATGTAAACTTCAACTTGACCGGTTAGCGGAGGCGTTCAATCACGAGGTGCTGAATCTAGTCTATCCTGTGATGCCGTGGGGTCATAAATATTGAAATCAGTGAAGCGTCTGCAGTCTTTAGAAGTTCGGTATTGGGAGCCAATTGACAACTGAGAACCAATTTTTTGAGTGAGATGCAACATGTTTTATGGAACGCTTCACATTTTAGAACCCCTTAAGTATTTTCCGAGCGTGACATCTGTGTGTGTGTGTGTGTGTGTCTGCCTTCACGTCTCCCCTTCACACTCCCACCTCTACGTACCTCTCCATCATAAACCCCGTCCTTGCCTGCATTCACTTTCTCCTTCTCAAAACCATGAGGTGTGTAAAGTTGATTTACTCCTGTTGTCCCTCGCAGTGCATCTCTTGGCAGGGAAGAGTGAGTGTGTGTGTGTGTGTGTGTGTGTGTGTGTGTGTGTGTGTGTGTGTGTGTACATGTGAGAAAGTCCTCAATATAGACAAAGAGACAACGTAGACAATGTTCAGTTGTGAATTGACATTGACGTTGTTATGGCTTTTTGTGTATGTGTGTGTGTGTGTAGGTGATTGATTGTGTGTGCGTGTGTGTGTGTGTGTGTGTGTGTGTGTGTGTGTGTGTGTGTGTGTGTGTGTGTGTGTGTGTGTGGTGGGGGGTGTTAGAGCATGAACACACTGCCAGCTTGTCACCATAAAGGGTGTGTGTGTCTGTGTGTGTTAAGGGATGAATGCTCTGCTGAGTTGTCGGAGTTGGGGATTTTGCCTGCAGCAACTTTGTCTCATTTACAAAGTGATGCTGCGAGTCGCTCTGGAGAACAGCATCAGCTAAATGCCCAAGAAACACAAGTATAAATATATATATAAATAAATAGAGCTGTGTAAGCATAAAAACATATGACAGTGTGGCAGACTCACTCTTGTAACACGTGTTTTTCAGGACATTAACACCTTGTACAAAAAAAAAACATGAAATCATCAGTGACCTTTTCAACAGTAAAAAAAAAAAAAAAAGAAAACCTGACATACTGAACAGCTGTGCACACACACGGATGATGTCAGAAAATACAAAAAATGGTGTGGATGAGCCCCGAGAGATGAAAGTTCACGTTTAACCTCAACGTCTAATCTTAACCTCGCACTAAAAGCACTGTTGTCTACTAAAAATAGAGCAAATGGTGGGATGCACATTTGCACACAGACCCAGACACAAACGTGGCCCCTGCACATAACGTATAGATAGAAAACTGTATATATATTTCCATAAAGGGCTCAGACTCACCGGCTCTGTCAGCTCCAGTACATTAGTCTTGTACGTGATGGGACTGCAGTCACGGGTGTTTCCCACGAGCGTGCAGGGCAGAAACATGGGACCCAAGTCGTCACCATCCAGCACATCCACTGTCAGAGTGGTGGTGGCCGTGCGGCGTTCGCTAGGGTAGGGGGCCCGGTCCTATGAGACAGAGAGACAGAGAGAGAGAATTTGATTTTGAGTTGATTCTGCACGATCTTCTATTTGGACATCTTCATCTTCAAATCTTGAATAACGAGTGACCTGTTAGTTCAGCTGAATATTTTCAGGACATCATCAAAGCTGCCGGGAACTCTCAGAGCCGTCAGAGTCTATTTATACCTCATTAAGAGCAACTAAACAGGTTTTTTATTGCTTCTATAACAGCTTCATCTCAGCACAGCTCTGAATAGATGGCCCAACAGGATACAGACAAACATACTCTGCTTGTTACATCAATTAATTTAATTAACAATGTCGTACAAAAGCTGGTAAAGTAAGCAGAGAATACACAGATTTGAAATTCCTTGAAAAACTCACAAAAAGAAAAACTAATTTGTTGAAATTGTTCGACCAGAAGATGATAATTATAAAGTTTGAGTAATAAATAATCGTTATGGAACTTCCACTTCTATATCTTGCTGTTAAATAAGTGGCCAAAGAAAGTTCAGGAGTCAGACGCAGCTTCAAGAACATTCATTTATATATAAAAGTACATTCGATTCATAATAATTTATTAATCTGACAAACACAGATGGAAAGTAATTGGATTTTAAATAAAACAATAAAATAAGATGCCTTCACTGACAGTTTCTGTGCTCCTGCCTGTGCCCATTCACTGAATAACCATGAACAACCACAAACCAATTAAGTTTAAATTCTTATTTATTCCTCATTGATAAATTAATTAAAAACGGTTTTGTCCAAACTCCAACATTCCAGTTTTACTGTAATTTTATAAAATAAAACCTTTAACTATATACAGTTATACTGTACGTCCCTCATCTGTATCCCCCTTTCTCAGTTTCACGCATCAATAATACATCATACTACGCTTTAATTACATATTGATTCATTTGACATTTGTAAAACCCTTGCTCCCAGTAATAATCTACAATCTGAATGTTTCTACAGTGTGGTCCTGAAACGACTTCGAAAATAAAAACCAGCAGAAGAACATATCACCTGGAAATGAACAAAATGTTTACACAGTGTTAAGTGTCTCTATAGAAGAAGACCTTCAGCTGAAATAGTGAAACAGTGGGACACTGAAAGTAAATGAACACACGTTTATGAATGTGCATGTACACACTCGTTGGTGAAGAGACCTTGTGTCACTTATTACTTGCTGAATTAGATCAAATTACAAAGGCAGCTGCAACAGGAGGAACACTTGATGCCTTTCTCCGTCCGTCTCCTCACTAACTTGAAAATTTGCCAAACAAGATAAAAGCTATAAATCTGTTGATGAAATATTAATTATCTATTCTCCTTTAACTGGAGGGGCTGCAGCCAATCGCAGCCGACGTTGGGCAAGAGGGGGGCTAGACCCCGGACAAGGTCGCCTTGTATCAAATAAAGCAAAAATGTGGAGAGCATGAAACACGGAGACCCCAGGAACCAAAAACCTTCTTGCTGTGAGCTGACAGCTCTAATCACCACACCACTATGTAGTAGACATATGATAAGTCATTAAAAGATATTTTCATTTTGTTTTTGATGAGGTTATAAGTTTATGAGTTTCAGGCAATTAGTGCTTCATTTTTCCCCTCATGTAACACTTACCTACAAAAATCTTTTTTCAAGAGGTTGTTTTACCTTCTTGTACATCTCCAAGTATTTTCTGAGAATTTATATTCTAAGTCGAAGCCACTCAAAACACTCTTAATATTGTATTAAGATGAAGAGTGAATATGTCAGGCTTTCAAGCAGTCAGAAACACATTCGTCTTTCAGAGTACTGTTGACTTTTAATAATATTTCCAGGCTAAATGGGCCTGAAGAAATATGACTGTTTGCCAGAAGACTTTGTGAGCGAGGTTTCAGTGTCACAACAAAAAGCTTAATGGCCCAATCAGCAAATTAAATAATTTTCTGTCAAACCTCAGATCCAACTGTTCCCCAAGAGACCGTTTTGCACATTGACTGAAATGTATATGTCGTGCTGTTAAACCACTTAAATAAGTAAAACACATAATGTGCTGAGAAAGAAAAGGAGAAAAACAATATTAAGAAAGACATTAGTGATAATTAAGGATGCTCTTACACTTCCCTTAGGCTGATTCAGTCGAGCAGAAATAGTCTGTCTGTGATGTTACCATAATAATACAAGTGTACATAAAGATAACATTTAACTTTAGGCTGGAGATTATTCTCCCACTCAGTCTGGAGACACTTTATTTTTTTCAGCCACAGATGAAAACCCAACTTATTTTTTTTCATTCATTTTTCTATACTGCCTATCCTCAAAGGTTCGCAGGGGAGAAGGAGTCAATTTATTTTTTATTTCATTTTCTTTTTTACTATATGAAAGCACACTTACGTTAGCCTGTATGATGACCAGGTACCGTGTTATCTCCTCGTAGTTGAGTCTTTCTCTTAGGACCACAGAGCCAAACAGTGTCAGCGGGATGTCGAAGGTCCTGTTGGCTGTCTGAAACACACACACGCACACACGCACACACACACACACACACAATACAAACACAAGCGCTTTGAGTGTCTTACAGGGTCAATGGTGCAGTTTAAAGATAAACTCTTTGTAGGAGTGTAGGAGCGACTGTATTCCTCTATCAGCGAGCCTAGAGTGTGATTTCATTATTATGAACCTGCATTCTTTATTATACCGAGTTACTATGAATACTGGAGTTTCACAGCTAAGGGGATAAGATATATAAAATATAAAAAGTAGGGAGTCAAGCGGAATCTGCTTCAAAACAAAGTAGCGAGAGAAATATTATATTCTAATAGTAACTCGGCTCATGATTCAGCCCTTGAGTATCATTTCCATCGATACTTAAGGGCTGAAAACCTCAGTTCTCATCAGTTGGTGATTTGCAGGTGTATGAGGGGGATGACCTTCCATATAAAAGAAAACCATCCCATTAATAACCCGTCAATTCTGCTACCAACCCAGTGACGCGTGTGCAGATACATGGAATCTGTGAGTGCAGGTGAGCGTCCAGTAGCTCCTGCGGGTTTTGTGTTGGCAGGACCCAAAGCAAAACATGGGATCAGAGCAGAGATGTGGTCAGAGGCACGCGGTAAATACCGGCCAGAATGGAAAAGATCAGGAGGACATGCTCTCTCTCTCCTGTCCTCTGCAGGAGGATTATTCAGATACACACACAGCATCTGTTATTGAAACCTCCAAACCATCATATGTTTACAATATTATTATGATTATCATATTATGATCAGAAAGTACATATTACAGTTGAAGGCATATTAATGTCTTTGATTTCAAGTTATGAATTTGTTCATGCTGCTATTTACTGTATTTAACACATCACTGGAGGTATAAAGCTGCTATATAATATCACATAACAACAAAATGAATGAATATGACAACATACAGGCTTTTCCCAGACTTTTCATTCAGCTATGACAAATTTACAAAAAAAAAAGAAAAGGTGCAAAACCACATGACATTCTGAGGCACAGAGGAGTTCGTTAGGCAGAAAGATAACCTACCGGGTCTTTTGGGTTGTACTGGATCGTATACTCTATCTGTCCGTTGGGGCCATCGTCGATGTCCGCTGCCCCGTTGTTCCCCCAGAAACCAGAGAAGATCGTGGTTCCAACTGGTGTCAACTGAAAGAAAAACAACAGAATCTCAGCATCTTTGTCTACAAGCTCCCGCAACAAGTCGTCAAAGACTCAAACTCTTTACCACAGACATTAAACAGCTCCTATCCCACACTGCTGTGTCTTGTCTTTGAATCTGCTGTCGGTATGCGGCAGAGATAAAGACAGGACACATTAAAAAGATTTTCATACGTGTTTGTCCATGGGGAGTCTAAGTACCCCACTGTTTCTACAAAACAAACACAAAAAGACTTGCTGTTTTATGCTTATTGCGCTGAAATGGGGCTGGAGAAGGAAGTGCAGTAGTTGGTGTATTTTGATTTGCACTGCAAATGGAATGAAATGCAGGCAGCTCAGTTCGTCCAGTGTCTCTTCCCTTGGTGCCTTTCTCCATCTCACCACCGTGAATATTAGCGACACCTCATTGCCCCATCTCATAAAAGTTTTAACGTGAAGAGTAAAAGCGGAGAATTCGGTAATAGAAAATCACACATGGTATGTTAAGAGCACTTGTGACAGTGGAGAGCATCAGCATCTTCACACTGGGGTTTGAGTTCAGAGGAACGAAATAACACAGAAACATATTGGAACCGAATGCTTGTGGTTATAAAATAACGAGCCACTGTTAAAATAGATTAGCCATAGCTTATTACTGCCTCCCTTCTCACAGTGAAATGAACAAAATTAATGAGTTCTCAACAGCAGAGGAGTTGGAAGAAGCAGCTAAAGCAACATTTCTCAAAGCATAGATTTGGAAAGGTTTGATTTATGTGTCGATACCATTGCTGTGGCAGCTAACTGATGATTTATTGTTTTACCTTTAAAAATGGGAGATATTTAAGAACCAGAACAAATATCTCTAGTCAGATATATAATCAGCTGTTATAGATAATTTAAATATACTAAGTGTTACAGTGGCTGGAGATAGCAAACAGAGACATTAGTAAGCAGTAGCCTGTAGTATATTATGTAGTGTACATGATGTGTAGTCAGTATGGCCTAAAATATTCTTATAGTGCAGTGTAAATACCATATTAGTCTTTGTTTCCAATGCAAATACTTAGATTTTGCCTTAAATTCCTGCTTTAAAACTAACTTTAATACCTGCATATATGCACCAGCACATACAGTAGTATCTCTGTCTTCACGGTAGAGGAACGAGTTGCTAGATATTCAGAACGATGTTCGGTTAGATACAAGTATTTCTGAGGGATTCTCTGTGTTAGAGTTGAACACTTTCCACTGCACATGAAAGGAAGAACTTTGCCAAGCACAAATTGCTGTGCTGTTTTTTTTTTTTTTTGTGCCGCCATGTGCCTCGGGATCTGTGATTAGGTGTCAGAACTTAAGTCTAATCTCCAGACAGCGCAAGAAACATTTGAGATTAGGTTTAATTTAGCTGCTGCACCAGTGATTTGTTACATCATTTCCCTCAACAGGGTTATCTATGCCTCCCACTGATCTAACAATGGTCCTCAGAACGCCTTATGCTGTCACTTTGCCACTTCTGGATGGGGCTCTAATGAAACAACTCTACACTCGGGCTTCGGTGCCAGCTCATGAAATCAGCCACAGGGATCACCTTGTACCGGAAAAAACTTTCACAGTGAGCTCATAAATTCTATCCTTGACATAAATTATAAATAACCGTATTGCCTCCCTGTGTGTTTTCATCTGTCTGCATCTCTTTCTTGCTCTTAACAATTGTTAGATTATTGACAACTGAAGCTGGTGTAATGTAGATAAAGCTGGATGAACTCCTGAGTCCCTCGCTCAATATGAAATTTACTGCATTGGGTGGTGGGAGTTCTAGGGGCAATATAAGTGAATTAGCCAATAGATCTCTAGCTAATGAGCAGGTCTGCGCTCATATCTGAATAAATCTGCTCCAGCTTTTAAATTATTGCACAAATTCGGGATAAATATATTCACTTTTTTATTATTATACAGTATCATTACCACCAAACGGACCACATTAGCCTTGGCATGGCACAGGTTTCATTGTACGGTGGTGCTTCAAGTGCATTTTGTTCGTGAGAGCAATGAGAAACTGAAGCGGTGCACGAGGTGGCAGGGTGAAGGAGGGGAGAGAAAAAAGACTATCAGAGGTACATAGAGAGTGGCAGAGGAAAGGTGGGGAGGTTGAGGAAAGGTGACTTAATGAAGAGCAGGGAGCTGTGCAGGGGCAGTGGAAGTGGAGGAGGTGGGAGGGAGGGCAAAGCCGCAAAAACAGAGGAGAGGCCAAGAGAGAGAAAGAGAGAGGTTGAGAAGACAGATCGAGTTGGACAGGCTGTGGAAGACTGTATAATGAGATTTTCTACTGGGTCCGCCTAAGGTTGCGCTGGCAGTGGGCTACATGTATCCTTGTCCAGTTAAAGTCTCAAACTCTTCTAGTTCAAATCTGCCTCCCCGGGCCACGGAGACACACTAAATGTGGGATTGACATTGTAAAGACTATTCTGGAAGCCTCGGAATAACAGATTTAGATCCTTTCCACAGCTGCTCAGAAACTTTGCCTACGCTGTGCTGCCTTTAATTTTAGTCTGACAGCAAAACGCCATGTACAATACTACTTGGTGGAGTCTTCTTTTATTTAAAACACACTGCAGCACCCAGCTATGCCTGGCAACATTTTTCAGAATGCAGGCCGCCTCTGTGTCATCTCTATCGCACGGAGAAAAGCTCGGCCGATCTCTCATCCTCCTGCTGGACTGGTGTTTCTGCAAATCTGCCCTGTGCCCTCGATCATGATGCAGAATGAGTGCAGCTCAGGTGAAAGATGGTTGAGTGTTTCTGTCACACTGAATGTCTCTGTGAGAAATAAATGTTTCCCGTTTTGCATGTGTGTGATTGTTTTTACCTCGCTCACAGCCACGTAGTATCTCGGCTGCTGGAATCGCGGAGCATTGTCGTTGCGGTCTCGAACGACGATGCGGACCTCGTGTAAAATCACGGTGCCGATCAGCTCGTTGGTACATTGAACCTGAACCACGATGGACTGAATATATGAGGGGGGCTGGGAAAGACAATAAAAAGAGGCACAGATAGTGATTTTTGATTGATGCATCTTAATTAATTAGTCGGAAATTAAAAGAAAACGATGACTGCCACCTTAATGTATATTTAAATTTAGAGTAGAGGGTGATCATGAAAAACAATGTGTTGCATTTACTTTATTCAAATATCAACATAAGGCTGATGCAGAGAAAATGGAGCAAAAACATTTGTATTTGCTGGAAAACATTCACTTCCACAATATTCACCCTCTGTGATAAAGTGAAAAAGAGAAACTATTGTGTATCTGTTGAAACAACATCCTATTTAAATATGCTCTAGATTTTAAATTCAGCAGCAGGGCCTGAGCCATAGATTCATAAATATATCAGCTTCTGTCTCAGAATAAGAAGCCAAAGCTGAACAAGATATAAAACTGTAAAAAATGAAAAACTCATAGATGGTAAATGAAAAAGAATGAAATTGTTCAGGTGCCTTACATCTCTATCCAGAAGGCGTCCAGTGCTGTTGAGATAAAGGGCTTGCTTGGAAGGGTCGAGAATCACCCAGTAGTCGTGGTTGTCCCTTAGGGAAAGAGAGATGGTACGATCCGGACCCTCGGCCACGCCATTTATCTGCATGTTCTCCACCAACAAGGTTCCTGGAAAACAATGAAAACCACCGATTGAACCTCTGAGGAAGACGTACTGTCCAGAGTTCCTGGAAATAGAGTTTGAATCAAAAGCAGATACGTGGTTTGATCCTTAATCTAATTTTATAAAGAAAAAAAGAAAACCCTCTGTTCTCCTTCATGTTCATTAAATACACAGCACACGTGAGAACTATATACAGCTCAGGGTCAAAGGCAATTAGTCGGAGACACACACAAATAGGAAGAGACAGTAAAAATGCATGTTGGATTTCAGTCAAAATAAATCAATTAATAACAGATATTAGAGTCTGTCTTCTCTGCTCCGATACTTGGAATGAATAGAATAGTACACATAAAAAGAATAGCATGAATAAAAGTACACATTGTAGTTTGACAGATGGCAAAAAAAAAAAAACATGATCAATTTAACCTGCTTGACTCTAAAGCTGGTGAAGTGAGGAACTAAGAGGAATATTGAAAGACAGAGAGGAGGAGGCAGCGTCAGAAATACAAACACAGAGACAGCACATGATCGGAATGGAAACCGCCTTCTGTTTATTTTCAGGCAATGCATATCATCTCTCAATCATAATAAGGCCCGCCGGAGTTGCATCAGAGGAGGGCGAGGGGTCAAAGAAGTAGCACATGAAGAAAGGAAAAGCATCTGCAGAATCAGACACGTTTACTGAGTCCATGAAAACCTGCTGCCAAACTTTTTTAACCCTTTGCATGTGAATCTCTGTAATCTCTAAAACACCCACTCAAATCAGATTTTACAGATTTAAAATGCAAATGATGGAGTTAGTTAAAGCATGTTTTAATTTATTCTCACTGAGGTTCGTTCTCATTCATCTGCTTAATCAGTTTTTTCAACAAATGTATAGTCGTCAAGGTGAAAATACTCTAAAATATTATCACAGGTATGAAGCATATACGAGGAAGAAGAACAAAACTATAGATGAGAGTGTGTGTGTGTGTGTGTGTGTGTGTGTGTGTGTGTGTGTGTGCGTGTGTGTGCGTGTGCGTGTGTTTCACTGAGTGATTGACTGGGAGAGAGATGAGTAGAAAACAGAAGGAAAGGAAATTAGAAATGAGAGATAAAGACAGAGATGTAGGGGAGAGGGGAAAGTTGAGGCGGCAAGATGGTCTGTGTCAGTTTGTGTTTAATTGCTTTTGTGTGTGTGTGTCTGTGTGTGTGTGCGTGTGTGTGTCTGCTCCATGCACATATACAACAGTATGAACACACACATGAACTATGCTGTAGACATGAAATTGGGTCATGGCTTTCTGTGCTGCCATGGAAACCATGTCAAATGCGTTGCTGTGATTTGCTGATGTTAAATAAACCCGGCAACTTAATGAAATTGGTTTCTTTATATGAAAAACGGGATTGAAAATGGAATTCATTAGGGGGAAAGTCGTTCCTCGCCATCCTTCGGCTATCGCTCCTCCGATTTTTCCGCTGCTGTCTTGCAAAATGATTTTAAAAAGCACAAGCACAGGTGAAGAAGAAAGACAGAGGAATACCTACACCGTGTGTAACTGATCTGTGTCTAATTTAATTCCATAGACCATCTAATATAAATGGGCTCTTTTCACAGTGACCTCACTTTATGTGACTGAATCTTGCACTCAGCAGCACCTGATTAAATTGACCCATGCGATGCGTTAAAGCAACAACGCCAAGAGAATTTCAGAGAGTAGGAGAGGCACAAAGGGCAATTAGACGGCGAGAGAAATGAGAAAGATAGCAGAGGAATGATTGGGTTGAATGAGGGGGCGATAGAAATCAAGAATGAAGAGAATATCAGGAGGAAATAGAAAGAAAATGAGCATTGTGGCGCTGCATTAATAGAATTTTTACAGGACATTAGCTTAACTGAATGTGCAGACACAGCTCGGGGGTGTCAGCCAGGTAAGAGCCATGGACTGAAAAGTAATCATCACATCTACCCGAGGATTCAGCTCATGGAGAGAGGAGGTAAAGGGGATTCAAAGAAACAGCAGCAGTGAGTGACGGCCTGGATAAATCCTGCTAATTCAAACAGATCAGTGCTGTCTGATGAGAAGATATGTTACAGAAATATTTCATTCGTGTTGGCGTTTTTTTTTTTCACTTGCTGATGTAAGTTTTGTGCACTAAAGCGACGCCGCCATAACCGAGCAGAACTGAGCACGTTTACGCTGAATTGTGATGTTTAGCATAATTGTGTTTGGCAGTTTCTCCCTCGAACAAATTAGGTGATCCAAATGTGGAAGTTATTCGGTTTCAAAACATTAGTTTGAAATTGATTATGACACAAAGCTTTATAGGGGGAAAAAAAATCAGAAATTGTCGATTTCGCTCGACCTCCACAATCTGGACGAGAATTAAAACTCACAGCCAGCATTAACTTGCTAGCGTTTGATTACAAATCAACAATAATCTCATCCATCAATTCTGTGCTTTGTGAGATTGAACACGAGCATTTCATAAAAATCTGATCCCAAGTGTAATTTAGGTAATTACAGCTCAGCAGACGCTGGTCTTCAGTGGCCATATGATGGTCCACTGTCGACATTTAGCTTAGAATGCAACCGTCTGTATTTAATAGAGACAAATTAAAGTTAGATTACTTTCATGCAGCAGAGGCCTGTGGGGTTTACTTGGCATTTTCTGTTTTTGTGAACTTTCTCAGTGAAGTTTATTGATGGAGCAGCTGATAACTGCACAGGACTGTTGGAGTGTTGGTGATTTGCAGGTAAAAATACGTCAAGCAGTCTCAGTCAAGTGATTTTAAAAAAATAACCTTGATTTCAATGATGCTTTGGCTTTATTATTTAACAAGCGCCAGGTTTAACAGGACGTCTGGTTCATAGTTCATGTCTTTGATTCCTCAGGTTTAAAAGTTAAGCGGCCTATATTCCTACCTTCAAACTGGATTCATCTCGAGGTGTTAGACTTGTTCTACATGTTGTCTCAAGGCAGTGCAAGATAGGTGGAAAGCACCGGGAAATGTCACATCAACACATTCATAAAAACCAACATTAACACAAGCCGCATTACAATCTTCTTCATCAACAGCATCACTGAAAAAAAACCTCACTGCAGCATGTACAGGTAGTTAGGGACAGTCGTAAGTGAAGCACTTGTTGGTAAAACATTCAGCTACTGTAACTTTGCATAATTTTGTGTTAATTATTTAGTTTTTAACCTGAAGATAGTGACGTCAAACAAACGTAAGCATCATTCCTCTTAATGTATGTTCCCCCAGTCCTACACATGTCCACTCATTCTTATCACCCCTTTTTTTCTACATGTTCTTAATATCACACTTGTGACATTTCCCTGGGCTAACTCGTATCTCGTTTTCTCTCCTCAAGTCCGACCCAAGATAATCGCCCTAAAGATAGATTCTGTATCAAACACGTAGCACTATTTCACAGGCACGGAGCAATACATGACATCATGCAAACAAACCATTCCTTTGCTAAATTATTCCTCAACAACCTCGTTAAGGAGATTAGTGCTCACACATGAACAAACACACACTTGAACATATAGTGTGAATAAATCATGACAAGCTCATTGTTGCTGAAGAAATAAACAGACTACAAACACTGTAGCTGCCCGAATTTGTACTGTGTTATCCCTCCATTACACAATACTCATGTCACAATACTAAAAGAGCATTTCATGCACACTGTGTTATTGCCACACATGGAAAATCAGACAAGAGAACATAAACTCAATCTGCACCTAAACTCTGTTCTGTATAGTGATGTAAACTTTATTCAGGTTTACTGAGAGTGTGATCTGCAGACACAACTCAGGGCTGAAAAACAAATACTGTGAATTCCTCTGCAAGTTTTTAGAATACAAAAATATATCAAATGAGATCACAATGTTTTTACACTATTTATACTAACTTCTAGAATTTAAAATACCAACAGATTTTTTTTCCAATTAGCATTGAATAGAAAAACACATTTTCATGATAATGTGTCGATGTTTAATGAGCTAAATAGTTTTTTCTCCTGCCTCAGAGTGAAGGAGTCACAGTATTGCACAAAACATAATGCATGTGTAATTAATGCAAACACTGAAATCATAATAAAACACTTTTTCTGGTTGACGAAATAAATAATCGCTCCTCAGGTGTCCTTGAGCCATTCACATCTTACTGGAGGTAATGTAAATAATAAATGTTGTCCTTTTCATGGATGGCTGACATATACATATACTGTATATATAATTACCAGTAGGCGGATGTGTGTACACTCATGTAACAGAAGAACAGAGTAAAACAGGAGAAATGAGAGGATGGATAGTTTAATAAGGTGCATTAAGCCATCAGCAAACACACATGCAGACATGTCAGCTGAGAGGATGGAAGCCACTGCTCTCCTCCATGTTTGGTGTTGCTCTGCTAATCTCTGTTCACGTCAGTTAGGATTACTGTGATCAGGTCTCACAGTTTAAAGCCGTGTGGAGGAGCAGACATGGAAAACATTATGACAGGTCGCCATTTCTGTACAGTAATCTATAGGCCGAAGATAAGCGTGTGATTTAACTACACGGACCAACTTGCCTGTGTGTACACCCCCCCATTAGATTTAGTGGCCTTCCTCCAGGCCAACATAAGATGTAATTTACTCCTGATTAAAGTGAGGATTAACCTTGTCAATTAAAATATGATTCTCCCCCCTGAACATCACATTTATGTTAATACAAACACACACACACACACACACACACACACACACACACACACACACACACACACACACACACACACTGTCTAAATGACACAATCATCATACTGGGAGCCACTAATTAGCTTCTACAGTTCAAGCTAACAAAACAAGCTGAGGATATATGTGTATATATCAGGAGAAGAGATACCACACGTTAATACTTATAGAAGAGAGTAATTACAGAGACACATTTTTTACCCCTTGACCACACGACAGTACCACAGATTGGGATCTGATCTAACAAACCACTTCTTAAGGTTGTATCACGATGACATCAAACACAAGTGTAAATGCAGTTGCATAGTCAACCCACATACAACAATGGGGGGGAAATAATAAGCGCTTTTTTAACCATGTTCATTTTATTTTTTTATGCTAACCAGGCTAACTGACTGCGGCCTTTACAAAAGAGAGAATGTGTTGACCCTCCAAATAAGCACATTTTCAGAAATGTCAAACTATTCCTTTAAGCAAGCTGCCCGGTGACCGGCAGAATTCAGAAAAACAAGTGTGCATTAATAGACCACTGCATCTTTTTCTTGTTTACACTCATGCACAGTGACGAAGCATAAACTGAACGATCTAATGTCTTATCTTCTGCAACAGGGACCAGACTCACGCTAAGACACAGCTGGCACTTAGCTCATGAATATGAATGAGTGCAGGGCACCTGCAACGTCAATCAGCAGCCACTGAGAAGGTCAGGATCATCTAACAGTGTTTGTTTATGGTTAAAGGTGATGATAATCTCAAAGATTACGACAATATGTGCGTTAGTCATGTTAGAGGTGAAAGAAATGCTTGAACCCACTGAGAATGCAGAAACGAATTGAGAAGTGAAACGGATGAATACTTTACCGTTGGGGCTCTCTTCATCTATGGCAACGATGGTGGCAGGAGGACCCGACCGAGACAGTTTACATTCTGGGAGTGTGAGAGAGAAAAACAGGAACAGTTAGAGTTGATATACACTTTGGGGTTTTCGTCATGATTCTGCCACAGTTTAAAAACTTCTAAACTTCTCATATTTTGAACTTTTGAAGCCGTTTCTGTTTGTGTTTTCTATGGTACGGATTTTTTTCATTATGAACTTTTGATTTATCTTTGTTTGCATTTTGAGTTTCCAATTTCCTATCTTTATTTGTCTTTGTTTTCCCACTCCTGCCCTAATGTGCGACACTAGAGTAAACTAAAGTCTCTGTGCCACCCACTCTCCTCTCTCACTTTGTTTGTTCTCATGTGCTTCTGTTTGTTTTTCCCTGAATTTCTTCCTGCCTACATTCTGCTGGTTTTTGCATTTTTTTTGTTTGCCTGCTCGCTTTATTAAATTCCATGTATATACCTCCTTTGCCATGTGGCGTCTACATTTGGATCCTCACCATTTCGCTGGATATGACAGTTTAAGTTCTTTACAAACATTATAGAAAAGCTTGACTTCATTTGTTTAAAGTTTTTAGAAGGAAAAATTAATAAACAGCTCAGGTTTGTTTCTCTTTCCGTTAAAATCAAGAGGCTGCTGCAATCACCCTGTAAAACCTGAAATGCAGTTAGAGCGTGCACAGTACAGTACTGTGTGTGTGTGTGTGTGTGTCAGAGATGGAGAAGATAAACAACAAAGAACTGAGAGAAATGGGAATTTTAAAAAAAATGATGATGGACAGGAAAGAAAAAAACGAAAAAGTACAAACGGTCATGCTCCGAGGATGACACGTATGTAGGGATGAATAACGGATAAGCTTGGTGGACCCCCTGCAGCCATTTCTGCAGGGTCACCGAGGGTTAATAAACTAACACAGTGACTGAACACACAGGGAACAGAGGAAGAGAAAAGAGAGAGCTCTTACCCTCATATTGCCAATCTGCCGAAAGAAACAGCCCCGTCCCACGAGGAAGGAAGGAGGGGGAGGAGGAGAGGGAAGTTGGCAGCCAAGGGAGAAAAGGAAGGAGAGGAGAAAAACAATTGTGAAAGATAAGAATTAATCTTCAAGACATTACAGCAGGTGAAGTTTTAAAAATAGAGTGAAAGCTAATAAGAAAGATGCTATGATGTGTTTTTTCCTCCTCTATTCACAGCCACCACCCACACTCACTGTATTACCATGTGGAGAAATGATTCTAACCCGAGCTGCAGGCTTAAAATTGGACCCATTCAGTGTTTTGGAAAACAAACATCAACGACATGTAAGGATTCGCCTTCATCCTCTTGGTCCTTACATCCAGGATGCAGGAAATACAAGGACACCCACATTCAGCAGACGGGGCAGCATCATTGGAACGGCTCTCGAGGATGGCCGGGAAAAAAAAGATCCCACAGGAATGACTGCAAGACAGATATCTGCTCACCTAGAAAATAGACTTCATGGAACAATGATCGCACTCTCTCTCCCTCCACTTATCATTCCCTCTCTCTCTCTCTCTCTTCCCCCGTCATGATTAAGCTTTACAACTGTGAGACACCATAGATTATCTCAGGATTCATTGCTATTGTTTCTTGTTTCTTGCTGGGGGGGGGGGGGGGTATTGAATGTTCACAAAAACAGATTAAAATGTCCAAGGCCTGCGAATTAGCTTACATCTATAGTGCGGTAAATGACTGGTTTTCTAATTTATCACGGTGAAGGGAGGCACAGACTGTTTTCTGAGTTCATGCTGATGCAGGGCTTGACATTAAGGCACTGACATTAAGGCTCGGCCACTTGTCTGGGAAAAGTAGATTTTATTTGTGAGACATTTACACGCACTGTTGGAAAAGTCATATATAAATGAACAAATAAACTAGAATGCCACAGAGTAGAGCGGAGACACTCCGCACCGAGGCCCGACATCCCCCTCATGAAACCAGATTTTAGACATCAAGGGAAATGTTGAAAAATGCCTTGCAATGTTAAAGGAAGTCGAAAACTAAATTAATCCTGGATCCAACCCCTGATCTGGATCTGCACCAAATTTTAATGGGTTCTTCCTGGGGTTGAGTAGTTGTTGTGTAATCCTGTTAGCAAACAAACAAACAAACAAAGACGAACTTTAAAGTGAAAAAAATAAATCCTGAATCTGCCCCTGATCTGGATTTGCACCAACTTCTAATGGGATCTTCCCCGACTCATCCCATGTCCTTCTGCCAACTTTCATGCTAATCTGACCAGTAGTTGTTGTGTAAAGCTGCTGAGTAACAGACAAACAAACAGTGAAAACACAACCTCAGCGGCGGAGGTAAAAACACGACCCACAGAACAACAGTCAGTAGTTACATCACACTCCACCACCTGGACTGTGAGTGCATCAGATGACAGATGTGTATCCTCTGCTTGACTGCCTGCTTATCCTTCAGTGTAAGCTGATGCCCCTCATCTATTACTAATCATCCATTTGTTCTCTATGGTGCGTCTCCTTCTCTGGGTGTCTTCCCTCCTCCGTCTCCTCTCATCTCCCTCCTTCTCTACAGTTGCCAGCCTCTCCAATAATAAAAAATTCAGTGGGATGAAACGGTAAAGTGGCCGGGTCGTAATGCAAAGCGACAGATGAACACGGAGAGATGTGGAAAAGAATTGAGCCAAAACTGAATACCCGGCATACAGGTGACGCTAATTTAAAGCCCAATCCTCACGGTGTCTGCAGGAAATTTTAAGAAATCGTGCTTAAAAGTGTAATCTTGATTTAAACGAACGTGTGACTACGGAAAAGTTTCACCGAAAAGATGAAATCGAGCAATTAAGTTGCCACATTCTGTTAGCGAGTCCTACATTAAATCATGCACTGTTAACTCCTACTGCAGAAAACTCAGGATTAAAAGTGAATTGAAATAAAATGTAAATTCTCCACTCTTCTTTCTAACAGGTCACAGACATATTTCATCCAAATGAAATCCCTGTTTGTCTGAGATATCCAATGCTCCGAGTTAGAACCCTTTTTTTTTGCAGGCACTCGTGTCCCTCGAGTGTCTCCTCATGCTTTACCTCTGCAATTCTTTCCTCATTGATACGCACTTGTCTTCCAACGAGCACTCACTTATTCTCCGCTAAGCTTGCCCTCTTCTGAAGTTTGAGGGAAAAATCACGGAGATGACTTTGCGCATTAACAAGTAAATAAATCCATCTGATGCCAGGTTTCTGCCACGCTGATGGAAAGCTCTGTGGAGGGCTGAGTGAGGTGAAGCGTTCAAGGTGTGAACCACGATGAAAAAAGAAAGAAAAAAGATGTAGAACTTTTAAATAGACTTTTCTGTTCAGACAATATCACAGGCAGTCAATGAGAAACGCTCGTTCCAGATTTATCATCCATCCGACGCCTCATTATTTAAACCTGATGTGTTTCAATCAATAACTTTTATTCCCTTTTCACCTTCTTTCCATTTACATTAGGCAGCAGAGGAAACATGTGCAGGTTGCCGAGGGGGCAGAGAAAAAAAGTCACCTTTCACAACAAAGTTCACTGAGGAGGAGGAGGAGGAGAGTCCACACAGCCCTGTTCAGTATACACACACACAGACACACACAGCTTAGCAACGGTCTGGGAGCTTCATGGCACAACCCCATGTGCACATTCACACCAACCTGCAATCGAACACTCACACATGCTAGAGTTACCATAAAATATACATGATGGGACTTGACTCAGAGAGGGCACCTGGACAACGCTGTGTTTGTGTGTGTGTGTGTGTAGCATGGATTCATTGCATATGTAGACTGAGTCACTCAACAGAGAAAAGGTGTCAAACCTTCAATGCTGTGCTTTTGTTGTAGTATTAATGGAGTAGTTCAATATATATTGAGCACATTCTTCTTTCACATTTCTGAGTTTGAAATGCTGCTTTAGCAGTAGCATTTGAACACAGCTTCCCATTCTCAAGTCTTTGTGCTAAGCTAAGCTAATTAGATGATGGCTTTTGCTTCAAATTTAACTGACATTTATATATATCATTCGATCGGTGGTATCGATCTTTTGCAATGCACCTATCTGGAAGAGGAAAGAGAATATAGTGTTTATAGTGATACAAGTTAACAGAAGCATATTCAACGAGCTTAAGACAATGCATTGAATCATCTAATAATCTTATTTGAATTTGTTATACAGGGCATAAATTCCACAGCACCAATATGAAACTCTTCACTTCTAATCTAAGTTCTCATGTAAATCACACAAGGATTCAAGTCAAAAAGTAAATGTGATTTTCTACCTTACATTAGAAAACATCTACATGTCTCCAACGTACACTGTGTGGATGTAGCAATGGAACATACTGAAGTGACTGGTAAAGCTAAGGTCAAGAGAAAATCTGAATACTATTCCCATCTCTATTACATATCATCCAATGAGAAATGAGACGTGTTGTCAGTATCAGATGACGGGAGCAGCATGAGGTCTACAGTACACAGAGTGGAGAACATCACAGGCACCTCTGATCCGTCGGGGCCGTGGCACCGACCGGCCTCCACTGCAATAATTGACTCATTTCATCTGATGATGTTTCAGATTGGGTCTGTGACCGATGAGCTGTGAGCCCGTTTCACACGTAGCAGAAAATCGTATGTAGATAACCAGATTCTAAACTTGTAGGGTTGTTTATAATCCAGTTAAAAATGGTTTGGAGTTGAGTTTTGTAAATGTGGTCAGATGAAACAAAACCTTGAAGCAATCGTTTGTCGTTTTTGGAAATGCACTTGTATGCTGCCTTGCTGAGCATGAGAATGAAAGGGGCGAGACCTCACGTGTCTGTACTGAAAATATAAAGCTACAGACCACATAGCTTAGCTTAGCATAAACACAAGGAACAGAAGGAAGCTTGGCCCTGATCAAGAATAACAAAACTGTGTTAGGTTCAATAATTAGACCTGTAGTGTTTATGTACATCCTGATAGTGACGCAAAATTCTACAACAATGTTAAAAACCTAAATTAAATTAAAAACAACTATGTATTGTAGTAGTAGTGTGCTGTGACGGTGAACTTTCTCAGTTCAAGAGAAACATTTTCTCTCTGGTATGAGTTAATAATAGTTTCTCAAGCTTTGCCATCTTGTTTTTCCCTTTGCCATATTGTGAAAAACTCATGTGGGTTGAAGTTGTACTCGACTGCATTCTGCTTGTGACCATCTGTTAAACACTTGCTTGGCTACCCTGCCTGGAGTGAATATTGTGAATGGGGGAAACCCAGTGATGGTGAACTCCAAAAACAACATGCTGAAATAATGTTTGAGCATATAGCGAGGTAGCCAAGCGGATGTTATTTCAAGAGACGTCTGCGCTGATAAGATTTCTAAGAAGAGTTATTTCTTTCTTTACGACGAGACTGTCCAGCCTGGTGAACCAGACTGAAGTGAAATGGATGATACACAGTGCAACTAGGGAGCAGTTGTCTGTCATGAGATATGCACTTGAATTAAATGTGATATTGAGATATCGCAAATGTCATTTTGCAATAAGAAACCCCGTTAAATCTGGATTAAAATGTCTTTGTCTCATCCACAATGAGAAACAATGTGATTAATGAGGATTAATTGCATCACATTGACCTAATACTGTGTGTGTTTGTATGTGCGTCACATTCCCTCAGCGTGTGTGGCTGTGCAGCCATTAATAGAGATCCACAGGGTTTGTGAGTTAATTACATGCTGGGCCCATTTGAGCAATTTTAGGATAATCTACTTGTTAAAAGAAAAAATGTGTGGAAAAAGCGCAAGTCATTTCTTTCAATAACCTTGATGTTGTCTGTCAGCTTGCAACACTCTGCCGTCACACAACCCCAGAATGCTTTGCCACATAACTGACTTGCTGAATGAAAATCGTTTTAAAATACGTTTCAAAAAATACGTTTCAAAAATACTTTTCAAAAAACATAACGATGTCTTTCAAATGAGAGAGAATGGAAAGAGTGGGTAGTGAAGAGATTATATACAGAAAAAGACATATGGACAAGGACGTTTAGTTTATTTCCTCTAAACATTCTTGCACGTCATGTCCTTTTTAAGCTTCCATCAGCAGATACCCCAATCTCCACCTCTCCCTGGGGTCCGATTCCTCTCCGTCTCCTCTATCCAACCACCATCATCCTTCATCACCTTCATCCATCATCCATTCATCTATTCATCCATCCATTCCCGTGCAACCCCTGATCCATCCATCCATAGAGAACAGAGTAGGAGAAAAGGGGACAAAATTGGAAAAAAAAAAGAGGGAGGAGATCATTTGAGGGAAATAAAGAGAAGAAATTAGAGTGTTGGTGGAGGAAGATCTGAGAGAAGAGGAGAGACAGTGTGACCTTGTGTTAGATTGCTGTATCTCAGGAGAAAACGGATTGTCGAACCTGCTCGCACACAAAACACACACACACACACACACACACACACACACACACACAGACACACAGGGTCAGTGCTGTAGAAATAACCACTTTGTCACTGTGCTGGCTTATCCATTATCCTGACTCTCTCCCTTTCTCTCTGTCTCAGTGCGTCAGGTCTGTTTCCAGCCGCTGTGTCTGAACACGGCCGACGGAGTTAGTAGTGGGAATCAGACAGAACTTGTGCTCAGGGTACACGGTGGAAATACATAAACAACCCCGGAGTAACCCCAAATGCTCCTGAGGTTGTCGGCAACTGTACATGAAGGTGTGAATGTGGATAAAGCAGCTCGACATTTTAAGAAATACATTTGTTTGGTTTCCGAGAAAGACGATCACTCAGAAAATATGGAACTATTACACGTTAAACTTTCTCTCACCCCTCGGTTCTTCCTCTATTCGTTTGCAAAGTGGTTACACTTATTTACCTTTCAATCTGAACTTTATCTTCAGCGGTAAGTACAAACCTGATCTGTGCTTTATACTCATTCACAAGGTAAAAGGCAATTTGGGGTTTCCGTGCCTTGCCCATGGACAGTTCCACATGCGGACCACTGACCATCTGGTTAGTGGACGACCCTCTCTACCTCCTAGACACGTGTCACGTATGTAAGCATGTGTGTAAAGCGCAAAGTCAGAGGTAGTGAGGCATATAATAGCAATAAGTGGTATCCCCATCCATTATCTACACTGCATATCCCTTGAGGGCCCCCAGGGGTCGCTGGAGTCGCAGCTGACATTGGGTAAAAGGAGGGGTATCGGCGAGCCAGTCACGCTACAGTCAATTTAGAGTTTTACAATTAACCCCAATCTGCATGTTTTTGAATTGGTATCTTGAGAAAACCCACATAGACACAGGGAGAACATGCAAACTCACAAGAAGACACCAGGGTTCTAACCTTCTTGCTGTGAGGCGACAGCGCTAACCACCCCAACATGCTACCTGGGGAAAATTGCCAATCTATATAGCTGTACATAGGCTTCGACAGAGTTGGGGGCTTGATAGAAGGATGACAGAGGGTGATGAGATGGAGGAAGATGGGCACAAAGACAGAGGAATGATTGTAGGTGATGTAGAAGTAAAGACAGATGAGACAGTTATTCACCTCTGATGAAACGTCTGACAAAAGTGGTAAAAAGATATCGAGTGATATATGGAGCTATAATTGGAGCTTTCTGAGTTTTTTGTTTTTCACTATGTGAATTGAAAAAGAAGTTGGCGGGGATTCAGACGTCTGGAACCATGCAGGATGAAAATATCATTTGGTCTCTAGCTTTGTGGCAATTGATGGACAATCAATGCAAGCACTACAGGCTAAATACCAATGTGGCCCCACTACCTTTGTGCTATTCATCTCCAGTTTTCCTCCATTCTCATGGAGAGTTTACCATATTGAGATCCAGCTGGTGAGGAGAGGAAGTGGATGATGCAGAGATGTGAGTGCTGGATAATGGAGGATACATCACATAAATATTACTCGCTATGTCATAAAAAC
This sequence comes from Paralichthys olivaceus, assembly GCF_024713975.1. Lineage (NCBI taxonomy): Eukaryota > Metazoa > Chordata > Actinopteri > Pleuronectiformes > Paralichthyidae > Paralichthys > Paralichthys olivaceus. Next base: position 5,261,152 of record NC_091113.1, on the reverse strand, counting down.
TGCTTTGGTTATGGAGATAGATTCATACACTTCTCCACCACAGCATTTTCACAGTCTGATTAAAATCACAGAAAGTGCAGTGCAGTAAAATTACAATAAAATATTTTGGTGGTTTTGAAATATATTTAAAAAATGGCTTCGCAAATAGTAGAAGATGTTTTCAACACACTATGAATTAACCTGTTTCATCCACATTAAATACAGAAGGAGCTGAGTTTCACAAACATGATGAGAGAAAACAGTGAAATAGAAATATGCAATAAAAGGCACAAAAGGTAAAAGAAAAGGTTTTTAGCAAAATCATTAGACAGAATCAGGGGAAATTAAAAGCGAGATTAGAAAGAAATATTTTAAATTAAGATTTGAAATAATCGATAGCAGGGCAAAACCTAATGGGACAGGAGACGATTCCAGAGCTCAGGTGCAGCAACAGCGGAGGTAACTAACTACTTGTCTGGTCTTATCGACAGTATCTGTATATGTGGGGTTCAAGAGCTCGGACACTTTGACATGCAGAGGGGAACAGGCAGAATCAAAACCGCAGACGTTCCTGCTACACCGGCTCTACCTCCTGCGGCACAGCCTCCCTCTTATTGCAGAGTGCTCTACAGAGCTGTGAGCGTGACTTCATTCAGACTGACACCTCAGGATTGGTTTGGAACAGGGCCACAGTCGTCACACTGGGAACTGACATTCATTCTTATCTTTTTTTTTTTCTAGTTCATCATGCAGGCGAAAGCTGGCGGGCGTGAGAAAGACACGATGAGAGAGCGTTTTTTTTTTTTAACGGAGGAGAACGTCTGGCAACATCTGGTCAAAATAGTATCGTACCCACATGTTTACATCACACAGACAAGCACACATTTTCATGCAGGATCACAGAAAGGAATACATTGTCAAGCATTCATGTTTAATGAAAGAGCGGCTTCAAGACAGACGCACGTCACACTCAATATACGGCGACAAGAGCGACAGCCACCTACACACCGCAGCCTTCAAATGAATTCATGATGAAAGCACAAGGAATTCAGAGGGTCTGCATTTCAGTCTCCAGCACTAGTAATTATAAATACTGTTATTGCAATGACAATAAATAGACTGATTCTCAGAATTTCAGAAAACAAACAGGAGTGAAGCTGTTAAACTTTCAGCCAAAAGCTGATTCGACACACTGTGCGGTCTCTCACCCCGGGATCGAGGCTCATTAAAAATTATACTGAAACTCTCATCGCTGGGGGAAACCGGAGGAAAATGAATATAAGAGTCTTACTTTGGGACCTAAGCTAATTAAAACACGCTGCTACTCTTGTCAGGCGGGGGGTCCAAACAGCGAAAATCAACCGCTCATCCTGGGACTCCAGCTCATTAAAAACACACTAGCGCTCCTGTCATGAGGGGACCCAAACTGAGTAAAGTATTGTGTGTCAGCCGCAGACCCAGGCTTATTAAAACATACTATTCTTGTTATGTGCAGAATAAAGGCTGCGATCCTGTTTTCTGAGATCCTGCCAACAGTTTAGGAGACACAGCATCGTGGGTGCAGCTGAGCGCAGGTGGACAGGTGTGATGAGGGGAAACAGAGGAGAGACAGATGCGGAGATCTGAATTAAGGGGATGTCTGGAATTGTGTACCCCCAACAGACAGATTTACTAATAACCCACATGCACACTTGCAGACATGCTTTATGCCTCCATATGCTACATCTGCCCACAAGCGCACACGCTCGCAGACATTCACCTTTGGCTGCGGCTGACGTCAGGTAAATGTCAACCAGATAAATCTCAAGGACTAAGAGTTAAATGGAGAATTAAAATCCTGACAAATAGTCAAGAGAGCATTATGCTGAGCTCTCCCAGCGGTGATGACTCAATTTCTGTGCAGCCTTGCTTCAGTTCATGTGTTTTCAACATTATCACATCACTGCCATAATTTCCCCCATTAACTGTTACCATTGTCAGATGAATTGGAAATTCTTCTTCCAATGTGAAGTGAGAGAAGAAACACTTCGGCAATGAGTCCTGAGATTTATATTATACTTGGAATCAAATGTGGGCAGCTTATTATCTGACTCGGGAGACACATTTTCTCTAAAAGAATCAGGCTACTGCAGATCCTGTATGTACATCGTGCTGAAGAACATTACGGGTGGGGACGTCAGTGTGTCGTTCAACTTACTCAAATGATCAGCAACATTAGCCTTCTAACTAGCGTGACTCTGCACCCACCCTGTCTTGCCTTTGCATCAGCTCGGCTGTGAGAGCTCCAGCTCTGGGTACAACTGTGGCTGGAGCCAACGACTCGATCTGAAACAGCTCAGGGCCATGATGGTCCTCCACCACTCTAATGCCCACTACAGGGGATTCTGCAGGGGAAGCTCCTCCACTTCAAAAGAGTCCTCTGTGGCAGAGGTGCCTGGACACTCTGTGTCCCTCTTGATTTTTTTATGGCCCGAGGAGGTAACTGACACTGTCACTCTCACATCCAGCCCCATCTCACTCGCCACCTCAGCCCCCTGCCCAGTTTTTAGCATTTTTCAATGTGATGCAGAGGATGGATTTGACTTCAGAGCTGAGGGAGAAGTTACACTTTAATGGGTTTTAACTGGACTGTGAGGACATATGGTCAAGCTTCATCTGCTTTAACAGAGCAGTATAACAACTCATCAATCCATCCATTTTCTTTACCGCTAGTCCTTGAGGGTCGCGGGGGGAGCTGGAGCTAATTCCAGCTGGAATTGGGTGAGAGACAGGGTACACCCGGAATGGGTCACCAGTGTATCACAGAGACATCAAGCATTCAGCCTCACATTCACACCCACGGTCGACTTAGAGTCTCCAATTAACTTAACCCCAATTTGTCTTTGGACTGTGGGATGAGGCCAGAGTACCTTGAGAAAACCTATGCAGACACAGGGAGAACATGCAAACTCCAAATGTTGCAATATTTCAGGGAATTGACTTGAAATAAACTTCAGCCATCATCGCACTAATGTGGCTGAGACTTGCAGCAACAAGGAAATATTTCCTACCAGGCACCAAGCAGCGAGGGTTATTGTTGTTACACCATAGTTTCATATTAACATGGTGCACTGAAGGCAAGTTGTTAATTAATTAATTACAATCACCTGAAGTGTGACTCAAGTACAAGCTCTTAAGGGTGGAGTTTTTTTTAGATTTAAAAGAAAACATTGAAACGCTATAACAAATATTCAAAGTGAGTAAATGACCGAGTTCACTTCTATAAACTGTGTTGTTGTTATCACACATGAAAACAGGATCAATAGTGAATCAGGAAAATCTTGTGACGCTGCAGCTGACTGAGATTTTTGCTTACTAAGCCTCAAGTCACAAAAGTAATGTGTGCAATTCTCACATTAAATCCCCACTGGGGAGATTCGATTCACCTCCACATTATGAGACAGAGAGAGAAAAAGATGGAGCCACACAGAACAGACAAAGCCAAAAGCAATGATTGAAAAAGAGGGATAAGTGGAGGGAGGATGGGGACATAAAGAGCGACTGTCTTTACCTTCTGTGTCTTGGCCAAGGCAGGTTGATAGCAGCAGCAGATAAAAGACACCCGTTCCCATTGCACTTGGCCATTTGACCCGCCCCCATGACAGTGGCCCCATTAAGCGCGTTCTAACCATCTTCAGCACCGTGCTTCACCAAGCATCCAGCTGCAGAGAGAGGAGACAGAGCAACACAGGTCAGTCACGATCACTCAACATTGAAAGCAGCAGCACAGAAACATCTGGTGGCTTCGCTCGCTCCTATTTACAAGTAAGTGAAAAAATAAAAAAAATCAAGTACAGTCATTATCAGGTGCTTCCTTTTCAGGCTGTGCCACCTGTGCTCTAGCATTTAGTGAGCAGCGATGTGAAGGCACATCTGCCACAGGAAGAAACTGCAGCAGTTGTATATAGTTGGATGAAGCTGAACTGTGTGCACTCTGCGCCCACCCCATCACTACAGAAGTGAGCTTTGAATGGAAATATGCTTTGAACACTGAGGTGAAATGCTCTCACAACCTATCGCTCAGGAAGCATTTAATATTCATTTTGTTGTTGCTCTTCACTGCTGCTTCATGCTGCGACCTAAAATCCTTGATCAATCAAATGTGCATCAAAGTAAACGAATGTTTCATTGCCACCACGATGGAAAACACAGAAACCTGCAGATGATGATGGAGAAGGAAACATTTTGCCAAACATGTCAGATCTTGCAGAGGAAAATTTGCCTCAGATGACACGTTACACAATTAAACAGAGACACACATGAAGCTGTATGTCTGTTGCTCTGGTTAAGATTTACTACATTTTAGAGGGACAATATGTGCAGCTTTGCTTTGTGGCACAATAAACTGTGGATGGCTGCTTTTTTCAGCACTACTCTGCCTCACGTTCATTCTGCTCCACACTTATGAGACGGACATTATTTATATGACTTCACAGCTGGAAGCTGGAGAGCATAAACGCTCCACAGTGGGGCTGGAGGACTGGACGAATATATCGTCTTTCGGTGATTGGCTGAGTCTGTTGTCGGTTGTTTATTCGGGCAATTTGTCATTTATTTTGCTTATATAATGCTCTCAAGAATTCATTCAACTCTATAAATAATCAACCTAGGAACTGGCACTTATATTATATATTATACATCATATATATACATTCATTAAATCAGTCACTCACTTTCTCCCTCTCTCTCTTTCTGTCTGGCATCAGTTGCATCTGTTAAATGAGGCTGGGTACAACAACATCATTTGGTCGTCGCAAAGACAAATGACTTACGTGAGCAGGAAGTGAGATGTGATCAAAAGTGGTCACGGGAGACACATTCAGGAAACATGCAGGGTGTGAAGAGACGAACTTCACACTGTCCACTTGTGATCAGATCTCCCAG